>NC_089522.1:9088763-10288763 GCF_963924715.1 Thunnus thynnus | reverse complement strand
TGTGACGGTCCCGCTGGTGGAAGGACTGATTGTGCAAATGGTTGAAGAGAAAAGTGGCTTCAAGGGTCCTTTTGTTAACAACTGTGGAGGAGAGGAGGGTGAAACTAATGCTAATTACTAATTCTAATGTTATATTTACAATCTTTCAGATTGATCTAAGTTACACCTGTTAATGCCGAAAATGTATAAAAACGAAGTGAAGAAGAAATCTGCAACAAAAAAATTTTCTTTGTCCGCACAAAATGAGAAATCTGAGATTATCGTCAACAGAAAAATGTCCAAGATGTGATCATAAAAAGACAAGCGGTTCTTAATTTGCAGTAGCATGTGACACTCGTTAGTAGAAATGTGGGTTTATTTGGATTGAGTTTATTTGTTTGCATATTTATAGAGGATGGTGTACATTAATTAGCATCGACATTTTAACAACATCAATGTAAATTAGCTCAACAGCTAATTTGCACCCAAGGCCCTGACTCAGCTTAAAAATTGACAAATAGATAAAACACTTCATACATGGCTGAATTACAATCAAACATTGATTGTATTGTATGTTAAACATACTATACAATCAGACAGTAAAACGCTGTATACAAGTTAGAGGTAATCAATAGAAAGACATCATTCATGAACACATATCTAGTAGATTTAAACCATATTTTAAGTCTTATGTGTCTTTAACCATTTAATTATGACATCATCTGCTGAATCCAAATAGATTTGTATGATGTTTTGCTTTTTTTTAACACCAGCAGTAGCAACTAGTGTGAGACAGCGGCTACAAGTTGTCTCATCACAGTTTAATAAAAACGCTCCCACATTATCGCTACAAGCAGCAACTTTAATTCTTTCCCATTAACGTCGGATCGGTTGATGTATTTAAATGCTTTCACAGCATTGATTTCTTCCCTCCTGTGCCAATATGGAACTGAATTAAAACAAAATGAGAGACTGTCTGAAGCAGAATAAAGATGTAGAGAGATAATAGAACGAGACAGGTGAACAGAGAGGGTAGTGATGTGAAAACGAGGGGATTTCAACAAAGAGCGAAGGATAAATGATAACGGAGCGAACTGGACGAGTACTGGTAGAATAAGAGAGGTGAGATGAAGGTAGTTTAGGCACAGAAAGACAAAAATGTAGAGTTGGAGGGTGGAGAAGAACGTGAAAGGCAAAGGTACAGTGATGGAAGTGTATAAGATGGACTATAAGAAAGAAGAGAGGGGTGTGTGTGTGTGTGTGTGTGTGTGTGTGTGTGTGTGTGTGTGTGTGTGTGTGGGATGGACATGCTCAGTGGAGTGGATGACTGTGTAATCCTGCAGTAAGAGAGATTTATCTCTGTCCTTTTGTATGATGGTAGAGGACACCAGTGGAGCATTATAGAGAAGAATCTATTAACAGGTAAAGGGACTCGGGGATATTTTGTAATTTAGGCCGTTTCTCTCCCATTCAAAGTAGTTAATGTGTGAACAGGTGGTGTTTGGTTTCTTGCTCAAGGACAAAGTTCATGCACATTGGCAGTCATAACACCTGCAGCGTTTGACTACAGATGAAGTTTGATTTCTATGTTCGGCTTCATCACGTTAATGTTGTTACACACAGCGAGCTCTCAACTCAAACTTGCAGCAATCATTGATCAGTTCTTGTCATGTCCAGAATATGTCTGTCAGCAGCAAAGAGTCCAATCAATGTTCATTTGAGTTAGACGTCGAGCCTCTACTTGTCCACAAGGGCGTTACATTGCAGGTTAATGTTTGTTTTAAGTCATTCAAAGCTATGAATTATTGCGCTTAGAAGATGCTGACTTTAAAGTCAGAGTGTCCATTAATGCATCAACCAGGACAACATGATGTTGCCTTTAGAGATGAAGAGAGGAGTGACCATAATATACAATAATAACAAAAAATGTTTTGTGTATTAAATTGATTCATTTTTAAATCTGCAATATGATTTTCATACTGAAATGAGCTGAAACTACTGGCTGCCTGAAATGTTGAAAATCAAACTAAATTAGAAAATTGACTCTTACTGGTAGTCAATGGTCTAAAACACGCAAAACCACTGGTGTTGTTGGAGTAAAATACAGACATTCATTGAAACTAAGACTAACAGTTTTTCTCTCTTTAGTAAAGCATCACAGAGCGGCTCTGGTTGGCAAACACGAGCGTATTGGATGCACATTACTGACACCATCTTTGTGGGCCGGACTTCAAAATCTTTTCAAACCTCGTTAAGTCGTGTATAGCCTGCCAGCAGTCTGCCTGCCGCAGCTTTAAATGTACAAAGAATCCTTTGAATGTGTCCCTTTGTCAAGGTCAGTTTGCTCAAGTTTTGTCCTCTGCGGCTACAGAACAGTACATCTCCCCTTCATGAACCTGGATCCACCTGCGCAGTCTGTTTCACTGAATGTTCTGTACCTTGCAGTGCAGCGGAGTCAGGGTCAGCTGTTAGGACAGATAATGGAGGGAAATATAACATCACCGCAGTGCACAAGGCCAGACCATCACTGATCAAATGATGGAAAACCACACTGTCACAGATCATTAACCCCTGCATGTTCTGCAGCAGGAAAGCACTTACACTGTCTGAGAGTGTGAAGTCCAGAGAGGCAGCTGCTATTGAACTACGTTTCCCTGGAAAACAGATTAAAACATGTTGGGGAAATTTCATGAATCACCCGCCTATTCATTATCTCAGACTGATCACGAACCTCCTGACGACCTGCTTCCAAAACAGGCCGGATGCTCCTTTAAATAGGCTTTCTCATAATTAGCACAAACATCGCCCACAGCAGCAGTGCAAGCCTGGACTTAAACCATATGTGATCATAATTAGAGGAAAACTACTATTTAACACCCACTGTTGTTGCTTCCTCATAGACTTCAATGCTGTTTCTGACAAATGACTGTCACAGTGAGAAATGATTCAAATAAAAAAAAACCGTAATGATATATTTTTGATTAAAATTGAAAACAACAAAGGATAAAGAAACGTCCTACCAATGGTGGGTGTTCTGACACCACATCATTGGACTTCTGGGTAATGAAGTCCCGTAAATGTTCTGTAATTCTGACCGCTGCCAAACTGAGGAAGTATCACCACATCCAGAGAGTCGTTAATAGTCGTCGGGGAATCTCCAAACTCACCTTCCAACTTACTTTCACATTTTTTACAAGCTGTCTGAGGTTTAGCGAACAGAATAGGATGTCAGAATGATAGTTGGCTGCCTGGTAAATTGGCTGCTGAGTGTCGACAGTCAGGATTTACGAGCGTTTGGTGGTAATTTCCCTCCCTGAGTTATCTTTGGGTACTGGGAACTGACTTGTGATTCCCTCCCCAGCTCTCTAAGGGTTCAGTAAAGCGAGTTCATGTTATTCTGTCAAACCGAGGTCAAAAATTAATAGCTACCTCCTAGTTGGTCCCAGCACTGATTTGATCGGAGCAGCAGAGCGGAACCAAGTGGTCCAGTGTGTGTATGTGTGTGTGTGTGTGTGTGTGTGTGTTTTCCTTTCCGGGGCTTGAATTTCTGCCAGAGGCTTCACCAGAGTAATTTATTGCACAAGAGACTTAGAGAGACACACTGGCCTTTAAATGTAACAAGTGAGTGGAGCGTGCTGGTGTTGGGGAGATCACTGGTGTGAGATTGGATGTGTGTTTTACAGTTTATTTTAAGGCTGTAAAAACCACTATCTGGTTATGTCACATGAGAAAACCCTGAACTTGTGTTTATCTAATCAAACCACACCCACACAGTCACCTGATGATTTGATTATTCAGTCTGACATTACGTTATCTCTGTTCTGCTCTGTTGGACGTTATTGTGCCCTAATCATCCGTAGCAAGTGATGTATCTGCTGTGTCAACAATTTAAAAAATGATTTACAACTAACCTGTAACGCCGCAGCAATCTCATCCACGCTGGATGCCGTTTTCACGCCAATTTTTCTGGTTCCACAGGAAGATGATGTCCGTTCTTAATCCTGTCTACAAAACACTGACGGTTTCTTTTTCTTTCCCGACTGGAGCAGCAGCCGTCAATGAGCTCTCTGTGGGAGGCGTTGGCTGACTGCTTGTCAAACGTTATTATTTTCTATTTCTACAAGTGCTAAATAGGATTTAATAATGTGAGTATGGAGGCTCTGGGGTTTGTTGAAAGGCATCTTTTGACAGAACTGGGCTAAGAAACAGAACCTAATATTAGTTTTACTGCTGAATAATGACTGAGGTAATGTGTTTACCTTTTTCAATCAGTGATATGTAATGTAATAAACAAGCAGAAGACATAACTCTCATGGGCAATCCATGTTTTTTTAGAGCGTTTTTGAGGACAGTGGCTATGCTATTGATGTGGATTCCCTATTAAACTGATGTTGTAATTATCAAAACATAAAACTTTTCACTTTTGCTGTGCTCGGTTAGAATCTGTTCGTCTATCAGCCTCTTTTAGCTCTGGTTTTAAATCGGCCATTAATTGATCTTTCTTCTCACAGTCTGGCCTTTCCTTCTCTTTCCCCTCCTTTTATCTCTCCTCTCTCCTCCTCTGCTTGTAATTCATGCAGCTCCCATGTGGAAAATCTGCTTTGTAGACAGTAACTGCCACACACACTAAAAACACAACTGCAGCACACGATGATCCTCTTATTCATTAAAGTTGTTTATCTGTGATCGGGGATGTTCACTCCCACTCCCTCGCAATAACTTCAACCGGGCAGCACGTCAATAAGGCAGCCTTTTAAAAGCACATTAAGCTCATCCCGTAACTCAGGGCTAATATATGAACACATTCATGCCTGCCTTCCTTTGTGTGAGGCTGTGAAGCTGCATTATAGCATCTGTGAGTCAGAATAAGTGGGCCACAGCAGCTTGTAACTGGGTCGAATCAGGTCAAACTGTGCCATGTGGAGAGCATTTGTTTTCTTCGGTTTCCACTGCTGTCCTTGATGTAATTTTCAACGCCACGTCACGTATGACAAAAAGAAAGAGCGTGCATTGTGTGTGTGTGTGTGTGTGTGTGTGTGTGTGTGTGTGTGGGTGTGTGGGTGTGTGGGTGTCAGACATCTGTTGGCTGTGTAAGGAAAAGGGGGATGATCCCTGTTTGAAAATTTAAATTCTTCAACAGCCAATCAGAATGTCAGCATGTGGGACGACGGGTGAAGGAAGGAAAAAAAAGAGAAAGAGTATGAAAGAGAAATGAAATGAAGAAACAAAAAAGAAAAGGAAAAGAACAGAAATGAAAAAAACACAAAAGGGAAAGAAAGAATATGATTAAATGAGATTTTCAATGATCTAAATGGGGAAACTGAATCATAAAGCAAGAAAAAAGCGACATACATGAGAAAATCCAAATTTTAACAAATAATCCAGAAAGTTTTGGATAACAGCACCAAAAATAATAAATGTATGCAGTAGTAGGTCGTAACACAATAGCACTTTGTATAATGATTAATAATTAGCAGGATGAAGGAAGAAGAAAAATGACTTTAAAATGATTTCACTCAGTGCAAAACATTCAGAGTATTCACATTACAAAGTCCTGTTCATGCGCCAAGTGTGTATATATATATATATATCCCAAAAAGAGCAGAAGATTTCCCATGAGCTGGCTTATTGGGGACAAGACGAGGTCACAGTATCTCTTTCTCCTCGGAGAGCGAGGGTTAAGGCTCCAATCAGAGTGTCATATCCTGTTTGATTTCCTGTCAGAGGGGCTGGTCGCCGAGATTAAAGGACTCTGATGGAGGGAAGGCGAAGGGAAGGATGGAAACAGAAACGTTAGGAATAAACACAACGACCAGAGAGACCAAAGCGGTGTGTTTAATGTCTGTCGACAAACATGGGAAATCTCTGACACCGCGGGGAGGATGTGTCTCGGATGGTACGACGGTTATGTGTGTAAATCCATGATGGTTAAGTGCTTGTCACACTGGAGCTAAACCAAGGTACTTGTCACAGTAAAGACATATTAAATGTTGACATGTGACAGCAGCTTTCAACACTAATGAACCACCCACAAACTCATTACGGCCTCTTGCTATAATTAACATAACAGAGAATGATTATGATTCTATTTCATACCACTCATATTATTTGTATTAATATTTTTAAGACTTATACCAGAGATCCTGAAGATTTACAGCATGATTCTCATCAAATCTTGTTGCTTTTGCTCAGTTTGCACTAGAAGAACAGCCACCTCTTCCCATTCTGTACTAGCGAGAAATGCAGTATATTAAAAAAAACTTTCATTCAATCTGTTTAATCCGACTCGCTGCTTTTTCAGAGGAAATTGGTAAAAACTGGAAACAACAAGCCATAAAAATGCAGTGATGTTGCTAAAGGTTTGCTCGCCAGTGGTCCTTTTTTGATGATCCTGTCTCTAAGACGTAGTTGAAATGATTATTGCATGTTGAGCAGTTATCTGTATCTCCTGTATGCCTGTGTGTGGTGTCAGTGTTTGATCTTTGTCCTCGTGTTTGAACTGTCAGACACATCCAAAGGTCACCAGAGCCCTGACATGTCCATCATAACTGAGCTTTGTTCCGCTGTCAGTGAGATCAAACAGGAGCTTAATAACACTTAGTCTGCTTTTATGAAACACACACTGGTTTCCAGTAGACTTCCACTACAGCACTGGAAATAAAGGGAAACATATGATGTTGAACAGACATCACAAGATTAGTATTTTATATATTTGCTTATATTTTTTATTATTCTTATCACTTTTGTGTCTCTATTAACAGCATTAATTACGTTCATGTTTTTTTACAACATTACTATCATGGAGTTGTTACTATCAGCTGATATTTACTGCTGTGCTCTTTATCACTATTGTTAATGAGTGACTGTGACACACACACACACACACACATATTTATAATTGATGCAGTTCACATTGCCAATTACTGGACAACCCAGTCAACCCGCTATACACGCTTCACTTCACACACACACACACACACACACACATAAACACATGCGCACACATACTGTATGCCGCTAACTGTCACTGCCGCCTTATTGTGTTTGTGTCAGGTGTGAAAGCGCGTATGACAAGATATCAAGACTAATTAAAGTTGTGAAGCACGTTTATTAAGAAGCCACTGGCCATATGGAGACGTGTGTATGTGCATGTGTGTGCATTCATATGTGTGTGTGTGAGCGTCAGAGAGGTCAAATGGTTTTGCATAACAAAAATGTCCTCTTCAGCTCAGTTGTGGTTGCTTTTTAATTAGTTGGTTTAAGATGTTATGAAACTTTTCTAATAGGCATGGTTTGATTTTGACCTGCGACAAAGATTTGACACATTGAAATTTTATGATCTTGTGAAAACCAAAGAAAACACGACCAAGACAAATAAATCTC
This sequence comes from Thunnus thynnus, assembly GCF_963924715.1. NCBI lineage: Eukaryota > Metazoa > Chordata > Actinopteri > Scombriformes > Scombridae > Thunnus > Thunnus thynnus. The sequence goes on along the minus strand of NC_089522.1, from coordinate 10,281,401 downwards.
CCTCCCTGCCTTGTTACTATGGATCTGACTTCCCGACACGTCACGACCGACTCTACAGTCGCTGATTAGGAAGTGGAGGTGAGGCTTTTAGGGTATCGGCTCAACAGAAGCCGCTTTCTATCTAAAATGTAAAGCGTTGAGTGAGATACGGAGCGGCTGACTGCAGCAGAGCAGATGATGCTCTCTATTAATAGGATACAATGGGGTGTTGTGGTTTTGCTGGGACACCCTCTGTCACATACACCAGATGGAGACTCTCTGTGTTGGTGGAGAAGCTTGTGTTGTGCGCGTCTGTGTTCTTACTCACATATGGTTTCTCTCTGTGACTCTGTGGTAAGAGTTGCTGGCAGCTCAGGTGCCTGCGAGCGAGAAGAGAGAGAGAGGAAGGAGGATGAGTAATAAACACATTGTGATTAAGATAAATGCAAAACAAAATACTATTTACAGCCATTTAAGACTCTGTTATTATCTGTTTGCCTTAAAGAAAGGTGAGGAAGGTACAGTTTTAATTCATTCATTAATTTAAATACGACAGATGATGATGTTCTAAGCAATGTTTTTGCAAAAGTATCACATGTGTTTAGACGTGACTAGTGGCAGGAAAAGGAAGCTTTTCAGTGCCAAAGAATACCAGCATATGACCAAAAACATTATTTGTTCAGTTTTTGGGAGTTTATTTATTTACTGGAGCTGAGTATGCTGTTGGTTACATTTTTTATCTTTTTCTTTAATGACACAGCCAATGCTTCCTTCAAAGGAACTGATTCCTCTTCCTCCTTCTGTCCAGAAAAACAGAGCTACATCTTTCCAAAGTCTCTAATCTAAAAAATGATTGCAGCAAAATAAAAAAAAATAAAAAAGATGTTGACGTTAGAGCTGAGCAGAGTGGCAAGGAATTTGAAATTATTCAGTATATATTTATTCAGCTGAGGGAATCTAATCTCTGTTCACTGTTATTCACTGTGAAATTTTGTAATAATATTCGATACGGATACTGAAAGCTAGTCGCTATTTCTCAACATTCTCGATTTTCTAAAGCAAGAAGGAAGGAATAAACAGGATCGAAGGTATAAACTCAAGTGTAGCTGTAGTTTAAGGGTTTTCTCCTTTATCAGCAGCAGATAAGAAGAGATCTGTGCTGGTTGAAACCAGCAGGGTCAGCTGTGCCATTAGCCTTTTGTTGAGATCGATGGTGAGGTTGGAAAACACTGGGTGTGATGTTGTGGACTCAAAGCTTATTAGTTTAGATTCGATGTCAATGCGGTGTAATTTTGACTTGGTGAGAATCCATTCAGTCAGTGGGTGTAGTGGTGAAAAGGGGGTGAGAGGTGAGGGGGATTCTGGGATAGCAGCCTTTCCTGTTGAGGCCTCTCAAAGTGTCACTTATTGAAGGCTTGATTGCTGTTAGGATTTAATCACATCGTCACTCAAATGACAAACCGTTCTTCATTCTTACTATTTTTTGCTTTATATTGTCGCTCTTATATGTCTTATGTTGCTGTGACTTGTTTGGTTTAAAGTGATTAAACGAGGCAGTTCATGTAACCTGTCACCCTCTGCTTTGTCGCTGGCTTTAGTGATGACATGTGAGTGCAAGATGTCGAGTGCAAAGTCTGTTGTTTACTTTCGTTTCTGTAAAACTGCAGCATACGTGCGAGTAAAGGGTTCAGTTTGAAGCTTCTACCACACAATATAGAAAATAGCAAAACATTATGAGACTTGTGGAGCCGTTCTGTTGTATTTTCTGTTGGATTTCCATGGCAACCACCTACTACATACTGTAGCATTAACCTAATGATCACTGCCCTACCACATAGCAACATTATGTGACATGAAACACCCTAATAACCACCCCAAACACCTTAGCAACCAAATCAGACTCACCAGCAACAGCCTAGCAACCACCAAGAATCACTTGCTAACCTTTGCAACCACCTAGCAACGCCTTTGGTACCATGTGACAGCACTTCAGATATTGTCTTTCTTAAGATAGCAACACTTTAGCACGGCCTTATGAGATGGCTTTGACTTTTGTTAATTCGTTTTTCAAGTCAAGTCAATTTAGCTTCTGTATCCACCCTATATTTCTCAGCTAAGATGGAATTATACATGTAAACGTCTTTATGAAGCTACGCAGTCAGAGAGGAGACGACATGCACTCTTTCCAAGTACGAACAACGCGTCGACCTGCGCACCAAGACAGTTGATTGGTTGATTCACTTGGTATTGTGAGGTGGAAACGGAGACGAGCTCACAGGTTAAACGTTCTACATACAAGCATAAAAGAAACAGTCATGAAAGTCTCAGAGTGACCCCCGTCTATGTTCACCTACATGCGGCCTGGAGAAGCATACTTCCAGTTTTACTGGGAAAATGAAAACATTATGACACCTACAAACCATCCTTCCAGTCTTTCTGCTGTGCTCATATTCACATACATGATAATAGAGAACAGCAGTGGGGAGGACGAGCTGAACAAGTGATTTGTTTACAAAGATGTGGGGAGATATTAAACTGATCATGTTTATCATATATTCACATTGCTTTGCCGTAGAATTACAGCATAATATTATTAATACACACAGAGGAATATTGGTTTTTTTTTTGCACAGAGAGAAAATAAGTAGAAGAAAAAAATGCCCGGCAGGGAAATATTTCATAACTTGCAATAAGATTTTCATCATTTTGCCATTATTGTTCTTGCAGAGCTACAGTTGAGCAAGAAATGTCAAACATCATCACATCATTGTTATTAAACCTACAAATTTTACATGACACACAAAAGTGCTTTGTTGCAAGAATTTCGTCATTTTTCCCAGAGTCTCTGCTCGTCTCAGTCATCATGTCTCTGTTCCTTTACCCAGACATATCAAATATGCACAGAGGCATATTTCAGTTTGCTGTTAATGGTGTTTATGTAAATCAGGCTCACCTGATTCTGCTCCGAGGCAGCGTGCAAATGATTTCGTTCTCTTGTCTCATTAACAAAGGGCTTTTTTTAAGCAAGAGCAAATAAAGAGGCAGAGTCGTACGAACTGTAGTCATAAGTCATGATTTGTGTTTGGTTTTGAAGTGGTGAGGCCGCCTCGGGTCGAGAGCAGGTCTGCTCCCTTTGTTTTTGATTTATTTCTCACTCCATCCATCCACCTTCCTTCCTCTCCTCCTCCTCCTCCTCTTTCTTCTCCTTTACATCCTTTCTCTTCCTCTCTCTCTCCTCTCCACCTCTGACGTTCTTATCATTCAATCTCGGCCCTTCCTTCTACCCTCATTTATTTCTCCTCCCCTTCTTTTCCTCCTCTTCCTCCCTCCTTCTCTCCTTTCATTAATGTGTTGCCAGCGGGTTGCCTTGGCGACAGGCTGCAGAAGCCATCGCCACGGCAACGTGTAATGGTCTGTGGTTGTCGAGGCGATATGTTGTGGGGCGGGGTGGGGATGTAAATGGATGCTGCATCCTTTACTTGCTCCTGAAGAAGCGGAGGTCAGACAATCAAATATTAAAATCTCTCCGGCAGACGTTGAGCTCCTCCTCCTCTTCTTCCACCTTCATCTCCTCAGCTCATTTATAAACACTGATGTCTCTGTCAAGTGTCAGAGAGAACCACAAGTCATTTTAGTGTATTTTTATTGGAATCATAATAAGAAAAACAAAACATATTTCTTATTGCTACAATCTGCCAGTTGACATGGCAGAAGAAAGCGGCTCTGATTTCCTCACTCTCCAGCCTGACAGCTCATCTTCCTCACCTTTTCACACAATGTTGGTCACGCTATGTTGTTGCTGATGCAGCAGTTTGTGTTGGCTGCATATTCAGGTATATTCAGATCAAAAAAAAAAAACCATTTCACTCCTCCAGAACAAACTGGAAAAAATGTCCCAGCAATCCAAAGGGAAGAGCGGATGAACTACTAGCCGACAGCCAGTAACCCTGAACAGACAGAGACGATAAACAGTCTGCTCTTTTAAGTGCTTTCTTGCCCTGAGCCCTCTTAGTTTCTTACCACACAGAGAATCTGACATGTGCTTTACTATATAGAGCATCAGTTGGATGGAAAATGAATTGTTATCTAACAACATTTCCATCCAATCTCAGCATTTGCAGTGTCCATCTCATACTCCCACAGACTGAATCCCTCTGGGTTTTATAACTGTCGTTGAGAGAAGATTTGAAAGATGACATATTGATCTCTGGAGGCTTGCTGTGGGGCTTTCTGCTTATGCTCTGACAGTTTATAGCCTAAACAATAAATCGGTTAATGAAAATAAATGATCAGAATAATCCTTAATGCCAGCTGAAGAAAATAGAAACCAGAAATTAGCTTGTTTGTATTTTAAATTAGACTATTAGACCTGTAATGGACGTTTAGGGGCAGTAGGACCCTGAGGAGGGATTTGGGGGGGGGGGGGGGGGGGGAGGAAGGAGGTGAGAGAGGCATTTGGTGTTGAGGGTTGATGTCTGCCACACACACACACACACACACACACACACACATATACTACACATGCACCCCTTTCTTGCTTGCACAAACAAAAATATAGACACAGCTCAACACACACGTATGAACAAGTTGACAACACACACACATGAATAATTCAGATCAATACGAAGCATCGGGGGCGTGCTTGCACGGGTGTTCGTCTGCACAAGGTCACCTACTAACACACTGCCTCAATAAGCAGCGTGTCTGGAGACGCACACACACACACACACACACATTGGCAGCCATACACACGTGCTTTTTTTCTAATGAAAGTGGCTGGAAGTGAGCAGCGGGTCTTGTAACAAAGACCTGCAAATCCTCCTTCCTCCACTCAATACACCCCCACCTCCCTCCCTCCCTCTTTTCTTTTCTTCATTCATCCTTTCTTCCTCACCTCTCCTCCTTTCCATTTTCTTCTTCTATCTTTCTTGATTCTTTATCCTTTGTTTGTACATTTCCGTGTGTGTGTGTGTGTGTTTGCGTGTGAAGAGCCAAAGTAAACAGAAGAGGAGATACAAAAGAGGCTCAGATACAGCCTGTTGTTGTCAAGATTATTGGAGGAGAGAAAGAGAAGATGGAGCTGAAGAGAAGAAAAGACAAGACAGAGGACAGAAAGAGAGATACACTCGAATCTGTGTGTGTGTAGCTTCTCTGCAGATTTAAGAGTGTCGTATCCGTCCTCTATCGGTCTTGCGGCACTTTGTCGCTGTGCTAATGGTATGCTAATGCCATGCTAATTGACCATTCACTCTCTTGGCTTTAGCTGCACGGATCCACACACAAGTGGAGCTGAATCACTGTTGTGTTACATCACGTCGGCGTTGATTTGCCCGACCCAAAAATACAACAACAGACACATTGAAAGACACTGAAAGCCAGGCTCAGTTGATGTTCGTGATACTTCAAACATCAAGTAGAGCCATTGCTTTTAAATAATCATATTCACATTACGCTAATGTGATGAATAGGAAACAAAACGAGCTCTTACAGCTGGGAAGCCTCTGTAGTGTAGCTTTAGCTGCAGGACTTTGATGTGTGTCTTCAGGGATCACATCAGTCCAGCTCCAGGTTATTTACCAGAAAGCGGCGGCTAATTCACAGTCGGGTCGGATCATTTATATCGCGCAGGCATAGAATTTTCATTAAGCCTGCGGTGGATTGATTAACACCAATTTGTGACAGGAAAATCCATCTTAGGAGAGGTGATGAAAAGGTGCGTTCAGTTGTGGCGGGAAACAGGTTTTTGGGAAGTTTTGAGACGCTAAAGTGTTCACAGGAAACCATTTTCCTCATTCTTCCTCGTGGCGTTTTCTTATTTAAAGGAGCACACTGGTGGTTTCGCATGATTTAGACCATTAACTACAAATTGCATGTGTTAAACATCGCTTCAGGGCATGTTCCAAAGCATAGCATTTGTTTTTTTCGGTTGACTTTCTATGTTTCAGGCAGCCGATGGCTCCCATTGTTTTCTGTACACAAAGAAAATTAATTTGAAACTTCACTGATAACCAGAATCCTCACAAACGGAGTGATTCAGTGAAGTTTTCAGGTCAGTTGAAGGTTGCACTTTTTACAGGTTAATAAAATTCATGTAATGACTCAAGTGATTCAGGGTAGATGAATTCAAAGACAGATCCTTTCAAAATCCTACTTAAAATTAGGAATTTGAATGAAAATTGTAGCAGTGTTATTTTATTTTGAAGCTTTCTGTTTTTATGTTTACATTATACTAATCATTGTGTTTCTATTGAAATGAATAGATAATTCTTAATCACGTCCGTCCTTATAGAGCAACATTTTCAGCAATGCACAGTTACTGTCATTATGCATCATTAGTGTTGAAACTGCAACCAGCAATCAAGGCAGGAAAAACATAAGAATATATAAATATATGTGGCTCAAACGGCTCCCAAGCACTAATATAAAATGACAAGACAGTATTGATCTAATCTGAACATAATCAATTCAAACATGATGTGATGCTTTTCATTGTTCCACTGTACAGCCGGTAGACACTGCGAGAAAAAAAAACACTTGATTTGAATCATTCTGTCTGTCTCAGCCTGCCGGGGTCATGACCTTATCTCCCTGACAACCGGAGGCACCGGTTAGATTAATATTTTTCCATCCATGTATCTGCAGTCGCTCGCTTTCTCTTTTCTGCTCGTGAGGCTTGTAAAGGCTGTTGATTCAGATACTCATTCATCAGCATCTCCTCCCTTCACTTTCCTCCTCTCCTCCTTAAATAAAGCTCCAAAACACATCCATCCATCGCTGCAAACTGCATTTCCAAGGTACTGGTTCAATAGAATATTGTTTACCTGCCAGCGGATTAAATTGTTAAAAATTAGCTCTTCTTTTCAGGCCGATGTTGAATCTGGTCACCTCCCTCTACATCACCTACGAAATGCTTACTCAGCTCTTTTCCTTCCTCCTTCCTCCCTCATTTCTATCTCTTTCCCCTCCATCCTCTCACCTTCCCCGCGGCCATGTGAAAGCAGCACAAAGGGAAATACTGTGTTGAAGCAGAGATGACATATACAGTAACTTTGAGTGCGCGTGTGTAAGCGAGAGAAAGACGGCTTTTGTTTTTCGCGTTTGACTAGCAAGTCCAAGCTGACGTCAACCGATGGCTAAGTTCAAGAATAAAGATGGTTCAGTATTCCAGATGTTCCTTTCATGATTTTTCCTTGAGCCGTTTTCTGAATAAGTCAGTGTTGTCAGATCATGCAAGGAAACGACCGTTTAAATCATGTTTACACCTTTTAATAGACAGCTTGCTCGGACCTTGGGAGTTCATCTGTCGTTCTGGCGTTTATGAGGCGAACAGTTTGATGGTTTTGGAAAGCTCCTCGCCTTCCACTCCCACTCGCTGTGTGAGAGTGTGAAAAAAACATCTTACATGGTGAGACACTGAGCGTCAAAAGACACTGTTCCCATGAATGATGCATGATTCGCTGTGGTTCAGTCTTGTCCTGTGGCTTTGTCATCTTTATCAAAGTATATTAAAGTGACACAGCGTAACCTTTGAAAGAAGAAATAGCACGATTGTCCTCAAATGAAGACTTGAATTCATAAGCAATAAAACAAGTCATTGCTAAATCTACTTTTTCCGAAAACAGTCTTAAATGGTCTGCTATGACCAGTAGCTCATGGTGTTAGCTAATGTTTAGCAAACTTGAGATAAATACAGCTGTGTGACTAACATGACTGACTCCGTTTGTTGACTTTATGATTCTACTTGTTCAACTATTACACAGTGTTTGAGCATCTCACAGATAAACATCTCGGTTCTTCTATCACAGAGACAAGTAAAGTAAACAGAGTGGTCCATGTTTGTTGTTTCCGGCTTGTGGAGTCATTCCACTCGCTCTGAATCAGGTCAACTAATGATGATGCTTTTTAAGCATCTAACTCAGGAGAAATGAAAGGAAATTTAATTTGCCCATTACGTTTGTTTTGTCTCCCTAACAACAAATCATGTTTACTTTTATATTTCCTCTTCTTTTCCAAGAAGTTGGTTTTTATTCATTTCTGTAAATCATGAAAATGAATCACCAGACTCCTGTTTGAGTCGGGTAATCCCTGAACATAACGTCCGCATTCATTTTTTATCAGTGTCTGTGCTGCATACCTTATAATGATAACAAAATTATTTAAGACTTAATGTTTCCTTTGAGGTATTATCTACACAACGGAAAAAGAAAGTGCAAATAGATTTTCAAACCATTCAATCAAAACAAACAGGGAATAATGGCTTGATGGAGCACTCAGATTACTAAAACACTGCTGTATTGTTTGCAGAACAGTAAAGGTGATGTAAAGCATTCTTGGTTTGCAGTAAATGGACTGATGCTTGTTATATTTAATTTCTGTTCCTCAATCCAGGCTTATCGACAACATCACAGCAGACAAAGAGGCTTTATGCGTGAAGCGTTGACGGTAAACGGGCTGTTTATTTCCTAATTCAGCGCTAGCAGAGTGTTATAATGTTTTTGCAAAATCTGTGTTAAAGTGTAAGAGACACAGCGGCGTGTGGAAACAGCCTGAGAGTGTGTAGTAATGAGTCGAGCAGAATGGGGGATTTGGGAAACGCTGGTGTCGCTTTCGTCTTATCTGCTCCGCTCCGTTGTCCTCTGAGCTGCTTCCCTCTGCTAGACAACTAGCAGAAAGCATGCTTAATGCTGCATTTGCATCCTTGGAATTCAGTAAAAAACTGTGACTAAGAGATGTTACAATCAGCTCGCGACATTACAAGCATTTGTATTGTCACATGAGCGATTTTTACTGAGTAAATAGCAGGATTTGAGCAGGAAAGTGTCTATATATTCATTTAATTTGCTTATTGATGCCATAAGGCAATTTTCAAACAAAGGAAAAGAGAGATAAAACAGGATTCATTGCTTTTCTGTCCTCATTAATGAGTTGAATCAAGAATTTGTGGAAGCTAAGTGAGCTCTGCAGCTCTGATTTGTTGTGTTTTGGTAGCAGCAGTGGGACAGCAGTGGTGCTGTCTAATTATCTTCCTCTTTGTGTCCCTCGTCACTCCTCTCTTCCTCTTTTCTTCCATGTATCCTTATCTGACACACATACACACACACACACACACACACACACACACACAGACTCGGACACACACCCTGGTTATGCAACCCATTGTGAGTTGGGTTGTGTAGACTCTTTGTTCCAGTGTGTGGTGGCGATTATGAGACGTGAGTGTCCTTTTCTTTCAGGCTGAGATTGCCTTCGAGAGAGAGAGAGAGAGGGAGAGAGAGAGAGAGTGTGTGTGTGTGTGTGTGTGTGTGTGTGTGTGTGTGTGTGTGTGTGTGTGTGTCTGTGTTGCTGCACTTCAAATAAATCAATTTTCTATCCAGCAACCCACACTCTCTTTATGTGCACACACAAACACACGCTTTCACTCAGTATTCTAGCAATCTGATCTAATTTCTGCCCTCACAGGAAAATATTTACTCTGTAGTATTTCAGTGCCTGATTTTTTTTTTTTTTTTTTTCAGAATCCAATATTATTATTATAAAATGAAAATCTTATGACTTAAAATTTGAGTTTGCAGTGTTGTTGGTGGTTATTGTGCTACTAAAAGAGCTGCAAGTATTTTAGTGCAGAGCTTTGGAAATATAATATCACCACTAACTCTGGATGCTATTTTCTTCAGAATAATTGAGGGTTCTTATATTGAATGTGCAGCCTAAAATGTGGTGTTTCCATGCCAAGGACAACTGTTTTGTCATGAACAGCCACTGGAAATCCATGAAATCACTGCAAAGCAAAAAGCCACAGCTGCGTCTGAAACAAACTGTACGCTTCACCTACAAGGAGCTTTGAAACCAGACAGCGGTTTTAAAGTTTCACCTTTGCATGTTTCCCATGCTGTTTGTGTTAGGAAACAAGAGATATCATCACCTCAGAAGGTAACCAGCCAACATGGTGGGTTATTCTTATATATACATCTGTCTATAAGGTGAATACTGAAGGAATAGTTCAACATTTTGGGAAGAGTTAGATGAGACAGGAGTGCTGGGTGGATGGATATGAACTGTCATGTCAGCTTTAGAGGTGCTGGCTGACATATTGTTAAAGGTTTAGAGAGAGCCAAGCTAGCTGTTTCCCTTTACTTCCAGTCTTTATGCTAAGCTAAGCTAAGCTAACTAGCTCTCAGATCCAGCTACATACTTTATGCAAAGACATTAGAGTGTTATTCATCTTCTCAACTCATCGTGGGAGGGAAAGTGAATAAACATATTCTCACCAGGTAGGAAAGTCAGCTTGAAACCTTAAATCATGAACAGGATTTTAATAAGTAAGCGAGTAAAGTTTATATGCAAGTAACACACTTAAAGGTCAGTAAAAGGTCCTCAGCTGCCTCCACATGTCCCCTCTTGGAAACAGGAAAGGAAAATACCAGAGGCAGTTGGACACATTAAAATTTATTTCAAACCGCAAGTCTTCTCCTGTCTGCTGTGTAGCTCTCGGGATTTCATGCCTGGTTGGTTCGGGTGAGTCTGTACTGAAAGCAAATCAGATTTCCGTGCTGCTACCCCTCTCACTCTGCCGTTCTCAGAGAGCGATCTGATCTATTATCAGTTAACCTGTGTGACAGGCCGTAACCTGACTAGCTGTTAAAACCATTTCCATTCCATAACCACATCAGCACGCTGTAAAAGATTACGCTCCTATGCTCCAGTCTGGCGCCCAGACAGCAGAAATAACATCTCAATGCAACAGTTTTCAATATTTTTGTCAGTGTGTTGTACATGTGGAGGTGGCAGCAAAGGTGCAGTTTCCATTCGTCTCTGTCTGTTTTCAGCTGTTTGAACGAAGGTTACGACCAGATGAAGTTGCAGGTTGATGGACTGTTGAGAATCTGTTTTTGTTGATCCAGATTTTAGATGATGTTCTTTTTTACCAGAACAATAATTAGGATGCATTCAAATGCTTGTGGGAACGGCTGGGACATCGGGGACTTTCTCACTTTAGTTTGTCTCTTCACCATTATTATTTTCATTCCCCGTAATGTTTCACCCTTTGAATGTTTACATTTCTGAGCATACTTGCTTCCACCTTTCCCTTATTCTGAGTTTCATCATAGTTTTCATAACCTTGCTGCCGTCATGTTTTCTATGTCAGAGTTTCAACATCCTGTTTTCTCTCCAGATTTTCCTAACTTTCCTCACAGCCCCCGTCCTCTCCTCTCCTCTCCTCCTCTTTCATCAAGTCTCTCGGTGTGTGTTTGATGCCGCCCCGCTCTCTAGCCGGTGTGTCACGGCTGGTCGAGCTGCAGATCAGATCGAAATGGAAGGACGAGAGTTCACAGCGTTGTGCCTCCTCATCCATGACAGAGGAATGACAACATCTCTCTCTCTTTCACTCTCCCTTTTTCTCACTATGCCATCACTGTTGTTATCTGTCTCACTATATTCTTCTCATTGACCACCTCTTCCTCTTTTCGTCTCTTGTCCTTATCGGTTTCTCTTCAGTCCAGTGAGGCGGGGGAGGTCTCAGCGTGCATTAATGTCATTGAAAATCTATCTATCTTTCTATTTTGCTACCAGTGCCAGCAGTATTATTGTGAAATGTTGCCTCAGAAATCCTTCGCTGCTGCTTGGAAAGCAGAGGACAGAGAGTCAGAAGCTGTTGAATATGTCATGTCTTATCTACAGTGTCACTTTACACCCGGTGGCTGAGAAACATGAGAACCAGGCTCTGGTCTCCGAGTGTGTGTTTGTGTGTTAACATAATACATTTTACCCAATAAATAATAAACATTCCTCAGTATACTTCAGTAATGTTGCAAAAATATGAAGTGAGAATTAGTTGTACACACATCAGGTATGTGACAGGAAATCAAGAAGCATCCTAGAAATAGAAGAAAACAGTGTTGTAGTGTCAGGTACAACACAGCAGGAGGATAAAAGAAGGTGCAATACTTGATTAGTAGGAATATATATTTACAAATGTAATCATTAGTTACAATTTTTTCTTAATTTTAGCCATTTTGTTTCTAGTTCAGCCAGCGGTTCCCAAGTTTAAACATCAAACTGACTGTTCAGGAAACTGCACGCCTGCTGACGCAACACGTAGTCGGAGGTGACTCACATTTCAGGCAGATTATTGTCATTTTAAGCAGCGGTTTAACAAACTGAGTCAGACTTTTGTGGTTCAGGCTGCTACAGTATTTGGTATTTTACAGTATGTAGAGTCACAGACAGGAAGTTCAGACAGCTGATTCACAATCCTGGTAACTTTTTGGCAGTTCATTGAAGTTAAAGAAGTGGAAAAACTAGAACGCAGATTAAAGAAGGCTCCCCAAAATACACTGCAGCTGTATCAAAGACACAATAATTAAGGCTGCATTAATGGATATAGTGTATTTAGATGAACAATGGATCAAATGTTACATAGATATAAACATGTAATGCGTTACTGTCTTTCTCACTATGAAGAATCCACCAGGAGTTACTAAAATCTAGATTGTACTTGTAAATGTGTTTGTATGATCCAAAATGTCAACAGTTCCATAACGATATTACACAGAAGAAAATACAGGAACGCTGCATCTAGCGTTTGATATTTGACATACTACTGTCCATGCTGGCCCCGCCCCAGTTAGTGATGTAAGAGTACCTCTTTGGTGGTATTCTTATGTCATTTACTCTTCTAAAGTCACTATAATGAGAGACTATGTTTCAGTCAGCTCACAGGTGTCTATTTTTATCCCATAAAAGGCTTTTGTTCACACAGTTGTTTGGCAGAACTTCTTCTCTCGGTGAGAAATCAAGAATTATTCATGCAAATGAAACAAAAGTGTTATATTCAGTGTCACGAGCTTCCTCTCAAGAGTCTAGCACAAATTCATCGCCATCTTTTTCCAATCGAACCCGAACGCCGCTCAGCTGAACGTCCGATCCGATAGTTCCGACATCTGTTCAACCTCCAGCCAGAATCAATGGTTCCATTACCAGGCAGGCTTATTGATCAGTGAGTTTAGAGCCATTAATAGACTGTTTGCACGCTGATAAACTGATCTTAAAGTGGGTTAGGAGACTGAGAGAGAGGGAGGGGAGGGATTTAGGGAGGGAAGGACAGCGGGAGATGAAAAATTAAAAGGTCAGGAAATAGCCCAAAGAGTGATGAAGGGATGAGAGGAAAGGGAGGATAAAGGGAGGAGCAGGAGGGTGAGAGGACAGAAAGAGAGGAGAGCAGTGGTGAGGGAGGGAGGGAGGGAGGGAGGGAGGAGACTGACACAGACAGACTTGTGGAAAGAAAAAAATCTGACAAATAAGCAAATGCCCTCCATGCTGATGCTGCACTGCGAGTCCACCTCGACAAGAGAAGAATTGTTCAGAAATGTTGTCAGTGCTGGAAGGTTACAGAATGTGAACGATTCACTTCAAACATGCTAAGTTTACATTTTTGGAAAATACATCTAAATATATATTTTTAAAATGACCCAGGTATTATTTATTTTTATATTTCTGTCCTCCTCTCTCACCTTTTCATTCCTTCCGTCGCTCCGTTTCTTTCTTTTGTTGTCGGGGGTTCATTGCGGAGAGGGTAGCTTGTTTCCATGGATACGGACTGAGCCAGATGAGCTTAACTACTTGCACTGCAGCGTCTGTCCTAGTGTGTGTGTGTGTGTGTGTGTGTGTGTGTGACTGGTTTTGGCTTGAAAGAGAGGGAAGGATGATGATTTATGAGAGTCTAATGCACTGGGCAGACACTTGGATGAACAGAAGATGGTGTGTGTGCATGTGTGTGTATGAGTATGCTTGCTTTTCATTCAGGTCTTATAGCTCACTTATTTTTTCTTTCGTTCCATTTTCCCTTTGTGTACCTTTCTCTCTCTCTCTCTCTCTCTCTCTCTCTCTCTCTCTCTCTCTCTCCCTCCACCTCGTAGCTGTAATTCCACGCTCTTATCAGCACCGCCGTGGTGATTAAAATCACCATGGGAATGATCAACATCACCATAGCAATGACATCTGGAGCGCAGCATGAGTGGGAGAGGTGCTGGAGGAGCTGGAGGGAGGAGGAGGGGGAGGGAGAAGGGGAGGAAGGGGGGGAGGGAGGTTCAAGTTTTTTTTTTAGCAAAAACTAGCACTGAAAATACCACAGGTGTGTAATAGAGGCTGCCAAGGTGTCACAATAAGTTTGACCCTGACACATTTATTGTGTTTAATATTAAACATACACTGGATGATATACTGTGAAGTGAAATACCGATACCTGGGCTTTGGGTAGCAGCCGATACTGAGTACCAATCAGATGCAAGTGTTTAATTAATAAGCTGTATGTCTCACTGTGTAGAAGAGACTGGCATCATTCTTTTATGTGTAAGGCTTGACTTAAACATTGCTTTACTAACTTTGTAAAACAAAATGTAACAAATAAATACATAGATATCAATGTACTGAACTGCTATTTATTAAAATAATGGTACTTGATATCAGATCGGCCCATCGTCACTGATACCTGATCCAGTTATTTGAGTCAGTATTGGACTGATATCCGATATCAGTATTGGTGCATCTCTAGTTACAAAGACACATGCAGTTCACTATGGATGTATTGTACTGACAGCCAAAATTCAAAAGAAAATCAAGAACACACTTGTTTGAATATATATATAGTGTCGGGTCATATGCAAAGCTACTGACTTGGAAAGTAATTTATTGAAAAGAGCAGACATCCTAGGTGTATATTTGTGATTGTGATTACTTCCATTTCTCCTGCAGCTCATCCTGTCGCTCTGTCTGTTTTTGTATCTGACTGAATTTATTCTGAGTCTTACTGAAACAGCCGAGGTGGTGTCATGCCTTCCTATAATGAGACTCTGTGTGTCTCTCTGTTGCAGAACTCCCAGAAGAAAAGAGGAGCACGACCCAACAACAAACCTGACAAGAAGCCCGGTCCACAGGTACACACACACATATACACACACACACACACATATACACACAGCTAGGTTTATCCCCAGACGGTCTAACAAATCAATAGGAGTAACAAAGTGCAGTTTCAGCAACTAAACCTTAAAGACACTTAAACCTGGAGAGAGACTGACATTGATCTAACACACGCAGCACATAGGATAAGAGAGGGATATGTATTACTGACAAAGCTGTGTGAGTCGAAACACCTGCAGGTTAGAAGAAGAGCAAGAGAGAGAAACACCAGAGATGAATAGTAAAGGATAGATAGAGAGAAAGAAGGTGTGTTGGAAGTGTTGCAAGTTAAACCAGAGAGAATGAAGAGAGGTAGAAATTGATTGACATCAATATTACAATCAATAACAAGGTTTTCTCTGTGTTGGATAGACAGAATAAATTGTTCATTAGTTTTAAACCCAGTATTATTGTCACTGCTGTCCAGAAGTTATTTAGATTTATTTGCTTTATTAGGCAGTAAACCAGTTTCTCCTAATCATCAAATATTATTGTATGATTCTCCTTTATATAATACAATGTTTATTATAGACGGTTCAATATTACATAGAATAAAGTTGTATCAAGTTGGTGCGCCGACACAAAAAATAGTCATGATCACCTGTGATTTAACGCTGTTTTGTGCAGTAAATTAATGAACTTTAGAGATGCTGCACATTTTCTCACCTTTAGACAGATCCAGACTAGCTGTTTATGCTATGCTTAGCTAACTGGCTGCTGGTAGTGGGTTCATACATGAGAGTGGTGTCGATCTTACTCTCAGCAAGAAAGCAAACAAGCGTATTACCAGAAGTGAAATCTCATCACTTTGAAAGAGGAATGAAGCCTTTTTGATGTCTAATCATAATGCCCTGCAGCCAGCTAGTAGCAGGGCATCAAATTAAAGTAAAAACTCATGGAAATAAAAGATTTTCCTTCATTTTACCCTTTAATCAAAATTGATCATAAAAAATATTTTGTCATTTATGACAGATAACTGTTTATGAAAGCCTAAATCTGAACATAAATGTAATTTTCATCTTTTACATATTTTCATTTCTTTTCACACTCAAATGTTGTGATAAGAACCAGAATGAGGATTTGATAAGAACAGGAATCAATCAGCACGATCAGAACCAATTAAATCAAATTAATCAATGACAAAGAGTCTACTTTTTCCTTTTGTGGGACCTTAATCCTTTATATGAGGCAGGCATGAAACATCTACACATGTTTGACATACAGTAACATGTTTGTACCGTCACTGCAGCGTTAACTGATTTTGCATATAAACCACAACGCCGCAGCTTCAGGAGATAAACGGTTATTTGTCAGTTTCATTTGCAGAATCCTCCCTGAAACAAATGTTTTACTATCTGCTCAGCACAGACATGTCAAGGTTGTCTGGGGTCACCGATAACAACTTCCATGTCTGAAATCTCGCACGTTCGGTCCTTCAAGTGCGTCTCTGCTCACAGCTCATGACAGTGTCGTGCTGTCTGCGTGTGTCTGTCTGTTGTCTGTGACCTATTTCCTCTGGGGGATCACATCATCTCATTCATCTGCCCAAACACGCTGAGTGCAGGATGAACAGACAGATCAGCATTTTTCTGTATTCCCTCTCATCTTTGCTTCATCTCTCCCTCTTTTCTGCCCTCCATCTTGTCCTGCAGGTGTTTGCGCTTAGTGTAATCCCTGCATGCCCAGTCATTGTTTACATTTGTATTACAGAGCAGGCCTCCGCACTGCACTTTAAATCTACCTTCTCTTCATTCTGCCTCTTTTCTTCTTCAAAACATGAGCAACTTTTTCCTCTACCTTACTGTTTCCAAACTCCCCCCTCCCTTCTTTTTATTTTAATCACTCACTAAAGCAGTTAGAAGTATATGAGCTCGGGTTTTTACGGGGCAAAGTACACAGATACAGATTAAAAACCTACAGGGCTAACATGTCAAGACAGAATGGCTTTGCGGGGAAGGTAATTCTCTGTCTGGCTGCGAAGGCGAGCCTCGGCTTCCTCTCCAAGCCACATACCATAAATGGCTGTAAATTCGCTCCCCCTCGCCTCGCTTAATGTGGTTGGAAACACTCCACAGGCTGTAAAACAAATACAGCCACAGAGCTGCTTATGAGGAATGGATGCACAGGGTCACCTCAGGTCAGTAGTACTTAGAACTGAGTTTGGGATGAGAGAGAGAGACATGTATGATTAAAATTTGTTGTCTTTTTTCTTTTAAAAAATCTGCATTATTATACTTTTGTTGTGAACTTTGTGCAACCTCTAAATAAGAGGCAGGAAAGAAGCCCCACTGACACATAAGCATGTAAAATCAAAACAAGTTAAAAGACGCTAAAACGCATCATAGAGCTGCAGAGCTGATGATAATCAGGTAATATTGGTATCTGTCTTTATGCTAAGCTAAGCTAAGCTAACCAGCGGTTGGCTCCAGCTACATATTTACTATACAGATGTGTGTGGTATCAATCTTCTCAGCTAACTCTTAGCAAGAAAGCAAATAAGTGTATTTTCCAAAATGTCAAACTATCACTTTTAAAAGTTGAATTCATAAGAAATAATACACTAATGTTAAAAAAAAACTTGAGATATATGATACATTGCTGTGTAACTGACAGTATTGAGTCACTTTACTGACATAATGGTTAATCTCTACGTGTGCTACTGCTCCACTATGTTTTAGTATTTACCATAATTGCCACTTATGACTAGAGCGGCTGCTGTGCAAAAAATACATCGTCTCATTTTAAATAGAAATATGAATTATTGCGGGTTTAAAGTCACACAGTAACTATGATACTGGTTCCACTAAGTAGCGTAGTGTATTTGCTCAGTCTCATTTGTCAACTTGTTTAAGTCTTCTAAGTTTTTTTTTTAAATCCCAAAGAAAGTCGATATTTAGTTCAGATTCTAGATGACGTCTGAGGCGAACCACTAACGAGTGTGTTTGCCTGGAGTTTCTCTGTTTCCTTTGTGTTGTTTTTTAGTAAAAGCCTCTTGAGGAACCGACACAGCACGATTCTGACCTCACCATTCGGTCGCTGAAAGCCGCAAGTTAGTCAGATAGTGCTTTGTCATTAGTTTTTAAGTTCAAGGCGATTTTAAATAGAATGAAAAGCCAATTCATCCCAGTCGAGTTGCAGGACTGTAAAGGATTGTGGCTTCTGTTCAACTGGCAGTATGAGCAAAAAGTTGTCAGGGATGAAGCCAAAACCTCACTGAAAATAAACATTCATATTGGTGGTTTGAAAAATACTCAAATTTTACAGAACATAAGACAGAATTCAGCAAAAATCTTTTCACATTTGACCTCTAACGTTGTCCAGTTGTCAGTCTAGATGGATCTGACGGTTGCGGATTCCAAGCTGAGCATCTGACTGGTCAGCTTGTTGTGCGTCCTGCATGTGCGTGTGTGTGTGTGTGTGTGTGTCTGTCTGTAGTTTTTACTTTCTGCGTGTGTTTCTGCAGCCGTCTCCCTACCTGTCACTTTCTCTGTCCATCTCTATATACTGTCTCTCCCAGGATGGAAGTGCCCTCCTCTCCTTGTTTGTCTCCTTGTTTGTCTCCTTGTTTGTCTTAACCGCAGGGTGAAGATTCATATCTACTCTCACTCTGAGTAGAAGGAAGTGTTGTGTGTCTATCTGTTAAATCAGCATTCTTTCCTCCTTATACACAATTCTGGGAAATTACACAAAAGGGACATTGTTTAAGCACTCATTTATCTCATCTTACAATACATCTCAGACACAGCTCATTTGTATTAATTATAGGTAAACTTGACAGGAATCTTCATTTGTCTGCCTGTGAGTTACATATTATATCTAAAACAGCACTGATCAGGGTTTCACAAAACTAAAGAAAATGTTGTATTTTACCCTGAACTTTTCACTTTTTTTAACATCCTGTCGTCATTTATTCATTCATTGGTTGAAGTGAATTGGTTTAATTTTGACTGAGTTTGGTGCAATTATTGGTTAAAAGAGATAAATACTTTGCTGATTGCCTCAGAGGAAGTCTGCATCATACACAGTGTGCACAAAGGAACATGTTTTATCATCAGAAGCATTCTTACCTCATATTTCCTTTACTCAAACAGTTCAGACCAGAGTAGCACAAACTGATTCTTTTCCTCATTAGTTTCCCTATTATCCAGTTAATTGATTAATTGCTCATCACAAATGCCCGTGTCGTCTTCCAAACACTTATTTTGTCTGAACAAATGAGATTCAGTTCTCACATAATGAATCTGACAGAAGCTGGAACCAACAAATGTCTGACTTTTTTAGTTGATGAATTGCTTAAATCAATTATTTAAATGACTGTCAATTAACTGACTGATCGTTTCGGCACTTGTTCCAGACATAAAACGACATCTGTACTTGTGCGTGATGATTGTGTATGTATGTCATCCTCTCTGTTACACAGCAGTTTTTGAATCAACATCACTTCAGTGCTCTCTCTCTCTCTCTCTCTCTCTCTCTCTCTCTCCCGTCACTGCAGGAGGACAGTTCAGACCTGAAATGTCAGCTCCACTTTGCCAAAGAAGAATCAGCCCTGATGTGCAAGAAGCTGACCAAACTGGCGAAGGACAGCGAGGCCATGAAGGAGGAGCTGGCCAAGTTCAGGTCGCTGTACGGGGACGTCAACGCCTCGCTCACTGTGGAGGAGGTGAGGACTCCGCTGTTTGTGGATGATAGGAAAATGTAGAAACAAAAGGGGTGAAAATGAGAAGAAAAGGAGAAGAATGGAAACTTATTTACTGGAGAGCTAATTCATACAGGAGCAAGACATTTGTCATTGTCAGAGATTAATGAGCAAATTACAGCTGTAAAAAGTAGCAGTAAGTGAACAAGGCAATGAAACAAGTCCTGGCTAAGTACGTTTCACTGTATAGAGAATGGAAAACTCTGGAAGAATGATGAGGATTTTGATTTCACATCATTTGTAACCGATACAACACAGAGAAGTGTTTTCCGTAAACACCTTGAATAAAAATCTAAACCCTGAGTTCCAATCTTTTGCTAACACTTAGCTTTATTGTTTAAAGTTTGCCTGAGGGCAGCGAAACGGTGCCACTAGGTTATTATGGTGGTTATGGTTTGTAAAGTGTTCCCACCCTTTGTACCCATATAAAACCCAAATGGTAGATATTCCATCTCTGCCAGAAAGTCCTGGGAAAACTCAGTGATGCATTTGTGTTATTTTAGAAACGGCCAAAACACTCCACAAACTCCACAAAGCTCATTAAAACAAACTTTCCATGACTATTACTGAAAACCACACACCAGTTATATGTGTTATTAATGAGTATTTAAATATCCAGCACTGGTAATGCTGAAAATATTGTTTATTTATTCATTCTAACAGTCTTAAAGGTCAGCAGACGATTGAAACTGTGTCAATCAACAGGTAGAACTTGAGTAAAGATGTGGTTCCTCCTTCCTCATGTCTTTTTTGTTTGTCCCCCCCTCAGGTTGCTGACTCCCCCCACACCCGTGAGGCGGAGGTCAGAGTCCACTTGAAGCTGGTGGAGGAGGAGGCCAACCTGCTGAGTCGACGCATCGTGGAGCTGGAGGTAGAGAACAGGGGGCTCCGAGCCGAGATGGACGACATGAAGGGACCACAAGGTAGCTGTCAAACTCCTCTTATAGGTCATTTAATAACTTTACTATTTCATTATTTGTCATTATTTAATTCCTGGGTTAGAAGAAAACATTTTCAACCACTCTAGAGGTGGAAATAATCTCATCAATTTAGAAAGTCTGGACAGCAAAAAACCACATGAAATGCAATTTTTGAATCGGATCCAAGCAACATTTGGAGGTGGGTTTTTTTTTTTGTTAGTTGTATCACGACACACAACAATGTCAAATCCAGAGTGACAGAAGTGCATCAGTGCGGCTGAGCAGAATCCATGCTGCTATTAGCAGAGCAGTATGGAGGACAACACAGAGAACAACAGATGAATTGCCTGCTGGCACTTTGGGTGGATGATGGATCTCCATTTCTAATGCTTCCGCATTGGAAAGCCGTGTCACCAGTGTGTGTAGTTACTGACGCTTACATCATTACCATAGCAACCGATGTAGATAGACTGGTGATGTCTGGACACACAAATCTGATCTGATCACTTGCAGACAGTAGGGTTGAAACTTACCTTTATTTTCATTATCACGATTAATTGATTAGTTGTTTGGTCTATAAAATGTCCAAAAATGGTGAGAAATGTCCGTCACTGTTTCCCAAAAGCTCAAGCTAACATCTTCAAATGTCTTCTTTTGTCCCGACCAACAGTCCACAAACCAAAGATATTCAGTTTACTGAGCTGAAACAAGTGTCAAAGTGTTTGCTTTTCTCACAGGGCATAAATACAGTAATTATCTTGATACATCTCCACAAATACAGTTAATATTAGAGTTGCACAATAGTGACACGTTGTCTCGCCTTGTTTTCACCTTTTGTACTAGCTAGCTCGCAGTTAGGAGGGGCGAGTTAGTGGAGACAAGGACTTAAACATACATAATAGTTTATTCTTGCAATGTTTTGGATATTTATAATGACATGATTCACTGTAACTTCTTCCTACTTCTTCCTCTAGTGTAGTGTGATATCACTGCTTAACTAGTCCTCGTTTCTTTTCTTTAGATGGTCCTCCTGAACTTACTGGTGGTGGTCTGGGGGTGGGACTTGGCCTAGGAGGAGGAGCCATGGTGCTTGGGGGAGGGGCTTCATCTGAAAACGTCATGGAGCTCCAGAGACACCTCCAGTTTGTGGAGGAGGAGGCGGAGCTCCTCAGGAGGTCTCTGATCGAGATGGAGGAACAGAACAAACTCCTGATGAACGAGATCAACCGCTACAAATCTGAACTCCCACCGCCCACGTCCTCGCTGTCGTCCAATTCGCTGACGTCGCTGGCGGACGGGCTGCTCAACGACAGCCCGGTGCACTCTATACAGGAAGGGGCGGTGCTTATCAGCACGGACGCCCCGTCTCAGGAGGAAGAGCTCCGAGTGGCGAGGCTTCAGATCGGAGAACTGAGCGGGAAGGTGAAGAAGCTGCAGTATGAGAACCGAGTGCTTCTGTCCAACCTGCAGCGCTGTGATCTGGCCTCCTACCATGCTCCTTCCTCTTCATCCTCCTCCTCCTCACTACGACTGGCGCTGGAGACGGATGCAGAAGCTGGAGACTCAGCTGAGTGCCTCCCTACCAGGTAGTCTCATAGTGCCTCTTTCATTGTTGGGGGATATTTTGGTTCCACAGTGTGGATCTCTACTGGGAGTCCCAACAGTGAAAGTATTTTTAGTAATAACATAACAATGAACAGTGAAAACATACTAAAGTTACAGGGTTACTCATCATATCTCAAAATAACTAAGTCCCTCACCCTTCCCTCTCTTTTTTTTTTCTTCCATCAGCCCGCCACACCGCAAGGAGCCAGTAGGGGGCGAGAATGACGCCCTGGAGATCAAGGAGCGGAAAAAGAAGATTGAGGACAACGCTGACATGACAACCTCACTCCCCGGGTGCCTGGGGCAGAAGGACCATGATGCCTTGCTGGCCATGAGGGACCAGGCTCGCTTGGTTTCCACGGCGATACAGCTCCTGACCTCCCCCGAGTCAAACTGCCTCTCCTCTTCCCCTTCCATCTACCACAAGGTCTGCAGCAGCGAGGCCGCAGAGCCGTGTGACCTGGAGAAGCCTCAACCTCACAGCCAGGTACACGTCCTGTGTTCAACTGTGTATTCAAACCTAATATGACAATTTTATATTTTATACACAAATAATATAACATAGTTCTTGGTCCTCTTCCTGACAAACTGGTGCAGTTATGAAGCAAAGTGCACCAACCACAGGATTATGTAATATATGAATTTATTTTAGCATTTTACAAATGTGCTCCTTTAATGTTGCTCTGCAGGACGGACCATCTCCCTCCTTTGATTCTGTTTGTCCGTTATTACTAACATATGTCTAATATAAGTCTATTAGAGATTAGATTTATGCCAGTTTCTGGGTATTTCTTTGTGATCTTCATGAAGTGTTTGTGACCATCAGAGAAGATAAATAAAGCTCTCAAGTGTTGTATGACTTTCTGTCAGTCCCATGAATGAGTGTGATTTCCTGTTTCTAGCTCTTTATTAATCGTTATATAAAAGTTTATTTACAATAAGTCCCAAATGAGCTGGAACTAAAAGGCAATAACTCATCTTTTTTTTTTCATTTGGTCAAGACGAAAGAGATCAAACTACAGCCTCAGTGATAAATGTTTTATCTTTTGCTCCGGCACTTTTTCCTTCACTGGTTGTTCAACCACCTGCTGTATCAACCCCGCAGCTTATCATTTATCATTCCTAGCGGTTCCTGCACTCAGCCAATAATGACTGACTGTGTGATAAATTCTGTTATTTCTTTGTTCCCTAGATATCGGAGCTGTCTGACCTGGCGGACCGGCCTCTGGTTGGTGCTCTGACCAGCAGGCTCCAGGCCCTACACACCCAGCTACAGGCCTTCGTGGAACACGTAGACACTCTGGGTAAATCCCCAGCAGGTGGGAGGGACCCTCAGGTAGAAGGAGCGTCTCCCCTGGCCCCACCTTGCACCTCCCTCTCCTGCTCTGGAAGCGACCTGGACGGACTGAACACTGCCGAGGAGAAGGTAAAAAGACAAAACCTCACTCCTCTTCCTCACTCCTTGTCCACTCTTTCTATTTCATTTATTATCTTGTCTTTTTTAAGCTTTCATTTTATTGTCTGTGTTTTCTTTTGTTTGCTCTGTTTTCTTTTCAGTTGTCTCTAGTTTGTATTTCTATTCTTCTGTTTTGTGTTTGGCCCAATGCCTAACCACTAGCTTGGCTGACTAACACCCCCAATCCCATTTGAACATACCGCTTTAGTTTCTCCTCACAGTGAAGAATGGATTTTACACAAGACGCTCAAATCTGATAATCCTAAAGACGACAGACAACAAACGTGAGATTGAATAATAATTATTTATCTAATTAAGTCCTAATTAGATTCATTCAGATCTGTCCATAAGAGAAAACAGTCTTTTCACCACTGTTGCCTGTGAGCTGGGGACATTTACTATGTCGATGGATCAGATGAATTCAGATTTGAGCCGTCAGTGTAAACCTCTCCACACGATGCCGCCCACGTCCACCTGCATGCTGTTGAAAACCTGGTATGTAGATGCTGCTTTAGGCCTCAAATGGAGCCAGTTTGTTGCATGACATAGTGGGGTTATTAAGAAGCACCATTTATTTATATGTATTTCATCAGTAAATCATAAAACCAAAAGTCTGGGTTTACATCTAGTGTGGTTGAGCAATATTGCTCATACCTCATTTTCTTTTAAAGTTACATTTATATACATATATTTACCTACTTTTACAATATAACTATGGTATCATACACAAGGCTAGCAGGACTATTTTATCTTATGACCCCTATTAAGATTTCATGAGGCAGATTCAGTAGCATCATAGTTGACTAACAAATAATACGCTATGATTATAGACTGAATCTGACACTGTTTTGGTTTGAATATTTTGTTTAAACATTAGGAGGAAAAAGCATCTGGAGTCAATCCCAGTTTTTTTCTGCTATTCAGTCATTCCTGAAACCAGAATACTGAGTAACGTACACCAACTGAATTGGGTGAACCAAAGCTTTTAAAATGACAGTGAGCAGTATTTCAAATAAAATCTAACATGGTCTGTAATTCATTACTAAAACATAAAATCTGGAATCTGAAAACAGAAATCAAACGACTGTCTGAGTTATTAAGGTATTAAATAATAATAAAGAAGAAGTCGTCCACACAGATCTCTTAAAGCAGCAGATGACACAATGAGTTCAGTCTAAACAGATTTCCAATCATACTTCATAAATTTGCTCTTGTGGTTTTGTAAGTCAGGTGTCAAAACTGATGACCAGTGATTTATGACTTAGTCTGTTGTATCTGCATCTATTTAACGGTCAACATTCAGTATGAGCTCCACAATCTCATAAACGTACATTGAAATCAGAATAGACTTTGAATTCTTCTTCTATGGTGCATCAGCTGGCATGTTTTCCACTTTGCATCCTTTGACTGTCAGGAACACATAAAAAAAACATCAAATCTGATGAGAATCCATCATTTTTTCTTGAGTAAATGAAGTTGGGTTGGAAACAGTTTAAAATGACCTCACTGCCTTTATATCAACAGAAACTTTTTAATTGAATCAAATTTGTCTGTTTGGAGGAAGTTGTGATGAAATTATACATAGTTGTAGGTGAATAAATGATAATGTTTAGACTCCATTAGAGGCCAGTTCTGAGTCCCAACACCCCTCCAATCTCTCCCCCCCCCTGTCCTTCCCCTTTCTCCTCTTCCCTTCGTCCCTTCTTCCTTCCCTCTCTTTCTCTCTGCACGGGCACCATAACCGTCGGTTTATGCACTTCTCCTCCATCTCCCTCTTTTCTTCCTCCCTCACGCCTTCCTCACCTTCATCACCTCTTTCACTGCCTCCCCACTTCCCTCTGACTCGCCCCCGCTCACCTCACATCCCTTCACTTCCCTCGTTCCCACTCTTCCTTCTTCTTCTCTGTCATCTTTACCTTCCATCCTAACCGCCTTACTCCTTCTCTTGCCCTCCTGTTCGTCTTATTTCTCGTCCTCCTCCCTTTCTCTCCCGTCCCTCCTCTGTCTCCCATTGCTGTTTCTCCCCCCGTCTCTCCTTTCTTCCAACTCGTCTATGTCCTCCTCTGTTTCCTTTTTCCTCTCCTCCCCCCCCTCAGCCGTTCATTCTGCCCTCCATCCTCCTTTTCTTTCTTTTCTCCACTCTCTCCTTCTCCTCTCTGACCAAGCTCTTTTTCCTCTACATCCTTTTCTTTGTCTTGTGAGATCCATAAACGATTTCTGTTTGGTTTTTCATGTTTCATTTTTTTTTTCCAATGTTGTCACATGGATGGACACCATTTTGGTTGTGTTGTTTTTTATTCTTATTATTGTGTTTGTCTTGTTTTCCTTTCATTTCCATCACTCCTTTCTCTTTGCTTTTGTTCCACGACTTCTCCTCCCCACCCTCTCTCCTCTATTTTTTTTTTTTTTTTTTGTATGTTTGTTTTTTCTTTTTCTTCATTAACTTGCCCATGCATGAATGCAGCAGCCTGATTATAGGCACCAATCAGAGCCGGAGGTGAAAAGTGAAACGGAGGAGAACAGCCAATCAGACAGCAACGAGATGCAAAACCACAAAACCGGGCAACTGGAGCAGGAAGACAGGGAGACAGACGATGCGCTGGTGAGTTTAATCAAAATCATTCACAACAAACAAACTAGAGAAGCTGAAAAGGCTCTTCTCTTATTTCAAGCAGAACCCGACTTGAGCCTGAAGTTAATGTTTTAATGTCTAGTTTCTTGCGTTCTCTCTCTCTCGTACACACAGACACACAAACACTGTTCGGCTGGTCACAGTCTAAAATTGGCTTCAGGGCAACAAACACAAGGTCAGGTCTGCGTTAACAGCCTGTGCAATATGATAAAGTAAACCGACTGTAAATGACAAAAAGAAAATCACTGGCCCACAAACAAAATCTAAAAAGGAACATAATAAAGAAGAGGAAAGAATAAAGGAAAGACGCTTATTAGCTTTTTTGCCTAGAGTTAGATTCATATCAAAAACGGTCTGCAGGCGAGATTTTACATACCTCCTTGTAAAACCACAACTGGGTTTTATGAGGGGAATCTGCCTGTAGTGAAACAGACAAGCTCACAGGCAGACTGGGAGCCTTGATCAGTCAATGTAGATAACGTTAATAAGTTCAAAACGTTTAAAAACAGCGGGAGATTTGTGTGATTTAAACAGCTGTCTGTGCAGATTATGCGTCACTAAAAACGACAGAGGAGGAAAAAGATGAACTTTGAGCATAAAAAACACGTCACTTCAGGAGGAAGTGGTGTGTGTGTGTGTGTGTGTGTGTAAGATGAAGCGAAACACGGACAGCACTTTAATAAAACATTTTAGAAGTGATTGTAATTTATTGTTGAAACTAGTAACATTTAGTTTGACAAAAAAATCTTAACATACGGTCAACTTTCTAGCGTTTTCTGGAGCTTTCAGCTGCATCTCGCAGACTTCTTCAGGGGATGGAGTTTGCACAGTTTTCATGGTGATGGCTGAGTTTTCCTCATGTGACGTAAATATAGTACTTCAGTCGTGTGATAACAGGTAGTTGTATATGGAGGATTGTAACATGTACAACTGTACTAACGAAAACTACATCCACTGAGGAAGACCATGACAGGTAGTTGAAAGCTCGGTAAAAAGCTAGTGAGTGGATCTTGAGTTCATTCTTTTGAGTTGGATCTGATCCAAACCATCAGTCAAAATGCCTCTAATACCTGCGGTGTATTCTCAAATCACTTCCTCTTGTGCAAACACACAATGATAATCAGCTTTACAAAGGTCCATTACAGGCTAATTTGTGCACACACACACACACACACACACACACACACACACACACACACACACTCACAAACACGCACACACACACATATTATAGTTTGAAGTATCTGATGTGGTCCAGCGGTGGAAACTCATGCTAGCAACACAGTTTTGTAAACAAACATAAACAGTGACTGCATCATCAGCTGTGGGACTGACAGGAAGAAAAGACCTTTGTTTGGTTGACCTTTTGCTGGCGTGTCTCCATGGTAACCGGGGCCTTGTGTGTCTGCATCTTTATCCAAGACTGAGAGGGTGAATGAGAGAGGGCGACTAAAATAGAATGAAAGAGAATGATAAGGAGAGAGAGTCAGATATTATAGAGACAGTTATGTTTAGAGTGATGAACAGAGCAGAGCAGCGACGCCGCAACACACAACCATCTATAGCACAGAGTGTGTGTTTACATACACTTTGTATTCAGGACTCATACTCTCATACTGTGCAGCATTCATTTGCATCATAGCCTAACCAATACTTTTTCTTGACAAACAACAGTCTATCAATCAGCCGTTCTGTGCAGCATCTTACCAGATACATTCAATAAACACAGGTTTAGGTTTTCATCTCTCTACAGACATGATGGTACCAAACCTCCACAAACCACAAATTGCTTTTACATGTCTGTCTGTGCATGGATCAAACAAACGAGATACAACATGTTAACAACTAGGATTTAGAGGTGTTGGTTGGCATATTTTCAAACTTTGAATAGAGCCTTGCTAGCTGTTTTCCACTGCCTCCAGTCTTTATGCTAAGCCGAGCTAAGCTAACCATGTCCTGATTTCAGTTCCATACTTGAGGGAATAATTTAACATTTTGAGAAACATGCTTTTTACTTTGTGTCTGAGAGTTTGAGGAAAAGATTGATTTCACCCTCATGTCTGTGCGCTAACTAGCCTACAGTATGTAGCTAAAGCCGAGAGTCGATTAGCTTAGCTTAAAGACTAAGTGAAGAGAAACATCTAGCCTGGTTCTGTGCAAAGCTTAAAACACCTACCAGCACCCCCAAAGCTTACTAATTAACACGTATCTTGCTTGCTTAATCCATACACAAACAGAAATGTGAAAATGGCAATTTGTGGTTTTAAAGGTACTTATATGCTGTAACAGGAGTCTTGCCAGACAACTAGCAGAGACTCCAGAAGTCACTGCTCTCAGCTTCTGGTCGCCACATTTACCCACCACTTTACATATGTATAGTTTGGTTTATATGCATTTAAACAAATGACACACAACATGTTAATTAGTGAGCTTTATAGGTGCTGGTAGTCAGGTTTTTGAGCTTTAAAGTGAACCAGGCTAGCTGTAAAAGGCTGACGATGAGTAATTCAGCTCTCAAAAAGCTTAAATCAACTTGTACTTGTTGTGATCTTAACTTGGTTTAAACCCTGATTTGTAACATTTGCTCTTGTGTTGCTACATTTTTACAAGAGCAGCTGCCACTTTTTCACAACTGGAGAGTCATTTTGCAACCGAGGTCAGAGCAGTTTTTTCTGGCAGTGAGCTGCAGGGTGGTGTTCTGGGTGGAGGTGATGGAGGGCAGGAGCTGAGCCCAGTGGAGAGTTAATGGTACAGTGGTGGGTCGATGGATCTCACTCACTCAGCGGCCAAATGAGGCGTGGGAGAGTGTATGAAACGGGGCATGTGTATATGTGTGCGTGTGGACAATCAGTAGCGTGCCACAGCCATAGTGTGATTTAAAGGTTGTTGTAGCATGAAACTGCCATGTTATGTGCTTCTCACACTCAGCTCTTTCCCCCTTTTCCTCTTTTCCCTCAACACTTCTCTTCTTGTTATTGCCTCCATTCTTTTTCTTAATCTTATTTTGTTTTTGTTTTTTTCCTTTAATCTCTGCCTACTTCCCATCCTGTTTTCTATCTCCACTTGCTTCCCTATGCACTGCTCTCTTTCCTTCTTTCTTTCTCTTCCTCCATTCTTTTTCTTCTCTTTCTTTACCTCCTCATCTTTCATATCTCCTCCTTTACTCCCCTCTCCTCCTCTCTCCCTCTTTCTTTCGTCCAGTCCGTCCAGTCCGGTGACCTCCAGGCCCGGCTGTATGAAGTAGAAGAGTCTGCTCGAGGAGCTCAGGAGGAGCTGGAGAAGGAGAGGCAGGCTCAGAGAGGAATCACTCTCAAACTCACACAGGTCAGTCTACAACACTGATACTGTCACAACACACACAAACTAAATACTGAACTACAATAAAGCAACCTCAAACTCACACAGACACACTGAAGCACCACTTTATACAGAAATGTACAGAGGAACTCATCTATTTGGCGGTCAGACTAAAAACACCTGATCAAATACTGTTAACTAAAGCATTTGAAGTTCAAAATTTGGTTTTGGAAATCTAAAGCTAAACAAATTGTCTCTCTCTGTCCCTTTCAGCTCCAGGAGGAGAACCAGAAGGCTCTGCTCCGTCGGGACTTCCAGCTGCAGAGTTTGGGGCTCCAGGCTCGCCTTCAGCAGAAGTTGTGGAGCCAGGAGAGGACTCTGCTGGTTCAGGAGTCTCAGCACCTCAAGCAGGCCCTGCTACTGCTCAGCCTCAAGCTACGCTGCTTCCTCAAACAGTGGAGGCTGGGCTGCAAGAAGGACACGGAGTGGAAAGACGTCTTGGAGGTATGAGGGATATATGGAATTGTTGCAAATATAAAACAAATTATTGCAACAATATTTGCTGCAAATATTTTGAAAAAAGAAAAAAAAAAATCACACCACTGACTTATGAAATGGCTGCAGAGTGTGTGTTGCATACTGGATAATATTGGAGAATGAGGTGATTGACAGGTGATCCTGCTCTTTGATTGGTTCCTTTAGATGAACAGCCTGAAGGACCTCTACCTGCTGTTGGAGGAGGAGAACCTGACAAGCCCCGCTCACCAGACTGACAAGAGGGCCGCTGCAGACGAACAACCACTCAGCCCAACTATCAAGGTAGGTAGAGTGACACACACACACGCACTAACACACACTAACACACACAAAGACACACACTCTTACATGGACTATCTGTCTTTCCCCGCAGTCGAGCGCTGTGAGCAGCACCTTGGCGGACCTGAAGGTGGCGCTGCAAGATCTGAGCGGAGAGCTGCGACAGGAGAGGCAAGGCTCCCAGGAACTCACCCAGCAGTTCGCAAAGGCCAAGGCATCATGGGAAGTGGAGAGGACCGAACTAAAGAGCCTCATCACACAGGTAAAACTTAAAACCAATCAACATGCTCTCTTCAAAGTGAACTGTGGAGCAGTCCATTAGGAGAAACAAACCTGAAATGCAAACTCTGATTGGTGTGATGTCATAGAGAGCCTCGTGCAACAATGTGTAAAATGCACCACACTGCTTTGACAAACACTCTGTTGTCCATTAATACTCATGCTGAGAGAGCCGAGCAGAACCGAATGAACTCAGGAGAAGAAGAAAAATGAACACGGTGGGACGAACAGGCAAATTGGCTTCCTCAATAATTCAGCTCAGGAACACTTCCTCCATCGCCTACAGAAAAGTTTATCATGCTCTGCTAAAGTTACAACTACCGAGTCTAATAAGTCAAAATAAACCATTTATGTATCTAGAGCCTTTCTTCTTTGCTTGCATGTAACTGGACCGTTATAGTACACCCGGTGGGCAACAGACAGAAGGAAACATCATTTGTAGTGTTTGTGCTCTGAAGTGTCTCATATTAATTTTGACAAGTGGTTTTTAATATTGATGACAGCCTAGGGGGGGTCAATGTCTACCTCTCGATATGCTGAGTGGTTTGTGTGTCCCTCCGAGCCTTTCATCCCCTCTCCGTCTGTCTCGTCTGCAGGCTGTGAGTAATGGTTTTAATGCTTTCTCCTCCTCTCCTCCTTCATTGTCTCTCTGTCTGCCTCATAACAGCAGCAGAGGCGGTAATAGTGATAATTAACAGCCTCCGAGATAGAACACAGCCCATGTGTTCCTGCCCGGTAATTGAGACAGAGAGATAAAAGGAAGAGAGAGAGAAAAGAGAGGAGACTTAGAGGCCTGTCAAAGTTGGCAATTAAAAAAAGCTTGTTCTTACCTGGTGTCCCCCTGAGTGTGTGTGCTGTTATATGCCACCTATATGTCAAAAAATGCATTTTTCATACATTTTAGATATAATATCCTACCCTCTATCCCTCCTGTAAAGTATAACCGGACAGATCAAGCTCTCAGGGGCATCAAGAAAGATTACATCGATAAAAAGTGACTGTTGATTTCAGAGTATCCGTCGGTCTACCATTGTCCTTTTACTAACCAGCACTCACAGCATTAACATAGGCAGGAATGTTGTATTTGACTGTCGATAGTTTGACAGACTGAAAAAGTTTTATATTCATCCTAGTGCTGTGGTTGTTGCCCAAGTTGTTTAGATTTACATATAAATTATCAATGAAACTGTCCTTATATGAAACATTTGGTTTCCTGTGAAAATCTGTAAAACCACATAAGCATATTATGACCACAGCCATCATTAGGACCATTATTCGACCCCAGTTTACTCCAAATCATAATTCTAATCTCAAATGTAGACACTCCACCCTAAAAGATAAAATATAATAAAATATAGTTTTAAAAAAGTGTTGAAAGTTGAAAATTGTTACAGCAATCTAAACATCAACATGAAGTAAATGTCTGGGTTTGGCGACAGTTCCTCAGAATCACAAAACGAGAGCTCCTGGAGCACTGATGTTCACCGGCTCTATATGAGTGAGATACACGTCTACAGTGTCGGGAAAAAGACCAGAATGCAATGCAGCATCAAGAAAAGTTCACTCCTGTTCCATTGGGTTTGTTGAAAGGCATTCTGGGAAATGGAGGGAGTCACTAACTGAAGTAGAAGCAAGTGGGGGAAAAGTAAAATACAACACATCATCGTTAATATATCATCTAATTGCATGCATGGTAGACAGTTACGCAACAGAAAGTGATGGCTGCCTGCTCATTTTCAGCACAAACGTTATTTCAGAAGCAGCTGAGATTGATGGTCAGACATTAAATGAACAATACATTAAGCAGCGTTTTTATATGATTTCCACAGGCTGCAACAACCAATCAGAAAAGTGGTGATGTCACAGGTACATCTAAATGTATGCATAAGTCAAATTACAGTTAGAAAAGGACCAATATACACATAGTAAATAGGATGCAGTAAAAACTTGAGAAGGAGAAAAAAGGGGAAAATAAACACAAAATAACCACAAATATTAATAAGAAATGTTAAAGGGAAAAAGACACTTCATCATAACCTTCTCCTGTAACACACTGAACAACACAAAGTAAACCTTCAATCCAAACTCTAAGACTAAAGTGCGTCTCTGTGAAGCGGCACATGTCCTCACTATGTAGGATTTCCTCACTATGTAGGATTTCCACACCAATACAAGAAGACACACACAGACGCTGACAGAGTCATTAATCACCGTCATGATCAGAGAGATTCTGCCCTAGTGTTGTGGTGCAAGATCGTTTGTCTTCCGATTCAGCAGCCAATAGGAGAGGAGAGCTGTGTTACAAAGAGATAAGACACTGCCCTTTTTCCTAAATGTGACGTAGCTGCAGGTTTTTATGAGATTAAATTTACCGACAAACCTTATTGGCTTAATCAAAGATTGAATCACCCGGCTGTGATTCATTTTGGGTGAAACAGATTCATCATGTCGAGCTGCACAGGCATGCTTGAAGTCTGCGCGCGCGCACACACACACACACACACACACACACACACACACACAGAAATATGAGACTCATATTTTATTATGTTGGATTCAGATGAATTCAATGACAAACTTGTCAAACTGAAACGCAAACACACATGTGTACAACACTGTTTTGCACTTATTCTCTCCTTCTGCCTTGTAAGCTATCCTACCAAAGTGTGTGTCTCTGCATGTGTGTTACCCCGGCCTGGATGCCACAGCTGGAACCAATCTCTCCTCTCCTAACAACGCACACTGTGAAGCATGCCATCAATATGCCCTGCTTGTGTGTGTGTGTGTGTGTGTAGACATTCACCAGCTAGCCGACCAAATCGGTGCCAAGCCGTCCTGGCAGTGTGCAGCGGCTCAACCAGCTGTTGCTTTGTTGAACAAGTCAACTCAATTTCAAACACTGTTCTACCTGTCAAACAGCGTGGCAGGAAATTATCTTCACCATTCAGCCTCATAAACAAACAGCGTCAGCGAAGTAGAAACGAAGACCAGAGCCCTTTAAGCAATACTGTACAACTCTTTTTTTTTTTTTTTTTTTTTTTTTTTTGTCTGTCTGTATCAGACATCCATCCTGACTTTAGGCCACATTAGGAACACCTGCTGTCTCCGTGATGACACAGAGCGAGCAGCTGGCAGTCCCTGATCGCCCATTCATCACATCTGTTGAATCCACTTCACACATGAAGGCAGGATGAAGATGAAGGGGAGGGAAAATGCTGTCGCTTTTTTGTCATTTCAGACAAACTGAGACATCAATATTCAACAACTCCTTGTACCAAAATGACAAACGAGGTTGTTTTTCTTGTTCCCTGACAAAAACAGCCCACAGGACTGTCCACAACATGGCTCATTAAAGTGTTTTCTCATCCGCCACCTCTATGAATCAGGCCACAGAAAACTACTTGGTGAAAGGAATGCTTGGACTTATACACTTTCTTGCCGAGAGTTAGATGAGAGGATTGATACCACTCTCGTGTCTGGGCTCTAAATATAAAGCTAAAGCCAGTTAGCTTAGTTTAGCTTGTCAAGAGGTTACCAAAAAGAAGCCTATCAGTATCTCTAAAGCTCAATAATGAATATGTTGTACCTTGTTTATTTTTAATCTGCACAAAAAAACGAAGGAGTTACATGCCTGAACTATTTTTTGCTTTGGAGCTAAAAGACGTTTATTAATAGCCGCTGACAGATAAAGACAAGATCGAGGTTGAGATATGACTTCAGAGCTTCGGTGTCACTTGTACGCGTGCAGCTTGCAACGCAGTCGGCTATTTACATTACTGTATCTAACATCTGTATCATCTTAGTGTATATTATATAATATCTAGGCTATGTTTTTATAAACCTGGCACACATTTAGTCAGTGTTGTGGTTGCTGCTTGGCCTACATTAACAGCTGATGGCTGGTGTACGGTGCTGATAACATTAACGGATAACATCAACTTTGTTATTTCTTGTAGAGGAAATCTGTTCCAGGCAAATATGCCGCCCAAAATAGCACATAATACACTGTGGGTCAGTGTTACAAGATACTTCTGTACAACAGTATACTACTGTACTGTACAGTGTCTATATAAACTACCCCCTCTTTTTCTTTTTTCAAACCACCGACAGTGATAGTAGTCAGGTTGTTTTTGTGATTTTTATTGTTTTAATAGAAAAATACTGTCAAAGTTGATAACAAATCTCTGATAAAACATGAAAAAAGGAGGGTTGTGAAACTGTTTTATAAAGGCTCTTTATATATTTCCAACATTTATGATTGGTGGTGATTTATGGTTTTTGTTGTCTCAGTGTTTAAAGTTATAAATGACTGTCGGACTCTATAAACATGTGATATATGTGAAGTTGTTTGGTGTTACGGTGGCTGTAAATCAGCATGTGTTGAGCCTCTTCATGCCACAGATGAACAGTAAATCAGACCTCAGGCTTTGTTGTTGCTAATGTAGTATTTAAGTGTAAAATATACTAAACTACAGGAAGATCACAGAGGCTGAAACATGTTAACTGATATACTGATTTTAATAAATTCTCTCATTGGTATAATAATAACAATTGATCTAATGATAGGGACATTATTCCTCTTGACCTCCCACTCACTCCTCAGAGATCCCTGTGGGTTTAATTGGTGTTTGCTGTTATTAGCTCTCAGCTCTGTGTTTCTACAAATACTTTCTTCTGTTTCATGAGTTGTAGTTGTTGCCATGAAAGGTTGCCTCTGTATAGATACTTGAAGAAAGAAGCTGGAAAACCACATGATGAATGTAACAAACGTCGAGGAAAACATTTCATCATCAAGGCTTTTTTTATAGATAGAAAGATTTTTTTTACTGATGGGATCATTCTAGTCAAACGTAATTAATCAAGCCATGCTTGATATTCAAGGTTTTAGTTGAATAAAGAGAAATAATTGAACTCGCTAAATGGTGAGTAGTGAGTCGTGAACCAGACGTCTCTGATCTGCCGATAAACACCAGTCATCCTGTAAAATTGCCTCCCTCTTAACGCCTCGGCAGTAAACCTCGTTAAGACGCAGGGCTCGTTAGACTGGGTTCATCATTAACGAGAAACACTCTGTTCCCATAGGAGGCAGGAGACGGGCTAAGTGTGCGTGTGTTGTACTGTGATTGGCTGCCAGGCAGTTCCATTAGCACCATATACGGATGCCAGCACCACAGAGCCAGACTGAGAGAGGCAGAGGGAGGATTGATGGGTCTGGAGGGTGTGTGTGTGTGTGTGTGTGTATGTGTGTGTGTGTGTGTGCCTGTTTGTCAAAATGATGGGCCTGCCAGTCGTGGCTGTGTGAACTACGAGGCTCAGACAGAGGAAAAGGGAAAGCAGAGCCGCTCATAAAATTTTCAAGCGATCCCACCTACAGGCTCTGTGACAGCAGGCCAGATTAATGGAGAGCGACAAAGGGGGGGTGCGAGAGCTGGAAATGGAGGTTGAGATAGACAGAGGAAGGAAGGGGTGAGAGGGTGGGAAACGGTTATAAGTGAAGAGGGAGATGTAAGGGAGATTTTCAGAGAGGAAAGTGGGAGGAGGATTAGGAGAGAGAGAGGATGGGAAAGATGTTTAAAGTTTGAAGGGGTCAGGAAGACAACGGAGAGAAAGATGAAAGAGAGGAAGAGTTTACGGGGAGATTTCTAGAGCATAGCAGGAGAAAACTCAGAAGAGATGGATGAAGAAGAAAAAAATACTTGCGCAGCAGATTTAGAAGGAAAATCAAGCAGAGAAGTAGAAAAAAAGAGACGCCAACAGCTTTTTTACCTCATTTTGTCCATACCTCATCATACTCTCACCACAACATGAATAATACTCAATGAGCAGCAGGAAGCAAAAGGATCTCGTCTGTGTGGAGAGCGGACGTTCCATGTGATCATCCATGAGGAGACCCTGGGACTTCCCATCACAGATTTCTACGTGGTCAAATGAGTCATAGTTGTATTCATGACAACTAGTAATTATTTGTGGACATGCGTTTTTTTTTTTTTTCTCTGCGTGTGTACGCTTAATCGTTTCAACTCAAAGACACATCTGTTTGCTGCGGAAAGTGAAACACCACATGTACTAGAGGGCAACGCTCAAGCAACATTTGAACTAATCAGTTTTGACTTGCTCATACATTAACACATCCATTTTTTAACGCTCTTGAAAGGAGCCTGAACTTGTGTCCTTCTGTCGATTTTTAAATGTGCAGGAAAAGATCCAAACTTACAGAAGCCCTCACTTAGGATGAAGGCAAAGATGGTTGTAATTTTAACATTTACGCTTATCTTTCGTTCCAGCTTGAGACCAAAGCAGGCAAAGTGGCGGCGGCAGCCCTGTCCTCCACTGATGCATCGGATCCTCCAGATCTGAAGGTGGCGCTCAAGAGGGAGCGTGAGGAACACCAGCACCTCCTTGCTGAGTCCTACGCAGCCGTGATGGACCTAACTAAACAGGTACATATGTGTGTCAGTGTAACTACGGATGAAGTAGAGTTCATCAGTGACTTTGTTGGCTTGTTATTTGTCTTAAAATTGTTGGTTTAAATTGCTAGATTGAGATTTCAAGCCATCAAAACTGTGTTAGATCAAGAGTTGTGGTTTACTCGTTCATCATCGTTGTGGGGGTTCAACTGTCATGTTCTGGTGATGTGCACACAGCGGTCTTGTTTCCTCTTCCCTTCCTCTGATGTTTTCCTCCTCTTCTTGTCTCCTCCACCGTGACCCCACCTGTGGACCAATCAGCTTCAGATCGGAGAGAGAAACTGGGGCAGAGAGAAGCTGGAGCTGCTGGAGAGGTTCAGCCAGGAGAGAGCTCAGTGGGAGCAGAGACTGAGAGAGGCCACCGCACAGCAGGGGAAGGTATGACGAGCCGCATGTGCGTGAGAGAGAGAAATGTCAAAGATGAAGAAGAGATAAGGAGCGAGGGTATATCTTGGGATGATGGAATCTGAGAGGATGAGGGTGTATGTCAGAGATAAGAGGGACGTGGACAGTATCGAGTCATTGGATCAGACGTGTTTCCTGGTACATCTGCTCTCGTAAAACTCAGAGACGGAGAGCCGTAGCGCTGCCCATAAAAGCTCAGCCTCTTAATTAATTTCAGTGAAACCACTGAAGAAAGTCAGCTCAACCTTTTCTATTCCTGGTAGATTACTTTGCAGCGTGAAGGGACTTCCTTGTGAGTTTACCTCATGATCAGGGACGGACGATAAAATGAATTATAAATCGCTGTGCAGTGTTTTGGCTCTCAAACTCATGAATCTGTTATTCAAACTGGACTTCCTGGATCATGTTTCATCTCCTCACCCGTACCTGTGGCGACACCCCGACACAGCTGTGTGATGTGTTTTTTATGCAGGGGTATTTTTGGTCCGAACACGGCCTAAGAGCAAGACGCTGTCGTTTTCCAGTTGAGAGAAAGCATCACATCCCTTTTTCAAAAGCTTTTATACAATGGATGGGTGTTGGGGTAAAATAGCAGCTCTAAAAAAAAAAAAAAAAAAAAAAAAGCTCTCACTCTTTGATTTAGAGGAGTTGACACCAAATCTGATATTTACTGTTGAGGTTTTAGATCACTGGAAATTTCTGTGTAGTCAAAACTCAAAATAGACTCAAAAATGCATGTTACAAACTCCTGTCTTTAAAGTGGTGTTTTCCTCTCAGGATACTTTGTTGATTCAGACAGTAACCACACAGCAGTTAATGCCATAATGTGAGTGAGGAGAACCCTCTCTGGTGTTATTGCCTTACTGCGGTCGAGCTGAAGTTTATTAATGTAGAGCTGAGCTCACCGGGAAAACACGGTCAGCCAGACCTGCTGATTATCCACCAGCGCAGTCGCTGCCAAGCTGCTGCAACATGTCAGGGAGGGATGAAGCAGGATTGCATCAGTGTTTAAAGTGCTCATTAGTTGGAGGTTTTTTTTCCCACAAACATACACAGAAATAAAGAGCCAGACACACAGTCGGTAGGTCAGTGCTCCTCCGTCGTCTCCTCTGCCTGCTCTACCTTCTGCCTTTGAGGTTTTCAGTCTGAGAGCGTCTTTGTCCTCCTTTTTTTTTTTTTTTCCTCTTTCCTTTCCAACGATTCCCTCCTCTTCCTTCCTCCTCTCGGTCGGTTGAATGTGACCCCGTCTTACTCCTGCATTGGAAACTTGGCAGGAGGTTAAAGCTTGTCATACGTTAACATGCTCTACTCTCTACGTGTCTGTCTGTGTCACCCACAAATCATATCTGCTATCTACTATCTACTCATTTGCACTCTTCAGAGTTCTGATATTTAACTATAACGCCCCCATCAGGTCAGTAAGTGTAAGGGTAGCTTGATTTTTGTGTAGCAGGTTTTGTCTTAATTGAACTTACAGCTATTTAGAGTTGCAAAACTGATTACTTATAAATACATTTATGTGAATTATTTTAATGTTTTAAGTAGTTCCAGTTAGAATAGCATACATAGCATGACACAGGTGCATAGCCTTAATATATTAAATATGTGATTGTTTAATTGGTTTTAGTTTGAATTTTTACTTTCCACGTTACTTAATGAGATCGACCAAAAATACAAGAAGAAGTGGAAGATTCAGTTTTGTTGTTGTTGTTACATCCTGTAATTGCAGCCCACAGTATATTGATGAGTGTGAGATATTACATGTGAATGATGTGTTTACTTTGCGCTTCCATTTGTTCAGTCAGTATTTCTTTATTTCTTTCTTGTGCACAGAATTAAAAAGTTAAAGTTTCATCATCTTTTCAAAGTTCTCTCCAGATCAGATTATCTGTTGAAACTAGACACCTGTTTATACATTTAGCTTATGTAAACTATATTTAGCATTCTGTCAGTGTGCACATCAAGGCAGCCTGCTCGAAAGCACGCTGAGCTTCAGGTGAGATTGAAAGTCCATCAGTGTATCTGCACACCTCAGCACATTATCTGTAGAAGTCCCTTTCCTCTGAGGGGAAATGGCTTCAGAGTGTGAAACACACTGACACAGCATCACCATTTCTGTGTATGCGTGCGTGCGTGTCTCAAAGTTTCCACTTCCTCCTGTCGTAACAGCTATAGAGGAAGAGGATGATGGCAAAGAAAGGAATGTGTGTTCTGTTCATGTCTTCCAGACTGCAGGGGGGGAAATGTTAGAAATGAAGAGTGCTACAAGAATGATGCAGGTCATTTAAATGCTAATAAAGTAGATTCAGTCATTTCTTTTCCACTGAGCTTGCGTCTCTTTTGTCCTCACAGTCGAAGTCATCGGGTGCTGAGTCCTCTGCAGACTCGGTCGTCGCTAATGGAACAGGGTCGCCAAGGTAACAGTTACATACGTTATCAAGTGTCTTAATAAATTAGTGTAAATGTTTCATCTTGACAGCAGAGCATGACTTCCTTTCTCTTTCTTCATCAACTCGTTGCCCTTTTTATGAAAAGGACCAAATCCACATCAGACCTGGAC
Source organism: Thunnus thynnus (assembly GCF_963924715.1). Taxonomy (NCBI): domain Eukaryota; kingdom Metazoa; phylum Chordata; class Actinopteri; order Scombriformes; family Scombridae; genus Thunnus; species Thunnus thynnus. The sequence goes on along the minus strand of NC_089522.1, from coordinate 10,241,328 downwards.
GGCCCAGAGGTCAATGGAACAGCCAACCGTGAAGAGAAGTTTTTAGTCCCACCTCTTTTAATTCGCCCAGAGCTGGGTGACCTCACCAGGAAGAACTGGACCTACCTGACTAATGAGGTTAATAAGTTATGGTTTTATGCTGGTTTTAAATGTGCAGTATTTTATGATATGTCAGACATCTTCTTTTTTTTTTTTTTACAAAGTCTAGTGAGATAAAAGCTGGATTTATTTCTTTACACTAATGAAAAGTTTAGTATGTAAATTATATATTAAATTGTCATAGTTTCTGTCCCCCCCCCCCCCCCCCCTTAGTTCTCCTCAGACTTAAGGCTAATAAAATGTGAACTGATTATCATTCTGTACTGTTTCTCTTGTTCTAATCTCAGACCCCAGAAGTCGGGGATACCTGTAAAACCTGGGATGGTCCGAGCGGCTCCTGCAGCAGCTTAGTAGGGTCAGAGCTGGATCTGGAGTCTGTCCAGAGGAGCTACACTGCTCCTGACCGCACCGGCATTCGGATCTACTACAGCCCTCCCGCCGTACGGCGCATGGAGCACCGAAGAAGGAACCAGGAGGTCAGAGAGCCTCAGCAGGCCCTGAACGGGAGATCTTTCCTGGGATTGAGTGGCTCAGGCGCAGACGTAGCTGCGGTGGAAACCCTGGAGGTTCAGCAACAACAACCCTCATCTTCCTTTTCATCTTCGTATGAGCAGTGGCTGAGTTCACTGTCCAAGCAGCACAGGGAGCTGCTGGAGAGCAGAAGCGGCTGCTTCACCAGTACGATCCCCAGTGTCGTCAACAACGGCGTCAGTGGCTCAGCCAGCAGTGTGGTTGACGGGATGACATCTTCGTCAGCTTTCCACGGCCTGGAGATCGGAGAGATTTCAGCTAACTTGAGTGACGACATGAAGGAGATGACCAACTGTGTCCGCCAGGCCATCCGCTCCTCCTCTCTGGAGAGGAAGTCCAGCAAGGAACCAGGAAGTCAAGTATGTTGATTTTTAAAAATGAAATGTATGATTTTACCGTCCAACAACCACAGAATCATCTCCTTTAGCTGTTACAATCGAACTTAACTGCATTTTCTCCTTTTCTGAACACACTAAACATTCTCCATCCTTCTCTCATCCATTACATCCATTTCTTCCACCCAGGTTGTCGGCATGTCCACCAGGTCCACGCAGACCGCTGCCCAGTACGTTAGCATCGGGCTTCAAACCGACAACCTTCCCAGCAGCAGGGGGGCAGGTTTACACTCCAAAGCCTGGTCTCCCCGTCCCTCATCAACCACCACCTCTTCTTTAGCGTCGGCCCGAACTCGGCAGATATCAACATCACTGGATAAAGTTCACAGCCGCATCGAGAGGCCATGCTGTTCACCAAAATACGGATCACCGAAACTACAACGCAGAGTGTCTTCTGGTATTTTGATTTCTAATAATTTTCTGTGACTTTAAAGTCGGCTTCATTAATGTGCTTCATCAGTTTTCAATGTATATGTTTTGAGAGGATTGAACTGTTCTTCCTGTAGGTTCCACCTCCAGATTGGATGGGACTTCCTCCTCCAGGGACCGCAGCCTGTGGAGCCTCCAGCAGAGACCCATTAGTGGAGGTGGAGGTTCAGCCTGGGCTCGCTCCACCACCACCAGGGACAGCCCCGTCCTGAACGGCCTCACCGACGGCCTCTCCAGCCTCTTCAGCGTGGTGGAACACTCTGGAAGCACTGAGTCACTCTGGAGGGGTGACGGAGGTAAGATACTGTATTTAACCAGTAAGTGTTTATTGAAAATAAACCTTTTCATGGAAGATATTTTGATATGTCAAAGAAGAAGAAGCACAGGTGTAAAAAAATAAAATGAATGATGGCTGAATTCCATTCAGCTGCTTCAGTTTCAAGGTCCTGGTTGTGCGTGCTGCCTCACTGAGACATGTAAATACGACGGAATGTCAATATCAGGAAATTGTTGAATCTATTACAACAGGCCAAACCCTCATCCAAATACATTCAATTTACAATATATTATAAAACAGATCAAATCCTTACTTTATAAGGAAGTGGAAACAGCAAATGTTTTGCATTTTTGCTTGATTAATGACAATAATTACTGAAATTATGAAACTTTTACTGGACAGTTACACTAGAAATCTGTGATGTTTTTGATTAATATGAAAGACTCCAAACAAAGAAAGAGGCATATTTGCTGTTTCAAGCTTACATCAGTTACTGAAGGTCTCCAGGATTTTTAATATTAAAGTTCTGAATAAAAGTATCACCGAACCACCAAACTCCAATCAATTATTCTTTGGTCATTCTGTCATCAATAGTTTGTGGAAATCATTATGATACAAGTCTTGATCCCTGTTTACCATTAGGAGCCAGCCAGGGTGCCAGTCCAGCACGGCACCCTCCTGCCGCAGGAAAACCCTCCGTCGGGGCGGTCTGTGGACCCGAGTCGGGCTCCCAGCGGTACGGAGGCCTGGTCCAAGAGTTCTTCAAGAATGTCTGCAGCAGCCGTAGCCAGGGAGGTGTCACCCTGCCTGGAGAGAGGGGGGCGTTCAGCAGCGTCGATGAGCCAAAGCCAGAATGTGTGCCGGCTGGGGTCGGAGGGCTCGGAGCCTTGGCTGGATTGGGCGGAAGCAACGACAACGTGACCAGGATTGTTAATAAGAGGTTTATGAGACAGACAGCCGGAGAGGAGATGGTCAGTATCATGGGAGGAGGGAAGGAAACGACGGGCAACGCCGGGGCTGCAGGATCTGGGACGGAGGTGAAGACTTGAGAAATACAGTTTTGTTTTAAACTTAAAGGACCATACCAGTGATTTTGCTTGTTTTAGTCCAATTACTTAAAATAACAGACTTTACACAGCTCAACAATTGCAAACCATTGTTTTATAAATTGGAATGTATTTTTTCTACTGTCCTCATTGGGTTTTTTTGGACGTATGCTATACAATTTGAGATTCAATGTACATCCTACCACTCCAGGCAGCATTAGTTTCCATTTATTATGTGTTTATTATGTGCGATATGAATCAATTAGCAGATTCTTACTTTTGAGTCTTGCTGTAGTTGTGTAATCCATCACTTTGAACATCATGTCTGTCAATGGTGCATTATCATTGACTGGTATTGCAGTTTAACTGATTTAAAGTCTGCATTGCATTATGTGTAACAGTAATTGAATGTTTACACAGATAAACGCATCATTGATAAATTTCAATAGCTGCTCTCTCACAGCACATCACACTAGTCTGCTGTTTGCTCACCTTTTTCAGCTAGATTTGCTTCTATTATTATTTCTCCTGCTGGCACGCTTAATGTCAATGTCCCAATTTGAGTCATAAACATCAAATATTTGTTTAAAATAATCATAAGAAGAATGATGGGCAACAACTGGATTGGAAAACTACAAATTTGAATCCTTCAACTTGATAATTTTATCAGCTAACTGTCAGCATTAACTGGCCCAGACTCTCAGACGTCAGGCCCAAATCCTATTCATAAGCGGCCCAACGATCATAGTGTGTATCCCAGACTTGAGCAAGTTTCAACCACCTGCTAAAAAATGTCATCATATTCAAATGAATGGAAACCAACGGCTGCCTGGAATGGTAGGAAATACAAGCACTGCATCTGAAAAACACATGATTTGAAGTTATAAGCCAAACTTGCCCTGGTGTAGTCCTTGAACTTCATCAAAATATGAAAAAAAATATTCATGAATGATATTAAAAACGTTCATACCGGCATGTTTGGGTAAATAAGATGTCTTTCTCTTTCCCAGGATGCACCCTGTGACTGCGCCGCCCAGTCTTCCTGCATCGCCCGACCATCAAGAGCAGCCACTCGCCATTCACTCAGCCAGTGCAAACACCGCCCACAAGAGTCTCCGGCAGCGACCGAGGAGAAGGGAGACACCTGCAACGAGTGACGACACTTCTACTGCCACATGCAGCACGCACACACACACACACACACACACACACACACACACATTAAGCAATACTGATTCTTCACAAACACTGCATACCACTGCCATGGCAACACACTTTCTCACATCACCAGATGTACATACACACCTACACGCTGCCACACAGGCCCACTGCCAAACATAACACACACTGCTAACACGCTGCACAGACTGCCCCACAAACCCACTGCCACATACACACATTCACAGAAACACACACACACACACACACACACACACACACACACACAGAACCTGGGCAATATCACACCTGTCATGGACTGTACCATTCAGGTGCCAAGGACAAGGAGGACAGAAACTCCAACCAAGCAACAGACTCAACCATCACAAAACTACCAGCAGGACAGAAAACATAGACACACATACACACACACACACACACACACACACACACACACACACACACACATAGTCTTACACAGTTAACTACACACGAACACATCTACGAACTCAAGACAGTCTAACAAGTAAAACCATGATGTCAGGACTGGACCTACTAAACCCCTCCCCCTCATTTAAACAGTATAACAGGTACTACAAATGGTCAATTTTTGACTTGAAAATCCACCTTAATGACGCCATCTTGCCACCATGCAGTGGGACCAGCAGTTATGTTGGCTTTACAGACAAGCAAGGAGAAAGTAAGGATGCGGTCCCAGTTTGAATATCCATTGAAAATGCATGTGTGACTTTGGGAGCTATGAAACCAGAGAGGAGACATCCATCACAGCTGAAAAGATCTTTTATGTCCCGCTAGCAAGTCAGAAACGTAATCTGGTGGAAAGCTTCAATGATTTCTCCAGAGACGATTTCTCCAAATGACATCTCCGAACCTCGTCATATACACACATGCTGTGCCGGGAAATGCAGTCATGCTCTTTTGATTGATTAGCACAATAACATTCCAGCGAGTGTCTCCACATCTTGATGACACATCTGCTTCAGTTGCAAACTAGTGTTCGATGCGCCTCCTATCAGATAACAGAAGGAGGAACTCAAGGACTACTGAACTACATATTCCAGCATGACCAGACTTGGACTCCATTGATGGATGCTTGGACTTGTCAACTTTCTCAGAGTGGACCTCCTACCATTGTTCGCTATTGGCTTTGTTGTCTAGTAGCAAACCTTAAGAAAAGGCTGTCCAGGCTCGTGTAGTTGTAAGCAGTCCACTGTGTTCCCAGCAGGACTTTAGCTACAAATACGGGGACATTTTGTGGCATTGTAGCCATGTCTTAAACCTTGTAGACGTAAGAAAAACTACTTCAAAGTTGTTACCCTCCAGAGTCTGATTGGGATTTTTTTTTTATGTTTTGGTTTTAAAATATTACAGCAGGCAAAAAGTGCCTGTTTGTTACTCTTTTTTTTTTTTTAGATATTTCTTCACTGATGTCAAAATTCATCCTCAAACCAGGTTGATGATCTGATGAGGACGTGTGGTGTTCAGTCCCACAGCACACTGTCTTGAAACATTTCAGTTGCTTACACTGATTGGGGACCATTTGTGATCTGCAGATTTCACATGCCATTAGATAAAGCTGCACAGATAATCACTTTTTTTCACTTATTGTAACAACTTTTTCAAAGCGCCTCAATCGCTTGTTTGGGGTTATGTGACAGAAGCCCAAACCAACATGCAAAATTAATTACATCTATGTTCACTCTGTAGAAAAAGTACAGAAAATCAATTACGTTTCGAGTCACATGGGACTTTTGGAATCTGGTTTACATAAATTAGAAATATTATGATAATGATAACTTACAAAACATGATATTGACCTGATACTTATCTCTACCCTCAGTGTGCTAAACCACAATGTGTCCAAAGCCAACTCAAAAAGCTAACACTATTTTCTTTGGAGAAAACCGTACCATACACCAGAAACCGTCATTAGCTCCAGTCTTTGTCCAAGTAGATTTCAGTCAATGCATTCCTTTTATTTCATAAGTTTGAGAGTCTTTCCCAGATGTGTACGTGTGTTTGTACTGTATGTGCTTTCAGTTGTATAATTCTCTGCATTCTGGTGTAGCAGTGCAGCATTCCTCAGTCTAGTGAAGAGGAATGCTTGTAGTCTCACTCACAACTGTCTTTGTGTTTTAGTATTTATACACTGACGGTGTAGCTACTGTACAAACCCTACACACATTTTGAAAATGTAGCATTATAACAAAACCTTGGATCAAAAAATTGACAAACTAAGAGCTGTGACTGTCCATCTACAGCCAGAGTAGTAGAAGCACTGAAAGATTTCACATATTTTAAGAGATAAATTATGAAATATTTTATCCACGTAATGCGATACTTTGAAAACTTTAATTAGTCAAGCTGTTTCACTAAATAAAAAATGTCCATCATTTTTGATCTAAAGTGGCGGTCAATGATATAAAATGTCTTAATGGAGGATGTCTAAGAGAAACTTCTGGGAAATAAGTTGAAGACTGAAAAATAATGTTACATGGGGACTGACACCAATGCTGTCAAGAGTCTTAGTAGTGAACTGAAAACATAAAAACAACACTGTAAATTGAAAAGAAATATATTTGTAAGGGTTTTCATTCCATATTTTCTTTCTCCTATTCCTTTACCATGTCATTTCTCTTCCTAATCAATCAACTGATATTCAAAGTGCCTGTCAAACCGCCTATTAGTCAGCTCACACCAAAACTGGACTCCATATAAAAACACACAAAACAAACCCAGCAGGCCTTTTTTTTAAATGGGTAAGATTGTTTTTATGCACATATTGAGATCAGGCTGTACTGAAGCTACAATAAAGTACTGTACCACAGTGGAAGAAGAACAAAATGGTTTACAGGTATAGTAGGAAATAGTATATGTACTATATATTCACTTTTTTTTATACCAAGGGTTATTGTATTTCTGGAAAGTAAATTATTTTTGTTTAGTTTTGTTTATTTTATATGGATGTTTTTCTCTGATATATTAGCCGGTTCTTTCTACTCTTATATTTAGTTGTCATGGTGCTACTTAGGGTAAAGTCTGCTGTAACCTGGCTGCTTTCTAACAACCCATCTATCCATCCATCGGTCTCCTCCACTCTTTGTGTTTGAGCAGCAGTCTGAGAGCGTCTCTGTCTCTGCGCACCATTTAATGACTCAGCAGTTTAAAATAGGGCATTGCAGTAACAGCGCATGTATTTAAATAATACTTTAAGTAAAACCCACAGTCTAAAATGCTGCTGTCTGTCTCCACTCCAGCCCTCGCTGCTGGTAGAAAACCAACCGTCTGAAACCAGTCACCGCTTCAAAAACAACTGGCCTGATTGCCACAGGAATCGACTGTCTCATTTTTGACCATAATTATACAACAGGTAGTTTTAGCCAAGAGATCTGATTGGTTAAATTCCAGTGAAATCATATGACGACATTAATATGTCTCCAAGTTTCCAAAAAAGCACAGCTAATAAGGTTGAGTACACATCCGTTCCTCTCTACATAAACATGATGTTTTAAAGCTTTGTAGTTACGTCACACATCAGGAAACCACATCTGGTGGAGAATCAAGAGAATCAACTTGATGAAAGTACTAATTATGTATTTAACATAGTAGAAAAGGGGAAACGCCTAAACGTGAAGGAACATGAATGCACAGATAAGGAAGGACACCAGGACACAGTGAAAAGTATCAAACATTTGGACAGCAGCTGTATTCAGTTTTCATTCAAAGCAGTTATAAGTGATTTCAACAGTTTCAAAGTGAAATTTCTTCAAACATCATCCACCCCTTCTCTGTTTATACATACACTGGGTATATTTCCAACAGCTACAGTACCAGTCAAAATGTTACTTGAGCTCAGTTAGCCATTACACAGCTACATATGCTAACATTTTAAAACAAAGATTTTTAGTGAACTGTTCCTTTCATTTCATCAAAACTCAATTCAGATATACATCAATGACCACATCCAATCTTCTCATTTCAGTATACCAACAATAAACTTGGTAGAATGAACTTTAAACTTTGTAAAATTAGCTAAACACTTCACTACAGGCATCCATGTTTCTTATAGCCAAGAGGTTAAAAGAATCAGGAAAGGTAATGACACATTCCCCACTTTAGACCAATAATAGCCACAAATGCTAGCTCCTTATGTTTGTGCACAAATTCTAGTTCATTCTGCATGTTAGGTGATAGCTGACTACTGTAGCTAGCCAACATGTTATTATCATCACTCAGAATAGTTCAGAAACATTAGTCATGCCACAGTAATCAAAAACAACTCAATTAATGATGTATTTGGTTTCACTGAACACAGACACACATTTAATTTCATCCATTATGGCTGCCAGCTGCCAAAAAATCAGAAATACAAATATCAGCATACAAAAAGAGTACAGACTGAAACAGCCAGAGCTGACTGCAGACTAGCAGCAGTCCTGTCTGCTGTATCCACAGTCTTATAATGACTCAGTCGTTCCACCGTCTCTCCCACCACACACCAGGATGAACGGTCTGAAATCACAAAGAAACCTTTGTCATACACTAATATTTGATTTGGCACCATTTCTGATTTTTGAATACACTGCAAAATTACAGAATCTGTCGATTTTTCAGGATAAACTCTACATTATTGTAGAGAATTTGACATTGATTTCTTCATTTACTAAAAATATTGTGTCATGTCAATCATTCACAGTTTCAGTACAAAAATCATGACATATTTTGTGATTTTAATGTAGGTATTTTCAAAAGTTCCTGATGTTGCTCACAGACATGAAACAAAAACTCTTGATTGCTTTTACCAGGTTCTGTTCTACCTCTTTACATGATTGATACAGTTTAAAATACGTCACAAAAAAACAGAACATACTACAAATACATCTGTATCGTAATTATGCATCTGAACATATCTGATGCAAGTAAACCAGTCCTGTTGTCTCATCAATGTAAAGGTCACTTTAGTGCCTTTCCTCTACAAAGATGTCTCGGTTTAAGTAAAACTTTTATTTATTGCAAATATTTGGCTACAGCTAAGTACATACTGTATGGTGACGCTAAATTCCAGATTAATTACATCTGGAGTAAAGATTAGATGTCTGTCTGTGTTAACATTCATCTTGTGGTTGCTCTATTACATACATTGTGATGGACAAATGTGTTGCAAGTCAATAAGGGATCTCAGTGTGAAGGTGACAGGACTACAGTATGCATTACAAATTAGTTTTGCTTTTCTATTTATCTCCAAATGGGTGAAGAATTTGGACCAAGGTTAAATTTTGTTTTGTTTTGTTTTATAACCAACCTGCACTTTGGCTTTCTGCTGATATTGTTAAATAAAGTTTAGGTATTTTACAAGATACAATATGAAGATTCTGGCACGTGTTGGGGTTGTTGATAAAGCGGTAACTGAGTTATGCTCATCCAATGTGTCCCATATTCATACTGTCACTGTTGTTCTGATGATGTATTCATGTCTGTAACTGATTTGAACACACATATTGGATTTTTCTTATGACAAACACAAGTTGGGACATATCAGAGCTGGAAAAACATCTCACATCTCCTGCTGATACTTACTGCAACCTGGATGGTTTTTTCTTGCATTTACAGTAAAAACCTGCAATGACGCCATTAGCATAAGACTCGAATCGTTCTCCGACTCTGATGTCATTGGTCAGCCTCTCCAGCCTTTACACCTGCCAGCCAGGTGTCACATATGCTCCACCCCCTCAGGTTATAAGTACTAGGCATTGCAGCCAATGACAAAACAGTTTTACAGGTCACACAGCATCACCAGCCAATGGCTGATGAGTTCTTACAGGTCGCATGGCACAAACCATGAGTCTCATTTTTCCCTGTGTGTCTGTAAGCCTGTTAGGAAAGCAACATAAATCTGTCTAGTCTTTTGAACTATTAACATGTTTTCATGCCATTCATATGATTATTACACCCTGGCAATATGTACATGAATTCCTAGCTGTTCATAATGTTAGCTAAACTATTACCTAGAGACTGCCTGTATATTCGCTTTATATAACCTACTCTTGTCTTTTTTTAAAACGCTTGATTCTTGAATAAAAGGAGAATGCAATGAAAGCAAAATAAAATGAGTACATGGTAAGGAAATGTGTCCTCTTGTATTGCAGCTTGAAAAGAAGGGAGAGGTTTGCACTCTTTCTGTCCTTTTATTTATTTGAGAAAAGCTGAATGTCAACAGCTGATCTGAAGCAGGTCGCTGTGGAAGTATGTAGCTCTCTCCCTTTATAGACCACACTTGAGCATTTCTTCTGTAAATACGTGCATTTTAAAGCTAATGAAAAAGAAAACAGCTGCAAAGGTTTAAGGAGTAAGATGGGAAAATTTGATCCAAGTGGATTTTTAAAGAGGGTGGGGATTTTTGTTTTTCCAACCAATGTAGCTTGTAAAACAAGATATTATAACTGCCTCCTGTTTGTCATAGAATTCACAAATAAATATTTGTTGGAATTTCACAGTTTCTTCATGCTACTCCTTTCTTTTCCTTCCCTTTTCCCCCGTGTCCCCCCCTGTCTTTCTTTAACATAGAAAATAAAGCTTTTTTTTGATCTGCCACCTCTAAGATTTGGTATAGACAACTAAACCTTCTTGTGTAAGGTTTGGGAAATGTTGTGGTTGGTGACTGTTGGTAGGAGATGGGGTGTGAACCACAGTTACTGGTGTTGGATACTTAATACATCCAATAACGCACCCCAATCTCCTTTAGGGAGGAGATTGGGGTGCGATTTTTTGGCTGTCCCACATAAAAGTTGACAATCATGAGAGAAACTTGGTGAAAATGTTGAGTATCCATAGTCCTTGTCCACTGTGAGATGAAAAATTGCAGCAGTGTCAGAATTTTGGGACCGATTTTTCATGAACCACCTCTACAATCCCACCAATTGGAATAACATAAAATTAAAACACTTGCAAGTGCCATTTTTTTACAAAAGTTATGAACCGCAGCCACCGAGCAGTATAACAAAATCATGCTACTTACAGCTTTTGGATCCGAGCTACTGTATGTTAGCTGAACACTTAAATTGATCAAACATACTGAAGGTCATTTTAAACATTTGAACAAATAACTAATTTTTTTTTTTTTTTGGTGAGGACAATCTCCACTTTACTGGTCACAGGGGCCGTCAATCTAATGCTGTGGATTTTTGTATTCTTTTGTCGGTCTCAGCTTTGTCTTTGTTTTGGCTTTTTGTGGATATTAACTTAATTTTTTCCTACCTAATACTTTTGCTACCTGACATAAATTTACATTAAATTACATTAGAGGACAGGACCTTAGCAGTAGAGGAAATGCAGAGGAGACAAAGAAGACTGCAAGCTGATGTAAACAATGTAGGTTTTTAGAGGTACAGTAGGAAATACATTCAAAAAGTTTCTAATGTCCTAGGAAGGGAAACTTTTGGATGGAAATTTTGTTAATTTTTGGCGAGGAAAACAAACATTGTTTTGTTTCCATTGTTTTTTCACATGGTAACTTTAAATCTTGTTCTAGTCCATACACTAGACTGCATTTCCAATAGCTTTTTTTTACAAACCATACCATAATGTTCAGAAATTTAATTTGGGTCTTGTCTACAGTCATCTTGACTTTCTCAGCCATAACTGCCCAGAAATGTTAATGCTGACATGAATCTGGTCAAACAGATGGGAATACAATAATGCTATTAACATTCCTCTGTTGTGAAAGTGCTTATTATCTCTGAAAATACAGGAGAGCTTAAGAAGTGTGCTAACCCATTAGGTGGAGTGGACAGATGGTGTTTTGTTGAGACTCAGCATTTGGAAAACACACAATATGAAAGCTAGAATTATAAAGGAAAAGTATTGAGGCTGCAGTTAACTCCCTGTTTCATGTAAAACAGCCAAAGCTGCTCAGTATTTGATTATCGTTATCTGTGAAGCTGTATTCATTTTATCCTTTTGTTTCTCTTGAATCCACATATGGCTCCATGTGGCAACAACACTGGTGCATTTTGCATATCTGAGTAGGAAGGTAGAGAAGAAGTAGAAGTGAAATTTGATTGAGAGAAAGGGCAGAGAAAATGAAAAAGTGAAGATGAACTGGAAAAAAAGATACTGAAGAAGAAGAAAAAATAGCTCCAAGGAAGGAAAAGAGAAAAACAGAACAAACAAAGATCCTCAAACTGAGTGAAACAATCCTGCAGAGAGTGTGAAACCTCAGGCGGTATCTGTTCTTTAGACAACAAATATAGAGGAAAGTGAAGGAAGATGGTCTCTCAACCTGCCTGCGGCTTTGCAGCAGGTGAGATGGGAAAAGAAAATGAATGGAAGAAGAGACGAATGGATGAAGAGTAGCACTTCCCTGCAGGAAATGAAGAAGACAAAGACGCTAGCAGCTCTGAGAGGTTGTAGGAAAATGTAAAATGGTGCAGGTAAACTGTTCACCATGTTCACCATCTTATTTTAGTGTCATAGCATTATAACATTTACTAACTAGCACTAAACACACACTGATTATGTCATTAGATCTGCAGGAAGGTTGGACAAACGAAAATCTGATGATGACGCTATAGCTAAGGAAAGTAAAAGAGCCACCAAAGTTGTTACAATTCACCCTAATGGGTGCGAAAATTTCTGTACCAAATTTCATGGCAATCTGTCCACTGTGTTACTGTACTTGACTTGTCAATGTTTGACACACATTATATCAGATACCACTATTTAAATGCTAATGAACGACATAGTGCTTCTCACCACTGCAGTCCAACATTTTTTCAGATTCAGTTTTGGGTAAAATCCTCCAGCAGACCTCTAATCATTTGAGCAAGGTGTGAGTAATATGACCATGAGTTTTAAGACTCATCACACAAGAAACCATGGTACAAAGATTTGTGACACCATTCGGGCAGATTTTACAACATAACAGCAAAACAAAATTGGTTCTCCATCCAGTTAATTGCAAGGTTGGAATAACTTTAACTAGCATGATGCTCACATGTCGGACTATGTGCTTGCTCCTGCTCCGGGACAACCCTGCATTTCTTTGCTGGAAGCCTCTGTGTTGGCAACACTACTGCACCAGCTCAGTGGTCCCATTGTGGTAAATGCTTCTTTGGCACAGCGCTTAAGTAGAGTTGAACAAAGTCTTATATTGCAGTCTCACATGGGGTTATATATGTGGAACTGAATCAGTCACGGTGCTTCAGATGGAATGGGACACTTTAGAGGGACGCACTTCAAATCCCCTTTGGTTCCACTTCCTTCCTACAACAATATCTGAGTTTCTCGTTAGTTTTAAGCATCTCACTTTATCAAAGCTGTTCCTGTGCTCCCTCACTTGAAATACTTGATGTTTTGTTCTCTCTCTTTCTCAGTCCCTCTTTACTATCGCTCCTTTCCTACAACCTCCATCTGTTGTCATCATTTGTGTCACTATTTGCCAAATTTTCATTTTCTGTTTCTCTCTCATGTTTCTCTTCTCACTCTTGGATTTATTCTACTTCTTTCCTTCGACCTCAACATGTCCTACTTATGAGAGTAACAAGGTGGATGCCAGCGGTCCTGATGAACAGTACAGATAGGAAGTGCCCTCACCATAGCAACATTTGAAAACAAAGGAACCACTTCCTGTTTTGACTGGACTAACACATCAGAGAAAGAGTGGTAGTGCTGGGTAGTTTGAGTATTTTGGTGACTGGTTCGTTTTAAGTATGTTTCCCAAAGTTAATTTGTTAGTTAGTTTGTTTTAAGATTAGATAACAGATGATTTTTCTTTTTTAATGAAAATTGATTTAATTCTTTTGATCTGTAATGTTATACATGTTTCATCTGTAAGCCTTAACCTACATAAATGAGTATTATATTGGATAAATGTGAAAATATGTTTTATTTTGTTACTTCATTGTTCAATATTGAAGTTTGTCTAAATGCTCAAAATGCGACTGCAAAATGTAGGATGCACTATTTAAAATCAGAGGCGCATTTGTTTGGTTGTTGTTTTTCTTCTTCTTCAGATTTTAAAGAAAATAAATTACTGCAAACTGTCCAATGTATAGCTTTAAAATCAATTTGATCAATTAATGTAGAGAAATGATTTTTCTTTCAGTATATTGAGTACTTACATGTGAAGGTTGATCTAAAGATGGTAAATGGTAAATTGACTGCACTTATATAGCGCCTTTCTAGTCTTCCAACTACTCAAAGTGCTTTTACACTACAAGTCACATTCACACATTCATGCACTGATGGCAGAGGCTGCCGTGCAAGGTGCCAACTTGCACATCAGTGGGAACTAATCATTCACACACACATTCACACTCTGATGGCAAAGCCATCAGGAGCAATTTGGGGTTCAGTATCTTGCCCAAGGACACTTCAACATGTGGACTGGAGGAGCCAGGAATCGAACTACCGATCTTCCAATTATTGGACGACCCACTCTACCTCTTGAGCCACAGCCAATCAAAGATCTTCTTTCAACAAATCAATTTCCAATTCTCAAACCGCATTTCTAGTGTCTACTCATCAAACTGACAAAACTACTCAATCAGGGCACATAAATATTTCAGTGCAGATTTACTTGTTCCTCGATTTACTGCTTCAGTTAATTCCATGGATTTTATTTAGCAGGCAATTTAATTGAGCTCAAATCCCACTGCAAGTGTCAAAGGTGTAAATTTGACTCTAGGGCTATTTGATTCACTGTTCATTCAGCCAGCTCAGGATGTGGGATTATCAGAGGTGGAAATACAAAAGAACATGGTGTGAACATACATGAAACTTTTACTTGTTATGTCTTTTCTAGGCTTCTGCCTTAAAGCCTAACTGCTTGAAGATAGAAGTTTTATTCCCAACAGAAGTGCTGAGGGCAGAATTAATGGATTTAAATCTCACAGTCAAGTTTCAGGCAAACTAATGACTGTATTTACCTGAAGTCTGTGAGTGCAGGACATCATACTAACCGCAGAATCAGCCCCAGGAGGTACAGAGATTAAAGATATAGATCTAAGGATCTTTATATAGCCGAGCCAACAGGGGTGCTAAAATCATGTCTAAAGCCCTCTGGTGAAATTATTGTAAAAGAGTCAAAATCGAGGTCAATGATAACTCTCCAGATTTATAGGTCTAATGGCTGCAGCATTGATATTTGAGTTAGTGGTGGCTGTAACTCATTGGTGGCAACTTGCAAACAAGCAGTGCCTGGATTATCATTGGAAGTAGCCCCTGACTTTAATGAGTGGGACTAACAGTGTCTCTACTCCATCATTTAAGTCAGAGGCTGCTTATGGTCAGTCATCATCGTCAACTTCAGAAACCCCAGTTTCTGAAAGTCCATCACTGGGACTCTCATGATTTGAACCTCTCTCACTCAAACAGGCAGTGGGGGATTCTCTCCTGAAGCCAGTCCAGGCTGGAACTCAGACAAAATTAGGAGTAGTCATAAATAGGGGATAATATGGATAAATGACCCACTCGACAACATCAGAACTAGTAGTGTCTGATTTATTTGGAATTGATTAACCTATATCATGGGGGTCTTCATAGCTTGCATCCTCACCACTGTCCCTCTCAGTGTCAAAACATTCACCTCTGGAGAGCATAATGGGAGCTCTCTCTCTCCTTAAGCCAATCTCCTGAGCTGGATTTGACTAGTCTTAACAGCCTCTTGCAGGGTCATCACCTTCATAGATGGAACTGTTGGTGTCTGACAACTCATCACTTGGGTCAGTAATGGGCTCCATGTCCTCTACAATGTAAATGAGAGAATCACCAGAATCATTGGACTCCATGGTGTCCATGTAGTCTGCCAGGTGAGCCACTGTAAAAAAAAAGTGTGTCTTAGGGCTTGAGAGGGACTCTCCTTCCAGCGTCCAGATGCAGCAACCATTTCCTCAATAGCATCCCTACCTTCTTTGAATCTCTTTACTGCATCTTCCAAATTTCTAGCTGTATCCAAATGGCTCCTTGAAATTTGGTGCTTCACACCTGTTGCCTCATTGTATTTGTTTGGTGAGTCAAGTCTCCATCCTGAATTGATGGAGCCCTGCTGCCTGCTGAAATATTGTCTGTTGTTCTTTCCGGCACTTAGCAGGTGGTCTGCTGGTTGACCGAGTAGCTGGCAAATAACTTTCATCCTGTGGTATTGACACTTTCCAGGGAATAGCTTGGTCCAAAATACAGGGATGCAATGACACATCCCAGTTCCCACATATCGATGGCTTCAGATATGGGGAGGCCAAAGGTCACCTCTGGAGCGCTGTATCCAGTAGCTTGCATGGCCATTCCAACCTTTACTTTGGACACGAGAAGAGCCAAACCAAAGTTGATCAGCTTCACCCTGAAGGGCTGATTTTTGTGGTTGGCAAGCATAATGTTGTCAGGTTTTAGGTCTGTATGAAGGGTGTCAGTATCTTTCAGGGCATGAAATGCCACAAGTAGCTGATGTGTGATAGGGCAAATTTCATTGAGAGTCAATGGCATCCACTCTCTCTCTTTCATCAGGTCCCAAACGCTCTCGTCCAGATTCTCCAAGGCGGGGTTAGAAAAATCTTGAAATTGTCCATGAGCCTCAGGTTTTTCTTTTCTGGATCAAGAGTCCTGATGGCATTTAGCATCTACACTTCTTGTCTCATTGCATGATCATCACTCTCTTTGTGGATCTTTAAATCAGCTGCCTTGGCAACCTTGCCAAAATGTCCTTATCCGTTAAAGTCCATCACCAAGTAGCAGGAGGACTTGCTGAAGAGAATATCCCACTTTTGTACCTTGAATGATGCAGGCACTTTCTCATCATGTTTTTCATGTGTGGTCTCTGACTTCCAAGTTGAGGATGAAGAAGACATTTTTGGTCAAATATTTCCAAATAATATCCAACATCAGATTCACTTTACTTCTCATTCTGCAGGTAACCAGACAGTAACTAAACAGATAGTATTTTGTCAAGGAGGACAAAATACTAACATTTCACTTGTTTATTTGGCTCACATCACAATACAGGCGTAGGTACACATGCCGTATGAATACGCTCAAACCATATTTTCCTGTCATTGAGTAACCTGGATAAGTTGTTGGGTCATTTGCCTGATAAGAAGAAGGAATTGTTGAACCTCATTTTGTCATTTCCTTCTTTGTTTTCAGACACTCCTTCGCCAACCCATCTCAGAACATGACATTGATGTGGGAGACGCTGAACCAATTTGCCAGAGATTTTTTACCATGTTTCTCAAGAAAAATGCACTCAGCTGGAGTCAGTTGGAACACAATACTGCAGAACCCTCATATTCAAGCTGGGCATCCCCATGTGTGTTAGTGAGAAAGCAAGATCAAACCTTTAGACAATACACAGATTTTGGCAAAGTAAATAATATCACAAAGTCAGACTCTTATTCACTTTCCCATATGGAGGATTGTGTGGATCAGGTGGGCACAGTGAAATTTGTAAGAAAGTCTGACCTTTTTGAAGGGTTACCAGCAGGTGCTGCCACCCAAACATGCTCAAGACATTGATGCATTCATAACACCCTCAGGCTTTAATTCCTACAAGGTTTGCAAAATGCTTCAGCTACCCTTCAGTGGTTGATGAATAAGTTAGTGGCGGGGTTAGAGGAATGCACGGTGTAATTAGATGATGTTGTCATCTATAGTGAGACTGGGGAAGAGCATGCACACTACATCAGAGCTCTGTTTGACCGTCTTGCATGGGCCAACCTCACTGCATAAATGTGAGTTTGCCCAGGGTACTGTCCCTTATTTGGGGAAGGTAGTTGGTCAGGGTCAGGTTCCCACCTCCCACTACTAAGAAAGAATCTGTGCATTTTCTAAGTATGATAGGGTATTACCATTCCTAGAAAGAAATTTCCCCATGGTAGTTGCACCTCTTACTAACCTGTTCAGGTCAAGTTTGACTGGTCCCCTCAGTGTCAATGTGCTTTTGAAAATGTAAAAAGTCTATTATCTGCTCCTGTCTTGGCAGCTCCCTGTCTTGGTGAACTATTCGAGTTACAGGCATATGCCAGCAGTTTGGGAGCTGGAGCTGTACTCTTCAGACTGGTACTGATGGTACTGATCACCCAATCAGTTTCTTTTCCAGGAAATTCAGCTCTTACCAGTTAAATTATTCCATTGTGGAGAAAGATGCCTTGCCTCTTATTTCAGCCTTGATACACTTTGAGGTCTATGTCCGCGGTGGATATAAAACCCCTTGTAGTCTATACTGACCGCAACCTCTTGACATTCTTACATTCTCTACAGAATCCAAATCAGCGTGTTATGCAGTGGTGTCTATTTCTTCAGCCATTTAACCTAGACATTCCTCATATAAAAGGGACTGGAAATGTCATGGCTGATGCTCTGTCTCGTGCACTGCTTCCTCAAAGGTCTGTCTTATATGGTGATTGTTCATTTGTTCTGTTAAACTGCTCCTCTCCTCCTCCTCCTCTTAATTTGCTTCCTCTGGGTACAAAAGTTGCTGAGTGGGAGTGGATAGGATGGGTGGCTTGAGGGCAAATGGATTTTTATGGTAACGGACTGAGGTTATTAAAATGTCTTTATTTTTTTTGAATGACATCATTTTTCTCTTGCATTTGAGGGAAACTTTCCTTTACTTCTACAACCATAACTTCACTCATCCACACACTTTACACCACTGATGCCTAACATTCCCATATTTCATAATGAGTTGTTATGCTTAGTTTAATAAATATCCTTTTCACTTTTCATTAGTGTGTGGACAGGTTTGTAACAGCAGTGATACATTGAGTTACTCTTGGTGAGTAGTGTTAGTGTCGGTGAGTTTTTGTTACACCCTATGCTCGCAAACAACATGAAACTCAAGCAAACATACAAAAAAGCTGTTTAGTTTTAACACAGATTTATTTAGCTTGAGTTTTAGCTTAGATTTATTACTGCTGTGGCTACATGTGTGTGTGTGTGTGTGTGTGTTTGCAGTCTAAACTTAAGACTACATAAATTAGGTCAGTATTACAGGAAACTTATCTCAGAGCAACCACTTAAGACCCAACCATATTCTTCTGCATGTCTGTCCATCTATGGGAATGGGTTGGTGGTTGAGATGAGGGCGCAAGCTGATTAAAGTAAAATATCCCTCATAAGAGTAAGCATGATCCTTTTTTGTTAATATTTCAGAAAGGTTTGAGTTGCTGTGATGATGTCACATCACTGGGTGGGCAAGGCAAAGAAATACTGCAAAAGTGCCCTCTAAGGTGCCCCCACAACATGATAAGTTGGTTTTATGTTTAGGCCTATCCAAAGCTGTATAACATGCTAAACAATATGCTAGATGAATAGTAGCTAGCTAGCTAGATATGTACTTAGCTATCACTATACTAAATATTTGGTACAAACTGGAAATTAACCTTTTGGTGTGGTAAAACCTTAAAAAAGAAATCAATTGAGTATTCTTTATTCCTAAATGCATTTACAACCCTTTATCTTAGATTAATTTGCACTTGTAGAGAGGGAGATTAACATTGGATTACCCTGTGATTACAGAATGCCAAAAAGAGACAGACAATTGACGACAATACAAAGGGATCTGCAAAATGCAGCTAGAGGCAGCAAGGGAGGAGATGAGTGAGATAAAAGTACATTTGCATTAGCCATCAGCAATTAGAGGGATGCCCAGTGGAACTTAAACCTTTGCCTAGGCATGTTAAAAAGTTTTAAAAATGTATCCTGTCATGAAATTTGGAAGCGCACCTTTTAAGTAACCCTGCAAACATACAAACAAACAGAGAGGAGTGAAAACAACTTCCTTGGTCAGGGTGAAAACATACCCTGATAGTGCAGTTCTAGTGCTGTATGTCATTGTCTTACCACCCCAAGGAACTGGAAATGCATAACAAATGCCAGAGCTTCCCAGTCTTTCAAGGATGTTTGCCAATTCTATGACACAGAGGAAGACAGTATTGTCACTGCATTGAAGATATTCCACTCTTCCTGTGCTATCCCTATCTTAATGACGTGGACACCATCTTCCCAAAGTGTTACATGGCCAGTGACAACTGCGTTAGACAAGTGCTCATTTTCCAAATTGAAGCTGATCAAGACCCAGCTTAGAAACAGACGCTCTCAGATCTTTTGCTGTCATCCACTGAGAGGGACGTCCCAACTGACCATAACGAGGTCATTAACATTTACAAATTTATGGCCAAATGAATTCTCCCTTTATTTCACCAATCTTGATTCTTGCTTCCCTGACGAGACGGCTCAAAACAGCTGATTCTCAAAATGTTAATATTTCCATGTTTTTACTACATATGTGGTTGAGAAATAAATATTTAAAACGTTACCCATTCCCTGTATTTTATTACAGCGATGTTTGCAAAATAAATGTTTAAAAATTGAATCCTTTTTTAAGACAGAGGTGATGTTTTCTTGATATTCTGAGTCACCCTATAAAATGTTAATCTTAATTGTTGCCTTTTTATCAAACATGCATCGCTGTTCTCTGCTGATCGGGGCCCAATGAATGTATCAGGTGCCCTTTAGATTTTTGCGCCCCTGCTCCTCAGACAGCCTGAGTCCGCCACTGCTTGGATCTGTATTAATTCCTTTTTTTTTTGTACTTCTACTGATAACAAGGATAAAAAGCAAAAGTCTTCAGTACTTGCAAGATATTGCTCTTTGTGTACAGTTGTTGACACTTTGGTCTTTAATGTCTTGAAATCTTAATCTAAGTTCTGCTAGTTATAAATTTTAACGTCTATAAAACTAATCGTGTGTGTGTGTGACATTTGGTTTAAGGAGGATTTTTCACTTCCTGCTCTTATCTGTTTACCTCAAAAGGCCAATCTCTCTCTCTCTCACATACACACACACACACACACACACACAGGAACACAGGTACAAACACAGGATACAGTCAATGAGGCTCCAGTAATTAAAACTGAGGAACTTGAGCTCTTCACTTGAGACTAACATACACACACACACACACACACACACACACACACACACACACACACACACACGCACACACACACACACACACACAAAGTCAAATGTTTCCAAAGAAATCTAGACCAAAAGGAAGGGAGTTACTTTCCTCTCCCAAAACACTCACCCTACCGTGACAGGTCACTATTAACTCAAATAAAAACACAAACATCTAGTCTTGTAACAAAGATAGGTCAAGTTACCATGGATATGCAGCAGTAAAGCAAAACACATCCAATGTCAACTATTGCTACAGCAGTAAGCAAAAGACTCCTGTCTGACCTTTCCTCCTGCTACTGCATGTCTCCTTTTTTTCTCCCAGATTATCACTATCAGATAAGAAACTACACATGTGAGCCATTAAAGGCAGTATTGATAGCGTAGGTTCAATACAGGGAGGTCAGTGAGTGCAAGAGGAGAGCGTTACTGGTGCTAGTAGCTATGCCTGTCAAGATTTTCATTCTAGTACAGAAAATATGCAGTTTACAGGAACAACGGCAGATTTTCAACCAAGAGTATGTTATAAATCTGTGGAAACAATCTCTCCTTGATAAGTTGTTGTTTGAGATGACTCATTTTCTAACTGAGTGCGTTACATGCGCACCACTATCCTGGGCAGTCCTGCCAACACTCCCGGGTTTCTCCCGTATATCAAGGCCATCTTCCAGCCCTCAAACTTTATTATGAATAATCGTCATACATGGATCCATAAGTTTTGTATGCTTGTCTGGCATTACTCAAGTTGCCAGATCGTCTATGAAACACAATCCACACACTACATATGATTCAATCTGTCTGTCACCGCAAACTGGCAACCTGATGTTGATGTTTTCAATTTATGCTTGAGCATATTTGCTACGAGGTAGCTAAACTAATAACAAGGACGTTACAAGTTATTTAAAGTTGCAGATCAAATTATCAATAAGGAAGTTCAGTGAAATCTACAATTTCCATGACGTTAGTAACACTAACATAATTAGAGATATTTATTAATATTATGTTCATAGAATTATGAATGTAAATATAAAGTGATGTGTGTTTTGTACCACAGTTGATGATCCATGTGCAACATTGAAATAAAGAAGAAGCGTTGTGGTTAGGTGCAGTATGATTGTATATTTTATTTTATTGCTGAGCAAGATACATCTATTTATTGATCAATAAAGTGAATTACGACTTTTATTGGTTTTCAAGTACTGATGTCATCGAGGCCTGACATCCCAACAGAGTGACCGAAGTGACCATCACCGAAGATTTGACATCATCATGGCTAAGATGATGTGTCTTTGGCACAAATGAAAGATCTCTTCTCATCACACTTCGCGTCGTTGACAAAGTCTTGTTCTGTAGGCAGAGATTCAAAATGAACAGAAACATCACACAAAGTCTTCAGAAGCTACAGTCCTGTTTGAAATTCTTGACTTTCTCCACTTTATGTAATCAATAAATAACAATAATTATTTTAATAATTGCAATGCAAATAAAAATGTAAGGTTACATTATGTTGCTAGTTGCAAATTCAAAGGGATGGTTTTTCCATCTTGAATATTATGAACAGATTCCATTAAGAGGACTACAGATAAGGGATTTTTACCTTTATAGTTGATCTCCATACAGTTTTCTGCCCCTCCATTGTTGTTTGGCTCCCCTTTGTGCCAGCCATTAAAGTCAAACTTTTCGCCATCACTCCACTTCCACGCACCCTCCTGAAAAAAAAGCAGTGACAATTTAGCGTTGCACTTCTGTAACATTCTTTGACTCATGAAAATATCAAAATGGATAGAGCAGAACAGAGATATTGTCTTTTTTTGTCAATTCTTCCTTGTCAAAGCCTGGAGCCTACATTACCCATAAGGCAGCTCTACTCATAGCCTTGGACTGCCAGCCTAAAGCAGAGCGGGCTACAGAAGTCTGGTAACTTCATGTCTTTCTAACTCCACACCCTCACATTTTTGCCATTTTCAAACTTGTAGTTTTCAGCCCCAACTGATGCTGACTCAAGTGACATCACTTGAGACAATTTATCAGATTTCACACAGCTCTGGAGCCACAGAAGGTTTTATACAACTCTTTTCCACATATGCACCAGTACTTCCCAGCAGCTATAAACAGACTTTGATGTGCTCAGTTTGGAGATGAATTGAATTTCCTTTGTGGTAGCAATTAAACATTCTACCTGAAATACTATCAAGCCATTATTTGGATGCCATTGTTTTGTGGTGCAGCATACTGTATGCGATGCACAGATAATGATTTTAACAATGTCTTGTTCCACAGACAATGTCCAGGTTACTCAGGAGTTAAGTTTCATTACAGTTTTTTTCTTCACAGGCAGGTCTGTAGGTTTATCCTGAGTGATTGGGACTATATATTTTTGGCCACTTGGTGGCAGAAGAACTCCACTACACATACTGTACGATTTGGAGTCGACACCACCATGTCAGTAACAGTCTCAAACAGCTGGAAGTGGGGCTGGTGAGAGCAACATTTGCAGAGTGTACAACCTAAATAATTAGCTAAAGAAGCTAAAAAGATGTGTGGAGCTACAGAAAGGTGTGACCATTCTCAGTGTTTTTGTCACTTTGAAAAAAGAGACTCCTTTCATATTACGCACATTTAATCCAATTTTATTAAAAAAATGTTGATTAGAGGAACTGCAGCATATTGCCTTTAAGTTTTTCAAATGTAATTTCTCAAAGCTTTGAGCTCCATTCACCTCCATGTCTGTCTAGCGGTCCATCTTTCTTTCATGCAACTACCAAATTATGTATCAAATATATAGATCATATTTATTGGTAAAGCACTCACCTTAACTGCATCATAGCCTCCAATCCAAGCTGTTTTGTCTATGCCTGTCGCTCTCTTAACCATATTTCGGAGAGCCGAGTAATCATCTGCTGTTCTGAGTGAAGCCAGATTCCCACCAAGGTCAGTACAAGTGACCTAAATAGTGGACGCAAAGTGAGAGGCAATGACAATATGAATTATTCATGTCAGCAACTTAAACTAGGGCTTCTTTCTCTGAATAATTCTTGAAAAACTTTTTTTAGAGAATATATATACATAAATACAGTGTGACTATTATCATTGTCATTTCATAAAGTACCTCAGCATCAGCCCAGTCCTTCTCTTGGAAGTGGAAGATGAAGCAACGAGAGTCATACTGAGTCCAACCATCAGGGCACTTCTCACAACAAGGCCCTAAAACACAATTATAATGTTAGAAGATTACTGAATATGAACTTAATACGAATTAGTCATAGATTAGAAATACATAATTACTAGTATCCATTTGTTTACACACAATGAACATGAAGAGCTCTTCGTCCTCTCCTTTCTTTTGTTCAAACTGTTGGGTCTTAAACTAAAGATAATGGTGGAAAAAGTATTCAGAAAAAATGAAGTTCTGACACACAAATTAGTTTTCAGTTTTTGGACTTTTTCTCTAATCTTTGATTTTTGGTGAAATATTGGATCATTTGAACATTTATTGAAATGAAACCATGTGAGAAGTTTAAAGGGAAAAATCACCATTTGGTGGAGCTGTTAACAACTCATAGACATCTGAAATGTGACCCCGACTACACACTGCTTTTTGTAAGACGTCAAAAGTCAAAAAGGTTGTAAACCACTGGTTTCATCCATAACAATGTATTGTATTTTAAAAGCTTGTTATATTATCCATTGTATCAAATGTAGTGGAGTAGAAAGTACAACATTTCCCTCTGAAATGTAGTGGAGTGGAAGTATAAAGTAGCATCAAATGGAAATACTCAAGTAAAGTACAAGCACCTCAAAACTGTACTTAATTACAGTACTTGAGTAAATGTACTTAGTTACTTTCCACCACTGACTGCAGAGGAAGTAGTTCTCTGTACCTGCAGCTTGTGAAAATTAACTGAGAGCAAAACAAAGAAGCCTTTAAATATTGTCCCCCAGAAAAGTCTGCTTTATGGACACCCCAAGATCCAGAAGCTGTCCAACAGGCATCTTTCAAATCTTAACTTTGGCTGCAATTAGAAAGTGAAAGAAGTACCAACCTCTTCCTGGACATTTTGCCTGTGAATATAAATAACACATTATTAGAAATGAACTGAACTTGGAAGAACTGACATGCATATTGAAAGGATTATTTGTCACTGTAACTTGTTCTGGCTGCAAAGGTTTTCCTTCTTAAAGCAATTTTAATGTAAGTGATGGGGACGAAATCCAGTCCTTGTTTCATGCAATAATTCATTCTAAAGTTCAGCTGAAGACAAAATGAGGCTTCAGCAGTCTGACTTCAACAAAACAAGTCGGTATCTTCCAAAGTTAAAATGTTTTTGGTATAAAATTCCCTCTTTGTGCTTTGACAGACAGAATCCGTATTAGATACCCACAGCATAGTTTTTTTATTTATAGTTGAGCATCAAATTAATTAATAATAATGACTTTACCCAAATAAGTTTTTCTGTACCGTGTTTAGTGGGTCTTCGGCATTATGCTTCACTAGCATTTAAAAATGTGCTAAATATATAAATAAATAAGTGCTACATCCACCCAAAGAGTAGCAAATTGAGTTTTTTTTAAAATACGTCATATCGTTTTGGAGAACTCTCCCAGTAAAAAAGGTTAAAGTTAGAGGTTGTAAGAAATAAAGAAACATATTAAAAATAAAAAATATGATACCATAAGAAATATTACTTACATTTGCTCCACTCCACAGTCCACTGGTCAGACAGAGGAGCACAATTAAGTACAGACTGGATGCCATCTGTGTAAAGATCAGAAGTTAAGTTTATTTTTTATATGTACTTAAGTAACTTGAGTAAATTGAACTTCTACTGTATGAGTAGTTTTGCTCGTACTTTTGATCATGTTTTACACTCGTATGTGAGGAAGATCAAAATTATTTTATTTCATTCAGATAAAATCGTCACATTATTTATATTTTATCCTGTTCACATATGTAGATTAATGATGGAAGAAAGACGTAAATAATAAAATGAAATAAGAGATGTGAGATCGTTACTTTTCCTCTGTTTTTATTTATCTGTTTCTTTTGCGGGTTTGGGAGTTTCCCTAGAAGTGGACCCAAAAATAAATCTGTCAAACACAAATTAAAATCAAGAGCAGATTGAGAATTTCTTCTGTAAAGCTGATGCTGTGAAGGTTATAAATGAAACCTCTTACCTTGTTGCGAAGATTAGATGAGGTTGCACTTGCAGCAGCAGGTAGCAGGTTGTCTGCTGTTGGAAAGAGAAACAGTCTTTATATACTTTCTCTAGTTGCTTTGGTTCAGACAAGTTGCGTGTCATTTGTGGATCTTATGGCTCAGTTGAGTTACTTCAGGTAGTTCTTAATTACATATTGCCACAGCCTTGAGTAAAGGTTAGACCCTTCATTAAACAATGCTAACAAAACACAAAAAAACAAATCTGTTAACTAGACAGATGCTGCTATTGAGTGATGCTGCCCGTGGGTTGACTTTTACAGCAAAGGATGTTGAAGGGAATTTGTAAGCCAAGTTAAATTGTTGTTACTATAGTTGCAGTTTCATTGTCTTTTCTGCTGCAAAACAGCCTCAGTACTAGACAGTCATGTCATTGATTTAAAGCTGTAACCCGCCTTTATGCTGTTTTTCATAATGTGTGAATGGACTGTGTAGGAATTTGTGAACTCAAAGAAAGAGCTCGCCCTGTTGCTTGAGTGTTTGTACCGTCTGCAGTTAAAGGGAGGACACTCCCTTACAACTCTTCCAAATTTGCAAATTTCAATTCATATAGATTTGAACAGGAGCTCACGGGTGAAAGTGTGAGAGATGTTGGTGACCAATGGCAAGCGTGCCATCTGAACAGAAATGGGGAAAGACAGATAAAATAGAGACAGTACATTTCACCCTCTTTAGACTATTTAATGTTTTATGTTATGTTATTTATTTGTTTTTTTGTTTTTCAAATGTCTCTTATTTGTGTGGTCTATTAACATCAAAATTCATGTTTCTACTTTTACATCCAGGTCTTTTTTTTCCTTCATAGTGGATATGAGACAAAGCAAAATATGAATATGCAAAATAAGAACATGCCAGAATGACAGACTGGTGATGGGTACATTCAACACACAAGGTGAGAACCTGCTTCCACACCCATGTTGGATATTTACAGTGGTTACAGTGGTAACTCCCTTAATCCTAACCCCAAAAGTCAAAATACAAAACTAGATAACATCAGAAACAAATATCAGCTGTCTGTGAATGTCAGTCCTGATCTAATCACAGTTTGAGATTATTATCTCCTGTGATCATGTGACCAAAGTTCCACCCTTAAATCATACTTTGGACATTTTTTCCTGAAGACAGTATCCATGTTCTTTTTAATTGGCCTTGTTCTCACCTTGCCAAATGGATTAAGACTCTGAGGTGATTGTGACTGTTGAGGTGTTGCTTGTTCACTGACACAAATACTTTAAGCAATATACTCATAATGCATTTATCCTTTACATTAACTAATGCAATAATGACTGTGCACACATTTTGTATAGACACAATATTGAGCCAAGTGCTTACTTACAATCATAATGCAGTAATGATGACACTTTTGACCCAAACAGCTTGCCTATATCCAAACTGTCCTGTCTGTCCAAACTTGTAGAATCACTGGTCAACTCGTAACAACGTGATTTCCTGGAGAACAATAATGTCCTTCAGCCACAGCAGTCAGGCTTTACACCTGGTCATAATACAGTAACTGCTGCAACTGCTGTTATGGATGACATTACTGAGTCACTTTGTAAAAAGCGACACCACATTCTTTGTAGATCTATCCAAGCTTTTGATAGTGTTGATCACAACATTTTGTTTAACAAGCTGCTTTCTGTGGGTTTTGATGCTTCGGCTTATAGCTGCTTCAAATCATATTGCTCTGGTAGAGTTCAAACTGCTGTTGATGATGGTTTCAAATCAAGCCCCCAAACTATTCATAAAGGTGTCCCTCAAGGATCAATATTAGGCCCACTGCTATTTACTCTATATAAATAACATTTATTTTCCAACAACACTGTAATGTACATTTTTATATATAAGATACCTTTTTGTATGCCATCAGCCCTACTGCAGACCAGGCCTTCTCCAGTTTGCTTTTGATGACCTCCAGACTTCTCTGTGTGATTTAAAGTTTGTCCTAAACTCAAAACAGATTAAATGTGTGCATTTCACAAGAGCACAAACCATTGATGTTCCCATACCTATCCATGCTCTAAATGGAGAACTAATTAAGACAGTACAGCACAATACTTACAATACTTACACAATACTTTTGTTAGTCAGCAGATTGTCCTACAAAACTCATGTTGAACATCTCACTTAAAAACTCACTATCACTGTTATATGAAAAGGCCGGATGGTCATCTTTGACATCTAGAAGGCACCAGCATATCTGTGTCTTGATTTATAAATTTCATTTGCTGTCTATTTAACATCCTTTGTTGAGCTTAGAGCTCATAACCATGACACCAGATCACAGAGCAGGTTTGCTTTGAAAGTTTCTCATACAAACTCTGAACTGGGGAAGACTGGTTTCAGGTACTATTGCAACACAGCTTGAAGTTAGAGACACCTGTTCCTGTGAGGGACTTTAAAGTTTTATAGTTGATATTCTTCATAATGTTTGTGATTGTTTTAAGTTGTGTGTCTGTGAGTGTGTATGGTTATTGTTTTGTGATTGTGATCCTGTGTATATTTAACCTGTTCTCGGGTCTCTCTTGCAAAAGAGATCTTGATCTCAATGAGATTTGCTGAATAAAAAAAAAAGCTTAAACATAAATCTGTCTTTCTCTGTCACACATAGATATACAAATATACAGAGACGTACACACACACACACACACACACACTGTCAAATGTTAACCTTGGGCAGCTGGTTGGGAAAGCACTTTGTGACTCCTTGTGGGATGTCGTTCAGGATATGGGAGTCAGACATATTCTTCAGTATCTTTACTGATGATGGACCTATAGTTATATCTTAGTAGTCCAGTAACTTGGACTCTATGTGTTTGATATATATGATACAGAAACACGAATAGAGTGCAAGTAACACTGCATGTGATCAGTGCAGTGCAATAAAAACACTATTGCACACACGCACACATTGTACACATCAGCTGATCTTGAAACAGTAAACTTACTTAAACTACTAATGCTTCCAACATTAACAGGAACAAAATCTACAAATGAAGACACAAACAATGCAATAAAATGGAAAGGAACTACAACAGTGCTTGATATTATAGAGGATATGAAAATATTATACATCAACATCAAAACTAGAATACAAAACTTTAAAACACACAAAAGATGAAGATGACGAAGAATATGTAGTGACAATAACTTTGGCCGAATTCTGATTACTACAGTAATGACAACACATGAGTTATTTAAATTAACACATATACACACATGTGGTCACTGGCCCTTTTTGAAAGATCTGCAGTCTGGGCATATACTGTTGCTGTCAGCTTTGTTGAATACTGTGCTCTTAAAGCCCAATTGGTATCTATTAACTGGTCACCTGTAACGTAGGTTTAGCACCTCAACGTCTTTACTCCTCTGAATCTGGCCCACCTGATCCCACCATTCACCTGGCCCACATCATCAGCACACACCATGAAGCTAGTGCATTACTTTCCACCATTTTCTTTGAGTGTCCAAAAAATATGCGTACTAGTGTTCCCAAAAATTCCCACAATGTTGGTTAGCGATAATACAAACTGATGATAAACCATACATATCCGAAATAATTCACCGCTCAAAATAGAGTGAATGACTTAGTGGACACACACAACCCTAGTTGTCTTACAAGGTACCAAACCAGTATGTGATTGGTTCTATTAACTCAAGAGATTGGCTCCCATATTAACACTGAACATGAAATTATCATGGGTGACGAAGACCGATAAAATTGTTTTCCCTCAGTAAGGAAATGGGAAATAATCTCCCTTCCCATAGCAAAGAACTGCAACTACTCTACTGGAGGTAGGTCTGGTGTAATGTGTTAAACTGTGTGAATCAAAAGGAGGTTATAGCTGACACGATTATTTTAAAACAACAAGTCTATAACTTTTCCTATACAAACCTGGCCTTGATCAATCTGACTCATTCATACACTTTGTTTAAAGTGCATGAACTGCCTGACACCTCTGGGAGGCACTGTTGCATATCTGTAATGAACATACATAGGAGATGACTGCACATTACGCAGCTTTACTGTTGACATTGTGTTTGGGAAGATAAAATGGTTCTTAATGATATAATTAAATGCTCCAGTTGAGCAGCTTCTCTGCTGGCTCGGGCTGAGGGAGTAGCAGGGTCAGACATAATGTAATGGGAGAAATGATGAGAGTGCTTTATAGGTTTAAAAGGGTAGAGGTGCAGAGTCTGGTTCTTTTGGATTTCTCTACATAAGTGACTGAGAGGAATGAGACAGCAGTAAAGGCAAAGGAGGAAAAGGGGGAAAAATACATTACTACAACATACAGAAGAAAACTGACATAATTAAATAAAAAAAACAACAACCAATATCTCTATACAAGATACATGCAAACTGTGATTGCCCTGGTAACTGAGTGGTTACAGCACATGTTGCATAACCCCAACTGATTCAACTCCAGCTAAGGACCTTTGTTGTATGTCATACCCGTCTCTCTTCCCTTGTTTCCTGTCTGTTTATCTACCATCAGGTGTTCATTAAAGGCAAAAAAATGCCCAAAAAATATAGCTCAAAAAAACCCTTAACTCATCTGGTCACCTGCGATCTTCACTGACTCCTTTTAAATGTGCGACCTGATTATAGCTGCACATTCACCCTCAAAGTGTTACTCTGCCATCACTGATATCTATAACTCACCAACTTAAAACAAGAGTTTTCATTTGAACAATATTGACCTTGGTTTAGAAATCTTACTCCATAACCAAAATATTTCAAGGCACACTGTGATTCTTTCACTAGTTGCCGGCTTGTAAACCTGAGAAAACTCTTTGTGTTGTAACTCTTCTTTCGATAAGCTGCCACCCTCAGCTTATCTTTGGCCAAAGGACTGGGACTTTTCCTCCTGTTTGTTCTCATTTTGAGGGCTGGAAGTGGAGCAGTGGCATCAACTTTTTGGGCATTTGCAACACCCTTCAAGTGAACACTGAATATGCTCTTATAATCGAGAGCAGACTGAGAAGTTTTGTAGATATTAGTAAGAACAGTTATTATGCTATTATAAGTGAAGATGAATAAAGTTTAAAATCTTACTTTGTAATCAGATGCGTGATGTAAAACCCTCTGATCAACGGACATTATTGATTTAATATCATGAAGAGTGAACAGATGCCCTATTTTTGTTGTTGTTGTTGCAAGATCTACACAAGATTTTAAGGATTTACTGGCATAATGAGCAGGGTGTTCCAAGTTAAACAGTATCATGATAATTTAGCACTCAGAGGCATTTGATCAAAGAATATCAATGTTTTCATATTTTTAGCTTGACTGACAGAATAGGCAGTGCTGGACTGGTTTTTAGTATCTGCTCTCAGTATGGTGCTGACTTTGACATCACATTTAATACCAAAAAGAGTTAATATAATAATCAAGAGGATAGGAAATGAGTAATTCGATAGATTCAATGAAGCCATTTCCTTTTTATATGTTTCGTGTCAGTTTCATTCTTTATCTGCTACAGAGCAGCTTCAGTGCTGAATAAACATCACAAGAAGTGGAGAAACAGGAACAGCTGTGTTTGGCATTAAGGTCTCGCTGATTGAACACTGATCACTGGGTTGCTAACACGGCACGCACTGTAGTTGTGTACAGTAGGCCAGGTTATATCAGTACAGTAACTTTTCTTTCTGCTCTTTGTATGAGGGAGCAGCTGGCTCAACATGTTTACTCTGAGCTTGTTTTACCTGCTCACTACAGTGAGTGTGAGTGTACTTTTATCTTTTTAAGGATCAAGTTCAGTTCTATGATGGAACAAAAGTAATGTGGTCAGAGATTCAGTGGTGTGGAGTGAGATTAACATTTGTGTAAGATCCAAACTCTGGACCTGAAAAGATAATATATGAAGATTTTCCCTGTTAGGCACGAAAGAGACACAACACTTAATATTCTCTCATAATCATCAAGACCAGAGCATTTAACCAGTGCTATTAAGTGATGTTACTCTGCAGTTTGGATTCCACAGTAGGCTGATATTTATACATTATATCAGTGTGACACTGATTGTGCAACCAGGATGTTCCAAGATAAACAATATAATCATAAAAAATCAAGAGAAGATTTTCAAATCAATTGTCTCCCAGTTCTAATAGTTATGTAGTGACAAAATAAAAATCTACCTTAAGTCACTTTTATGCTTTTTTTCTGCTACAAACACATCATTTTTCAGGCTTTTTGCTGCAGCGATAGCAACACACACATACACACAGAACTTCTTGTAAGACTCAAAAGTTAATCTCAGTGCAACACCGCTTAATAGGATGCATGCAGCACAAAAGAGACACATTGTTAGCGAGGTACATTAAGAGGACTGCACAGCAGAATGACTGAATAAAATGTAACATGAAATTAATTTGGAGCCTTTCCTGTGTTATTTCACATTATTCGTCACCTGAAGATTTAATTTACCCCACTATGACTTGCCAGACAATGTTTATTTTATTTAAAATCCAGTCTTGTGAAACTCTGTTGCATCATGTTTGAGATATTTGTCACCTTTTTGCACCATGTAAGCATCTTTTGTAAGCAAAGAAATATATTTATCTAATCCTGGCCTCTTAGATGTGTATACAAACATATTATCACAAGTGTGCAGAATGCCCTGTTTTCACTCCAAAATGTTATTCTTATAATGCCAGAATGATGGGTTATGTACATTTTCCTATCTCAGTAATGAGTCTCTCCTCATCCACTGTGACAGCAACAAGAATAAAAGATTTTACCTGGTGAGAGAGGATGTTCAGGAACTGCCAAATGAAGATGTAAGTCATAAACATGCTGCTTTTCTGGGGAATCATTACTGAAAAATAGGACTGTGGTGTAAACTGTCCACCTTTGCAGCATGGATGTTTTAGTATAATGTACCCTCTGCAGTTTTCAACAGAGCACTGGTCAAACAGGCAACTTATCAGTTCAGACATCAGTTACCAGTAACAACTCATAATAAGCACCTTACTTTTTCAGTCAGACTTGAGTCAAGATCTATCATCCTTAAATATTATTAATAAAAACGTATCAGCAACAGCACATACAGTATACTACATGGCCAAAAGTATTCAGACACCTGAAGATGACACACAAATGGGATTAATATGGTCATTAATATGGAGTTGCTGAGAAAATCTGCCACAGACCAAAGTACAAAAAACTATGTGGACAGTGTTGTCTATATTTTTTGGCCAAACAGCACTTAGTCCAAGAAACAGCTTGCAACAACAAAACCAACCTCACTAAATATAAATCATATTACCAAAAGCAAGACAGTGAGAAATCTTCATTCAAGCCAGACAGCGTTAAAGTGCTCAGACAATGTATCAAAAACACTCTCTTTGTAGTAACTTCTTTTCTCGATTGCCTTCCCAGTAGGGAATATGAGCAACCTCAATGCCCATAAAGCGAAGCTCATTAATGATTGAATGCTACAAAATAGCAGGGGACATTTTTGTAGCACTCTTGGAATTTCTGAAGCATGTGCTGTAGCTGATACCTTAAGAGGTCGTCTGTGTTTTTTGCGAGTCAAAGCACCCAGAGAAAGTATTTAAAGACTGTGTTTCCCTTTCTGAGACATCCTGCTACTGTACCTGCTGCCACTACTACAAGTGCAGCCTCATCTTGTCATCACAACGAGGTAAGGTTTTAATTCTCAACTTTCATCCTTATAATGCCATATTTATAAAACTCACAAACTTTATCCTATGATATAACCAATATAAATGCTTCCTCATGATGCATTTACTCCTCTGACATATCTTCACACACATGGCATCAGGTCGTTACTTCATTATATTCCTCTGTTTGACCATCAGAATGTAGATTGGAGCAAATGTAAGTAATACATATAGTATCATATGTTATCATGTATATCATGTTTAACAAGCTCTCGGGCTTAAAAAATTTTTAAAAAACTTCAACCCTTAGTCCCTTAAGAGCTCTTTCTACCAGATACCGGAGTGATCAGTGTGCAGACAGCACTGTACAGCCATGCAGACACTAAGATGTGCAGTAGTGGGAAAACCCTAGAAGAGGTTGCCAACACTGAGTGCTCCCTGCAAGGCACTGTGTACATCCACAAGACGAGGTAGATATTTCAAGAAATTAGCCTGGTGCTTATCCCTGTTTTAAGATGCTCTTTAAGTATGTCATTTTGCTCTCACAGTTAACCATACAACAGGATTTAAATCTGGTTAACCCTTTTTCTGCCATGGACTGAGTCAAAGGTCTGACGGCTCAGCAGCTGGCTTGTCAGTTGTGTGATGTGATGGTAACACGGAGTGTGAACTAAACTCAGATATCTTTACAACTGATCCCAGCATTGGCACCTTTAATACCTGCGGACCAACTACACCTATGTCCCAGCAAGTAAGTCTGCATGAAAATAGTAGTGGACCAAAGCTTTTAGAACTCACCTTGTAACATGTGAGCACTCTTTGTCAGACCTGCAGTGTGGTAAAATCACATTTAGCATTACCAGCATAAATGCATTTCTTTTGCCTCACCAAACTTTCCTCATCTTTGACAAATGAAGGGCAGATTATATTTGTTGTGATGCTGATTATGGGCACAGCAACAAGACGGCATGCTCTTAGAAACAGTCTTCAAATGAGATCCAAAATGTCAACTGCTCAACCACACACACACACACACACACACACAAAGTCAAATGTTTCCAAAGAAGTCTAGACCAAAAGGAAGGGAGTTACTTTCCTCTCCCAAAACACTCACTTTACCGTGACAGGTCACTATTAACTCAAATAAAAACACAAACATCTAGTCTTGTAACAAAGATAGATCAAGTTACCATGGATATGCAGCAGTAAAGCAAAACACATCCAATGTCAACTATTGCTACAGCAGTAAGCAAAAGACTCCTGTCTGACCTTTCCTCCTGCTACTGCATGTCTCCTTTTTTTCTCCCAGATTATCACTATCAGATAAGAAACTACACATGTGAGCCATTAAAAGCAGTATTGATAGCGTAGGTTCAATACAGGGAGGTCAGTGAGTGCAAGAGGAGAGCGTTACTGGTGCTAGTAGCTATGCCTGTCAAGATTTTCATTCTAGTACAGAAAATATGCAATTTACAGGAACAACGGCAGATTTTCAACCAAGAGTATGTCATAAATTTGCGGAAACAATCTCTCCTTGATAAGTTGTTGTTTGAGATGACTCATTTTCTAACTGAGTGCGTTATATGCGCACCAGGCCATCTTCCAGCCCTCAAACTTTATTATGAATAATCATCATACATGGATCCATAAGTTTTGTATGCTTGTCTGGCATTACCCAAGTTGCCAGATCGTCTATGAAACACATTCCACACACTACATATGATTTCAATCTGTCTGTCACCGCAAACTGGCAACCTGGCAACTTGGCAAACCACAACCCGATTCAAGAGGCCTCTACGCAGGCAGGTGGGCCAGTTAACTTAAGGCAAATTTATGGTAGGTTGCAGATCAAATTATCAATAAGGAAGTTCAGTGAAAACTACAATTACCATGACAACGTTAGTAACACTAACATAATTAGATATTTATTAATATTATGTTCATAGAATTATGAATGTAAATATAAAGTGATGTGTGTTTTGTACCACAGTTGATGATCCATGTGCAACATTGAAATAAAGAAGAAGCATTGTGGTTAGGTGCAGTATGATTGTATATTTTATTTTATTGCTGAGCAAGATACATCTATTTATTGATAAATAAAGTGAATTAGGACTTTTATTGGTTTTCAAGTACTGATGTCATCGAGGCCTGACATCCCAACAGAGTGACCGAAGTGACAATCCCCGAAGATTTGACATCATCATGGCTAAGATGATGTGTCTTTGGCACAAATGAAAGATCTCTTCTCATCACACTTTGCGTCGTTGACAAAGTCTTGTTCTGTAGGCAGAGATTCAAAATGAACAGAAACATCACACAAAGTCTTCAGAAGCTACAGTCCTGTTTGACATTCTTGACTTTCTCCACTTTATGTAATCAATAAATAACAATAATTATTTTAATAATTGCAATGCAAATAAAAATGTAAGGTTACATTATGTTGCTAGTTGCAAATTCAAAGGGATGGTTTTTCCATCTTGAATATTATGAACAGATTCCATTAAGAGGACAACAGATAAGGGATTTTTACCTTTATAGTTAATCTCCATACAGTTTTCTGCCCCTCCATTGTTGTTTGGCTCCCCTTTGTGCCAGCCATTAAAGTCAAACTTTTTGCCATCACTCCACTTCCACACACCCTCCTGAAGAAAAAGCAGTGACAATTTAGCGTTGCACTTCTGTAACATTCTTTGACTCATGAAAGTATCAAAATGGATAGAGCAGAACAGAGATATTGTCTTTTTTTTGTCAATTCTTCCTTGTCAAAGCCTGGAGCCTACATTACCCATAAGGCAGCTCTACTCATAGCCTTGGACTGCCAGCCTAAAGCAGAGCGGGCAGCTATAAACAGACTTTGATGTGCTCAGTTTGGAGATGAATTGAATTTCCTTTGTGGTAGCAATTAAACATTCTACCTGAAATACTATCAAGCCATTATTTGGATGCCATTGTTTTGTGGTGCAGCATACTGTATGCGATGCACAGATAATGATTTTAACAATGTCTTGTTCCACAGACAATGTCCAGGTTACTCAGTAGTTAAGTTTCATTATAGTTTTTTTCTTCACAGGCAGGTCTGTAGGTTTATCCTGAGTGACTGGGACTATATATTTTTGGCCACTTGGTGGCAGAAGAACTCCACTACACATACTGTACGATTTGGACACCACCATGTCAGTAACAGTCTCAAAAACAGCCAGGGGAGGCCAGCACAAACAAACAGAGGATCCCTAACAGTAGTTGGGTAAAAAATCAGTTTCTTACTCAACACTCTGCTCTGATTTGGTCTCCACCAGCTCCTGAGAAAAATATCTAGCTCATTAGTGAGATTCCTCTTTCTTTGACTGCAGTCTGCCTGCTGTTTTGAGCTGGGCAGGTGGCATACAGAGGGTTTATCTGAGTTTAGTTTTTAAAACAGCTGGAGGTGGGGCTGACGAGAGCAACATTTGCAGAGTGTACAACCTAAATAATTAGCTAAAGAATCTAAAAAGATGTGTGGAGCTGCAGAAAGGTGTGAACATTCTCAGTGTTTTTTGTCACTATGAAAAAAGAGACTCCTTTCATATTACTCACATTTAATCCAATTTTAATTTTAAAAAATATTGATTAGTGGAACTGCAGCATATTGCCTTTAAGTTTTTCAAATGTAATTTCTCAAAGCTTTGAGCTCCATTCACCTCCATGTCTGTCTAGCGGTCCATCTTTCTTTCATGCAACTACCAAATTATGTATCAAATATATACCGTATTTTCTCTAATAGTGGCCGGTATTCAATTAAAAGCCAATTAAAAATGGCCGGGGGTGTGGTTGACATGAACAAATAAAAGCCGGCCCCAAATACAGGCCTGGGAGGGAAAAAACAAGGATGGATTAAGGCCGTATTCAGACCATATCAGGTGTTGCTGCGCACCGCTGCAGGGTTGTACGGTGGTGTGCGGGGGTGTGGGTGTGTTTATTTGTGCTCTAGAAAGTAACCCCTGTGAAACAATCAGATATTTTTTTTATTGATCTGATTCACTGCTTTCTTACCAGCTCCATCTCTTCATTCACTCTCTAGCCCCTTCTCCCTCTTTTTCTCTCGTCTTTTTGTAAAATGAGTTGGGAAACCAACAGCAAAGCCTAACTTTACTTTTAACGTAAACGTAAGTGAAAAGAAATGTCCGCCCCGCTCCTCTTGGTGCCTGTTATAATGTGACTGTGGTTTGTAGTAATGTACAAGTGCCACAAGATGGCAGTAGCTAAAATTGAAGTACCATATAGGACCTGTGCAAGTGTCAGTGACTAAATTTTCCTTAACACCACCAATGCCACAACATTGTAGAGAGCGAACATGGCACCAACCAGACGGAAGTTTGACATGAAATTCAAAGAGAGAGTTTTGCAATATGCGGAGGAAAATTAAGGAGCAAAAGCTGCAGGACATTTTGATACTGACCCGAAAAGAATCAGATACTGGAAAAAACAGAAGCGTGAGCTGCTGTTAGCTGACAAGAGGAGAGCACGGCTAGCTGGAGGTGGGAGGAAGAAAGTTAGCTTGGAGCTAGAGAGACAGCTGATAGATATTTAATATTTGACTGTGCTGTTAACTGGCTATTAATGTTTATATCCAGCGTAACGTTACTTCAGATTTGTTTAGTTTTTAACTGACACTGGCCATATTTCCCCTCCCGTACTCGACCGGTCATACTTCACACAAGTTATATTGAAATGTTTGTGTAATGTTTCATAATAAAAGTCGGGAAATGAAGGCTTTTTATTTTTCTCTAATATAAGCTTGCTTCCAATAAAGGCCTGGTACCCTCTGCAGTTGAGGTAAATAAAGGCCCCAGCCACTATTAGAGAAAATACAGTAGATCATATTTATTGGTAAAGCACTCACCTTAACTGCATCATAGCCTCCAATCCAAGTTGCTTTATCTGTGCCTGTCGATCCATTAACCATATTTCTGAGGGCCGAGTAATCATCTGCTGTTCGGATTGAAGCCAGATTCCCACCGATGTCAACACAAGTGACCTAAATAGTGGATGCAAAGTGAGAGGCAATGACAATATGAATTATTCATGTCAGCAACTTAAACCAAGGCTTCTAATAATTCTTGAAAAACTTTTTTTACAGAATATATATACATAAATACAGTGTGACTATTATCATTGTCATTTCATAAAGTACCTCAGCATCAGCCCAGTCCTTCTCTTGGAAGTGGAAGATGAAGCAACGAGAGTCATACTGAGTCCAACCATCAGGGCACTTCTCACAACAAGGCCCTAAAACACAATTATAATGTTAGAAGATTACTGAATATGAACTAAATATTAATTAGTCATAGATTAGAAATACATAATTACTAGTATCCATTTGTTTACACACAATGAACATGAAGAGCTCTTCGTCCTCTCCTTTCTTTTGTTCAAACTGTTGGGTCTTAAACTAAGGACAATGGTGGAAAAAGTATTCAGAAAAAATGAAGTTCTGACGCACAAATTAGTTTTCAGTTTTTGGACTTTTTCTCTAATCTTTGATTTTTGGTGAAATATTGGATCATTTGAACATTTATTGAAATGAAACCATGTGAGAAGTTTAAAGGGAAAAATCACCATTTGGTGGATCTGTTAACAACTCAAAAGTCAAAAAGGTTGTAAACCACTGGTTTCATCCATAACAATGTATTGTATTTTAAAAGCTTGTTATATTATCCATTGTGTCAAATGTAGTTGAGTAGAAAGTACAACATTTCCCTCTGAAATGTAGTGGAGTGGAAGTATAAAGTAGCATCAAATGGAAATACTCAAGTAAAGTACAAGCACCTCAAAACTGTACTTAATTACAGTACTTGAGTAAATGTACTTAGTTACTTTCCACCACTGACTGCAGAGGAAGTAGTTCTCTGTACCTGCAGCTTGTGAAAATTAACTGAGAGCAAAGCAAACAAGCCTTTAAATATTGTCCCCCAGTAAAGTCTGCTTTATGGACACCCCGAGATCCAGAAGCTGTCCAACAGGCATCTTTCAAATCTTAACTTTGGCTGCAATTAGAAAGTGAAAGAAGTACCAACCTCTTCCTGGACATTTTGCCTGTGAATATAAATTACACATTATTAGAAATGAACTGAACGTGGAAGAACTGACATGCATATTGAAAGGATTATTTGTCACTGTAACTTGTTCTGGCTGCATAGGTTTTCCTTCTTAAAGCAATTTTAATGTAAGTGATGGGGACGAAATCCAGTCCTTGTTTCATGCAATAATTCATTCTAAAGTTCAGCTGAAGATAAAATGAGGCTTCAGCAGTCTGACTTCAACAAAACAAGTCGGTATCTTCCAAAGTTAAAATGTTTTTAGTATAAAATTCCCCCTTTGTGCTTTGACAGACAGAATCCGTATTAGATACTCACAGCATGTTTTTTTATTTATAGTTGAGCATCAAATTAATTAATAATAATGACTTTACCCAAATAAGTTTTTCTGTACCGTGTTTAGTGGGTCTTCGGCATTATGCTTCACTAGCATTTAAAAATGTGCTAAATATATAAATAAATAAGTGCTACATCCACCCAAAGAGTAGCAAATTGAGTTTTTTTAAAATACGTCATATCGTTTTGGAGAACTCTCCCAGTAAAAAAGGTTAAAGTTAGAGGTTGTAAGAAATAAAGAAACATATTAAAAATAAAAAATATGATACCATAAGAAATATTACTTACATTTGCTCCACTCCACAGTCCACTGGTCAGACAGAGGAGCACAATGAAGTACAGACTGGATGCCATCTGTGTAAAGATCAGAAGTAAAGTTTATTTTTTATATGTACTTAAGTAACTTGAGTAAATTGTACTTCTACTGTATGAGTAGTTTTGCTCGTACTTTTGATCATGTTTTACACACGTATGTGAGGAAGATCAAAATTATTTTATTTCATTCAGATAAAATCGTCACATTATTTATATTTTATCCTGTTCACATATGTAGATTAATGATGGAAGAAAGACGTAAATAATAAAATGAAATAAGAGATGTGAGATCGTTACTTTTCCTCTGTTTTTATTTATCTGTTTCTTTTGCGGGTTTGGGAGTTTCCCTAGTAGTGGAAAAAATAAATCTGTCAAACACAAATTAAAATCAAGAGCAGATTGAGAATTTCTTCTGTAAAGCTGATGCTGTGAAGGTTATAAATGAAACCTCTTACCTTGTTGCGAAGATTAGATGAGGTTGCACTTGCAGCAGCAGGTAGCAGGTTGTCTGCTGTTGGAAAGAGAAACAGTCTTTATATACTTTCTCTAGTTGCTTTGGTTCAGACAAGTTGCGTGTCATTTGTGGATGTTATGGCTCAGTTGAGTTATTTCAGTTAGTTCTTAATTACATATTGCCACAGCCTTGAGTAAAGGTTAGACCCTTCATTAAACAATGCTAACAAAACACAAAAAAACAAATCTGTTAACTAGACAGATGCTGCTATTGAGTGATGCTGCCCGTGGGTTGACTTTTACAGCAAAGGATGTTGAAGGGAATTTGTAAGCCAAGTTAAATTGTTGTTACTATAGTTGCAGTTTCATTGTCTTTTCTGCTGCAAAACAGCCTCAGTACTAGACAGTCATGTCATTGATTTAAAGCTGTAACCCGCCTTTATGCTGTTTTTTATAATGTGTGAATGGACTGTGTAGGAATTTGTGAACTCAAAGAAAGAGCTCATCCTGTTGCTTGAGTGTTTGTACCGTCTGCAGTTAAAGGGAGGACACTCCTTTACAACTCTTCCAAATTTGCAAATTTCAATTCATATAGATTTGAACAGGAGCTCACGGGTGAAAGTGTGAGAGATGTTGGTGACCAATGGCAAGCGTGCCATCTGAACAGAAATGGGAAAGACAGATAAAATAGAGACAGTACATTTCACCCTCTTTAGACTATTTAATGTTTTATATTATGTTATTTGTTTGTTTGTTTGTTTTTCAAATGTCTCTTATTTGTGTGGTCTATTAACAAGAAAATTCATGTTTCTACTTTTCCATCCAGGTCTTTTTTTTTCCTTGATAGTGGATATGGGACAAAGCAAAATATGAATATGCAAAATAAGAACATGCCAGAATGACAGACTGGTGATGGGTACATTCAACACACAAGGTGAGAACCTGCTTCCACACCCATGTTGGATATTTACAGTGGTTACAGTGGTAACTCCCTTAATCCCAACCCCAAAAGTCAAAATACAAAACTAGATAACATCAGAAACAAATATCAGCTGTCTGTGAATGTCAGTCCTGATCTAATCACAGTTTGAGATTATTATCTCCTGTGATCATGTGACCAAAGTTCCACACTTGAATCATACTTTGGTCATTTTTTCTGAAGACAGTATCCATATTATTATTAATAGGGCTTGTTCTCACCTCGCCAAATGGATTAAGACTCTGAGGTGATTGTGACTGTTGAGGTGTTGCTTGTTCACTGACACAAATACTTTAAGCAATATACTCATAATGCATTTATCCTTTACATTAACTAATGCAATAATGACTGTGCACACATTTTGTATAGACACAATATTGAGCCAAGTGCTAACTTACAATCATAATGCAGTAATGATGACACTTTTGACCCAAACAGCTTGCCTATATCCAAACTGTCCTGTCCAAACTTGTAGAATCACTGGTCAACTCATAACAACATGATTTCCTGGAGAACAATAATATCCTTCAGCCACAGCAGTCAGGCTTTAAACCTGGTCATAATACAGTAACTGCTGCAACTGCTGTTATGGATGAAATTACTGAATCACTTTGTAAAAAGCGACACTACATTCTTTGTAGATCTATCCAAGCTTTTGATAGTGTTGATCACAACATTTTGTTTAATAAGCTGCTTTCTGTGGGTTTTGATGCTTCGGCTTATAGCTGCTTCAAATCATATTGCTCTGGTAGAGTTCAAACTGCTGTTGATGATGGTTTCAAATCAAGCCCCCAAACTATTCATAAAGGTGTCCCTCAAGGATCAATATTAGGCCCACTGCTATTTACTCTCTATATAAATAACATTTATTTTCCAACAACACTGTAATGTACATTTTTATATGTAAGATACCTTTTTGTATGCCATCAGCCCTACTGCAGACCAGGCCTTCTCCAGTTTGCTTTTGATGACCTCCAGACCTCTCTGTGTGATTTAAAATTTGTCCTAAACTCAAAACAGATTAAATGTGTGCATTTCACAAGAGCACAAACCATTGATGTTCCCACACCTATCCATGCTCTAAATGGAGAACTAATTAAGACAGTACAGCACAATACTTTGGACTTTTGTTAGACAGCAGATTGTCCTACAAAACTCATGTTGAACATCTCACTTAAAAACTCACTATCACTGTTATATGAAAAGGCCGGATGGTCATCTTTGACATCTAGAAGGCACCCGCATGTCTGTGTCTTGATTTATGAATTTCATCTGCTATCTATTTAACATCCTTTGTTGAGCTTAGAGCTAATAACCATGACACCAGATCACACAGCAGGTTGGCTTTGAAAGTTTCTCATACAAACTCTGAACTGGGGAAGACTGGTTTCAGGTACTATTGCAACACAGCTTGAAGTTAGAGACACCTGTTCCTGTGAGGGACTTTAAAGTTTTATAGTTGATATTCTTCATAATGTTTGTGATTGTTTTAAGTTGTGTGTCTGTGAGTGTGTATGGTTATTGTTTTGTGATTGTGATCCTGTGTGTATTTAACCTGTTCTCAGGTCTCTCTTGCAAAAGAGATCTTGATCTCAATGAGATTTGCTGAATAAAAAAACAAAGCTTAAACATAAATCTGTCTTTCTCTGTCACACATAGATATACAAATATACAGAGAGGTACACACACACACACACACACACACACTGTCAAATGTTAACCTTGGGCAGCTGGTTGGGAAAGCACTTTGTGACTCCTTGTGGGATGTCGTTCAGGATATGGGAGTCAGACATATTCTTCAGTATCTTTACTGATGATGGACCTATAGTTATATCTTAGTAGTTCAGTAACTTGGACTCTATGTGTTTGATATATATGATACAGAAACACGAATAGAGTGTAAGTAACACTGCATGTGATCAGTACAGTGCAATAAAAACACTATTGCACACATGCACACATTGTATACATCAGCTGATCTTGAAACAGTAAACTTACTTAAACTACTAATGCTTCCAACATTAACAGGAACAAAATCTACAAATGAAGACACAAATGGAAAGGAACTACAACAGTGTTTGATATTATAGATGATATGAAAATATTATACATCAACATCAAAACTAGAATACAAAACTTTAAAACACACAAAAGATGAAGATGAAAAAGAATATGTAGTGACAATAACTTTGGCTGAATTCTGATCACTACAGTAATGACAACAAGGTAGGTCTGGTGTAAATGTGTTAAACTGTGTGAATCAAAAGGAGGTTATAGCTGACACGATTATTTTAAAACAACAAGTCTATAACCTTTCCTATACAAACCTGGCCTTGATCAATCTGACTCATTTATACACTTTGTTTAAAGTGCATGAACTGCCTGACACCTCTGGGAGGCACTGTTGCATATCTGTAATGAACATACATAGGAGATGACTGCACATTACGCAGCTTTACTGTTGACATTGTGTTTGGGAAGATAAAATGGTTCTTAATGATATAATTAAATGCTCCAGTTGAGCAGCTTCTCTGCTGGCTCGGGCTGAGGGGTAGC
This sequence comes from Thunnus thynnus, assembly GCF_963924715.1. Taxonomy (NCBI): domain Eukaryota; kingdom Metazoa; phylum Chordata; class Actinopteri; order Scombriformes; family Scombridae; genus Thunnus; species Thunnus thynnus. Next base: position 10,196,862 of record NC_089522.1, on the reverse strand, counting down.
AGGGTCAGACATAATGTAATGGGAGAAATGATGAGAGTGCTTTATAGGTTTAAAAGGGTAGAGGTGCAGAGTCTGGTTCTTTTGGATTTCTCTACATAAGTGACTGAGAGGAATGAGACAGCAGTAAAGGCAAAGGAGGAAAAGGGGAAAAAATACATTACTACAACATACAGAAGAAAACTGACATAATTAAATAAAAAAAAACAACAACCAATAACCAATAATTCTATACAAGATACATACAAACTGTGATTGCCCTGGTAACTGAGTGGTTACAGCACATGTTGCATAACTCCAACTGATTCAACTCCAGCTAAGGACCTTTGTTGTATGTCATACCCGTCTCTCTTCCCTTGTTTCCTGTCTGTTTATCTACCATCAGGTGTTCATTAAAGGCAAAAAAATGCCCAAAAAATATAGCTCAAAAAAACCCTTAACTCATCCGGTCACCTGCGATCTTCACTGACTCCTTTTAAATGTGCGACCTGATTATAGCTGCACATTCACCCTCAAAGTGTTACTCTGCCATCACTGATATCTATAACTCACCAACTTAAAACAAGAGTTTTCATTTGAACAATATTGACCTTGGTTTAGAAATCTTACTCCATAACCAAAATATTTCAAGGCACACTGTGATTCTTTCACTAGTTGCCGGCTTGTAAACCTGAGAAAACTCTTTGTGTTGTAACTCTTCTTTCGATAAGCTGCCACCCTCAGCTTATCTTTGGCCAAAGGACTGGGACTTTTCCTCCTGTTTGTTCTCATTTTGAGGGCTGGAAGTGGAGCAGCGGCATCAACTTTTTGGGCATTTGCAACACCCTTCAAGTGAACACTGAATATGCTCTCATAATCAAGAGCAGACTGAGAAGTTCTGTAGATATTAGTAAGAACAGTTATTATGCTATCATAAATGAAGAAGAATAAAGTTTAAAATCTCATTTTGTAATCAGATGCGTGATGTAAAACCCTCTGATCAAAGGACATTATTGATTTACTATCATGAAGAGTGAACAGATGCCCTATTTTTGTTGTTGTTGTTGCAAGATCTACACAAGATTTTAAGGATTTACTGGCATAATGAGCAGGGTGTTCCAAGTTAAACAGTATCATGATAATTTAGCACTCAGAGGCATTTGATCAAAGAATATCAATGTTTTCATATTTTTAGCTTGACTGACAGAATAGGCAGTGCTGGACTGGTTTTTAGTATCTGCTCTCAGTATGGTGCTGACTTTGACATCACATTTAATACCAAAAAGAGTTAATGTAATGATCAAGAGGATAGGAAATGAGTAATTCAATAGATTCAATGAAGCCATTTCCTTTTTATATGTTTCGTGTCAGTTTCATTCTTTATCTGCTACAGAGCAGCTTCAGTGCTGAATAAACATCACAAGAAGTGGAGAAACAGGAACAGCTGTGTTTGGCATTAAGGCCTTGCTGATTGAACACTGATCACTGGGTTGCTAACACGGCACGCACTGTAGTTGTGTACCGTAGGCCAGGTTATATCAGTACAGTAACTTTTCTTTCTGCTCTTTGTATGAGGGAGCAGCTGGCTCAACATGTTTACTCTGAGCTTGTTTTACCTGCTCACTACAGTGAGTGTGAGTGTACTTTTATCTTTTTAAGGGTCAAGTTCAGTTTTATGATGGAACAAAAGTAATGTGGTCAGAGATTCATTGGTGTGGAGTGAGATTAACATTTGTGTAAGATCCAAACTCTGGACCTGAAAAGATAATATATGAAGATTTTCCCTGTTAGGCACGAAAGAGACACAACACTTAATATTCTCTCATAATCATCAAGACCAGAGCATTTAACCAGTGCTATTAAGTGATGTTACTCTGCAGTTCGGATTCCACAGTAGGCTGATATTTATACATTATATCAGTGTGACACTGATTGTGCAACCAGGGTGTTCCAAGATAAACAATATAATCATAAAAAATCAAGAGAAGATTTTCAAATCAATTGTCTCCCAGTTCTAATAGTTATGTAGTGACAAAATAAAAATCTACCTTAAGTCACTTTTATGCTTTTTTTCTGCTACAAACACATCATTTTTCAGGCTTTTTGCTGCAGCGATAGCAACACACACATACACACAGAACTCCTTGTAAAACTCAAAAGTTAATCCCAGTGCAACACCGCTTAATAGGATGCATGCAGCACAAAAGAGACACATTGTTAGCGAGGTACATTAAGAGGACTGCACAGCAGATTGACTGAATAGAATGTAACATGAAATTAATTTGGAGCCTTTACTGTGTTATTTCACATTATTCGTCACCTGAAGATTTAATTTACCCCACTATGACTTGCCAGGCAATGTTTATTTTATTTAGAATCCAGTCTTATTAAACTCTGTTGCATCATGTTTGAGATATTTGTCACCTTTTTGCACCATGTAAGCATCTTTTCTAAGCAAAGAAATATATTTATCTAATCCTGGCCTCTTAGGCGTGTATACAAACATATTATCACAAGTGTGCAGAATGCCCTGTTTTCACTCCAAAATGTTATTCTTATAATGCCAGAATGATGGGTTATGTACATTTTCCGACCTCAGTAATGAGTCTCTCCTCATCCACTGTGACAGCAACAAGAATAAAAGATTTTACCTGGTGAGAGAGGATGTTCAGGAACTGCCAAATGAAGATGTAAGTCACAAACATGCTGCTTTTCTGGGGAATCATTACTGAAAAATAGGACTGTGGTGTAAACTGTCCACCTGTGCAGCATGGATGTTTTAGTATAATGTACCCTCTGCAGTTTTCAACAGAGCACTGGTCAAACAGGCAACTTATCAGTTCAGACAACAGTTACCAGTAACAACTCATAATAAGCACCTTACTTTTTCAGTCAGACTTGAGTCAAGATTAATCATCCTTAAATATCATTAATAAAAACGTATCAGCAACAGCACATACAGTATACTACATGGCCAAAAGTATTCAGACACCTGAAGATGACACGCAAATGGGATTAATATGGTCATTAATATGGAGTTGCTGAGAAAAGCTGCCCAAGACCAAAAGTATAAAAAACTATGTGGACAGTGTTGTCTATATTTTTTGGCCAAACAGCACTTATTCCAAGAAACAGCTTGCAACAACAAAACCAACCTCACTAAACATAAATCATATTACCAAAAGCAAGACAGTGAGAAATCTTCATTCAAGCCAGACAGCGTTAAAGTGCTCAGACAATGTATCAAAAACACTCTCTTTGTAGTAACTTCTTTTCTCGATTGCTTTCCCAGTAGGGAATATGAGCAACCTCAATGCCCATAAAGCGAAGCTCATTAATGATTGAATGCTACAAAATAGCAGGGGACATTTTTGTAGCACTCTTGGAATTTCTGAAGCATGTGCTGTAGCTGATACCTTAAGAGGTCGTCTGTGTTTTTTGCGAGTCAAAGCACCCAGAGAAAGTATTTAAAGACTGTGTTTCCCTTTCTGAGACATCCTGCTAATGTACCTGCTGCCACTACTACAAGTGCAGCCTCATCTTATCATCACAACGAGGTAAGGTTTTAATTCTCAACTTTCATCCTTATAATGCCATATTTATAAAACTCACAAACTTTATCCTATGATATAACCAATATAAATGCTTCCTCATGATGCATTTACTCCTCTGACATATCTTCACACACATGGCATCAGGTCGTTAGCGAATGTAAGTAATACATATAGTATCATATGTTATCATGTATATCATGTTTAATAAGCTCTTGGTCTTAATTTTTTTTTTTAACTTTAACCCTTAGTCCCATAATAGCTTTGCCAGCCAACATCATGTGTTAAACATCACATAATTAATAGAATTGAAATTATAATTCTTCATTGCCAAACATATGGCAGCGTAATACCAGTGTAATGTTTTGTCTCCATCACATCCACCAATATCTCATGTTTTCTTTATGTTCATAGGCTGAAGATATGGACTCAGGTTGGTACTTCCTAGAATAGTTGAGTTAACTGATCAACACACATTAGCTGACACTTTGTGACAGCAGTCAGTAACTGTTAATAACACGTTTTCAAATATGACTTTATTCAAAGATTGCTGCTCTCCAGCTTTTTGTCTGTTGGTCTGTCTATAAAGATGACTTTGACTGTGTTGGTATACAATATTTACAGACTCAGTTGATATTAAGAAGTTACAGGCATCAAAAACTACTTCCACTTCAACTTAACATCAGAAACTCAGATGGTTCAGGTTTTGCAGGGGTTTGGTGTAGTCGAGGCCAGAGTAATAAATCCAGTAGGGGTTCACTCTTTGGCATTTGTGTAGTGTTGTATTTTGACAACAGATGTTCGGGAGATATTTAAGCAATATTACACTCGAGGGTGTGCTTTACCGTCATTGTTGGCACGACAGTGATGCGGTCAAGCGCCTCGTTCCGTAAGAATTGTGAGCGATTATACAACATTTACCAACAGAATAAAAGATATAAACAAAAGTTATTCATATTGTGAGGCAGTTCGCTCTAAAAATAAAAAAACCCGTTTTGCTTGTTATCTCCGTTTCCATGGAAATACAAGGGGTATGACTAATACCTTGAAAACAATCACTGACGTCAGTAGAATCCAATGTAATAAAACCTAGTTAACTACTCCAGCAAGTAGACCGACCCTTAGTAACGACCTAGCAACAGAGATGATTTGTAGTCCCTGCTGACTCAGCCAGCCAACTTCAGCTAATGCTCTCTGGAGAACGCGGCATTTCCCAAACTGAATAAATACCACACATAGAAACACAAAACTGCTTTACTAGCTCAGTCACGTTGTAACTAAGATATCCCCTGAAATTTTTTTTTTTCCATGGACAGATTTAGCTACTTTGTCCACGAATTCACAGACATTTTTAAGCTAGTAGCGCCGTAGCACCAGCACAGCTGATTGAGGATGCCGGAGTGGAAGCTGAGATATACTATACTATAAGGGAATGGCTAAGTTTTGCTGTGTATGGGGGTGCCAGGTAACGATGAAGATTGAAGAAGGGTCCGGGTTTTGTGTGTGTGTGACTGTGTGCATGTATAACTCGTCCCACAGTCTCAGAGTTCAATCCACTCGGTAAAGGGGCCGTTTTGTTTTCCCCACAACCCCTAATCAGTTCAGTTCAATCCAGTTTCACAAACATTAAAGAAAGACAACTCAAAACTCAAATGTTACAGTTACCACTGAAAATGACAACAGAAAAAAAACAAGTTTGCCAGGTTCATATATCTCCGCAATTCAAATGAACCACCAGTCGTCTACCCAGAAATGACTGTTGTTATTAGCGCGACGTCACGGTATTCTAATGAATGGCGGAGTGGTATTTTTAGTGATGAGGCTTTTCTCATTTGAGCACGGCTAGGTGTGCTGTCATGCTGATTTGAGCGCGGTCTAAATGTCTAGTTGACCAATCAGATTGCTTGGTCGGAACTACGTGTTGTATAATTAGTGGCATCTAGTGGTGAGGTTTCAGATTGCAACCAACTAAATACCCCTACTATTTGTGCTTAAGACAAATAGTCTATAGCCAAATGTACTTTCATCTGTAATAGTCTGAATGTACCGTTCAACATTTTGGAAGTTGCCTTCAACTGTAATTAATCTAAGTGGCCTTTGCAGAAGACATTTGTACATGTCACAGTTATGGCTGAATTCCACTTAGCTGCTTTAATGTCCTGGTACATTTTGTCCGGAGTCAACTAATAACATTTAAGTTGGTTCTGTTCACGGGTCCCTTTAACCTCTTAAGCCATGACAGTGTGACAGTGGAATTCAGCTATTGCTAATTTCATTACTTACACCTGTGCGTGTCAAAATGTCTTCTGTGAAAAAGGCCTATTGTGCATGTTGGCTCGCTGAGTTACTAGAATGGAACAGAGCCCTCGTTAATATTATTTATAACACCTGTGTTTTTACTACTAGTACTTGTCAAAATATCTGCAGTGAAAAAGTCTATGAGTCCATCACACATCGAAGGCGATGCCCAGGTGACAGTAGTGTTACATATTTGGACCTTTTTTTTTTCATGTAACGAAATACTGACGGTTTAGAACTGAAAAAAAATTGAGATGATGAAATTAAAGGAAAGAAACAACTTAGCAGCAAGTATCAGCAATCAACTGCATAATAGCTAACGGCAAGACCACAAACATGATTAACGCCTATTTAGCTACAAATTTCATCCTTTTAAACTGAGGTCCCACTGACATAGCAACTGTGTTACTGACACAAACATGTCCATAATTTATCCTTCTAAACTATCCTTTAAGATTTTATAGTGATATAATGACACAATTTTGTCATCAAAAGTTGCGTAAGGAAAATACTCCACCAGTTCCACCATCATGGGCTAAACTTTGCTGCATATAATGTTGTGTCTCCAGCCTATGGCACCACAGATGTATGACACATTTTATTTCTCATTAAATGGCGAATGCCAACTGACCTGCTGTCCTGCTGAATAAGCTGGTAAGGAAGGCAATTTCTGCAAGTTATTAATTTCATGTTTTAATTAATAAACATAAAGCATTTTATTACAACCAACAAGAGGATAAATGCAATATTGAAGACCAACTGAAACATCTGACAGAGGCAGACACTCATTTACACTAAGTTGTAAAAGAAAATCTTAATGAAAACTAAAAACCAGAACTACAGCATTTTGATAAACCCATGTAAAACATTCACCTTATCTTTCAAGTTACATACTTTTTAAAATACAGGTCCCATAGATACCATGATTATTTACAATATTTACATCACATAGTACCAACAAACTTATATTAATGACATTTTTACACTTCATGTTGACAACACAAATGAAGAAACGAAGCAAGCACACACTAAGTTTAACTTGACGTTCATGTGTTTGTCTACATAATTCAAGATGATATCATGATAATTTCTCAATCGTAGCCATTTGGAAAACATTCAGAAAATAAAACGGACAGCCTGTTCGTTATGTTTGCTACATAAAGCTACTGGCTAACGGAAGTTGTTACATAGACCAAAGCTGCTAAATAACTCTTGTTTGTAGTGAATATATTTTAAATCACAACCCCAACAGTTCCCATGGAACAAAACAAGTATTTTCTTTTTACGCAATCACATGATCAAGGAAGAACATGGAGTAACCCATGAAGTCCAGGATAAAAGGCATTGTCATTACAGCAGTACGCCATACTGCACAAGCCAGTCAGCATTCAGGAGTTGATCTATTACTGAAGAAAAATTAGACTGAGATGCATAAAAAGGCAGAGACATTTAATGTTAGAGACATGCATCTCTATTCACAGTATTCATCAATAAAGACTTAGGTAGTTGTCCTGTCTCCTTTAATGTGTATGTGTGTGTGAATATCCTGGATGGACAATGAAGGCAGGAGAAAAGGTGGCCACAGTGATTCTGTTTTCTGTTCTCAAGGCTGTAGCAGCAGCGTTTGCCTAAAGAAAATAAAACTAACAACAGTTTAGAACAGCATGCGATGAATGTAAGAGTACGCTAAAGGACCTGTCCCACAGTAGTTTCACTAAAGCCATATTTGTAATATTGATCCAACTTTTATCTGTAACTATTAAATATCTCAAGTGCAAAAAAGGCAGCTCTAGCCTTACTCCAGCAGGACACGAGGGGAGCCATTTCAGTATGACAAGTTTATAAATACTACGTCCTTCCTAACCTGCCCCGTTCTATTTACTGGCGGTGATCTTGTCTAGTCCTGGCCATGACGGGATGTAGTAACGAGGCAAGGTGCCTTCCATGAGCCTTTCCATCCACAACCCCAGGCGGTCCAGTTTGTGGTGGATCTGCAGGGTGGACATGCTGCGGGATCGGGTGGATTTCCGCGGTGGGTGTTCGTCACGGGAACTGGACCTCGACCTTCCGCCTGAAGTGCCTCCTTCGTCCTCAGATGATTTGCTGTCAAAGTCTTCACCAGTGTAGACAGGCTTAAACAGACAGAGGTATTTTTTGTGGCCATTAAGTGCCAGCACATAGCCGGTGTAGTCTATCTTGTGGTTGCCCCCGTCATCCTCGTCCGCATCAATCTGCATGGAGTCCTGGGCGTATTCCAGCAGTGTGTTCATCCACTCGCCGTGCTTGTCGATATTCAGGAAGGAGAAATGCAGTGTCAGGCTCCTAGGAAAATGTGGAAGGATTGAATGTGAAAATATTTTTAAAACACTCATATAATAGACTTTACTTGTTCCACACCAGGGAAAGGTAATGTTTAGTTTACCCTGTGAAAGAGTAGACCTCTTTGGCAAACTTGCTGAGGAGGATGTTCTTGGAAGCGTCAGTGAGCACCAGCACTATGTTCATGTGTCCTGGCCTCAGCTTCACCAGATTGCTCATGTAAGTGATATCTGTCAGCTCCGTCACCTCAACAAAACTCTTCTTGGGAGGCCGACTACAATAAATAGCAAAAAGGAAAGAGCTAAAAACACGCCTCAAAGATGTCAAGCTAGGGCAGACCAAACATTAAATCCTGCACTCAATAAAGCACATTATGTAAATCTTAATCTTGCCTTGATGTACTTCCGGTCCCTGGTGACCCATTTTCTGCTTTTGTTCCATCCTTTGCCTTTGGTTTTGTCTGTTTATCTTCACTTGAGTCACTGAAAACACACACAAAAAAAGTTTTTTCTAAAAGGCAGAGCACAGATATACAAGAGTAAAATTAATAGCTTTAGTCTTTCTTTGGCTTTTCTTATCTTTAGCTTTCTTTATATTTTGTCTTACATGAATCCCAGGAAAAGGTGACATTGCTATAGCTACAGTTTTCGGTGGTCAAAATAGAGATGTGAAACACATTTATGGTAAATAACCCACCTGAAGGCCTGGATGACCACAGTTCCAAACAAGATGAACAAGGCAGAGAAGATGAGGGACAGAAGAGGCATCATCTCACGCCTGCAAGTCGTCACAGATATCTTAACACCTGTTTCATTTCATCTCAAACGTGTCTCCTTCCGTCACAGGTGGAAGGAAGCTTATTTGCAAATTAAATACTGTTATGGGGCATTTTTAATCTTACATATATGAAGAACTGCTTAACTGACTCTTAAATTTCACTTCAGTTAGAGTAAAAAAATAATACAATCAGTTTTCACGTACCAGTTGTTATGCAGAATATCGTCAATGACTTCAGAGAGGTAATCGTAAGATGCATAGATCCATCGGATTACAAACATCTACAGAGTGAGAGTATTACATTTAGTAATAGAACTGGTGGTTGATATTTAACAAATGGTACTTAGTTATAAGAATAAAATTAATTTGCCACCATTTGCACAGCTTGTTGCACAGCCAAGCATTGTTCAAAGCCATTATTTCAGTCAAACATACAGAGGCAAACTCGTTGTTGAGCTCAGGCAGCATGGCGTCGTGGATGAGGATGGATGGGTCCTTCTGAAGACGCTCCAACTCTTCCAGGAGACACTGCTTGTCCTCCTCGCTGCCGTTCCAGGCGGTCACTGGCTTGAACATGGCTTTCCCCGCAGCATTACGCCTCTCCAGAATCACCACCTGCACACACAGCCAAACATACAAACAGAAAGATCGATGGTGAGAGATAATATCTAACAAGGGAAAAATATCAAAGGGGCACTCAATCTTATGTGAATATTGAATAATTCACTTTTTTATGGAAACATGAGATTTTTTTTTTAAAAGTGACCCTTTACTGTGTGCAGATAGGCAGTGACAACTAAAACTATACAGTTCAACAGAGGAAACAGCATTTGAGCGCCCTGTTTTATTTTTGTTTTTTGATGAAACCTAAGATTTGTGTTTATTTTTGTTACATTTTGTTACATATTGTTTCTTTGTATTGGACATGTATTAGTGTACCTGTGGTGGTGACTGTGCACTGTCCTTGTTCTGCATGAGGATGTCACATAGAGGTTGCTGTAGCCGTTGGTATACATAAGCAAATCTCACAACTTCCTTCATGTTGGTAGAAGCAAATGAGAGAAACGCCTGGTTCCCAAAAGAAAAGGTCTCTTCATCACCTGTGATCAGCAGGACACAGTATCTGAGGGGAGGATAGATGATACAGTAAGTTAGCACATACAAACTACATGTGATCTGTAATGTGATTTAAAATTACAACTAAATAAAATTATTCTGTATGTGTTTCATATTTCAGTTTCATCCAACTTAACAAATAAGCCCAGGTTCTCTTACTTCCTGCGTCTGTGAAACTGTTTGACAGGACAGAGCTCATCAAAGAGCTTCTGGTTGACCAGCCTTGGCGCAAGGAGAAATTTGTTGTTTGACATGAACTCATCGATAATTTGCTTTTTCATTCCTTTAGCCTGCAGAGAACAAAAAAAAGAGTGAGATTTGTTTCAATTAAAGAAAGTACAAGTTCATTGTAAAGGTAACAGTGAATAATTAAATCTAACCGGTAGAAAATAAAGCAGAACTACTTTTTCTCCTCAAGTTCCCTATTGCAGTGATTTACCTGTATAATATCAGCTGGCTTGTCTATGTTCTCTTTGAAAACCAACATGGTTGGTGCGTATGTGTTGATATTGAACTGTTTCTGCAGATTGGCCGTTTCTGAGAGGCCCTGGTCCACATAGCCAAACTGCAAGTAGTCCTTATAAGCAAAAGCTGTTAGCTATAGAAACGGAGAGATAAATTATTAACATGTTTGTGTTAGTAATGCAGTTCCTATGTCAGCGGCACCAAAGATACATTTCACATAAAAAATGGCAAGACAAGTGCTCACTTTGTATAGTAGAGGAACTACAGGCACTTGGTCAAACAGAAGCACATGTGGCTTGTTGAGCTCATGCCAGCTGTTCAAGAACTGCAGGTCATTCTTGTCAGTGACCTGAAATATAAAAAAGACAAACTGTTTCATCGATTTTGAATGTATGCTTCCAATCCATCCGTGTATGCAATATTAATCAGTTTATCTGTTACATTTTACATGTAAAGCTATGTTTTAGCTTTCCTTTATCATGAAACAGACAGATATTTACCCGCTCCACAAGTCTCTGAGGAAGTAGGTCTTCTACAAACTGCCTCAGGTGCTCCTTCGCTACAGCATAATGGAAAAACGTCACTTTGCCATTGATGACTCCAAGTATTGATGGGGTGCGATGAGCACCTAGGTGATTGGCTAACCGTCTCTCATAGCCAACATCCACTACACCTATTCCGACACCTGCAAAGACATGATATCCACATACACGTCAACCTCTTCAAATCACCCAATTTCATACTGTAGAGGCCTGGGCTACTAAATAATTCTGAATGCTTGCTAGATTCGTTCCACACCTAGATTCTCCATCTCCTGCACCACCTCTTTCCACACAGGCTCGATGTGGATGCAGCTGAAGCACCAGTCAGAGGTGATCTTTATCAGGTACGGTCTCTTGTAGCTGTCAGGCACCACGTCGTTGACATACTGGTTAAAGTGCAATGTGTACTTGCTGTCAGCAAAGTCCCTGTGGTTCTTGCTGTTGAAAGGAAAGTTGAAGAAGGACTCATCAAAGTAAAAACTGTCATGGCGGTGACCGTAGCGACCACTGCTGTATGGCTGGGTGTCATCAGTCTGCCCATAATGGTCGTAATTGGCACGCTTGTCTTCGTTGGATAAGATCTAGATGGTGAGTAAAACAAGTATCAATATGAGCCGACATCTTCCTCTCATACTTGTTACTGGCTGTTACACAGCTAACATCCCACATGATACGAAAGGTTGCACATCAGTTGCACAATATGTTGATGAATTAATAAATGACTAACCTCATAGGATTTGGTGATCTTGATAAACATGTCCTCAGCACCTGGATTTTTGTTTTTGTCAGGATGCCTTGAGAAGAAGATGTTCATTAATTCAGCTGCTGTAATTATCTTCACTGAAGTGCCCTCTGGCAATCATTTGTCACGACAGTACTTGATAACAAGTCAGTGTGGTGAAAATATTTACCATTCTTTTGCCAGACGCTTGTAGACTTTCTTGATCTCGGCCTGGCTTGCACTCCTGGTTACTCCTAAGATTTTGTATGGGTCCAACTCAGGCCCAGCATGGGCTGCTCCTGTCAGCAGCACTGAGAGGACCACCACCACAGCCAGCGGCAGAGACATCTTTGACCCCGCCATCATCGCTACCTTTAAGACATCAGGAGGACTATGACCACCAAACTAAAGTGGATTTAATCTGAGGATGTTTAGACCTGGAATCAAAACACAGCCTGTCCACCATTGTGACGTTAGCCTTGTAACGCTAATGATGCAACATTATTAAGACAAGCGGGCAGCTAAATATGGTTGAAAATGCTGATCTTATTAATACAGCAAATTATATTATAACATCGTAATCATGCTGACATGTCACTGGGGTGTGGCGTTACCGCTATTCATCAAGGATAAAAACGTCCACGCAGTTTTTTCATTACTAACGGTAGCTCGGTTGCGGCTAACGGCGGCTACACTCCCAGGCAACTGAAGAAGACGCGGTCAGCCGGCGCTACGCCACATCACCGGAGACGGTTTAGATGTTCATCGGCTTCTTGGTTGGAGCTGATGTGAAGAGACAGCAAAATGAGAAGGGTGTGCACAGCAGCATCCCACTGCTCCTCCAGGGCAAGCCGAGAACCTGCTGCTGCTGCGAGAAGGAGCAGGAACAGGAGCAGAGAGGGGAGGCGCCCGGTGTCGAAAGTCGTTTTGGGAGTTTGAGTATTCAGTGACAGTTTGTGCTTCGTTTGTGTGTGTTCGGTTTAATGACGCTGTTTATTAGTGTGGCGGCGCATGGTAAATAAAATCAGACGTACCCCCCCCCCCTCCCCCACACTCTCAGTGGACCAATCATATACAACGATGATGTAAACAAGGAAGTGGCTAATGCAACCAAAACAGAAAAGAGAAATGAAAAGGAGACTTCAGCGAGTCATTTCGCACATTTTACGATACTGACTAACTTCTTTTTTTTTTAAAAAACAAAACCTTACACATTTTGTTAGTTACAGCTTTCGTCGGTAACAGTTATTCCTCGGGTCAGGGTTGTTAGCATTGAATGAAACATGGAGGAAACACACAAGAAGATTCTTCAGCGCAACAGGATCAATCTCGTGAGAGACTTGGACCCATCCAAACTCTACGATGGCCTTCTTGAAAAAGGAGTTTTCACCCAAGACATGATCGATGAGATAAAGGTAGGGTAGCTGTGTATTTCACGGTGTCGAGGTTCATGTTTGTGCGATGTTTGAACGCTCAGAGCAACACTTAACGTGACGCTATGTCTCCTGTCAGAGCGCAGGGGTCAGGCGTGATCAGGCCAGACAGTTAGTCCGGGACCTAGAGACCCGCGGGAGCCGGGCTTTTCCTTTATTTCTGGAGTGCCTTGAGGAGACAGATCAGCACAGTTTGGCAGAGCTCCTGCTAAATGCAGCTCCACCAGCAGTTCAGCTCCAGCCTTCATCACCCACCAGGGTTGTCCGCCCTGTTGTCCAGCCTCTTCCGATTTGTAAGTGTGTGGTGCTATGATGTATTTAAAGTATTATTAGTATTATTTAAAGTAATATTAATGTCAGAACTGTCTTTAAAGCTAATTTTGCAGCAGGCACATACCCACAATCATTTATATTTCTGTTCTTGTAATATGATACTAATATTTCGCTGTGATTTATTTCTCCTTGTTCCTTTAATAGCTTCTCCAATGGATGTTGATAAGCAAAGAAAAGATGTTGCCCCTGTCTATCCAATACAGAGACCCAGTACTACTCCCAGTCCATGTAAGCTATGTGTTTAATTTACATTTGTGGTGATAGTCTGTTTAGTTCCTTGATATTTAACACATATTGATGCTTTTGTTTCAGCACCTGAGAGGGAGAACATAAGACCAAGGCCACAAGGCAGGACACGGCGGGACAGTTTTCAGGTAAGCACAATGTATTTATTATGCACTTCACAACCAATAGAAAGACAGACAGAAAAGCAGTTCTGTGTTGCAGTATAAACATACAACATAAGTATGCTTCGTTTACATATTTACATTATGCCTTTTTCTTTTGCTTTTGTATGTTAGAGCTATAAAATGGATGCCACGCCATGCGGACACTGTCTCATCATAAACAACGTGGAGTTTGAAGCGCAGAGCGACCTGAACAATCGCACAGGTTCCAACATAGACAGCGACAAGCTGGAGAGAAGATTCAAGGCACTCAACTTTATTGTGGAAGTGAGGACAAACCTGAAACAAAGAGTAAGAATCAGTTCCTCTTTTTGCATGTCTGACACCAAATGTAGAACTTGGAGCTCATGTCTGTGAAGGTAATATTTATCTCCACATTTCAGCAAATCAAACATGAACTGTCAGCGTTGTCTAAGAAAGACCATTCCCAGTATGACTGCTGTGTGGTTATTATGCTGTCCCATGGGACTGAGGTAAGTTTTCCTTTTTTTTCAGTCCACATTGATTATAATATCACAATCACAATCATGATCATGATAAAAGTTGCTGCGTCATGTGCAGATTACTACACACCCAGTCTGTGGAATTAATATTATACCAGCTATTAAAGGTGCCTCTTTATCCACCAATTTTATACATAAAGTTCACTTTACTCATCATCTTTTGTGACTCTGGAGGAGTTTGGTCAAAGTTGAAGTGCCCTTAGATTTATAATAGAAAGCCTATACTACAAAGTGAGAACAGGCTGTTTTTGTCAGACATGGGCAGACACCACATAGAGATGGTTGAATAAACAAACACTATCAACTTGCATTATGGGAAGTGTAGGATCTAGTGGTTTGGGGCCTTGCACTAGATTAGGCATTAAAGGTCAGGATATCTCCACCGCTTCTGCTTTCAACATGGCCATTCCTTTTTTAGTCTATCTCTGGAGGGTCCCCCAACTTTATGGAAGTGTAGTACCAAATAGTTGGAGTGCCCCTTCGATGAAATGTCTGCTTTTGTGTCCGCAGAGGCTAGAGTTGTAAAATGTATTCTGTCCGCTGGTTTTGTAATAAAATCCAACCAGAGTTCAGATCCAGATGACTGTTAAGATCTGATGTATGCTCATATCTACTATATAGGTGAGTCACAGCCGCTTCCCTGGTGCCGTGTATGGTGTGGACGGACAGTACGTCCCAGTTCAGTACATCACAAACTACCTCAATGGCCAGCATTGCCCGTCTTTACAAGGAAAACCCAAACTCTTCTTCATCCAGGCCTGTGGAGGAGGTAGCTAACCTTGAATGTTGAATAACTCAAAGTAATCATGTGTAAAATGGATAATCCTACATGCAACATTCAAAGGTTACACATACATTTAAAGTGGTCTCAAAGGGAAATGATTGTTTTCATCCTCGAGGTGAAAAAGACACAGGCTTTGAAGTGTCCCCCGACGAGTTCGAACCATCCATGGGTGGAGAAGATGACCAGACGGACGCCATTCCGATGTCCTCCAGCAGCGACTCTCTCAGCATGTCCGATGAACCGGACGCCAGAGCCACGCTGCCGACCCCAAGTGACATTCTGGTGTCCTACTCTACTTTTCCCGGTGTGTTTGGTTAATGATAACAATCTTTCAGATGCAAGTCACAGATATTGATAGACTTGACTTGCTATGTGTGTCGGTCTTCCTAATGCTTCAATATGACAAATACAGGTTACGTTTCTTGGAGAGACACTCAGTCAGGTTCATGGTACGTAGAGACTCTGGACCGCATCCTTGAGGAAAATGCTGCTACCGATGACTTGGGCACAATGTTGATGATGGTGAGCTTCTTTTATTACTACATACTGTACCAGTAAAATTATCTGGAGTCATATTGAATACCCTTGAACATTTATGATTTCATCATACACACATGTGATTATTGACTGCTCATTTCCAGGTGAACCACGAAGTCTCCCAAAACTCTGCAAAGGGGCTCTACAAGCAAATGCCTGGTTCCTTTAACTTCCTCCGCAAACACCTCTACTTTCAAACCCAACTATAGAGGCAATGTTAAGCTTAACAAAATCTCTCCAACCTTCAGGGAATGTTAGTCTATTCAAAGGTCATACATCATGACTGTAATTTCTTTGGATTATGTCTCAACAGATTGCAATATGTATGAATTTGCTAAATTGTGGCTGTGCTTTTACTGACTCAATCATGTCTTACTGTACATTTGTATTGTTTGTCATGTATTACTGTGTTTTTTAAAACTGGCATCTTTTTCTAAATGAACTTTATAGGGATATATGTCATGAAAAAGAATATTTGCATACTGTGAAAATGTTGTTCAGGTTAGTTTTTCTATATTCTTGATTTCTTATCGACACATTGCAGTTGTCAGTTTTCAAGAGTAGATAATCAACATACTGTTCAATTTGTACTCAAAGTGATTTAAAAGACATGTCCTTTTCTGACTCCTATTTCAAGTCTCTTTAAAACACTGATCTTGGTAACAAAATGGGATTTTGTTGCATTATTTGCTGAAGAAAGGGGACAAGGAAAGACTTTCCGGTGACTACATATGACCCACATATGGGAGTTAAATGGAAGAAAGGGGGGAAAAGCTCCTTCATCTTCTGTGGATTGTACTCCAAGGGTGTCGACTCCCCACTGAGAGCGGAAGCATTTCATATTCTTTGGCTGATCTGTTGCTTATTATCACAGCGGTGTCCTATAGTTGTATAGTCCAGCTCCAGGTGGCTATGCACACTGTGCTGTAGTCACTCTAATGTAATTAATACACAGAGCTGCCCAAGGTTGAGGGTGAGTCATCTAAATCTAATCATGTAAAATCTAATCAGACTGTGAGCACAGCAACACAACTGGGAGTCAGTTAAACCTACTGGTTAACCATTACATTGTGAGGAGCTGTCTAACTCTTATAAACTTATCTCTCAGTTGTGACATATAGCAATAAAATAAGGTTGCCCATATTTTTTTTTTTTTTTAATTTTCTGTTTATTCAATTCTCCACCCAACAAAAACCCACCAGTAGTGCCAACAGCACTTACACCTCTCTGAAAGCCAGAGGGAAAATGACACCCATTAATTATGTATTTCATTATGTTGTTCTTAGTGTTATTATAGATTCTTTTATATATATATATATATATATATATATATATATATATATATATATATATATATATATTCTCATATATAAGCATGCCAGTGTTGTTGCATATGCTACCACAAAGTTATAGTATATGAGACTGAGAGTCATCACAAGTTAAAAAGTGGTGTATTTTACTAAACTCCAAACACCAGTAGATGGTGTTGGTGAGTCACAGAAGACATGAGATCTTGCAGATACTCTCTAGTCTTTAATTTCTCTCCACTACCACCAGGGACCCCTATAAAGTTACAGATGGTACCATTGTGTTTGTTTATCAATCACTTCACATCAATCCACAGTTTGAAACTGCAAAATTTAAAAAAATTAACATCACCATGCTGTTTCCGATACCAAATGGTAGTCTGTATGTATTTGGGAAACTTTGACATGACAACATTAGGAGCCATTTTGTTGTTCTAATTCCTCGGTTAGTTTCTCAGGAAATCTTTGATTGATTCAGACATAGTCTCGCCTCATTACCATGTTATTAGGCCTATAAAGAAAATGGGGGGAAAACGGGTAAACAGATTAAAATGTGCAAATTATTTTGTTCCTCACGAAGCTGGTTTAATTTAACTTCATATATTGGATAACTTTTCATCACATCATTAAGATATATTTTAACAAAATAATATTTAGTCTGAATTTGAGTGTAAAAATGGCATAAATATAATATAATCTCAATAACTGGGTCAGAAAAAGTTTTGAATTTTATACATATGTCACAGGGAAACGGCCTCAGGCAACAGATAGAAAGTGAGAAAAAAGCAAAGAAGAGTATAATTCAGTTAAGCTACAGGTACAAGGTGCAATAGATAACTTACAATACAATAACACCCTGTTTTATTATTCTCAGTTTGGAGCAGGGAGTTACTTTCTTTTTTGTTCCTTTTCCTACATTATCACAAAAATGTTGGCATGGACCGACAGGGCCTTTGGCTTGTTTCCTTCCAAACTCAAAAAAACAAACACAAAAACATTGAGACATTAGTATTCCTGAAGTTGTTTTTCCTACACTGGCCCAGCCTCCTTTTTCTAAAATGAGTCCTGCACAAGGACAGATCATAAACTCTGACTGTGAAAGACCTCAAAATAACCCTGCACATTGTTCTCAATGTACATATTTCAGTAGTCAGACACTCATCAGGTAAAATTCCTATAGGGAAACTACACAGATATAAACATAGTCTTGATATAAGCAAACATACACAGACGTAACTATTTTTTACATTTACATTTTGGTATGGACCGATAGGGCCTCCCCAACTGAAGAAATCGATTTATTCATTTATTTATTTTGTGCCCAGTCTACATTTGACCAAAACCACAATCTTTCCCTAACCTGCCATCTTTGTAGCCTAATCCTAACCACTGGTCTCAAAGAAAAAAGTTCACTGTGATTATAATGCATGTGCCATCGATACATATGATGTAAAAATATTTAGTAGTATGTAAATGCAATTTTTAGAAGACAGACTTTTGCTCTAACACACATACAAACCGGTCTTAAAAGTGGTCAGATAGAATTGATCTTGTCAATTTTTATGTAAAACATACACATGTATTGACCAGAATATGGCAATGAGTGCTGTAAAGTATATATGTTTGCTTAGTGCTTAGGTATAGACATTATTCCAGATTTAATTTTTATTTACGGCTACCTAAGAATAACCACAAATGATGATCAAACTGCAACTCCTCTCAGCTTCCAGTCTCCTTGTTTGTGACTCTGAGACTGGATGTCTACCCTCCCTCATGGGATTGTCATGTTTTTCTCATTTTGGAAATTGAAGCCAGTTGAGTAAGTTTGGGTTTTGTTTTGCACAAAAGGGGCAGGACTGTCCCAGATAAAAATGTATAAATACTGAGCGAGTCTGTTCCCACCATCAGCCTCACTGGTCACGTCCCATTGAATCCTGTAAAACCATGCTCTGCTTCAGCACCACGTTCTGTGAGTATACTGATGATTACACAATATTTATTAAGGCTATTAAGGCTTTATGTAAAAGTAGGGAAATTTCAGATTGTGATTTTGTAGAATTTGTGTTTTCTTGATTAAAGAAGGAGAATCACTTTGTTATATGGTTCATTTAAAACAGTCACTGTTCTGTTTTCATGGTTGGTGAAGGTTGTGTTTCTTTTTCAGTTCTGGCAACAACCTGTCTGCTTGTAAATGCAGGTAAATATCTGTATGTATATGGCATGAGGACACTTGAATACATAGGTACTAGGGGTGTGCCAGAATACAAATACGTTATTTGGCAAAGCACAAATAGTGGGGTTTTTTGTTTGTTTTTTTATGAATATTTGTTTCATACAAATATTTAAAGAATTATTTGTTTTCGGGAAGAGAAAAAAAAAGTCAAAAACCAGCGCGCAGGTTTGTTACATCACTATCTCAGTCTCTCTGCTCTGCTCAGCTGTTACATCTATCAGCAGGTCTCAACGAGGGGAGTCACATCCACCTGCTACAAGATTCTTAATTTGGACATCACTCCCAGAGTTGGGGGTGTTTGCCAGAGATAAAGCTGAGCTACTGACTCTCAAGGGAATACCCATAAGAAAGTTGGGTTGTAAAAAATAGGCAATAAATGAAAAGTACAAAGCAATAATCGCCTTTGAAGTTCTTTCCTACATGTTACACGCTGTGCTGTCTCTGTGTTATGGGTGTATAAAGAGGTAGAGGTCTGTCTGTAATGAGGCAATGAATTAAGTTTTTGCTCAGTAGTCAGTGCAGTCGTCTATGGTCTGGGAGACTCCAGTTCAAGACTAGGTGTGGGGACCTCCTTCATAAGGTAGTTTATTCATGAACACTTATTGTAACACTTTAATTTTCTAAAATTAAAAGCACAATAAAAACAAAAACAGGATTTTTAAGCCTCTTTCCACTTTTATTCGAATACAAATACAAATAATTTTGCTGCTTCAACAAATACAGATACAAATACAAATACTGGGCTTTCTGCACATCCCTAATAGGTATATATGTGCCACTGACTTAAACTATTCAATATGTGTGTGTTTTTTTTTAGGTTTCCCCTTAGAGACAACTACCACCTGTGAAGGCGACTTTGTTCA
The DNA here is from genome assembly GCF_963924715.1 of Thunnus thynnus. Taxonomy (NCBI): domain Eukaryota; kingdom Metazoa; phylum Chordata; class Actinopteri; order Scombriformes; family Scombridae; genus Thunnus; species Thunnus thynnus. Next base: position 10,176,697 of record NC_089522.1, on the reverse strand, counting down.
TCGCCTGAGCTGTAGTATGACTCTATTTACTAAAATGTTTTTGTCCTTTTGGCCTTATGAGTTGGTTTTATTTGTCATGAATGTTGCCTATAGGGATGCAGGTTTGGTTTTGTTTTAATTTCATCATCTGACTAAACCAGTGTTAAGGCATAAAACATGTCTAAATGTTACAGGGTTTTTCTGTATTATGAAGAAAAGACTTTCATGTGTCTGTTACATGAACAGAATCTGTTTCAGTATTTTCTTCAGTACAATTTAAGTTTATTCTATTCAAGTTTTGTTACTGTCTATTTAGAACAAATAATTATGACAAAGTGACTGAATCATATGAAGTATTTATCAACTTCAACCTCAGTTTATTGATAGTGCAGCATCACCTAAAAAGTTTCTGCACACTCAACAGTATTCATCAATTACCTTTTTAGAATCTGTCTCTAATTTATTTCTTAAACTCGGTCTTCTCCCTCTTTGCTGTGTAACAGATGATGGAGTGATCAGTGTTCAGACAGCACTGTACGGACGTGAAGACAGTAAGACTTGCATTGAGGGAAGACCTTCACACCAGTTTTCTAATACAGAGTGCTCACTGCAGGGCGCAGTGGATGTCCTGAAGTCCAGGTACACACAAAAATTGGGTTTCCTCTCCAGTCACCTGCGTGGCCACATACATACAGTATGTTCATCTAATCTGTTTAGTGCAGCGACATGGTTTAGGATCACAGATTGGTTCCCAGGATGCAGTGAAAACATCTTGGATCACCGCCCGCTGCTTTACTAGGCCAGTGGAAACGGGCCATTTGATATGAAGATATCATCACTGCCTGCTTGCATTTCTTGTGACATTGATAAAAAAATAACAACATGCTCTATGAGAGCGTCATCACGCATCATAGCTTTTCTCAATCTGTGCTCAGCAGTGTGTCTTACGTTGGGTTTTTTGGACTATATCCAAATATGAAAGGCATCTTTCACTTTTGTTTGAATGTAGCCTCCTCAAGTTAAAGTGGTTTATTAAATAATATCAGATTAGACTTTACTTTGTTCGCCAACGTAACAAGACAAAAATGTTTAACTACACAGAAGACAATATTACAAACATTTGTATTACAGTCAAATATTACAAACAAGCAGCTGCAGTGCAATCCACTTCATCAGCTGCTTTCATATTCAGTGCTTGACCTACACAGGAACACAGGTCTTAATCACACGAGTGCATTACATCAGAATCCCTGTGTCGAGGGTGTTCTTCAGCGTTATGACTAATTCATCACAGGATGAGGAAAGAATTAAAATCTCTTACATTGTCATAACAATGTAGCGTATTTCAGGTTTTTGTGATTTTTACTGAATCACGCTCTTTCTGTTCTCCCTGCAGGTGTGATGGAAAAAAGGTGTGTGAACTGAGCGTAAATGTCTTCGGATCATCTGATCCCTGCTTTGGCACCTATAAATACTTGCAGACCAAGTACCACTGCCTCCCAGCAAGTCAGTCACATGTGTGCATAAAATCAAAGCAAATCTGCAAAATCCTAAACTGTTTTTTCTTGTTTTTTACTTGCTTTATTTACAGGCTTATGGCTCATGGGTTTTTTGTTTGTTTGTTTGTTTTTTTGTTACACGCCCAAAGATTTTCAAACACACAGGAAATATCTATATTTGCATGAATTGTCACATTGATGTAGCATTCTGTGCCTCCCTATTATGTGATCCCTATTATTATGTTGTTGTTTGTTTTAACTTATTTTCACTTTGCATTAATATTCTTTAAGATTTTTGCCCTGCAGTTGAAGCTTTGGTTGATTCAAACAGGAGGTATATTGTTGCTATGGAGTTAGTGGTGAACTACACTTGTTTTTATGACCGTAGTTGGATCTGATTTGACTGAATTATGACACTGATAGGAAGAGGTGTGATTTAAAAAAAAAACAGCAAAATGTGTCTAACATGATTCATTTTCATTCATTTTTGTCAGTTCACCTTATAACATGTGAGCACTCTGTGGCACATCTGCACTGTGGTAAGATAACACATTGTCTCTTCTTTGTGTGTGTGGTGCATTAACATGATAAACATGAGTATTGTTATATTTTCATCAAAACTCTTCCAACTCTTTTTGACAGATGAAGGGCAGATTATATCTGTCTACCATGCTAATTATGGGCGCACTGACCAGACCACTTGCTCTTACAAACGGCCTGCCTCTCAGACAGGAAATATCGACTGCATAAACCCCACCAGCAAAGTTGCTGAGAGGTACAGTTGCCCACACTTTGTCAACTTGAACTTCAGGTTGAAAGCTTTGGAAATCAGATTGAATTTTGATGCCATTAACTTTCAACTGCTTTCAAGCCTCTATTCCCTCATTTCACTCTGCCTCCACAGCTGTGATGGGGAAAACAGCTGTACTATCGTGGCAAGCAACTCAGTGTTTGGAGACCGTTGTTATGGCATTTACAAGTACCTGGAGGTGGCTTACGTCTGTCAGTGTAAGTAGCTCAAGGACCAGTTGCAAAAGAAAACATGTGGAAAACAGTATGCGGTGGGGAAAAAGCAGGGATGCAGAGGTACAGCATCCGCATAAGTGCTTAAACAACCATCTGTGCAGCGATGAATATTGCAATCCTAGAATTTTAGCTCTATTCATTCAAAAATATTCATTTGTTTTAGTGCGGTTACATTTGTTCTTGATCTTTAGTTGTTTTTTCACATATGCAGTTGCGATGATGAACTGTAAAATGCTATTTCTTTTAGCTGCACTTTAGTAACACAACATTTTGTGCAAACAGTTACTTGAATGATCTAGAAAGTATCTTTTATCTGTTTCTTTCAGATCCTCCTGTGATCAACCCATAGGAGCCATTACTGACAAAACCATAAGATCACAATATACATGCATTAAATAAAACACATTAAATCAGCAACATGTGTCGTCAGTTTGTGATTAAAGTTATTAAGCTATTATTTTAAGAATTCTTTAATGAAAATCTAAAGCAATATGCACAAGTAGAGCTTCATGAATCCTATCAGATCAAAAATACCAGATCTGGTTACGCTTCACTGCGGTGACTCTCCGTGTGTTTTCCAGGAAGTCCATGGACGAAGAATAACAAAAGGTGTTGTAGTTGTTCCAGGAAGTCCATAGAAAAAATAACATTGTAACAATTAAGTCACTCTGAAACAAGCCATTGGACATTGGACTTTGACATGACAACATTAGGAGCCACTTTGTTGTTCTAATTCCTCGGTTAGTTTCTCAGGAAATCTTTGATTGATTCAGACATAGTCTCGCCTCATTACCATGTTATTAGGCCTATAAAGAAAAAGAGGGGAAAAACGGGTAAACTATAGCTTTAAAATGTGCAAATTATTTTGTTCCTCACGAAGCTGGTTTAATTTAACTTCATATATTGGATAACTTTTCATCACATCATTAAGATATATTTTAACAAAATAATTATTTAGCCTGAATTTGAGTGTAAAAATGGCATAAATATAATATAATCTGAATAACTGGGTCAGAAAAAGTTTTGAATTTTATACATATGTCACAGGGAAATGGCCTCAGGCAACAGATGGAAAGTGAGAAAAAAGCAAAGAAGAGTATAATTCAATTAAGCTACTGGTACAAGGTGCAATAGATAACTTACAATACAATAACACCTTGTTTTATTATTCTCAGTTTAGAGCAGGGAGTTACTTTCTTTTTTGTTCCTTTTCCTACATTATCACAAAAATGTTGACATGGACCGACAGGGCCTTTGGCTTGTTTCCTCCCCAACTCAAAAAATCGATTTATTCATTTATTTATTTTGCGCCCCCACCTGTCCCCTCTGCAGGACAAAGTGCAGTCTACATTTGACCAAAACCACAATCTTTCCCTAACCTGCCATCTTTGTAGCCTAATCCTAACCACTGGTCTCAAAGAAAAAAGTTCACTGTGATTATAATGCATGTGCCATCGATACATATGATGTAAAAATATTTAGTAGTATGTAAATGCAATTTTTAGAAGACAGACTTTTGCTCTAACACACATACAAACCGGTCTTAAAAGTGGTCAGATAGAATTGATCTTGTCAATTTTTATGTAAAACATACACATGTATTGACCAGAATATGGCAATGAGTGCTGTAAAGTATATATGTTTGCTTAGTGCTTAGGTATAGACATTATTCCAGATTTAATTTTTATTTACGGCTACCTAAGAATAACCACAAATGATGATCAAACTGCAACTCCTCTCAGCTTCCAGTCTCCTTGTTTGTGACTCTGAGACTGGATGACATGTATTTCTCAATTTGGAAGCCAGTTGAGTAAGTTCAAGTTTACTTTGCACAATAGGGGCAGGACTGTCCCAGATCAAAATGTATAAATACTGAGCGAGTCTGTTCCCACCATCAGCCTCACTGGTCACGTCCCATTGAATCCTGTAAAACCATGCTCTGTTTCAGCACCACGTTCTGTGAGTATACTGATGATTACATAACATTTATTAAGGCTATTAAGGCTTTATGTAAAAGTAGGGAAATTTCAGATTGTGATTTTGTAGAATTTGTGTTTTCTTGATTAAAGAAGCAGAATCACTTTGTTATATGGTTCAATTAAAACAGTCACTGTTCTGTTTTCATGGGTTGTGAAGAAAAATTTGATAGTTGTGTTTCTTTTTCAGTGCTGGCAACAACCTGTCTGCTTGTAAATGCAGGTAAATATCTGTATGTATATATGGTATGAGGACACTTGAATACATAAGTATATATGTACCATTCACTTAAACTATTCCATATGTGTTTGTTCTTTTTTAGGTTTCCCCTTAGAGACAACTACCACCTGTGACGGCGACTTTGTTCATCGCCTGAGCTGTAGTATGACTCTATTTACTAAAATGTTTTTGTCCTTTTGGCCTTATGAGTTGGTTTGATTTATCATGAATGTTGCCTATAGGGATGCAGGTTTGGTTTTGTTTTAATTTCATCTGCACACTCAACAGTATTCATCAATTACCTTTTTAGAATCTGTCTCTAATTTATTTCTTAAACTCGGTCTTCTCCCTCTTTGCTGTGTAACAGATATTGGAGTGATCAGTGTTCAGACAGCACTGTACGGACGTGAAGACAGTAAGACTTGCATTGAGGGAAAAACTTTACAGGAGATTTCTAATACAGAGTGTTCACTGCAGGGCGCAGTGGATGTCCTGAAGTCCAGGTACACACAAAAATTGGGTTTCCTCTCCAGTCACCTGCGTGGCCACATACATACAGTATGTTCATCTAATCTGTTTAGTGCAGCGACATGGTTTAGGATCACAGATTGGTTCCCAGGATGCGGTGAAAACGTCTTGGATCACCGCCCGCTGCTTTACTAGGCCAGTGGAAACGGGCCATTTGATATGAAGATATCATCACTGCCTGCTCGCATTTCTTGTGACATTGATAAAAAAATAACAACATGCTCTATGAGAGCGTCATCACGCATCATAGCTTTTCTCAATCTGTGCTCAGCAGTGTGTCTTACGTTGGGTTTTTTGGACTATATCCAAATATGAAAGGCATCTTTCACTTTTGTTTGAATGTAGCCTCCTCAAGTTAAAGTGGTTTATTAAATAATATCAGATTAGACTTTACTTTGTTCGCCAACGTAACAAGACAAAAATGTTTAACTACACAGAAGACAATATTACAAACATTTGTATTACAGTCAAATATTACAAACAAGCAGCTGCAGTGCAATCCACTTCATCAGCTGCTTTCATATTCAGTGCTTGACCTACACAGGAACACAGGTCTTAATCACACGAGTGCATTACATCAGAATCCCTGTGTCGAGGGTGTTCTTCAGCGTTATGACTAATTCATCACAGGATGAGGAAAGAATTAAAATCTCTTACATTGTCATAACACTGTAGCGTATTTCAGGTTTTTGTGATTTTTACTGAATCACGCTCTTTCTGTTCTCCCTGCAGGTGTGATGGAAAAAAGGTGTGTGAACTGAGCGTAAATGTCTTCGGATCATCTGATACCTGCAGTGGCACCTATAAATACTTGCAGACCAAGTACGACTGCCTCCCAGCAAGTCAGTCACATGTCTGCATAAAATCAAAGCAAATCTGCAAAATCCTAAACTGCTTTTTCTTGCTTCTTACTTGCTTTATTTACATTATTATTTGTTTTTTTGTGTTACCTGTCAAAAGATTTTCAAACACACAGGAAATATCTATATTTGCATGAATTGTCACATTGATGTAGCATTCTGTGCCTCCCTATTATGTGATCCCTATTAACTGTATTTATTTATTAGAACAGTGTACAGTTTTTAACATAAAAGATGCACTGCACCGGAGTTAGCTCAAAGCTAATTTACATCTGCAATCAAAACATACAACAGCACAACAACAGTACAAAGCAAAAAAAAACACTGAACACACCATACAAAATGCAAAGCTACACATAACAGCACATTACATACACCCACAATGTCAATTAGAAATTGATAATGTAAACTTATCAAATTAAAAGCAAGACTACCTGCACTAATGAGAAGACCATAGATGGAGTTTAGACTCAGTGGTCACACAGCTGATTAGTCTTTAGTAGATTTTTTAAAATTTGGCCTTGAATGTATTGATTCTTCATATCATATATGTCAATAAGACATATAGGAAAGAATCATAGCATGCATAAATATCTTGGCTGCGTCCAAAGAGAGACAGTTTCTAATATGTCTAAAATTTGCTAAGTTGTACTTTATGGTTTTAACCATTTTTTTAACATGTTTCTCAAAGTTCAAATTTGGATCCAGTGTCACACCAAGATATTTAACTTATTTTCACTTTGCATTAATACTCTTTAAGGTTTTGGCCCTGCAGTTTGAGTTTTGATTGATTCAAACAGGAAGTATATTGTTGCTATGGAGTTAAAAAGCAAAATGTGTCTAACATGATTCATTTTCATTCATTTCTGTCAGTTCACCTTATAACATGTGAGCACTCTGTGGCACATCTGCACTGTGGTAAGATAACACATTGTCTCTTCTTTGTGTGTGTGGTGCATTAACATGATAAACATGAGTATTGTTATATTTTCATCAACACTCCTCCAACTCTTTTTGACAGATGAAGGGCAGATTATATCTGTCTACAACGCTGATTATGGGCGCACTGACCAGACCACTTGCTCTTACAAACGGCCTGCCTCTCAGACAGGAAATATCGACTGCATAAACCCCACCAGCAAAGTTGCTGAGAGGTACAGTTGCCCACACTTTGTCAACTTGAACTTCAGGTTGAAAGCTTTGGAAATCAGATTGAATTTTGATGCAATTAACTTTCAACTGCTTTCAAGCCTCTATTCCCTCATTTCACTCTGCCTCCACAGCTGTGGCAGGAAAAACAATTGTACTATCGAGGCAAGCAACTCAGTGTTTGGAGACCCCTGTGCCGGCATTTACAAGTACCTGGAGGTGGCTTACGTCTGTCAGTGTAAGTAGCTCAAGAACCAGTTGGCACTGTTTCACCCTGCTGAAGCTAGTCTATGGTCCGAATATGCAAAAGAAAACATGTGGAAAACAGTATGCGGTGGGGAAAAAGCAGGGATGCAGAGGTACAGCATCCGCATAAGTGCTTAAACAACCATCTGTGCAGCGATGAATATTGCAATCCTAGAATTTTAGCTCTATTCATTCAAAAATATTCATTTGTTTTAGTGCGGTTACATTTGTTCTTGATCTTTAGTTGTTTTTTCACATATGCAGTTGCGATGATGAACTGTAAAATGCTATTTCTTTTAGCCGCACTTTAGTAACACAACATTTTGTGCAAACAGTTACTTGAATGATCTAGAAAGTATCTTTTATCTGTTTCTTTCAGATCCTCTTGTGATCAACCCATAGGAGCCATTACTGACAAAACCATAAGATCACAATATACATGCATTAAATAAAACGCATTAAATCAGCAACATGTGTCGTCAGTTTGTGATTAAAGTTATTAAGCTATTATTTTAAGAGTTCTTTAATAAAAATATAAAGCAATATGCACAAGTAGAGCTTCATGAATCCTATCAGATCAAAAATACCAGATCTGGTTACGCTCCACTGTGGTGACTCTCCGTGTGTTTTCCAGGAAGTCCATGGACGAAGAATAACAAAAGGTGCTGTATTTGTTCCAGGAAGTCCATAGAAAAAATAGCAATGTAACAACCTTTTATGTCAGTTTCCAGGCAGACAGAGCATGTTATTGTGAAATAAGAGCAACTGGAACACCTGTTTGGTCTCAAAGATCCATCAGCTCCTCTGAGAGGTGAATCACTGCCTAATAGTAAAGACTATTTTAAACTCCAAACAGAGCAAAACTGTTTATGTCATACAGTGATGTGAGCAGGGTATAGACATACAGTATATTAGAGACATGAATGAGTCTCTGTGTTTTCAGGCTGGCACAGACAGGGTCAGAGTTTTGCAATGCTGTCATTTAAGAGTCTCAGGACTTTTTTCTACCTCGTGGTGCTTCTGTAATCAACTTATTGAGAAATCTTCTTCCTTTTGATCATCATAGTCCGTATACGCCAAGTCATTGTCGTCTTTCATGTGCACACCTTGTAAAGAATACTTTCTGACTTTAATTGTGTGTTGACATTTTACACAGATGGATAGCAGCCAATAGGGTAAGGGTTTTTCACTTGAGGCAAGGGCAGTTCTTGACCCAACAGAATAAATACAGATCTGTCTGTTGCAACCTTCATCAGCTCCACTGTTCACCTAAGACCTAAGGATCATCTGAAACATGCTCTGCGACTCAGCACTACACTGTGTGAGTACACAACTGCAACCTTAATGTTGTGGATTAATATAAGATAGAATAGAAGTTTTTGAGTTTAAAAAATATATGATTTCTGCTTTCTTGATGAATCAGCTAAACTGCTTTATTATACAATATATATATTGTATATACATGTGTGTTTTTTTCTTTTTTAAGGAATAGTTCAACATTGTCCGAGACGCGTTTATTCTCTTTCTTGCCAAGATTTGGATGAGTATATGAGGATATGTATACCACTCTCATGTCTGTGTATCAAGCTACTGCCAGCAACTTGGTAGTTTAGCTTAGCACAAAGACTGGAAACAGGGGGAAACAGTTTAAAAAATCCACTTACTATATATATATCTTGTTTTTGTAGTTTTACAGGGTTTTATGTGCAGTACAAATATATAAGTGGTATCAATCTTTTCATCTAACTCTCAGAAAGACAGCAAAGAAAGCATATTTTCTGCATAGCTTTAAGCTTTAAAAGCAATGATGCAATGTTTCTTTTCTAGCACTGGCAGCAATATGTTTACTCATGACAGCAGGTGAATATCTAAGACAATGTTACAATTTGCATATATAAATATATATATATATATATTTAGATGTGCCTTGAACACACAACACCAACTACAATGTCCAACGCCCAAGCTGTGGTGTGACTGAACTTTGAGTCTTTGAGTTCACAAAGAATGGTACATTAAAGTTTGAAGGCCTTGATAAACTGACTCAGTTAAAGTTGAGACATTAAAACACTTTGTGTTACACACATGGACTGTAAAAAAATAGACATAGTCACCGTGACGTCACCCATTGGTTTGTGAACTGCCATTTTGAGCAGCACGTTATGTAATCAACATTGTCGCTGTGGTAGTGGCTTGTGAATAACTATATAGCCACGCCCTAAAGCATATGCTGCTTTATTGTCTATTTTACTCTAACTGGGACCATAATGTACAAAATGAACATCATGCTGTATTGAAGAAAACTTGATACTAGCTATTGAGACCATAAACTCACTAAGAAAGTGTTTACGGAGGTAACAAATCAAGAGAGAAGTAAGTTCATTTTCTCATGGACTCCTATACAATTGGACTTCTTTTTGCAGCCAGTGGAGTCGCCCCCTGATGGCCATTAGAAAGAATGCAGGTTTAAGGCACTTCAGCAATGGTTTAACTTCTCAGACTCGGAGTTACCTGCTTGGTTACACATGAACATTTTTGGGGGCTTTTAAGGGGTAACCACCAGAAAGCCAAACAAGGGAGTACTAATAGCAAGTGGACTCTTTGATTGGAATTAAAACATGTTGTCTGTTGGCTCCCTGTGGGGTTTATAGACTAGAAAAATTGTTATAAGAGTGAGGGGAAAGAATCCATTCCTGCTTGAGATGGCATACATTATATCATTACTGTACAAATAAACATAATCAATACATATAATAACTTGTTTCTCAACTTCTCCTTTGGCGTATAACAGTTATCGGAGTGATCAGTGTACAGGCAGCATTGTATGGACGTGCAGACAGTGAGACCTGCAGTGAGGGAAGACCCTCAAATCAGCTTGCCAATACAAAGTGCTCTCAGCAGGGCACCGTGGACGTCAAGAGAAGGTACACATTAAATGTGCAATAACAGAATTCAAATATGTACTATCTTTCTAAATTTGTTCTGAATGTGGCTGCTGTTAGCAATGAGTCTCTGATAACATCAATGATTAAATATCACCTCAAATGTAGTACTTTGATGATCTATTCAAAACGGTCAGTTAATTTTGTTTACTCTTTTAACATCTGCATCCCCCAAATATTTAAAATTTCATTGTGTGCCAGCATTGTACTTTTATTTTTTACAGCGGGGCCTCTTTGTAAAACTGACAGTGACCAAAATGACCAGAATCTACTTTTGATACATTCTTTATTTTACATATTCATTTATGTAACCATTCATGACACTAGTCAATGGTTAAATAAATTACTATCAATTAAAGTTCTACATTTGCTAGCGTCCCATGGTACATGGCTTAAAGTCACAATGCTAATAGCCCCATTTAGGCTGTAATGCTCATGATATACAGACCAGCATAAGCTTAGCATGCTTCCAACGATTAGCATGAAGCTAATATTCAGTAGGATGCAGACGTTAGCTTTTTAAAATGCTCACAGCTAACTTTAAAGGTTTAGCACGTTAACACAAGTATACAGGTTAGGGGTTGGGGTTAGGCAAATTTACGTTTCCTAGGATGGCGACAGAGTGGCTGACCCTGATATTTGTGTGATTGCTGAAAGCACTTGTTATCCTTCTTGAGGTGAAACGAAGAATCATCACATTTCTTCTTCTGTCTAATGTGAAGCTGTATCACAATCATCCTGCTCTGGAAGTTGTTTTTAACTTTTAATAATGTTTAGTTTTACATCTTTGAAACAAGCTAAAATACGTTTTACAAAAACACTTGAAATTTTTTTTACTACATTTACTTTACACATTTCTGTCAACAAACACATCTGTAAGAACCCCCTCCTCATTACAGCTGACTGACAAAACATCTCAGTCAGATCCTTAAAGTTAATCTTCCACACAAAACTACCTGAACTCATCACGTCAGCTCACATCAGAAACGAGCTCTGACTACATCTGAACATCAACATCAATATTTACAGATCAGAAAAAGATTATTAATCACCTCACAAACACTTTTCTCCTTAACAACAACTGCAGAGTTCATGTCTATTAAAGTAAAGAAGAAAACATCCATCTGTGTCGGAACGGAACACAGAAACATTAAAAAACATTACAATTAAAAAACATTAAAAGAACCTGGAAACATTAAAAATCAGCAGGTGAACTCCTGATGAGAACCAATCAGACAAGTCTGTGTTGAAAATGTTTTTCATTCTTCTCTCAAAAGAAGCAAAACCCTTGAATGAACTCAGTACAAACAGACCACAGGAAGTGGTTGTGCAGGGGGGCTCCCCAGACATAGCGGCAGCCTTGCTGAGTTGGACAGAATCAGACCGGACCTGGAGCTGTCCTTGTGCAGCGGGACGATGCGTTACATGGTGGTGTCGGTCTGAATGGGCAAGGATGGGAGAGATGGCAGGGGGTTCAGCAGCAGCAGGTTTCGTTTAGTGGGGGCGTTGTCTTCTCCCTCAGCCTCATTGATGACAGGGATCTGAGGCTCCGAGTCCTTGATGCATATTTCGGGGTGAGTCATGAAGTTGTGGATGGATCTGCGAGACTCTAGTCTCTCCCGACTTGCGTAAGGAGACACGCCGTCTTTGAACTCCTTCACTACATGGATCTGACAGACAAGAAGGAGACAGTCAGCTCAGGGTTCAATAGAGTAGCTGAATTTGTCAGAGCGAGCAGCGCAGCCTTCTGAAAGCTTCCACAAAAACACTCTCTAAGTCCAAACTAAAGGAAACAGAAGTGTCTCCTGGATTAGCTACTGCAGCTAACTGCACAGCAGTGGATCTACTTCAGAGAACATATGATCCTCTTCCAACAAACACACCACAATAATGTCCTGATAGGCTTCTGTTGCTCTGTAGGGTTTTTATCACTGTTGCTTAACATGTGGAGAGTGATGCTGTTTGGATTTTGGGGAGGTAAAACCAGAGCTGTGGATTTATTGGAGTCAAACAACTGGAATCAGTTGTGTTGCAGGCCGATCCTCTGCTGACTTTCTGCACTATTCTTTGTCTTCCTTCTTCCACCAATTCAGCTCTTCCTCTGTGAACTCTGGTTCTGATTCAGTGACAAACAGTCCCAATGGTCTGGACTCTGGATAACCAGCCCACTGCAGGTAGTTTTCTTCAGTTTCCCAATAGGACAATAATGTAAACAAATCTTCTGTTTGTCTCTACCTCTGAAGCATGACCACATGCTGAATCTTCTGGGATTCTCAACCTCATATATGGAAACAAACAGCTGTTCATGTCAGAGGTAGATCCTTCTGCTGTAAGTTACCAGCTAATCCAGGGCGTTACTTCCTGTGTTTACTTTGGTTTGCACTTAGAGGTTGTATCTGAAGTTTATGTGAAAAGCTTTAGGAGGCTCGCACTGCTCATCTCTACAAACTTTGTTTTGTCAGAGTTCCTGAATGTCCACAGCAGAGGTGGATTTATAAAAACCCACAGTCAGAAGGTGAAAGCGTACCTGAGTTTGGATGCGGTTGAAGCCGCGGCACCAGAGCAGCTTTCCCTTCTTCAGCTCCATCTCAGCGTGATCAATCTCATCCAGGTCCTTAATCTCCTCCTCAGGGATCTCCTCCTGCTGAGTGCCGTGACCTGCTGTTGTCAGGAACTTCAGCCAGCTGTTGGGGATGCTGGTCACCAGCTGAGAGAGGACAAACACAAACAGTTCACCGCCCCCCCCCCGTCAGAGACAACAGCAGCACTTCCTGTCTGTCAACATGTCTGTGACCTGAACATGTCACAGCAGTTTTTATTGTCTAATGATGCTGATCAGCTTCAGAGAGATATGTTCTTTTCAGTGGTTGATCAGTAAAGTGAAACAAAGTTATAGCTCTTAGTAGTTTTACATTTCTCAAACTCTCAGATTTTGTTATTTAGTTCAAAACCAGCATCCTGTTGTTGTAGGCGTAACAGGAAGTGAAGATGAGAATGAAGATGCACAGACAGATTTGCAAGTTTAAAAAGTTATTACTGTGTAAATAACCTATCAAGTTCTATAATGATTAAAGATCCCCTCCAGACATGTTTTCAATGTATATAAAATACATAATAATAATGTGTGTCTGATATGATTTTTCCACAAAAAGTTCAATTATCTTGTTAAAGTCCTTAAAATGTCAATGCCTCCTTCTCCCTCAATTAAAAAATCAGAATCTGTGAATACACAAATATTTTAATTTCAAAGCTTTCCCTGCTGGACACAAGATGTCTCCTACTTCACTTCAAGTTCATTCTCAGTGTTTGTGCACTGGAAGGCTTCAAGTTTCCACATCACACTTGTGTAAGTTGAATATTGGACCAAGACCGGCTTCAAACTATTTGTGATGTCACGAATCATGCCTGTAGGCCCGCCCCTTAAAATCAGACTTTTAATGAACTCAGAACTTTCCACTTTCAGCAGCCGAATGCGAAAACAAACTCTGCACATACATCACTCCGCAACAACACCCAGCTGAAGGAACAAGAAGAAACACATTTTTGAGTGGAGGGGGGGCTTTAAGCATTTTTTGCCAAATCATATTGTTTTCTTCATGGCCTGGTAGTGACTATTTTGTGGACCTGGGTGCGATTACACACTCAAAAGCATGTTAAAAACAAGTGACTCACCTGTCCCCACACGAGACTGCCGAGTCCCAGAAAGACACACCACAGCCACTGCTCGACGTTCAGACTCACACAGCTGAACGGTTTACCACCAAACTGCACGATGACAAACTACAAGAAGACAGAGGGACAACATCTTTTTATCACTCACTACTTTGCTTTAGGTATGCTTTACATTTGACTGACGTGGCTCTTCGTTTCCCTCACTCGCGTCTCTTCCTCACGTCTCAGCTTCTCCCAGTGAGGATGCAAGAGAGACGGGACATCCTTACTCACTCCACAGTCATTTTGAGGACACGACAACTACTCATGACACACATCATCTCAATGTCAAATATGAAGAAGTCATCAATATATAAAAATAATCATGCTTTGTTTAGTTTAAAAGTAAAACAGCTGATAACTGCTGCTTCAATACTGATTATCGATCTATAGCTGCATCTGGCCGTCACAGAACGTGACTGATAGAAATAACACAAATCGATAATTAGACCTAAAATCTGTTCATTGCTGAAAGAACAGAACAGACGTGAAGGAGCAATAAAAACAGCTAAAATCTTTAAACAGTATAATTGCCTATTTAGTCTGTGAAAGTCTGACATCCTTTTCAGGCTGAGGTAAATGAGAGACTGTGCAGCTGTATATTTTTCCTGAATGAGCCAAGATGTACCTGAAAATAAGAAAAAACATAAGTAGAGAATCTGTTTGGCTTATAAAGAGGAAATAAACAAAGTTTCAAGAGTGTTTTTATGATTAATTCATGATTGAGATTCTACACATATGTAATTTTTATTTTATGAATGTGAACAGCTGCTGTTGGTGCCGTCATTCCTGTTTCCTGGTAGTTTTCCTGATCTGCTACACTGCTGTATTACATTAAAGCTGTTTCCACAACAGCCCAACTGTTTACTGTTTTGTCAGATCAGCTGACCAATTAGTAAAGACATTCATCAAAGGGGTGTTGCTGTCTGGTAAAAAACCTGTTTCTTGGTGCATTTAAGAGGTTGGAACATTCTCGATGATGGCTGAGGGAGATCAGTTTCTGGGTCACGGCCAGAGGACGGAGGAGCGAGGATGGGAGGAAGCAGATATTAGCAGAATTGAAAGCACCCCAGGTGTGATGACGGCCCCGTCCGTGACAGGTTACCTGTACGAGGAAGGTTCCCACGAGGATGGAACAGAAGATGGGGTTGTTTAAGATGCCTTTAAAGATGTTCCGCTCGCCATGAATCATGCGAGCATTGAGTTCATTGAACAGCTGCATCAGGACGAAAGTGTTGAACACAATGGTGTAGTGCTGAGAGGGCGGGGCATGGAGGGGTGCGTTCCTGCCGCTCCTAATATCAAAGATCTTCTCACCTGTAAGGATCAAAGATTACTGAGCAATTGCACAAATCAACCCAATTCCTTCACTTCTACATCAAACTCCAATCACTTACATGTGTAATGATGAATTAATGCATTTTATTGAGATTCATTAGTTCATTGTAATATATTAAAATATTTTTTAATGTTTTTGCATGAGCTATTGGAGTTATTTATGTGAAATGCAACCTCAGTCACATCACCCATCTCAGCCTCCCTTCACTGGCTACTTCAGGCTGCTGCCAGCGGGTCGTCCTCTGTGTACAGCCGGGCTGCGGCGCACACAGATGCGGGGGCGAGCCAGAGGACGCCCGCCGCTTAAAACCAGAACCGGAGCAACTCGCCTGCCATCCGGAGAGACACACCAAGAGCAGGGTAAGCAGGCAGAGAGCGGGAGAGTTGCTGCTGAAAACAAGCACTGAGACCCGGGGAGACATGAAGGCAGCTGCTCGCTAAAAGATAGCGTTATGTTTGTTTACAGCAGCAGGACGGAGAACAGACGTCTCACTCTGCTACTTTTTGCTGCTGCAGACGCTCCCGGAGCAGACACTGTCAGGTTATAATTGTAGTGTCTGTCGTCCAACTAAGTATTGATAACACGATTGATACTTTACAAATTGGAGTTTTTTTATTTGATGAACGTGGGCGCTGATACACGAAAATGAAATAAACAGGTTTATTTCTATAGAAAAAAGTAAAACTACGGTATTGGCGGTGGGCAAGTAATGTAATTGGTGTAGGTCCCAACACCGTGTAACACCGGTAACATCGTCCACCGCGGCAACCCTACTGGCTACCCGTTCATTTCATAGTTGATTTCATAGTTTCATTAATGATGTCCGAGGCTAAATTAGCCCCTCACAAGCTGTATGACAGCCTGCGGCTGTAGCCTGCACTACTGTCAGTTTTCAGGTCCCTACTCATGAAATATTTCTACAACTTCCAGCTTGCTATCATCCATCATAACTTCTAGTGTGATTTTTATATTTTATTTCTCCTTTTGTTTGTACCTCGGTATTTCTCATTTTGTTTTATGTATTATTATATTTTTGATTTAGTAAATGCACAAAATGCATCTCTTGTAAATCAGATATGCAAAGCAGGTGGTGCCCCTGCCTCATGTGTTGAATGAGATGAGGACTGCAGTAACCAGAGGAGTGCTGTCCAATATACAGTATAGGATTTATATCCTTATCAGTGTACTGTGCAGTCTGGATGGGAACATGATATCAGCACATCCTTATCTGCCTCTCAGTGGAGAGTAATTTCAGTTCATCTGAATGTGTTAGATACAGAATTATGTGGATCTGTGACTCAGTATGTAGTGAGTCCACTGACCCATGAAGAGCAGGGTGAAAATGAGAGTCAGCTGGTAGACGGCGTGTCCTAGGATGTTTTTCATCATGGTGCGGGAGATGAGTGGCTTGTCGCGGCCGTACGGGTTCCTGAGCAGCAGCGCCTCAGTTGGTGGCTCGGTGGCGAGAGCCAGCGAGGCAAAACTATCCATGATGAGGTTGACCCACAGCATCTGCACAGCTTTCAGAGGAGAGTCCTGAAGACACACACACAGACATACTGTCAGCAGAGAAAACACAACCCCATCAACTCGGAGATTAAGAATTTTTCTGTCATTCAGAAGAGGAAACAAGGCCAGAGTTATCCATTAAAACCAGGAAAATAGCCGTCAGAGGAGCCTGAACATTTAAAAGCAGAATATTTCAAGGTTTCAGCACACTTTTTGAAATCAAATTTAATGCTTTTTAAGGCCTTTTTAAGACCCTGACAGAGAAAATTTAATTAATTAAATTAATACCCTTTCCACAGCAAAACGAATGCACATTAGGGCTGAGATTTATTTTTGAAATCAACTTGTCATCATCATCATTGATCCAGCCAGCACGGGAATGTCAAACCCAACATCAGATTAAAATCTCTGGTATACTGTGAAATACAGAGAGATTTATCTGGCCGTGATAGGCTTAATCAGCATTGTGTGAATTGTTTGGCAAGGGCTTGAACATAATGGACATTCATTTATATGTACGAGTTCCTCACTGCAGATTTAAGACCTACCATAATTAAAAAATAAGACTTTTTAAGACAACTTTAATTCTGAAAATCTAATTTTAGATTTTTTAAGGATCTGCAGGAACCCTGTAGGAAGATTTTTGGTTTTGATTGTTTGATTGTCAGTTATATTGTTGTTGTTGCTTATTGTGGCCTGGACACATAAAAGACATTTTCCTGTTTAAAGCATAAGTCTGGTATTTTAGGGTGCTTGTTGTTTCTAATTTACATAAATGATCTTCCTAAAGTTTGTAAACTGATCTATTGCTGTACTCAAGTCTATCTCACAAAAGAGATCTTACCTGATCATATATCTACAACATGGGCAGCTGTGCTGGGGAGCATTTCCTTGTACAAGACACAAAACACCAAATTGTTCCCAGAGGCCAAGCCAGCACATTGGGCCAGCCTTCACAAACAACATCAGTATTTTTTGTACTGTAACAGAATCTTGAAAGTCCCTGAAAACCTGGTTTCAAATCTCAAATATTTCTCTCTAACATTAAATATTCATGACTACATAAGCAACAATCAAAGATAAAAATAAGTTTTATTAGAGTTTAATACTCAAAAACGAAAAAAAGAAAAGTTAATCTACTTAATTATGACTGTGTGGGACTGGTGTGATCAGAAAGGCCTGATATAAGTAAACTACCACATGACTGTCATTACTTTTTGATTCAATTGTTGCTAAACTCTGGATGGTGCACAGAAATACTGTAAGTGACATCACCTTTTTCCAACTGAATTGAATTTGTCTAAAAAGCAGAAAAAAATGAATTATGTTCATGTGACGACAATGTCTCTAAGCCAGGGACCATCTGGTGTTCTGGATATCAAGAGTCGACAAAACAATAGAAAAACCTGCCAACAAACACAAATCCTCTCTGACAGTCACCGCTCTCTATAGGATCAGACTGTTGGACTGTTAGATGTTCTTGTTATTTTGTCCAGCCCTTAGTGTCAGGTGGCTCTGACCTGGATGATGCAGGCTCCAGTAAAGGCCACGATGACAGCAACCACATTGACGGTGAGCTGGAACTGCAGAAACTTGGCGATGCTGTCATAGACATTCCTGCCCCACATCACAGCCTTCACGATACTGCTGAAGTTGTCGTCTGTCAGGATGATGTCAGACGCCTCTTTTGCCACGTCCGTACCTGCGATGCCCTGCAGAACACAATATATAAGTTAACTTATGTAAACCTGACCCCGAGCCTCAGTTTAGACCAGGGCTGATTCAGAGGTCTGGTCCTGAACCTGATCCTGTCAGTCTACATCTGAAGATGCTGATAACTGTTTCAGAAGCAGACCTGCTGAGTCCTGATCCAGTGTAAATCATTAACAGCTACTTTATATAACTGTCAGAGAGGCAGTGAATCATATGATCATCTAAATATACATCTCTGATTGGACCAACACACTTACGTCAGGATCAGTTGACTCCCAGCAGATCAACACATGTTCTGACACTTGACACAAAGAGGATTTGGGAGAATGGATCTTTAATTTATCAATTAGATGTATATGAAATGAATCAATAGAATGGATAATGAATAAAGACCAATAAGCAGGATCAATCAAATCTGGATTGATAGAGTAATCAGTTGTTTGACCTTTGACCTTGTGGCTGACAACAGACAGCAGGAAGTTTAACATTCATTTGGGGTGCATCCCAAGTCTCTTAAATTGCATCCATGTTTCCCTTACTTGCGTCTTTTCGATATTAATGATTGTGTGAAATTTTAGTACTGCTTACCCTATATTCGTACAGGTTAAACAGGTGAAACACTGTAACTGTTTATAATAACGGTCTTAAAAGTTACAAAGTTAACAAGAAGCAGCAGTTTGCTGACATCAGCAACAGTCGTTACCATGGCAAAGCCAATATCTGCTTTCTTGAGGGCGGGACCATCATTTGTTCCGTCTCCAGTCACCGCAACGACCTGTCTCTGCCCCAGCGCCGTGCTGTCGATGATTCCTGGGAGAGAGACAGACAGACACACAGCTGAGACACTTGAGACACATTTATGGAACAAATGAGGATGTACACGTCGCCTCTGAATTCCTTTCAATTTGCACTTATGTTCACATTTTCTTGTATTCACTATTGTTGAGATTATTTTCATTTCAATGTTTAAATGTACGTAGAGCACTTTGAAACCGAATACATTTGTCTTTGCCTTGGTTGTTTCACTGTCTGAATCCCCTTCCCTCCCTCTTTGACCTGGTTAAAGTGTGTCTCACCTTTAACCAGAGTGTGTTTGTCTGTTGGAGAAGATCTGGCAAGTACTCTCAGCTTTGGCCAAATCTTATCAATACGTTCCTGCTCAATCTGCAGAAAAAGAGAAAAGATATGAATATCAAGTTCTAGTTGCAAAATATTACTTTAAACCAGTTTATCAGACTAAAGTGCTGCAAGTATCCCTGAAGCAGAGGTGGGTCCCAACCTCTGGATCCTCACAAGGGGTCACAAGATGAATCAAATTGGTGGCAGAAAATGTCCGGGCAGGACATTAATAAAAAACATAGTCTGCCACACAAAATTAGCTATTTTTCAGACTTTTTCTCTCATTCATATTGTTGTACTTCTTAAGGCAACTTGCCTCTTCAAAACAGTCTGAGAAAGAAATTCAGTCTCTTTGATTGAAGAGCTACCAAACAAAACACATTGCCTCTAGAGGCTTCAGTGTTCATTACAGCCACAATATGAACAAACAATATTCTGATGATTTTTCATTACAAGTAGTGGAGCTAAAAATATAAAGTTGACCAGAAGGTGGTGCTAGAAGAAGGGTCATGGGGTCATTAAATCTAGTGTTAGATTGATAGAAGACAGACTTAAAGTCAAGTTTAGGGCAAAAACTGCTGTCTTTAAGCCCAGTCTGTGATTGCCTGACCTCTCCCAGCTCGTTGCGAATCCGCTGGTTAAACTCTTTGCCCTCCAGACACAGGAAGTCATCTCCGGGTTGCAGGATGCCACATTTGGCGGCGATGGCACGGGCAGTGATGATGTTGTCTCCGGTCACCATGCGGACAGTGACCCCGGCTCGCTGGCACTTTCTGATGGCTTCTGGTACCTGATAAGAACAGAAGAAAAAACAGGTAGATAGGTAGATAGTGAATAACACATGTAAAAACTGACAAAAAGTGATGGCAGCAACTTCACATGCAGCAGGAGTTCAGTTTGGACATTTTAATGGACAGAAAGTCCACCTTTGTGTTGATGGAAGTTAATAAACAGCTTCATCTTGTGGTGAAATCTATGGAGGTATGTTGTAGCTGTTTATATTCTAGAAAGTAACATTGCTGCTGAAATGTTGGCTCTGTGGGGTTTAATGTTGCCTGTGAGACATCTGTAGGATTAGTGGACTGTTGTGGTAGCTGTGAGATGCTGCATTCAGCCCGATGGCTGTCAAGAAATTCTTAAACATATTTTTAAAAGCATGCCCTAATTGAAAGGACTGTTTTTATCAAGTGTCTAAGAATCGTGCTGAAAGTTACACTAACTGTCAGCAGGAGAAGGACAACTGAGGGAGTCACATATCTAAGTTACCACAGTCCCAGCTGTAAAGTTGAAATAATAAGCTAAAATTTTATGTGTATAAAAAGATAATAAAGGTGATCAACTTATGGCTATGATCAATTTTATATATGTAAAAATATGATCTCATGTCAGTTCTGTTCAGTCACATCGTTTTAAAGCCTGTAATAGTGCAGCATCTTGCATGTAATAAACATTACTGCTCAGGCAGTGATGATGTCACAGACCCTCTGTGGGCTGCAGTTTGTTTTTCCAGATTAACTTCACTCTGCACAGGAGCTGTATCAGCAATAGTGATGACACTGTCACAAGGCAAGTTTATTAGCATATGGTCTCTTTTGTAACCACTCACTAGGTCGGTCAAAAACTATTCATTTTTTGTCAAAATAGTTTCTTTCAATAAGCCTCAAGTCATTATGGTATATTTGTTTGTCAGTTGTTTGTGTTTTGTGCTGCTTTGTATGTACTTTGTTGTTGAGTTTTTTTGCTGTAATGTATGCATATGTATTGTGGAGTTTTGTGTTTTGTGCTTTGATGTATGTGTATATATTGTTGAGTCTTGTGCAGTTTCATACTGTATTTATTTTACTGTTGAGTTTTATGTATTTTAAAAGCCCATCTAGGGACGGCATTGCAAACTAGCTTAGGCTATAAATGCTGTGTTAAGTTCATGGTATATACTTGTCCCTAAACAAATAAACATCAAATAAATCAAGCATTCCCAAAACATCTCTTCTCTCACAAAATGTCCCTGCAGCCCCTGAATATCAGCACCGATCAGAGTCAGATAGATATCCTTTGAGAAGCTTGATAAATACAGGCCATGATTACCAGGTGGACTGCTGTCAGCCCTTAATTCATTTCACACATTTAGGAATTGATGTTACATGTAGAAACATTTACATAAAAGAGTCTTAAAATAAAAATGGACCACAGTGTTTGAAGGAGCTCCTTCTCAGATTCTATGATTAACTGGGGCAGATAGAGGGGGACAACCTGCAGCTGTGTTGTACTGTGATTGGCTTGGCTGGTTGCCTCCATGTGTCAGGGCTTACAGACCTCAGGTCGCACAGGGTCCTCGATGCCAACCACAGCGATGCAGGTGAGGCCAGTGAGGATGTGGCCCTCGTTGTCCCAGTCTGGCTCTCCGTCAGCGATGGGGAAGTCTCTGTAGGCAAGGCAGATGGTTCTCAGGCCCTCTGACGCCATCGGCTCGATCACGTTCTTCACCAAATTGTCTCTGTCCCGAGGTTTGAAGGCTCTGGCCTCACCGCTGGCTGTCAGGATCTTATTGCACCTGGAACCACAGGACAGGGTCGTGTAATCATCATCTGACTGAGCACAGAGCTGTGTAATCAGCAGCACTAAACCTACTTCCCAAGCAGGATCTCAGAGGCCCCTTTGCTGAACATTCGGTAGCTGCCGTCGTGGTTCTTCAGCACGGTGCTCATGGACTTCCTCGCTGAGTTAAAGGTATACACCTTGAACAGTTTCTCCTCTGGGATCTTGTTGCGGACAGTCTGGTAGTCTTTATGCAGGTCAAGGGTGAGTCCTAGTAAGGCACATTCAGTCTTGTTTCCCACCTGGCGAGGCAACCCGCCCTCCTTCTCTGGAGGCTGAAGGAAGCAGAAGGTGTGGGAATTAAACTCACAACTGCAGCAACACAGCAGCTGTGAGACACAACTTTCAACAAACAAAACAACAAAACAAAACAAGTGACAGTTTAGTGTTTAAGGTATAGATTCACATTTTTTCTAATCTATCTTAATAAAATAATCACATGTTCATATATACACGCCAACACAGTTTTTAGTCACTGTAATCATTCTTCCTGTCCATACTGGCTGTGAAGAGATTCAATGCATGAGACGGAGAGCAAAGTTCACTTCCATCATTCTGTAAAAAATGTATTCTAAAGTTAATATGAGGCTTTAGTAGGATGAGTTAAACAAATAAAGATGGTATGTTGCAGTCTTTACAGAATTTCACAACCATAAAAAGACAATGTGTTTTTAATGCAGGTCTGTTTTCAGTCTGAACACCTGCTGAGAATACTTTGGAGTAGAGCTAAAACAACTGGTCCAAAACCTAGTCAACTGACAGAAAAGATGATCTGCAACTGTTTTGATAGTAGTTTAAGCTTTTTTCAAATAAAAATACCAAATATTGTCTGGTTCCAGGTTCTCAGTTGTGAGGATTTGCCACTTTTTGTCTTATGTGACAATAAACTGAATATCTTTGGGTTTTGAATTGTTGCTCAGATAAAACATTTAATCACAAGACTTTCAACATTTATCATTGTCTTTGTTCATTTTATAGACCTCTAGTTCCCAACCTTTTCAGCTAGTGATCATTTATAGCCAGATTCATTAGACGACCCTCTATACTAGACTAATCAATTAATCAAGAAAATAAATGTAGACTAATCGATACTGAAAATATATATTAGTTACAGTTACAGTGAACTGACTGACAAGAAACTTGTTACAACACTTGTTGGTACTTGTTAACTCTTGTAATGGAAACTGTCCCCACTGTGCTGTGATCTCTGACGTGGATCAAGGAGGCAGAGATCAGACGAGACCTCTCCAAACCAACCAGCTCTCAAAGGACAAATGCTTAACTCACACAGCTTCCTGAATGGACAGCTATTTTTACAGCTCACCATAATCTTGGAGGTGTAGGCGCAGTTGACCCCGATGCCCTGGACGAGCAGGTCCAGGATCTTGGCGGAGATCTGGTCCGGCTTTGGCACCTTCTTGTTGAAGCATCCTCCAATGTAGGTTTGCACCACCGTCATGCGGTTCATGGTTAGCGTGCCCGTCTTGTCGGAGCAGATCGTCGTGGCGTTGCCCATCGTCTCACAGGCGTCTAGGTGGCGGACTAGATTGTTGTCCTTCATCATTTTCTGACAAATGAGTAGAGCAACAGTACCGGAGGTGATTTCCCCTAAACTCACTAACGACAGTCCATAGAATGAACAGTGATGCTCCAGGATTGTCTTGGAGAGGGTCAAATGGGACATAAGTTCATCTTGAGGTTCTTACTGCTCCAACCAAGGGGTCAATAAATATTGTGAAAACTGTACAACTGGTGTGTGGTACAAAAAGTATTAATATGACATAAGAATAGACATATGGTATTAGACAGATAACAATGTCAGTTTCAATTACGCTAAACTAATGAGAATTTTTAGGAAAATTCAATTATGAAATCATATGGATAAAAAAAAAGTACAGGTTGATTTTTGTAAAACTGAATTTCTGATAAGTTAAGAAATTTGAATCAATGTACTTGAGGATCAGTTCAGCAACAATGGTGTAGAGTCTGATTCAGTATCCAGCTCTCTTAAAACATCTACTGTTTTACCTGCTGCTGGTAACATAACTGCACTTTCCTCCTGAGAATGTACAAAAGCTGATCACCGTTGGTGAATTTAAGTTAGTTTTAATTAGTTATAGTTACAATTAAAATAAGTTCACTTTCAAATCAAACATCTTAAAATATGAGTAGACAGTATTGTTCTTGCAACTGCATTTATAACTTTTTTTTAAATCAAAATGTTACTTAAACATGTCATGTGATATGCTACCTCAGTACATTTTAACAACAAATATTACTGGGACCACTACAGAAAATTGCAGTTGAACATTTAATATCCAGGAATTCACCTTGCAGACACTACCATCTAAAAATCCCTGTAATAAACTGGCCTTAATTTCACACATACACGATTATCCTAGGCTTGTGTTTTTTAGGCTGTATGTGTTCAGGCTGACAAGCTGTATAATACTATATACAAACAGACCTTGACTGAATATGCCAAGGAGATGGTGACAGCCAGAGGGAGACCTTCAGGCACGGCTACCACCAGCACAGTCACACCAATGATGAAGAACTTGACCAGGAATTGCACATAGACGGGCAGACACTCCTTGGACCAGGGAACTCCCTGAGTCCAGAAGGTGTCGATCAGGAAACGAATAATTAGGATGAGGATGGTGAGAGTTGACATGAACAGACCTGAAGGCAGACAGAAAGACAGAGAGTTAACCAGAGTCATCCTAAGGCAATTTTCAAACCTGCATGTTTTAGTTGAATCTGACATCTCTGTTTCCCCCCCCGATATGGTTCGTTTAGGCAGATCCGAGCACAGCAATCATACTCGGGTGGGGACCAAAACAACCTCACCAAGACTCTAGAGGAAGTGGTCTCGCTTGGTCACAAACAAAACAAACTAAACGGCTCCTGCCAAGTGTGCTTTGCACGCTGGTATGTCGATGAGCAAAATCAACAGTTTCTAGTAGTTAGCCAGAGAATCAATCGAGATCTGACCTGTACTAGCAAAAAAATATGTTGTCTTTGTGATAACTGGAAGACAGGAGCTTCTTCCTGGGTTTACTTTCTCGCTCCTGCTCCAGACACATCTGACCAATGAGTGAAGTGAACGTTCTTACATTGCTTTTAGTGATGCATTGTGGTTCACTTGAATTGTTTTATGAGTAACTGAACCAAGGGGAAAAACTAAGCTCACTCATCCACTGATTCAGACCAGAGCAAACCAGTTATCAGTTTGAAAATGACTAAAACCAGTCAGAGTAGGACTGAGAGTTTGAAGAAGGACAACTCCTGGGAGAGAGTGAGACATCAATTTTTTACCACTCTCTCAGACACAAGTAAGGCTGTGCGATGTGGCGTTATATATCGTGTGACAAGAGAAAAATGTCTATCGTTTCATATTATGCTCTATGGTTTATTTTGTTGTGATGTAAATCACACTCTTTACAGAAATATTTTTCATCATTTGGAGTCGGATTCACCCGGATTACATTGATAAATTATTCTTCTTGGCTTTTCACTCACGAAGCATATATTGCATTTACAGTAACATAACGAGTGTAGTTGTTGTCAACTCTCCACTGCTGTCTGTCTCCTCTGCTGCACTGCACACACACACTGAGGGCTCAGCCCTGCCCACGCTGAGAAAAAGCAGAGAAGCAGCAAGACGGTGACTATAAAATGACAGCAAAGTGCAGTAGAGACTGTCTTTATTTATGTTATTTATCAAATGTATGTGCACTCGTTTAAATTCAGCTCGGTGTGAGAGTCGTTGCTGCTTTTTGCTGTCATTTCTGGTCACACTGCTCTCCTCTGCTCTCTATGGTTCACCATGGATGGGGCTGAGACCTCGTTGTGTGTGCTGCACACACAGGAGAGACAGTGAAGCAGGTGAAGTACTCGAGTTGACGACAACTAGACACAACACATTAATTTAATTTGCGCAAAGGATGGACAGACAGCGGGAGGAGGGAGTGGGGTAGAGATCAACTATTTATTCATTGAATTAAAACGCGCTATTTTGGGATAGGTATCGTTATCAGGATATGAAATGAGCTTTATCGGGATATGAGATTTTGGTCATATCGCCCAGCCCTAGACACAAGGTAGAGATTATGACGATGTGTTGCGATGTGTCTGACGGTTTTGATTTGGATTAGACAACTGTAAAGTTAAAAATGCAGAACATAGGTTTGACTTGTTGATGTGCAGTTTGTATGTGTATAGGCAAATAATATGGGTGACTAAATAAGTGATCAAAGACAGTAAGACTGATCAAATATTATTACTGCTGGAATTTTTGGGCTAAGACAGGATCATCACTGAAGTGGAGAGAACATGTGCTCTCGTTTGTGTCCAGCAGCAGAAAGTATGAAGAACAATATCTTTTAATAAGCTCATTTTCACATCTCTCCGCCCACAGAATGTCACTGCCTGACCTCCATCTCATGAAGCTCTTCTAAATATCAGCCCAGATGGTTTTATATGGTAGGAGTTGTTTCACAGTTGAACACCTGTATACAGTCTGAGGACCATCTCAGAGAGGATCAACACACATCATGGAGCAGTAATATGCCATGAAGAGACCTAATGTAAAAGTACTGAATGAGGTTGAGCTAAATAACAGGACTGCATTTTTCCTACATTTCACTGTGGAAGAGCACACATCACTGTGCTATTCACACAACAGTCATGTACCTGCAGTGTTTCCCCTATATTCATTCAGCAGTGCCGCACCACCGCTGCAAAAAATTCCACACAATCATTAATATCAATGGGCCACTAATGATTTTCACTCACACACTGTGCAAGCAAAATAACATCATAAGTCATTCTGGAATTGTTTTAAGTCATCCTCCCTCTCTTTATTCTTCAAAGGACATCTATGTGAAAGGTATGGGAGTAGCGTAGCTCCGTTAAGGAATAGGGCAGTGCTTAGTGTGTGTGTGTGTGTAGTGACTGTGTAAATGAGCGTGTTTTGTTGAGCGAGTGCAGAGAGCGAGCGGCAGAAAAATGATGTGAATGCGAGCCGAGCAGAGTAAAAAAAGAGAGGAATGTCTGATGAGTGTCTTGAGTTTGACCCCCCGCCCTCCCACCCCGTGGGAGTAGGGCCACCACCCAGCGCCCCAAAGCAGTCAACCTAGAGGAAACACTGACCTGCTTTGCCAATCTGCATCGCCAGCTTGGTCAGTTTCCCCTGGAGGACTGACTTCTCCTTCTTTGAAGGATTTGTCTTCATCTTCTGCGGTTGTCCATCCTCTTTGACTGGCTGCGTCTCCGCAGTGACTCCAACCTTGTTTTTCCCTATTGAGGAAACAAGAAGTCAGTTAAAATTCAGGTGTTTGGACACAAATCCTTAAAATTGCTGCTGCTGACACTTGGCCGAGCCAATTTTGTTTATATAGGCCTACAATCAGCTCTAGAATCAAACCTTTTTTTAAAAAAAACTTTTTAAAATGGACAAAATCGTATTTAATAGTAGAGTGCATTGATTTGCTCAGCCCCCTTGCCCCACTCTCGCTCTGTCTCTCTCTCTCTCTCTCTCTCTCTCTCACAAGCACATTAACAACGGAATGCGAATAGCCCCTCCTCCCCTTGCACACTCTGAATCAAAACGCGATCATGCGTGGGAGGAAGGATTGTTGTGTTATCAATACTTAGTTGGAAGACCGACGCTATAGTTGTAAACTTAAGTGTCTGCTCCGTGAGTCTGCAGCAGTGGGAGCGTCGCAGCACAGAGTAGCGGAATGAGACGTCTGTCCTCCCTCCTGCTCTCTGCTGTGACTGTTAGCGAGCAGCTGTTCTAATGTCTCCCCTGATGCTTGTTTTTAGCAGAATCTCTCCCGCCCTCTGCCTGCTCTCAGTGAGTCTCTCTGCGGATGGTAGGTGGGTTGGTCTGGTTCTGGTTCTAAGTGGCAGTAGTCCTCTGGCTTGTCCCAGCGTCTGTGTGCGCTGCAGACCGGTGTCGGTGCATCAACACACACGCTCTATTAGAGCTATTCCTTACAGTAGCTATACTACTTGTATAACACGTTAGTTTAGAAAACATATTACAATTTTTTTTTTTTTTTTTTAAATTCCCTGATGCTCAGGTCTGGGCAGTCAACTTACTGGCAGAACTCTGCAAGTTATCTCTGATAAGTTATGTTCTTAACGCAACACTGTCAAAATACAGCTGGGTTGTCAAGATTAGCGGTACATAGTGCAATAATGTAAATAAATATAAATAAAACAAATTGTAAAAGTCCATTTCAGTCCATTTGTACATTTCATGGTGTTCATTACGTGGTTTTCGATATGTTTCAATTGTTTTGGAAGTTAGGGTCAACCAATTAAAAATATGGTCAAATGTATTTTGACCTGCATGCATGGTCAGCAGTTTGACTATGTTGAAGCTCTTATTAATTAAGATAATTTTCATTTCTTTGTACCATCTGCTACATCTGTGTATGATCTCATCTGTGTAATATACTCCTATATACTGTTGCTGCTACGAGAAGTGAGTGGTACAGTAAGGGCTCAACAAATCTGGTGCAGCAGATTCAGAGATGGAGAAAATCATTTTAACCACATTAACCTCAACCACTGAGATCAGAATGTGGAATTTTTTTTTTTAACATTGAGTGACAGATGTCAAAAACTGCCACATTAAAGAATGCTGTATGACAGTATGAATTTCAACTTTTTCTACTCTTAATGAACTCATGAACTGAATTATGATGATAATTAAAGCATCTTGTTCATCTTTAGAGTAAACTGAACTGATCTGAACTGAACGTACTTTTCTTGTGCTTCTTCTCTTTCTTCTTGCGCTCCTCTTTCTCAGCTTTCTTCTTGTCATCATCGCTTCTTTCTTCACTGGCACCGAGCAGCATGAGGATGATTCCAGTCTGAGAGTTCACACCTACACCAGTAACCACCATCTTACCAGAGCCCTCCATCACATGGGTACCTAAGAGAGACAGAGACATGAGAGAGGTTGGTACTTCTGCATACTCCATACAGACATGTAGTGCACATCTGTCTTTCCTGGAAGAGAGATCCCTTATCTGTTGCTCTTCCTGAAGTTTCATCTTTTTTCCCTGTTAAAGTTTCTTAAAGTTTGTTCTTGTATGTTAAAACGCTTACAGCTGTATTTCACCGTTGTACAGCAGGCATTTTGTTTTCAACTTGCCTCCGTATTTGTTCATCTTTAAAAATACGTTGGTAATGTGATCGGCGGTGTGTTTTTGGAAGGAGACGTAAGAGGGGGTGATTGTGGGTCAAGGGTGCCACAGACCAACAAGCCAATCATCAAGGAGCTGCATGAAGACCGCAATGTTTCATATTTTAAGAGGTAGGTGTCTCATGAGAACCATATAGCAGGTTTTAGAGCTGTGCTCCAATAGGATGATTTTTTAAATCGTCAATATTACTGTTGCTATAGTGACGCTCATCTCTCAAATAACCAGCATGAAATTGGTTTTTGGTCATGGTTCTTTTTTCATACTCAGCTACAACAAAAATATTGCCAACATTTCAGCTGGTTTAAAGCTGCATTTTTTCAGTGTTCGGACTGTAAGTGTGAAGCCCAAAGAGAGGATCAGATTTAGCAGTGGAAAAGCAGCAGCAGAAACTGGCTGATGAGAGCTGATAATGACAGCTCAGGTCACACTGAACTTGGCTGTAATATTTGATGTGAATGGGGCAGAGTGAAGCACCTGAAAGCATCATAGGGTCTTTGTCCAAACTCTTCTTAACATGATCTGACTCTCCAGTCAGAGAGCTCTCGTCAATCTTGAGATCGTTGCCCTGAATCAGGACACCGTCAGCAGGGAGGAGGTCACCTGGAACACCGAAACACACGGGTACACTGTAATAACAGCTCACCCTTATCATCTCATCATGTTACATCGTCATTACAGCATCTGTCTGTCATGCGACGACAGCAGAAGAAATGTTTTGACACCAAGTCCAAATTGGCTCTTTATCATTAACAAACATAACTATTCTGTTGTGGCTTTCAACCTTATGGTCTTATGGGCTTTCAACCTTTCTCCGGCGGGAGAAAAGCATCTAACGGCACCACTGGCCCCTTCCTTTCTAGGTAATAGATCTGCCCCATTGTCACCGATACCCGATCCAGCTATTTGAGTCAATATCGGGCCCAATATTCAATATCGGTATCGGATCGCTGCATCCCTAATTGAGGTTTGACACCCTGTTCTAAACATCACTTGGGGTAAAACTAGTAAACTTTCATGCATTGCAAGCACTCAGTGCATGCATGCTCTCACCATATTTCACTTGTGCAACGTCACCGACGACAATCTCAGACACTTTGATCTGAATAACCTGCCCCCCTCGGACCACGGTGAACTTCTGCTCCTGCTCAATGCGGCTCTGGAGGCCGCGGAACTGCTTCTCTTTGCTCCAGTCATTGAAGGCTGTTACCAGGACCACACAAACGACTGATAGCAGGATGGCAACGCCTTCGATCCAGCTGGCCTCTCCCTCGCCCTCCTCATGTACATCGCCAGCTGCTGAGCCACAGTCTGAACAGAGACAACACAGTTTTCTCATACTGCAAGACATATATATTGACAATAAATATCAGTAATAATACTCAGTAAATGTAAAGATGAATAATGTGTATAGATGAGAAGCAGTAGCTCAGCTGCTTAGTGTGTGAACATGATTTTTATGAACAAGTGTTATCACATGTACTGCTGATATGACAGAACTGCTACCGGAAGTACATTAAGTCCCAGACCTCCCTGAAGCCTGATAACGAGACAACAGAAAACATTTGAACAGAGTTATTGTTGAACAGTTTAAAATAGAAAGATAAACTCACTATGTCTGTCAGCTTCTGGTGGTTTGTAGAAAGCAAGGCCTAGTGAAATGATGGCAGCCACCATTAGGATGATGAGCGTTATGTCCTGCAGCGATTCCCACACTAACCGCATAAATGTTTTTGGCTTTTTAGGAGGGATGACATTCGGTCCAAACTCCTGTTTCCTTCTGTCGATGTCCTCTGAGTTTCCATCTAAACCTGGAGCGAGAGACACAAAGACAATATCACTCTTCATGTCCTATCCTGAGCCTGGCTAACGCTATTAAACAGAGTTTACACTTATCTATCTATCTATCTGTTGATCCAACATTATGCAGTATTTAATCAGATAATCTCATTGAAATCAAGATCTATTTTGTGGAAGTGACCTGAGTACAGCACAGAGAAAGAAAACATGCATATCCGGGCATAACAAAAGGACAAACAGCATCAGAAACAATCACAGACATCACTAAGTAGACTTGAGGTTAAAAGTTGCATGATTTGTGACATCACAACTAGTTTGGAGCCAATCAAGGTCCAGTATGCAACTTACAAAAGTTTGATGTGGAAACTTGAAGACTCCAGTGCTTTTCAAGGGCAAAGGTAGGGACATTGGTGGGGACATTTTTTGTCAGACAGCCAAAATAATTGTGTATGTGTACTTGCTCTTCAGTGTTAGCGCCGCTGCTAAATTACGAGCGCCGCTGCTAAAATTTCAGACAATCATTAATATATATATACATATAAACGAGCTACTCATGATTTTCACTCGCACACTGTGCGAGCACAATAACACCCTATGTTTTTGTGGATTTTAGTCATCCTCCCTCTCTTAAGGGAGGAATAAGGCAGTGACTTGTCTTTATAAATTGTCCGGTGGGGCAAGTAAATTTCTGTTCTACTTGTCCTCCAAAAAAATCTACTTGTTCTGGGCAAGCGGACAAGCATGAATGTCGAGCCCCAAACACCTTTTTCTTAGTAAATCTGTCCAGTCCTCTGTCTGTAGGTCAATATGAGACCATTTAAAAAACAACAATAATCCGCTTCGATATCATGTTGGCCAAGGCCTTAATTCCCATTAATGTATTCATGCCACAACCCAAATATCAAATATCAGCCTCCTTCAACATTTAAAAGACAGCACACCAGGACATTGATTATTGGAAGGGGTAAGGAGTAAGTGCTGCCTATCACCCCCTCTGCCCAAAAGCTGTTGGTTTGAAAAGTCTGCACTGAATCACCACATCATAACAGAATTTAACCAAAACAATAAAGTTCACCTCATGTTGACTGTGATGAATTATCTCTCTGCAGGTTGATTTTCAAAGAAATTACACCAAAAGATGTCTGGGAGGCATTAAGCATCCTTTCTAAACCTACAGAGTCACAGTTGGGTCATGGAGTCTAAGTTAAGCATTAAAAGTAAAATTCAAAATTCCTCTGGTCCCCCAGCCTTCAGCAGAGGTCACCGAGGTCATCATATAGAAAAGTTTTACATGCTAAGTGGACATGATGAGCATCACTGCCTTCACAAAACTAACTATTATTATCTGTGTTGCTTTTTTGTTATATATTGTTCTTGTAATTTTTACTTTTATAGGTGACAGTGGACAGAAAAAACAGAGAGGGGGTGACAGGACAAAGTTTTCAGCCAGATTAAAACGGGACATTTTTGTTGCAAACCGGTCAGCAACTGACAGCGGCACACAGAGTAAGTTTACTATGACATGAAACCTCATACCAGCTTGTATCAGTCACTGGTGGAGGGGCCTAAAACATTACTACACACCAAACTGTATTTTAAGTGGAGTGACACGCTGCCTGTGGTTGCCTGCAGTTTTAGATTTACATTTCTGTTGCAGTAATGCTCCAGCTGACTGTCGGAGAGAACACATATTGAACACAGACGCTGAGTTTCTGAACATATTTACCTGCAACAGGTGACGTCTTCAGTCTGGCACACAGTCCGTTAACATCTCCATAAGACTCCTGGATCCTGGTCAGTGCCTCTGCTCCTCTCAGCTCCATGAGTGAGCGCAGCTCCTGCAGTGAGCAGCTGGGCTCCGTCTGGTTGGCCTCGGCACGGCCATGTTTGGACCCAGGAAAAGACTTGTTGGCCATGTCTCCTTCCTCTGAGACTTGACAGAGGCCTTCCTGAAAAACACACTCAGTGGTCGGCCTGAGGTGCAGATCTGGTCTGATAGAGACCCTGTGACTGAGATAGACAGACTAGATCATTTAAAAGGCATTCATGGGAAAACAAACATGCAACTCTGGGGAAACCATCGACTGTGTATAAATATGGACATCATGACAGCTCCCCAAAATGAAGCCAATACATCTTGATCGCCCCCTGGTGGTTGGCTGCAGTACAGGTCATAAGTCCCCCTCTATGTTAAGGGATAGGACATGAGCCAAACTAAAAAATCAAAGTTCACATCAAATACATTTTTCCCCAAAGATGTTTTTTTTGTGGTCATTTTAGGTAGTTCTTATCATGCTGATGTTTGTTCTCATTTGTGCTCATTTTACTGACACGTTTGTTTTTAATTAGTTATTATAAAAAGGGTGTGACATCAAGATTAGGAGCTGTGACAGCCGCTCTCAAACCTCCTTCAGGTGGTGGGACGACTGAGGGGGCGTGTCTGTGGGCTGTCATCCTGCCGCCTGACTCTACTGCACAGACTCTGGTTCCAAATGATGTCACACAAGCACGATGGCAGCTCCCGGAAAGGAGATATTTTGGCTTCACTTTTGCATAGCGGTAGGAAGTGGAGACCATATTTACATATTTTATACAGTCAATGGGGGACACAAGTGCAGAAATATTACCACATAAAGGGCATCACTGGGTGCAGGGCACCAAGGTCATGTCCTTGATACAGTTTCTGGGAATATGGGGGTTTATACTATAATTACACCAGTTACATATGATGATGGTCTTTTTAAAGATGGATTCTGATATTTTTAATGACTTGAGAAATGTAACTGATCATGACCTTAGAATTATCAGGTTCTATCTAATATTTTTGTCAAAAATGAGTTGTTTACATTAAACTGTTCTTTGAGTTATTGACATTTTGTGTAGGTTTATGTTTTGATTTCTGCATCATTGGCCCAAAAATTTGAGAAAAGACAAGGTTTGATTTCAAAACTCAAGCTCTAATTTTGTGCTATAAGGTTCCATTTGCAAAGCACCAATCAGTGCTCAGAATGCAGCCACGATGACCAATCAGGTTCCGCCTCTTCACCATGTGATCTCACTGCTCTTAAAGCCTCTGGAAACGTGGCTTGAAAACATAAAAATGCATATATGATATCAAAGTTGAGTGTCTCATTAAGCATCAACAAAAATCTGAATGAAAATAAACATTCATAACTATTAGAAAACTAAGCTTAAAAACAGCTCATTTGGCTGCTCAAACCATTTCTCAGGACTATGTGGGCGTGTCCAGATCATGTTTTATTGACAGTTCACTTTCAGCTCAAGTAGCACTTTATTTACTACTCATTCACTAAAACCTTTTGTTGATATGGAATAAAATACCAAATCTATCAAATGGACCCTGCTTGGTTAGAAGGCTTGACTAATCAACTAACTAGCAAAACAGGTTAGACCACCCTTAACGCAGTTACGCTACTCTTGTATCTTTCACATAGATGTCCTTTGAAGAACGAAGAGAGGAAGGATGACTAAAAAAACCCACCATAACACAGAGTTTTTCTGCTCACACAGTGTACGAGTGAAAATCATTTGTAGCCCATTGATATTAATGATCGTCTGAAATTTTAGCAGCAGCGCTCATAATTTTGCAGCGGCGGTGCACCGCTACTGAATGAATATTGGGGAAACACTGCTATACCTCCCAGAGTATGATGCTAATCGTTTTAGCATTCTCCATTCATGTACATGAAACGGTTAGCATAGCTTGAATGTTTTGCTAGTAGCTACCAAATCTATCAAATGGAACATACTTGGTTGAAAGCTTGAATAATCCACTAACTAACAAACTAGGTTAGACCACCTGAAACTGTGTACTGTAACTATACCTCCTGGAGTATGGCGCTAATCATTTTAGTATCCATTCACTTCCATGAAACGGTTAGCATTAGCTTTTCTATTCAAAACTTTTGAGCTTATTATCAATTACCCCAGTGGTCTACTTGTTATCTTGACTAATCGGCCAACTAGCAGACTAGAGTAGACCACACATATCTGTTTTTATTAAACTATACCTTCCAGACTAAGAAGCTAAGTGTTTTAGCATCTTTCATTGACTTACATGAAACGGTTAGCATTAGCATTGCTATGCTACACTTTTGAGCTACTTATCCACTCCGTGATTAATACAGATCTGGATGATGTACCCAAGTCTGCTAGTTAGCTTAACACAGTAACTTTCAAACCACATCAGGCTAATTTGAATTTTCATTCTAGCTAAAAGCAAAGAAAAGTGCAGTGCATTGTTTCTCATGGGAGAGATGAGAGTAAGTGTTGTGAAGTCAGCTTGGCCAGATAGCCATGTCAATCATTTTTCTCTTAAATATGATTGAGCAGGTATTTATTACGTAATAAATTCCCTAGCTTAGCCCCGCCCAACTGCAACCCAGTAACAAGGGAAGGGAGAGAGACTTTCTAAAGAATTACATAGGCTATGTCAAAGGCTATGTTCTCATACTTTTTAGGTGTTTACTATATGCACATTATATCCCAAATTACATGATTAATAGCCAATCATTGATTTACCTTTCCAGGGGCTTTAAGTTTTGAAACTTCCA
Organism: Thunnus thynnus; assembly: GCF_963924715.1. Taxonomy (NCBI): domain Eukaryota; kingdom Metazoa; phylum Chordata; class Actinopteri; order Scombriformes; family Scombridae; genus Thunnus; species Thunnus thynnus. Next base: position 10,140,692 of record NC_089522.1, on the reverse strand, counting down.
AATTGATTATTTTATCAGAATCAACATGAACATGTCTCTGATGCAAACATCTACTGAGTCAAAGTCAAAGTTTTTATCTTGTTTGAACTCAGTGAAAAGCAGATTATAACCTTTAGCTACCATGCTAATCAGATAGCATTCTAAGTTTAATTACACAGTTAGCACAGTTGTTAGCAATAATTATGATTTTTATTAGTGACATAACTTACTCTGAATACTTAAAAAAGGACAACAAAGAAAACAAAAATATTAATAACTGTGTTCACACGCCAGTAGCTGCCTGGTACCCACCGTCTGTTTAATTTGTGACGACTTGTTGGGATCAACGTTGGGTGCAGTTTAAGGTAAGGGGAAACACATGTCTATGCGGGAACAGACTTCAACACTCATTTGTTTGAAGAGATTGATTTCATAAAAATAAGTGACGTCTTAGTGCAACATGGATTAAAATGTTGACACATTAATGCAGTTTAAAGTTTTACAAACTGCGTAGGTGCTAAATATATTTGACTGATACTCCAAAGTGTATGAACAGTAACGTTATTTCACTGGCTGTACAGTATGTGAACAGCTCCTGCAACATTTAACATTAAAGTTCAAAGTGTTACTGCGGGTTAACTTCTACAGAAATAGTGTCGAATTCCTCATAAGACACTAACGTTAGCTGCTCTGCTAATCTGTGTTTCCCCACTGACTGTACATACATATTTATATATTTATAAATAAATCTTTTATACATTCAATGGTTTTCCCACACAAGGAGTAACTTTAAGAAATGTGAACGCTTCTTGTTGGCGACACCATTTAATTTACATAATGTAAAATAAAGAGCACAAGATGAATATATACTTAGCATTCAATTTAAGAGAATTCAAGGCTTTTACAAGACAGCTAACGTTATGTGTTCTGTTCATGTTTTCAACAGCTGCTGTCATTACGAGCAACCACAGTCTCTAGTTAATAATGTCACTCCTTAAACCGAAATACCGGTTAAACCGATCCTTTTTCTGGCATATTCCCCCGCTGGGATGAGAGTCTGTCTCTCTCATGAATGGGACAACACGGCTGTTTCACTGATAACGTTATAGGTGTTGTAAGGAAGCCATGTTTCCCCGTATCGAAATGTTAATGAGGTTACTTCAGAGTGTCCCTGCTAATTGGTTTATGAGCCAAGAGTGGAATAAAATAAAACTCTGAATATTAGAAATAATGGCCGTTGACACCAACGGTCAGACCGTTAGCTAACTTACCTAGGTTAACGTTACTCTCTCTGTTATCCGAAACATTAAATTAATCATTTTTACATTTCAGACTATTGCACCAGGGATTGTTACTCAATATAAGCCAAGATTTAATCGAACAGACAGCCAACAGACCATTTAATGAACTAACGTCATGCTGCCGCGTTTTTTTAACCTAACGCCAGTTATCTTAATTCTGTGCATTCTCTGTGCGGTTAGCATTAGCGGAGGAGAAATCTGTCTTCTGTTAAAATATACTCAGCAATAGGGGAAATAAGTTACTTTTCCTCGGCCTAATATAGACGTAACTAGTAATTTAAGTTTAGTGGCGTGTCACACACATTTATGACTTATGACATTGACATATGACATTTATGATTTATTGTATTTTACTTCTCTGCTCGGCAACAGTTATAAATGGTAGCTAACCTTACATGACCGTTAGCCTGCTAGCTCTCACTGACGGAAGGTGGCGCCGTTGAATGAACAGGCTGCTTGACTGTCACCAAAAACTACATTAATTATTTATTAAGTTCATCTGATTAAACTATATTTATTTGACGCTATGTTTTTATTTAATCAAAATAAGCATACTCCTACCTTTCACGGCAGATTAGAGAGTGATGGTTAACTCAGTGCTCATCAATTAAAAATGTAAAAAAAAACAACGTCAGAGCCGTTAGCCCGCCAAGCCACGCCCACATGGACCAGTAGCGGTTGGTGACGCTTTGATGATGTAATCAAGCAAAAGGGCGCCACTTTCTTTCTTTTAAAAAAATGTTTTCTTTTAAAAAAATGTATGCTTTATCTACAATATATTTACAGACAGCAAGGCAAGTCAAACCTAGTCATGTGTCTGAGTAAGAGAAACACATACACATACAAAAAGACAAAACAAAACCATACAATTATACTATTAAAAATAAGAAAATAATTTAAAATCTATAAATTGTACATAATACAACATAAATAATACAATAACCTGGCAACCCAGAGCCTGCACAGCAGACTCAGTCTGCTGGCCTCTGTGCTGTCCGTAGGCAGAGCAAACTCCATCTCCAACAATCCCTATGCACAAAGACATTCAGTGTTAATAGCTGTGGAGAAAAGCAGCTGAAAACCATCAAATGTGGTGACTTTCCCTGTCTGTAATAAACCTCTGTTTACCTCAGAGAAGCAGGGTGAAAGGAGTGCATTCAGCAGGACGTCTATCTCTGACTGCTGTGCTACAGTGCAGCCCTCTCCTCCTCCAGCACTGGCACACAGCGCAGTCAGGCATCGAGACGCCAACACCTGAAACACAGAGTGTGAAAAGTTTGATATCACAGAGAAAAGCAACAACATGGATTTTTAGAGATGTTTTTACTCCAAACTCTTGTTTAGACCAGCAATAACTGATTTCATTGCCATTTACAGGCAGCAGCAACAAGCTTTGAACACAACACTGACATTATACTACCTTTCAAGCTGATGTGGCAAACTTTGTCACCTATTTAAACATCCACCAGACATGGAGCAATATTATTATTCATTTGAAGTTGTGTTTCTGGCAACAAGGCTCATGTAACCAACTCTGGAGGGAAATATCTGGCTCTTTAGCTGCTAAATGCTCCACCATGTTCACTGGCTAGTCCTAACTTTGTCTGCCATTTAGTACTGAGCAGGTAAAGTACAGTGTGTCTTCAGAGGTTTGTCTCTAAAAACAGCTGCCTGCTGCGGCCAAAAACAATGCTGATAATAGAGAATCCAAAACAGTAATGTTGTAGCCAGAAAATATTAAATAAATATTAAATAAAATGCATGTATGGATACATATTGTTTAGAAAGCATTGCTTTAGATGTCAAACAGTAAGGATGAAATCTGAATAAATCAGTCCATCAACAAGATAAAGTAAATGTCTGAATTTGGAATGAAGTGAAACTATGTCTGATAAGTCTCTTGTTTACCTGGAGTCTTGGAGTCTTGGAGTAGCAGCATGGAGACACGTGGAAGCAGTTCTGGACCGTTCTGAAAGTAGAAAAACACATAAATCCATTACATTACAAAATAAATGGGAGTAACTGTCACATAAACCTCTCTCATTTTCTATGCCATTTATTTTTATAGAGTAACGGCTCTGCTTAATAGCTGTCGACAAGGTGTGCAAACACAAAAGACAGCTATGTAGCAGACTGCGTAAATAAATGCTGCAGCATGTCTCTGCAGAAAGCTTTTTGTTCCTTTACATAAATTATTATTTCCCAATCATCTTTGAATGCAAGTCAAGAGAAGACAAAAGAAAATGGGAAAGAGATGCAAAGTTTGTCTCTACCTCATCTATGGTAGTGTCATCATCATCATCAAGCTGGGAATGTTCGTTGATGATTTGCAAGGATCTGGTCATCAAATTCTCTGTCTCCTCAGTGCTGCCTGAAGACTCCCTGAGCGTGGCATTGAGAAGAGGGAAGCAGGTGGAGAAAGCCAGCGCAGACAGTGGAGCCACGTCTGGAAAAAGGAAGAAAGCAGTCAGTGGGATATTTGCTCTTCTGCATCTCCTGCACTGCAAGATCTCATATTGTCTCTTATAAATATTGGCTAGATGTTGTGTATCGGACTATTTACTTTAAAGTTTTCATTTGAAATACTGCCTTGATATTTTTTGGAATATTGGACAATTTACTCAATATTTCCATGATAGATTATATTGTTCTCGTCTTCATTAATAGATAAGTCTTGTTTTTCTTCAAGGTTATGAAGATATTTCTAGATCTGATATGGCACTTGGACTGGTTATTGACTGATCTGCTTCCCCTACTTGAACTTTTCTTGTTGAGAAAAAAGCCCATCTAATCTTTTCTAGAATGCTCTAGATGCTTTTATGAATTATTGACAAAGGTCCATGACCAAAATGCATCTCTAATAAACTCTGCGCTGACAATATGCAGGAATTCAGCATTTTTTTTCACATAAGGACTGACTTGATGTACAGATCCAACAGGGCACTCTGAAAAAACAGCAAACAAAGTTATATGAACATTGCAGCCACAAAATATATCTATCTGAGAAAAAAAACATATGAATGCACTGATCAACAACATCAGACTAAAAATGCAAACTTAAAAAAACTCACCTTATGCTTCTCGATTGTAGCTTTGTCTTTCTGAGCTGTGCAGAAGTCTAAACACACCCCCAGCATGGCCAGAGTAGTAGGGCTCTGGTCCAGACTCAACAGAGTGCCGATGTATTGATCAACCAGTCCAGGGGACTGATGAAAACAACACCATGTCAGAACTTTCCAGCAATTATGCGTATATGTTCTTAGTACATGCATTAGGATCCGAGTTGGATTAAATAGAGTACTAGTCAAAAGTTTGGAGACTGAGATTCTTGAGGCTTGATTTCCGAGCCGTAGATTTGGTTCCACCCACCACCTCAGCCACAAGGAGGCTCTGAACCCCCACCTAAAGATGAAGGCAGACAAAGCATTAACAGGATTTTTCACTTTTCTCTGGTGTAGAAAACACAATGGGCACTAATAGGGAAGTCCAAGACAAGCCGATAAAGGCGGCAGAGCCTGTGCTTTTACTGAAAATATAATATGGCAAACATGAGAGAGGGAAGAAACAACCAGGATAAAATGAAACAAAGAATAGGTTCCTAGACACACACACACACACACACACACACACACACACACACACACACACACACACACACACACACACACAAATTTTAATTTAATCTGTAGTCTGTTTTATTTAAATGTTCCTTTTTATGCTACTGTTAATTAGTTAACAGTAGTCACTCTCAATTGTGTGATTGCTTTCAGCAATCACACTTTGTTCTTCTCACTCTTTATTGTCCTTCTCACTCTTTATTCTTATTCCGTCTCCTGTACGTTTTTTGGCCCTTTTCAACTGCTTCATACTTTGTGCTATAAAAACCATTCAACTGTCAATCTGTGCAGCTCATTCAGCAGATGTGTACTTGTATTTTTCTGAAATGTAACATGTTTCAGTGATTTTATTATTATTTATTATTATTTTTTAAAACATTAAAATTCATAATGGCAGTCTATGGGACGAACCGTCCAACTGAGTTGGAACCTTTGTCACTTTGACACTCAACTGCTCGGACATCCCTTATCCTACAGACACCATTCAAACTATAAAATGTTCACATGACAACTTTGAATTTTCAAAGTTATCAGATTGTTTAGTGATATCTTTTATAGTTTTTTAGCAATTTAAGCAAAAAGTCAGGGGTTTTACAGACGTTGTCAGGTCTCATCAGTGTGTCATGTAATCAGGCACAGTGGAGAGCACAGATATTATTAGACCAGAAAAGATTTTTTAAACAGCTCTCACTCCCACAATTTTAACTCCTCAAGCATATAGCTTGCCTCAGTATGTTGCCACAAGCCTACTCTCTCTCAAAAGGTAAATACATTTCACATAGGACTTATAGTTTTTGAGATCTGAACTTTAATTGATAGAGAGTCCCTGTCATGTTCTCATTGACTGCAATACAGTCTGCAGGATGTGTGTCTCCTCTCACTCCAGTTTCTTAAACTTACAGATTCTCTCTTCCTTCAAACACTTTTTACACATATCATTCATTCTCATGGTAAATTAGTCTTGCTTTCACTAATGATGTACAAATCTCTGAGCTTCAAGCTCTAGTTTGAGACAAATACATTTTCCTCATCAAAATGGAGATTTTTTCCTTCCATTATTGGGAATATCTGTTGGCTCAGTGGTTTAGAACACTGTTTTCATGATCAGCTTCACCTTAGATGACAAGGTTATGTGTTTGATACCCCCTAAGTTGCTTAACATTTTTATCATGTACCATAATTCAATTCCACTCTAGCTTACTACTGAATACTGAATAGTTAAACCCACACAGGATAAGAAGTTTAATTTTTAGATGGAGTATGACCTTTTTTCCCCCAGATGTTTTCAACACAACAAATTCTGTTCATCGTTTCATAGCTCAAAGCTACAGTATCACATTGTCAAGTTATTAATTTCAAAACTATGTAAAATAATACATTAAGCCATCCACAAGATCATTTTAACTCATAAAGCAGGAGGCTGCTGGTTGAATATCTCATCAGGACATAAATAATGTTATTCCAGTGACTGAAGTCAAATGTCAGAGTTATATAAACATCTTTAGGTTCAGCTCTCTATGTATTAGACAGACCCATGAGATGTATTGACCTGGTCAGGACATGTGCAGTGTGTTGATTTTGCTGCTGCTTGCAAGTAAAGTCTACTGCAGGAGGCCTGTCAGTCTGTTAGACACTGATCATCAGTTGACTTTTCCTTTCAGTATAATTCAACCCTCTTAGTTCAGACCTTCTGCTCTTGTTTGATTCTGACAACTGGGTGTGAACTTGTCATAGCTTCAATAGCTTGTTGCATTCTCATCACCTTTCTTTTACACTGCCTGTCCTCTAAACATGCCTAAAACCTCAAAGGAGAGCCCTTCTTGTGTCAATGTAAACCTGAGTATTAATGCTTGATTTTCATTGTGTTAAAGTGTCAAATAAAACATATCCGGACATACAGTGTTTCATATTAAGCATGCTTTCAGAGGGTGGCAAAAGTATTTATTAAAGTAAGTACATGTGGTTCAAAAAGCTGCATATGCATCAAAAATGTTATCATTTGTTGAAAGGCAACAATTGAAGATTCTCCCAAAATCAAACTGCTGCAGGGTGTTGATTTAATTATTAGGTTTTCTATGCTCTTTCTGGTCAATTAATGTAGCGTATGAATGAGTGTAAACATCAAAGGTTCCCCACAACATGACTACCAAATGACTGTCAAGTTGCTGATGTCTTTGGAGAGGTCAGTCTTGGACGGGTAGACGACCTTCAGGTTCCCGTCTTGGTCAACAGTTCGGACCTGCTGGATGATCAGTTCGCTGGAGGTCTCGCTGCTGGAAGCCGGCTCTGGGGGACTGCCCCCCTCCCCGTCTGACCCCTCCTCCTCCTGATGTTCGGCTGTGAACTTATTCAACTCCGCCATTTTCTGTCACGAAACAGGAAATAACCATTAAATGCCCACATGTTGCATTTGAATATTCATAAAATCTGTTTCTGACATTGCGGAATGACTGGCGCATACTGCAAACCTAAACTTGAGGTTTGAGGTTTTATGTCAGTCAGTCCTCAGTGACACCATGTCACTGGTCATTTAATTAAAATTGTTCAGCTGGGGAAACAGAAGAAGGTATTAGAACTGATGCTATGGTTGAGATGAATTAAAAAACTACTGACAGTTAAATATAATTTTATTAATAATAATAATAATAATAATAAGAAGAAGAAGAAGAAGAAGAAGAAGAAGAAGAAGAATAAGAAGAATAAGAATAAGAAGAATAATAAGAAGAATGAGAATAAGAAGAAGAAGAAGAAGAAGAAGAAGAAGAAGAAGAAGAAGAAGAAGAAGAAGAAGAAGAAGAAGAAGAAGAAATCCCAGAATGAGCCAAATTTTGACAAAATCTCCTACATATTGGGTGTAACATCAGGCTAAAAACTAAACCAAAATGTACTGAACAATGTATTTGAGACATTTATCAGCTCCACAGTTGCAGTATTGTGACCTGTGTGTTTTGTTCACTTAAATCTTGCACCAACAACAAGGCATATTTTTGAGATCTGTCTGTTCTGTTGAATACTTCCCCAAAAGTTGTTTTGTTAAGTGGAACGCAGCATTTGTTCCATCACAGAAATCCAGAAGGATATAAAGAACTGTAAAATGTGGTCATCCAATATTGACAAGAATTCAAAATATTGTCCCAGAATGAATTCAATGAAAAGGTTTTCTTTGGACAAGCAGGTTTCAGTGTTGATTCAGTAATAAATATGTCAGAAATAAAATCTGTTCAAAACATTTGTCCAGCACGAGGCGTCCTGCCAACAACAGAACACATTTCAGTAAGAATTTTCCATGAACTTTCCTGTAGCGGCGCCCTCTGGACAAAATGTTAACTGTACTTACAAGACATCTGATGAGCTGAGTTACAGTTCCACACCACATACTAATATCCACTATACACTCATCTTTATAGTATACTGTTTTTACAGTTTGCACATAAAAAATAACGTACTGAACTGTTTTATCCTGATGAGCGATAATATGTGAATGGTAGTTTAAACCTGGCGATATGCTGCTTTTTACAAATCCTACTTTAAAACAGCAGAATAATCCAGATGAGTGACAGAGCATCTATTAGTGAAATAATGTCTTCATGTTGTTTTCAGTGTTACATAAATAGCCAGCCACATTTTAAGAAACATAATGATGTAACATTGATGATGATGGTGAAAACAGGGAAAGAGAGAGAGAAAAGGGGAAGCTTACTGCAATCAGAGCGTCCATAACATCTTTACAGGTCTGCAGGCTGGTTGCACTCGTCACCTCCAAGAACAACTCTTTGGTTGTCTTCTTAATCTGTGAAGTACAATCAGTTGATCAGGCAAATATTCCTATTACATCCTGGAGAGATACAGATGCAGATTGTGGTCTACAATAAGACAATGTGATAATAAATGATAATAATAATCATAACATGAAATTCTCTTTTATGGTAGGACACATTTATGATAACCAGAAAGAAAATGCACACACACACACCTTGGTTTTCTCACTGTTGGTTATAGGTGGGAATGAGATCACGTGTCCCTCTGCGTCCACTAGGCAAGGATAGAGTGGTTTCCCTTGCAGAAGCTGCAGGTATCTGTGAAAAATAAAATGGTTGGGAGACTAGTTGACGCACAGCAGGTGACCTTCTTTAGATGAAAAATGATAAGGTTGAAATCTGAAGCGGCTGTCAGTAAAGATTCTCTGATTAGCAGGTTTCACTTGGTGTGTGTCATCATGTCAAGTAGCTGTTTGGTCTTCCTGTACTTTACTTCAAGCACACTATGATGCATTAACCACAGATAAAAGATGTATTGATTGTATCGATGAGTCACGTCAGTTATCATAATCAACTATTAGGCCTAAAACATCATGGCATTGATGCAGACCAAAAATGTTTTTATATCCAATTTCTTTGCATTGCCTGTTTATTATGCACCGATTACAACTACCTGCAAACACAATGTGGGCTCATGTGTTCAAACAAAAACAGAAAGCAACTTACATCTTACACACCACTTTAATGTGAGGTGTCACTTATGTTTCTTTTTACCGAGTTGTTGAGCTTGCTTTTTTATTTTGAATATCAGTTTATAAAGTGTCTGTTAGTTCTAACAAAAGACAATCCTCCCTTTACTCCAGTCTGCAGTTAACTGATGAGCATCTTTCAAACCATTTTCCCCACCAGAGATAAAACTTGTGCTGTATGAAAGAGTCGTATGTTGTACTGACTTGTGGAGGCCAGTTACGTTCTGCCTCTTCTTCTGCTTCCTCAGCTCATCAGCCTCCAGCTGAAGATGTCTCATCAGCTCAACGGCCGTCATCTCCTTTCGACCCAGCGGCACAATCTAACAGACATCATGTTCTTGCGTGAAATTCATACGTTTTTTTGAGAGCTTTTCAGTGGAAACTACAGTAGATCACATAGTAAACAAACATAAAACTTGACACTTTTCTGAATGCCAATGAAAATGTAACTGTTTGACTGGCTGAAAATAATGAACCAATCATTCTGCGTCGGCAAACCTTCAGCTGAGTCGGCGGCTTGACATCGTACATCAAGGGACCTTTGAGAAGCTGCACATCATGAGTTGCAATGGTCGCAGTGGTCCTTTTACCACAAATGTCATCATGAAGCTTCGTCTAGAAAAACAACAGGGGAATCTTTTTGGTGGCCACACTGCACACTTAGTTATGTTATTGGTTACACATCATGAACATGGTCTGATGCATTCGGTTTTCGCCTACCTGAGCCATCAGGAACCGCTTGAGAGCATTCCCAGATTTTAGGTTCATCCCTCTGACCACGCAGCATACCAGGTATGGTCGAACATCCTTCACCTCTGCACTCACTTGGACTGTGAGCGCTGTAGAAGGGTCCGAAACATGGAGAACCCTCACTACCATCTTATTCAGTTCCTCCACTTCATCCTGTTCGTCTGCCACCTTCTTCTTCCTCTGCTGTTGCCTTTTCCTTTTGTCTGTGTTGCCTGCGTCAGCTCCATCCTCTCCCTGTCTGCCTTTTCTTTTTCCTCTGAGGTAGTCGAGGATGGACTTGGTCTGGCAGCCGTTGACCATCTTCTCCAGGCGCTTGTCGTTCAACTTGTTGCCTTTAAAGTTGATCTCCTTTAGCTTAGGGCAGTCGCTCAAATCAGAAGGGATTTCCCTCAGCTTGTTGTTTGAGAGATCCAGCACCTGGGAAGGTGGGCAGGCATGGGGGGGACAAAACCAAGTGCATGAGTTAGGTTAGGCACTCTGGAAAAGAGCATCAGCTACACCTGAAGGTTTTAAGGCTTACTACAGCAAGAATATATTACATTTAAAAAGGTGCAATATACGACATTCAGTCCTACTTGATGTCATCAAACAATTATTCGTTCTGTAAAGATACAGTAGAGTAATGGTGTCCTGAGCAGAGAATGAAGTCACACTCCCTCTGTGTGTGTTGTAATCTGAGCTTCTCTCTGTTCTTTGTTTTGATAGCCGGTCCAGCGGTGTGTGCATGTTAGTGCATGTGGGTCAAGCCCCCAGGAAGAGCTCCAGACTTTAAGCCAATTTGACATAGTAGCCAAACCATGTAGTTACAACTTCAATGTCCAACAGAGGCCCAAAAAGTATTTTCCATGCACACAATCATGGGAAAAGGAGTGCCTGTAAAATAGTGGATACATTTTTTTGAGCCTCACAGCCCCCGCAAAATGACTCTTTTCACAATCAGAAGTTGATCCATTCAGTTTGATAATATTTGGAAAGTCTAGAAGAGCCAGATGATTGAATTATTTTAACTCATCCATTAAACCGGAAGTTAGCCGGGCACATGTGCAGTGTGCATTCATCTGGGTAACTTCTTTACAGTAGGAAGTGGCTTTTATGGCTTCATGCACCACTGAGCGACTTTCATAAGAATGAACAAGGTCTCTTCCAAAGCTGTATGCAGTTCTCTTTTTACATCAATGATGTGAGTCCCTCCCTGTCCCCCCTGCGTCCATTTTCAACATGGCGGCCAGGTCACAAACTTTCTCATATTACAGCTAAACAGTACACTAAGTATGTTTCGAGGCGTGAAATAGGCAATGCAGTATCAGAATCTTGATCCATATTTGATCAGCACTGCCTAGTTTGACAATTTGATCTGAGTTTCGTGAGCTGTCTGTTCAGATGTTCTGTTTTTTCCCCAACTTTATTGAGTAAACTACACACGCATTTGTTTTGGTCTGAGATGCTTGTGCTCTAGTGTGACACCTAGTGGGGCTGAATGTTGTATATTACACCTTTAAACTGGCACAGATACATTACTTATACCAGACTCCATTTACACATTTGACAGTTGAATCATATTTTAGGAAATGTGAGTACCCTGTGGTAGAGGCTGCCTTCCCTTCATCAAACAGATGTACCAGTGAATGTGCAAACACAGCATTTATGTCAAGAGACAGTACCCAGGGAAGTTAATTAGAAGGCTAGTCAGTAATATAATATTTTGGTTCTCCGTGAGGTGATGAAAGGCCGCTAGGCCCGTTTTTATTTTGAGAAATGTGGAAGATGGTGAAACATTATCTCCAGGCCAAGGGCAACTGATAAATTTTTGTCTGAGACACCATTGTTTCTAAGATGAATCATACTTGGATCATTTTCAAAGCGCCAAGGTCACTAATGAACTCAGCAATAATGGCAGAATAGTTTTGAAATTGGTTAAAAAACCAAGGTGGAGTCTAGAAAATAAACTCCACATTAGGTGGGATTATGAAGAGGTATATAATATGATATTTTATGATTTTGCATTTGGTTCTTCATCCCGGGATCAAGGCCTTGGTTTGCGTTGTATTGCTCTTTATGCACGGTAAACCTATTTACATTGAACTCTACCAGCTTCAAGTGTATTTTTTGAGTCTTTCTGTTATAAGTTTTGAGTTTAATGCTAAGTTGTGGGTGACCTGAAGATTTATTGGCCCATCTGAAGATATCCCACGACAACCCCTTTAAGATATTCATCAAAAAATATTGACAGATCCTCTAAAATTCGGCATAACTTTGATCCACCTAAAAACTGTTTTCTTTAAGAAAACCACTTAATCAAAACATACTCCCTTTGTGGTGGACAATTACCAGAATGATGAAATTATACGGAAAGAAGAGCTGAAAACTGTGTTCTAAGGTCATGTTGTATGGTTTATATAAGAGGGTCAGAGAGCTAAAACAGATGAAGGGATGAATTTGGGCCCACCTTCAGAGCAGCTAGCATGTGAATATCTCCACTCAGCTCTTCAAGGCTGTTATCAGAGGCAACCAGGCTGCTGAGGAGATCCAGTTTCTCCGAGTAGAGATCAGCGGGGAAGCTGGTGATGCGATTCTTGGAGATGTTGATGGTGGAGAGCTTGGTGCACTGGCTCAGTCCCTCCGGCAGGACCTCCAGGTTGTTACAGCTCACATTGAACGTGTTTAGCTCCTTTAACTGGGTGATACCCTCTGGTAAAACCCTGAGGTTGTTGACTGAAAGGTCCAGGACCTTCAATGACTTGAGGTTGCCGATGACATTCGGGATGGAGGCGAGTTTGTTCCTGCACAGGATGAGGCTTTGGAGATTTGTCAGATGCTGGATGTCTTCGTGGATCTCTGTCAAACTCGGGCACTGGCTGACTTCCAGATAATTCAGCAGTGTGAGGGAGTAGACAGCAGAGGTGAGCCCTCCATCACAAGAGACTCTCTTATCGACAGCAGGACCCTGAAGAACCAGCTCACGTCTCTTCTCTGTCGCCGCTTTCTCTACTTCTGGCCATTTCTTCAAGTCGTCCATGCTGCTATCAGACTAGCTGAGAGTTGTCAAGCTCACCAAGAGAGTAAAATACACGACTTCCGCTTTCAGTTTTTAAAATAAATTGTCATTCCGTTGACCATGTGGGTTTTACAGAAGATAACTGAGTTGTCTGCCCCCATACATCCATATAATGACGAGACATGTGAAAATAAAGAAATAAGTTGACACACAGCACAGGCTGCATACTTGTAGGACACATCAACATTAAGCACACTTACATATAGCACAGATCATCATATGGCGTCATGGATTTGCAAAAAAAAAGAAAGAAGGAAAGGCCATTATAGGGACAATAAACTATCAGTATGTAAGTAAACAAAATTGTCAAAGAATTATAATAAAAACATTACTTCAACAACATGAAGGATCACAACTACCCTGACAGACTTCAGCACTGCATTGTGAGCTCTTGTTTGTTGTGGTATAGTTTTGTGTTTAAAGTCATGATGTCATTACTGCAATAATGTATCAGCCAAAGTAAGATTTTGAAAGGTATCGCAACGTGTTCTACCTTTATTGTTTTACTTCCTGTGCTATTGCTAATTTGACTGCTCGCTCCTCTCCGCGATATTTCTCTTCCTAGGATGGCGAAGTCATGACCAGCCCTACTCAGCCTCTGATTGGCGGACCCTCATATTCTTACCCTAATCCTAACCAATCTTACTCGTCATGCCTAAATCTAACCTAATCTAACCAACTCAACCAACTGAGGCAACGAGTACTAGTCAATCAGAGGCAGAGTAGGGTGAGTCATGACTTCGCCATCCTAGGGGGAAAAAAAATTAACGTCCGGCCCACCCTTACGACCAGGAAGAAGTTGTGGAAACGCATTAAAATGTATATTGAATATTTATCGACACAGTTGTTGTCGCAAGATGAAGGCAGAAAAATGATACAAACAGGGATGTGGCTCGGTGCAAGTTGGCTTTAACAAATAACTGCTGAAGTCAAAAAACGTGTACGTACACGCACACAAAACTACATTAACAACAATCCATTGCGACCGACGACAATCTTGCCATTACGCATGTGCGCGCTGGGTTGTTGTCATCGGTGGTTATGGAGATGAGATGGGAATACGAACTGTCAACATTACGGTAATGTTCGTGGTAAGATATCTTTGAAATACACGCAAGAAAACTTCTATTTACTTTAAACTGTGTACCAAGAAAAAGGTATGACAACCTGAATGACAGTTGTCAGGTCATTTATCGGATTTTAGCCAGTCAAAATACCCCAAAATACTCTAAGAGCAGCGACGTTGATGGAGTTGTTAACAGTTAGCTAATACCTCCGTCTAACATGTTCAAATCAGAGACAAGGGCTTCTCTGTCTTGTGAAGGAGGCTGCTAATGTCATATCCACGGCCCTTTTTTCCCGAAGAGAACCATTATTAAAAACTTCATGTAGTTAAACAAACTGACTGTTTATATAGTCTTTCTTATTCATGGCAAAGTCCTTCCAACAAATCTTTAAGCTCCACTCTTGCATTCGTCATACTCGTCGCTAATTACATTAGTAACGCTATACTTGCTAGTTAGCTGAGCGTTATTTGGTCAGAGCAAGTGAAGTGACACTAAATAGTTTGAAATGTATTGGTAAATATTCAATATTGCCTCATTGTAAGTAGTGTAGATGGACAAAGTGCTGTGACAGTCCTCTGTTCTTTGAACATAGTTGGGTAATTTTTTTCAATACTAGTGCCTATATGATATACCTGAATGACTGTACTGATACAACTACTAATACTGTATACTATACTTTTTTCAATATTTTGATAAATATAACCATTTGATATTACAAAACATTATAGACATAATATACATACATGTATTATACATTTTTTCATTCAACAAAAGTAGTTCTGAAAAATGAAATGTTGTCTAAACACAAGCACCCTGTAAAACTTTCCCTAAATAAAACACAGTCTAAATTTAGCAAAGCTTTTATTTTTCAAGAGCTATCTGATCAAATAAAAAGTGATCGATAAGTAAACAATACTGTGAATCTGACCAGACATCCAGTTTTACAGTTTTCAGTACTTGGTGACAAGGATGCATTTCAGTTGGTTCCAAAAGAGTATTGAGGTTTGATAACCAGACCTAAAGAGGATGCAGTTTGGATGATAAAGCACAAATATACAATAAATAAACCTACAGTTAATTTATCACTCTGCAGTATAATGAGAGTCTGACTCTGGAAGTTGCAGATGTTTGTAAACACACATTAGACTCTGTATCATCTTTACATTGATCATAGTCACTAATTGAATTTCTTTGCAGAATAGATACAGTTGCTTGTTTCTGAACTTTCAGTGTCTGTTAGAGGGATGCCCAGAAAGATAGGATTCATTGTGGTCAGCTCTTCAAGTCATGAGGACAACTTCAGTGCCAAGGAGCTCATGGTCCATGCACCCACTGTCAATGGTTGGAGGTCCAGCAGGTACGTCAACACAGCGCTTCACTTTCAAGGACATGCCAGGGTTCATTCATGGCAACTTAATGATTTTACTGAAGACACAGACACATTCCTGCTCCCTTTAGAGCCACAAGCTTTCTTATTTATAATTTACCATCAGAATGTGCTTCAGAAATAATTGTGGAATTCAAGATTTTTATTCGCTTGTTTGCCAATTTCTAAAAACAATAATACTATAGTATCAAGTACAGCACATACACTTGATGGCCTCTAAAGCTGCAAAAGCAACATAAAAACATTTTTTATGAATGGCAGTTTTTTTTTTTTAGATAGTTCACAAATTTGTTCTTTCCTCTTTGAGAAACTTCTGTGTATGAAATATTCCACAGGCTTTGCTCCTACCCTCAACACATCACCCTCCAGCTGGTGGAGAGAAGTAGAGTAAGGAAGCTGCAGCTGCTGGCCCACCAGTACCTTATCCCAGCCAAGGTGGAGTTCCACATTGGAGACACCCTCCCTGAATCCAGCACCCCAGGGCTCCCAGGGCAGCTTCGCAGACTCGGGTGAGACTGCAGACTAGGCTTGGCAATGTAATAGTCTTGTGTATCTCAGTTACTTGGATGTCACAGCAGAAGAGTTGAACTGAAAAGCATTGCTGTACTTTCATCACAGGTATGTGTCTTTGTCGGAAAATGAGAAGACAGGCTTCAAAGCTCGGGAGCTGAAGTCAGTCCATGTAGACGCCATTGGAACGTACCTGAGAATAACCTTCCATGGGAACCACGTCAACCGGCACAATCACTACAATCAGGTAGTTTTAGTAGTGCTGAAATTATTTGTCAATTAATCAATTAGTTGATAGACAGAAAATGAATTGATCACTATTCTGATAAGTAATCAATCAATCAAATGTCATTTATAGTTTATATAGTTTATTTTTTATAGTAAAAATGCCACGTTTTGCTGCTCACAGCTCTTTTAATTCATGATTAGCGTTTTTTTCTCCATTTCATATCCTCGTGAATTGAATACTTTAAAGTTTCTCACTATTGATCAGACATAGCAAGACATCACTGTGGGCTCTGATAACATGTGATCGGCTTTTAACATTTTAGAGACTAAACTATTAATCAAAAGAATAATCAATAGTGTAACCAGCAATGGAGTGAATAATTGCAGCTCTTTTTTTAAACATTTAAAGGCAGCCTTTTCCAGATTTGTAGCTTGAATTAGATTTTTTAATTCTTAAATTCAGTTCCAGGTATCAATGTCACATTTTTTGAAACCCTCTTAATAGATGATTTTTTTAAACTCAGAGGATAAGGCTGGAGTTATTCTTAGTTTTGTTATTGAAAAGACCAAAACTTACCGTGTGTTAGTCTGCTCTCAGTATTTTCTGGGGTGGATTATAGCACAGTTGGTGTCTAGCGAGTATTTATTGCAGGAGGAAAGTGTATGTAGGATCGACTCAAAATCATAATTTTTTTATCATAATGAAGAAACATTTCACATTTTTTTTGCTTGTTTACATTAGTAGAATCAGTTCATTGTAGGTTTTTTTTAATCTTCTCATGGCATTTATTGGCAATAACAAAAACAGAGTATCACCACCTTTATCCTTTAAATCCCACTAGTCACCCATTTATCATATGCACTGGTCTTTGTTTTTCTCTCACCATTGTGTTTCGTTCACCTCACCAACATCTGTTTATGATTTCAGGTGGCTTTGGTTGCCATTAATGTTCTGGGAGATTCTTTGGATGGCAATGCATTTAACACAATTGTAAGTGAGCGCTCTCGTCACCCATCACTGAACTTACATTTGCACAGCAGTGGGTGGTGCTGTTGCACTGAGATTCTGTAGAGACATCTCTCTGTCATCAGCCGCTCAGATGTTTCATCATCCATCCACTGACATTGAACTCACTATGATGGTTTGAACTTTGGGAATATTTAAATGAACAAAACAGCTAAAATAAGGATTCATCACATATTGTACATCTTTCGTTTATTCCTCATAAAACACAAACAGGATTCGAAGCATCAGTTATTTTATTACTATTTCAAGGTTTTATCACTATAATACTTGGAGATGGCTGGAGATGGACAGATATAGAAAACCTACACAGTATGATCAAAATTCAGTACAATAGCCTTCAACAACAGAAAGATCTGTTGAGACTTACCTTACTCAACTTACCTGTAAGTTTTGAGGCAGTGTTTGTTGTATTATATAGTTTATAAGAACAGATATATCACATTGCACTATATTACATAAGTGTGATATTGATCCTAAGACACTCTATGTACTGTATATACACACATGTTTACCTGAATGGTGAGTATGTGTGTGTATATGTGTCAGGAATGTAGTAATGAGACACAAGGGGAGGGTAGTATGTAATCACACAGGAGGCCTTTAGTTAGCCAGTGTAATCAGATAGTCCTGCAGATGGACAGCTCCTGGAGTAGAGAGAGCACCTTAAAACACACACACACAGACAGAGAGACACAGAAAGACACGGACACAGACTCGCACAGATTCCAGTGAACAGGCCGTGCATTGTTGCTCCACTAATCCGGCTCTGAGCGCAGCGGTGATCCTGCCTGCAGGGTTGGCTAGATCTTGTTCTGTTCTATCTGTTCTATGGGTGAGAGTTATGTTTGTCCTGTGGAGGGACACTGTGGTGTGGATACAGGCTGAAAGCTTGTGCTGCTTTAAAGGGTTGGTTCACGCAAATTCTGGGGAAAAAAGAAACATATTTTCTCACTTATCTCTGAGGTATGCAGCCATGCAGATAGTTTAGGTTTCATTTGTCCAGGTTCTGAGATATCTGCCTCTGAGATTTCCGCCAAACTAACTTAACTAACTTAACTAACCTAACTTGTGTGAACTAACTCTTAAACACGTATATGGTGACCTTTAGTCAATTCAAGCGTAGTTTGTTGGCATTGTAAAGCAAAAAACATCAGATCTAATCTGTGTCAGTGACAAATGAAGACAATATGATATTGTCACATCACTTTATTAACACTGGCTTAGTAACATATTACGTCAGTTAACCAATGGTTCAGGCTAAATTTATCATTCCTTATGATGATTCATTACTACCATTCCCAAATTTTTTATTTTATCCTAGTAATGTTCCACTATCTGAAATTTTGACTTATGAAAACATATTTGGCTTCTTTCTGCCCTTTTTCTGGTTCCTGTTTATTACTGGCCATCAGTGAAGTGAAGTGATGCTCTGCTGTACCAGGAAGTTTGTGCTTCAGCATTTGGTGCTCACAAAATACTGCAAGACTATGTTATCTCTTATGTAAACTATATCACCAGTGGATACTGTTTTCAGTTTACATAATGATTTGTTAACACTTCAGGTGATAACAGCGTATGCAGTGGATGACAAATGTACATATATGGCATTAGCCTTGAGGTGCTGATTAATGATCGAACTTGTGTGTGTGTGTGTGTGTGAATGTGAGAGAGCATACTTGTATTACTGCCGTTGTAACGTCCAAGTCATTCAGGCTGATCCTCACTTTTGAAAAGGGCAGTGTTAAGGTTAGCTAAGGTAAGGGGTGAAGTTGAGGGTCACTTTAAAGCTGATGGAAGTAGAAAAAAATGGTCAGTGGAAGGTCCTCCTGAGCACAGCAATACAAGAGTATATATGCATGTGTGTGTAATTTGTCCATCTGTTTACCCCCAGCCAAGCAGAGAACAGCTGATCGAACACTACCTCAACAGTACCCAGCTGGAAGCCGCCTTGGACACGACCCTCATGGGGTGAGGCTAGGCCATTGAACCCTGGTTTCTTTGTGTTGTGACAATAACATTGTTCAACAAAGCCATTTAGTCTGGAAGCCAACCAATAAGGCATTCAGGGTCACTTGCATTGGAAGACAATGCAGGTGGTGGTCTGTGCAAAGAGGAAAACACATTTCGAAATAGATTTTTTTTTTTTTTTTTTTTTTTTTTTAAATATCAACCCCCAAGGGACGGTTCACCTCAGGGTCTCACTCCTTGGGGGTTTGGTCAGTGTTTTTCCCCTTTGATCAGAAATTGCATAATACCCAACCCATTTAACTGATAATGACACATGTATTCTGTTTTGCCATTCTGGCAAATGAATCAGTAAATCAGCTATTCTCTTTTCACAGTGTTTAACATGTTTCATAAGTCTAACACACTCAGACCTGACAGTACGGTGTCTTTGTATAGAAAGAAACATTTCAATGTTTAGTTTATGTCATGTCTCAAATGTTTCTTCTTGAAATGGAACTAACATTTTTTGTCTTTGTGTCCTGTCTCACACCCAGCAAATGTGAGTCGATATCTCCTTTGGATGACCTGGCCTTCGACATGTACCAGGACCCTGAAGTGGCCCATATCATCCGACTCCTGGACCAAAAAAAGCAGGACATGGTTCGCCAGGAGAAATACGAGCAGGCTAAGAACCTGAAGCAGGCCATAGCTGACCTGCAAAAGGTACAGTAGCTGCTGTGAGGCAGACTGAGTGGCTACAATACACTGACACCAAATATTTGCTCACTTGGTTGACCAGTATACACCACAAATACCAGGATGCGCTCTCACAGCAGTGAGAGCATTTTAGAGTCTTTGTGAGTTACTCACGGTCTGAAAAAGTCTTGGAATAATTCATATTTAAGGCTTTCAAAAGACAAAAAAGTGCTTAAATACAATAATCAGAGATCATAATTATTTGTATGGATTAAACAAACAAGTTAAACGTGGTAATTAGTGAGCTCTAGAGGTGCTGGTAGACAGATTGGACTACAACATTAGACAGAGACAGGTAAACTGTTTCCCTGTGCTCCCGGTCATTACACTAACCTAAGCTAAGATTATCACCTCCTGACATCTTCTAGTTTCTGGAAATGTGTTTGTTTAGCATGTGGCTAAAACACAAACAAAACTACATCAGTTCAAAAAAGGCTCAAAAAAATGTTTTTGGTCCTCGTTTATAATGAGTCATATTTGAATAACAATAATTAGGACATGTTTTATGCCAGAACCATGCAAATCACCACATATCTTCTACAGCTTGTCAACCTGTATAAAATTCCAGACCTCTAGGCCTAACCTTATGGGAGCTAGGGAGTTTTTAGTTTGTGGTGTCACTGGTGTCCCCGAACCTCTCCAGTTATCTCCAACTGGCCAAATTGTGCCAATTGCTTTTACTCATTACTGTGTGATGCTACCACTTACAACTGGCTTAAGCGGGTCGCCGGCAACCTGGTGGATGTTAAGAGGTTAAGCCACTTGACCTTCCAGAATAGTTTTGTTTTACAGATTTTGCACTTCATTCACACTTACTCTAAAGAATATTTTCCCACACAGCTGGACTGTAAACTGCCATTTTTACAAGAAAAGTAGTCTGAAGAGCTGCAGCTGAAAAGTTGATCCAGTTATATTACTGTAGCAGCATTTTGAGGTTGGACTTTGCTACAGCAGTTGCATGGTAGCTTTAATGAAGTTCAGAGAATGCGTCTTTGTTTCAGTACAAACAAGTAGTATGTGAACACACAGACACACAAAAGCACGAGGTAACTGCCAAAAGGCAACAGATTTTGGCAAGAATTGTCGGCAAAATACTGAGATCCCAATTTCTAGTATTAAACTCTATTCTTGACTAGACCATTTTTTCTCTGTTGGCTTATAACAGCTGGTGGTACCAGAACTTCTTCCCTGTTCCTCTCTTTCAATTGCACATTTTTAAATTACCTGTAGTTAAAATACGAACTGGCTGTCATCAGTGTCTGTTAATGGTTTATATCCTGCATAGAGTGGCAACAACCATCACATTTACATGCATGCTTTACATAGTTTTTTACTAAAAGTAATGTGTGTGAGGAAAATGGAGTTTGAATTTTGAGAAACAGCATTTCAAACCAATTTATAATTAATGAAGTCCACATGCAGACCATGTGCAGTGAACTACAATGGAAATATTACCACTTGCTGTAAAATTTGTGAGAAATGTTGTATTGTGGTAAGGAAATAATTCAGGTCCAGATATCATCATACACTCCTTGCAACTGCTACTGATGACAGTATTTACTTTTCAAATCTCAACTTTGTGAGGCCTCTTTTTCTTTTTCTTTTTTTTGTTTTTACAGACATCCAGTGTAATTTCACCACTGTTTGTAACAGTAGTTGTTAAACATTGTTCAGATTCCTGTTACTGACCTCCTTTGTATACATTGTTACCATGCTGACCATGAATACTTAATACGCTCGACAGCTGCAGTGATGGTCCTCGGGTGGTGTCTCTCCTTCTGCCTGCAACCACAAGCCTTCCTGTAACCAAATAACACACACACACACACTAGCACCTTGTTAGCATTGCATATTAGCATCACAGACAAAGCAGTTGCCAAGGTAGTCATGCTGAAAATCCCTTGTCATCGCACCCTCAGGATGTCAGAGAGTAGTTTATGGTGTTACACGATATCTGAAAACAAATGATAGAGAAAAGACAGGCCAGAAGGCAGAGCATTGGCTGGGTGTATTTCTTTCACTTTACACAGCTCACTTTACTTCACTTGAAGGAAGAGCAAGGGCTTACAGAGTTGGGGACCAGAGTTCAAAAAAGCACTACATGCTGGAAATCCAAAATATTAATTGGGGAAACAGCTGCCGTATGGATTGCACCACTTAGTTTTGTCCAAAAGAGAGTAAAGAATCACCAAGCGTAGCTGTTCAGACTGTGTCGCTTGGTGCCTGGTTAGCAACTTAATTCAGCTTAATGGAATTTCCTCACAAAGAAATTACGTGTCTGAGTTACTGGAAGTTCTTGTCAAATTTCCAGCTTGTAAATCTTAATGATTCACCATGTGGCACACGAACAGTTGTGTTGTACCAGGGTATGGCCTGTATTATTGAGCAGGGCAGAGCTGCCTGTGTGATATCCAAGTCAATCCCAAAACCAGCTCTGCTTAGGTTTAAATAATAATTCAGGTTTATTTCAACCCGGATATTATTTTTGTAGTTTTAGCCATTGTTTCCGTTGGTTATACCAACACTGTACTCACTTAATTACTCAAAGTAATAACTCAGATCTGGAAACACGGCGACATCACTGAAATGAGGTGATGGACAGTTTGGGTAATATTTGTAGCATTCAGCTTTGTTTTCTCTTTAAAAATAAGTTTGGCTGACCTGGGGGTTTATTTAGAACCCGTTTGATCGTCTGACTGTGCGTATGTCTTTCCTCATGACATCACCACGCCCTCAAATCTCAGAAATGAACTTGGGAGTAAGGTGTTATTATTACTGATAGTAATAATAACACTGATAGCCAAAAGTATGAAAATTGGATCCAAGTTGTAATAAACTTGAACAACCCTTAAGAAAACACAAGGTCAAGAAGAATACCATCAAGGAACTCAAGACCAGGAGTAGACTCGTATGATAGCCCTGTTTACCTGTGCAATGTATGTTCAATGTGTCACCGCAGGGCTGTCTTCACTTCTCCCTTTTCCGGGCTCTTCCAGGTGGGGGAGCGTTTGGCTCGATATGATGTGGAGAAGCGATGTGCCATCGAAAAGGAAGACTATGACCTTGCCAAGAAGAAGAAAGAGCAGATGGAGGAGTACCGGAGGAGCGTCTACCAACAGCTGGAGGTTCACAACCTGCTGGACATGGCAATGGTCAGTCACCAACCATTGATGGCGATGCTTCACCTGTGTAGTAACAGCAGGTGGACAAAAAACTTCTTGGTGTTAAAAGGGGAAATATGGGGAAAAATCATGACATACCCATAACTTATCCTGCCTAAACTGGCTTTTATTTTGTCCCTATACCTTGTCACCAGATCACGAGGGCAGCAGATTCAACCTCAGCCCAGGATCCACCCTCCCTTCTGCCGTCTCCAGGTCACCATTCAGTCCCCGCCAAGCCCCATGTGACTACAGACACACTGAGGAAGGGGAAGAAATCTTACACTCCTCAGAACCAACTGTCAGACACAGAAACTGTTGAGGCCAAACTGAGCCAACCCAACACACCCTGCACCCAGTCTACTGTACCCAAGATAGACGTAAGTGCCACTTTATCAAACCTTGTGCTTAATCATCAACGCATTGTGGATACACCTCATCTTCACATGGAAAAATGAAACATGTTCAATACCAGCAGATAAAGTAAGACAAACCAGTGCTAGCGGCTCTGTGAGGCTGTAATCAGGCCCAGCAGTGCTTTGACCTAAATGGTAAGGTGTTTAGTTTAGCATGTTAGCACGCTAACATTTGCTAATTAGCACAAAACACAAATTAAGGCTGAGACTAATGTCATTAGTTTTGCAGGTATTTGGTCATAAACTTTGACCTGATGGTGGTGCTAGAGAAAAAGTCAGAAATTCAAAGTGATTTCAGTTCATCCTGCGGGGATGTTGAATTGCCAAATTTCACAGCAACCCATCACTGAGACCTTTCACTAAAAAACACAAATGTGTCACTACAGGAAACAGTCAGTCAGTCGTTAGGATTCATTGCAGGACACCATAAATATCTGTACCAAATTTCATGGCAATCCATCCATTAGTTGTTGAAATGTTTCATTAAAGAAGAAAAATGTTAACATAATGGTGGCACTAGAGGAAATGTCTGGCTGTCATCAGGTCTAGCCAGTAGGATTCATCCTCTGGGGACCATGCATGTATGTACCAAATTTGATCTGAATCCATTGAATAGTTGTTAATATATTTCAGTCAGGACCAAAGTTGTGGACTGACCAACCGTCTGTCCAATGAACTGACCAATGGACAGACTGATGGGCCGACATTGTCATACCTAGCATGACTAAAAATAATCTACCACACTGTGGCACCTTGGGAAACTTGTCTCCTGGCTTAAGCCTCTGTAGTGTTGGAACACGGAGCACACAGGGAGATTATGACCAGCAGGGGCTTTTATGCTTTACTCACCACCTACTGAGACCAGCCCCACTACAGGTTTAAATTTCACTATTTAATTAAAAGCGTGCAACAGTTGGCTGACTTCAGCGGCTGCCAACCTGGCCTCAAGGCAGGGCTTTGAGCCTTGTACGAGGCAGGAAGGTGCCAGTTGGCTTAGGGGCACTGGAGACAGTGCTGACTGGATGGAGCTTGGGTTTGTATAGAAAGGGGTCAAACATTCATTGTCATCATGATGTTAAATGAGCGATCTATTCAGTGATCAAATACTAGTGAGAGTGAGTCAAAAGAATAAGGGTAGAGGTGATAAATTTTTTAAAAGGATGGACATCCTTTTCAGGCTTGAAATTGTAGATCAGTTTTCTCAGAGCCTTTGAACCGAGAAATCTCCTGAAAATGTATTATTATCTCTGCCAGGCGTATGCCTGGAGGGGATCATGCATTTGGTCGTGTGTGTGTGTCCATGTGTGTATCTGTTTGCAGCTAATCCCACATGCTACTGGACCCATCAGCCAAATAATTGTTGTGCACATTTATGACTGTATGCTCAAGGACCTCTCATGGTTGCGGTGACAATTTTTTGAAAAAAACTATTTCATAATGCCATTGACTGCTCTGTTTCATACTGCCATTGACTGCTGTCTCCTCACTCCTCGTAACCGGTCAGTAGGGGCCGGAAGTGATCAACAACTGCTTCAGTTTGGAATCTTGTTTCCGCTAGAAACAACCAATCATGCCTTGTTTCCATTTTAGATCAATCAGTGCCAAATTTCGGTACCTTGAGAGCGGATTGTGTTGTGAATTTAAATAAATATTGATAAGATTCCTTATGAGCCCATCG
This sequence comes from Thunnus thynnus, assembly GCF_963924715.1. Taxonomy (NCBI): domain Eukaryota; kingdom Metazoa; phylum Chordata; class Actinopteri; order Scombriformes; family Scombridae; genus Thunnus; species Thunnus thynnus. The sequence continues at coordinate 10,115,306 of NC_089522.1, read as the reverse complement.
TAAAGCTTAGACTTAGGTCTTTTCAGCAGTCCTCGCCAGTTTACAGTATGCGTTACAACATAGCATGGCACTTCCAGCAGTCGGCAAGGCTAAAAACAAGGCATACTTAGTCTGCCGCAGGCCACATTTTGGCCTTTGTCATGGCTCAAAAACTGACATCCATAAAAAAGTTTGGTCTCATCTTTAACTGGAGCATCTGCAGATTAATTCCATACCTGATATGTCATCATCCACTTAAGTTCAGCACGATACAATATTAATAAATGCCTGTTTTGTTATGTTTGCTGCCATCTTGACTGTACACATCTGGCGGAAATCTGCACTCGAGTGCCCTCTTCTAGTTTTTTTATACTGAAATATACATATAAATCAAAACACTGTGGCAACAAAAACAAAACAAAAAAAAATTCTTTTGTATATACTTTTTGTAAATATTATATCTCAAAAAATAATTATATTTTAAGTTTTTAAATTCCACATTGTTGTCTTGCGTTGTCAGGTTATCAGTGTGCCTTATGATGAGAGGCCACTGCCAGCCCTTCAGAGGAAAGACTGGCCAGTGGAGGCCATTCAGAGCCCTGAAATAGGGCACTCCCCCCAACCTGACATCCAAAAGAGTCCACCTAGCCCTGAGATGAGCGGAGAGCCAGAGCCCCTGACGGAGAAGGCCCAGAGAGAGGCTGGCCTTCCCATAGAGATTTATGGAGAAAACCTGGTAAGAAAAAGTAAAGGTGAAAAACATGACTACCTAAGCTAACTAAGGGTTTTATTTTCTCTTGGATTTTTCCAACAAATACTTTTTAGTGTTTCTTCAGGATCATTTGTATTATGTACTGTAACTGGATGTTATTGCCCTGTTTTAGCTATCACAGATATATTTGTATAGATGTGTATGTCAGCAGATAACTAATAAGAAGTCACAGTATTGAATACCAATGTTGTGTTTGAGGTAATTTAGAAACAGTAGGTTGTTTGCATTTATTGATTTAATTTGATTATTGATTGATATTCGGAAGAACAAGCTGGAAACATAACATTTGACATTATTAGAGCGGATGTACGCATTTTTGTTTTTTTTTCGTGTCCACCAACTCCTGAGAAACATATCTGGCTCTTTAGCTGCGAGATGTTCAGCTAGTTTCTTCAGATAACTTCATCGTGTTTTTTCCATGAATGCTGGGCAGGTGGCTTATAGTAGGATTTATCAGAGCTTTTTTTGCTGACAGTAGCCTGCAGCTGCTGCAAACCGGGTTGCTGAGAGTGGAATTTGTGGGCTGGGAAACCAAAGCAGTCAGCTAACAGTGGATAAAAGGCTCCATTGCACTGAGGAGAACTGCAGAGATGGGTAATCTCTGTGGGTCTGACAGTACGAGTGACACCTTTCATACTACACATAGTCACGTATATCATTGATAATATAAAATATTGAATTGAACTGCTTAAATGATTTCTTATCAAACATCTTTAATGTTAATAAACACATATCAGTGGATATTCTGTATGGGTGTGTAATTTATGACCTATATATGTTACACAGTGTATATACAAACCTCTCTCCACATCTGAGGTAATATCTACATAACTAATAATATATTTGTGATATATTTCCCCCTCCTTGGCTATTCTTTTGCCCTCTTTTGTTTTCCAGATAGCTAGGGCATATTCCAAAACCTGGTCCTACAGAGAGGATGCACTTCTGGCTGTGCACAAGAGGCTTTTGCAGGTATCATCCACCACTCCCAAAGAGGAGCTGAGAAACATGATAAGAGCTGCAGTTTTCCTGGTCAAGAGGGCCCTCCTGGATAAAGTGTCATCCGTGAGTCATTTCCTCAGAAGGCATTTGTCTTGAATGCTGTGAATGTTCAGGTTAATTGAACAGAGGCTGCTGCCTGTAAAGCAGCCCAATGAAACCGTTATGGATATATATTTACTTTGTCACTGTCAAACTCTTCATCATGTTCTCTGGATTCCTGTTACAAACAGAACTAATGTTCATGTTATTAAAGCATAAGCACACACACATGCACACACTTAACAATGTTTCCCCTGTACCATATGCAACCCCAGTACTCTCTCCCAGAGCTGGCTTCCTTGAACAAACAGTTTTGACAAGGATGGCCTTGTAACCCCTCTCTGGAAACCATCTACAGCTTGTATAGTAATGAAAAGAGTAGTGCCGCAATAATTCTAGTGATTTATTTTCCTAGCCACATTTATACACAGAATACTCCATTAAGATGTTGACTGGTTAATTTTCTGATCCACAAGTGTGCCTCAGTTTTGGTCATGTTTAAAAAACCCTTCTCTGGCAACTCAGTGGTCTGAGCAGCCTGTCATTTAATTTCATCCTGGGTGTAAATGTAGCTGAGGGTGTTTGTATTATGTCCTTTCCAGTCTAAATCTACTTGGTGTACACAAAACTCCATAAATATTGATAATGAACTAGTTATTCAATTTACCTGTAAGAAATATGTTATTTGGCACTTCACTGTCTGGTGGATATGTCTGGTTAGCTTGTTAGCGAGTATATATAAAAAAACTCAAACTACAAATTGCCAAGTCTAGCCTCTCTGCTAATTGATGTCACCCTTGTGCTAGCTTTTCTTGGAAAGTCCACCGAGTGTTTAGCTTAACGTCCACTGGCTCTGTATGTAGGTCTTCCAGGCCTCCTTGAAGCTGCTGCGGCTCCTGCTGAGCCAGCTGATCCCAGGTCTGGGTCTGGGCAGGGCTGAGGTGACCTACTGCTTGGAGCAAACTTGGCCCAACCTGCTGGCCAGAACCGGAGACCCAGCCAGCCGCCTCCGGGTTACGGCCACTGCCTTCATACAGGTATTGTAACACACTAGACTGAAAATTTGACACCAGCATTAGAATTACAGCTGGAGTTAAACCACAGATTTTCCCTCTGCCTCCATAGCAGCTTAGCTTTGACTGAAGAGACAATGATTTTGCAATAAATGTGTCCATCCACCTTCACTCCCTTTACCATCTTTGCTTGTGTAAAACTGTGAAAGCTTTAGTCTGATTTTGTTGGAAAATCAGCATCCCGCAAAGCAAGCTAGCAGATTTCTCACCAAAGCAGTCTTGTTGGCATACAGTGTAAAATGTACTGCAGAGGCTCCTGAAGTCCTTGATGATGATCATCATTGTTTATGGTTATTATATCTCAAGTTTGACAAACAAGTCCTCCAAATTAGACAACCAAATAAGTTGTTTGACCATGTGACTCACATAGGAGCATTTTCTTATCGCCCCAGTCGGCAGTAATTGATAGGACGACACCATTTGTCTGTGCTTTCTAAAACTGTTACAAATCACTGCTAAAAATAATGATGTTTTATGATGTGACAGCACTGTGGTTAAGGTCTGGTTAGGTTTAGGGAAGGGTCGTGGTTTGGATTAAAATGATCACTTTGTTAAGGTTAGAGAAACACGTGGTGTGGGTTAAAGTTAGTGCTTCCTTAAAGTTAGGCGACCTTCATCATCGTGGCTACTATAATAACCACAAAGTTAAGGTGAGGGGACTATCACAGTCACGTTTTTTAAAAAACTGTCCTGACTTGCGGTTGGAAATGTGACACTCGCAGCTGGAAATGGCAGTTTCCTTTGGCAAAATCCACTGTTGGGCTATGCCATCCACCCAACCCAACACCTCCAAATGAGGAAATTAGTCAACTTATATACATGTTATCTGAACTGCACCACTGCTCCGGGTCATAGTTACTAGAGCCACTAGATGGTATTGGTCACTCAAATGCAATTATATGTCGTTTTTGGGCGACTTACAATACAACCTATTGTGTCCTTTTTTTGGGAGGACAGTCTAATTTCTACACATACCAACATCATCTTGTAACAAACACAAAAGGGACCTCCCTATCCCATGAGGCGGGCCAATGCAAGACTCTCAAGGGTGGAACACATACCAGGACCGCAAACCCAAGCACATTGGCAACCAAACCAATACAACTACAATGGATTTTCAAGAGGATGGATTTCTGAAAAGAAATTTCTGTCCTCCATTACCCAGTAAACAATTCTCCTCTCAAGCCAGTGTTATCCAGCATATGCTGTATCTATATATAGATTTCTTTATAAAAATGTTTTCTGTTTGCTTTCTTGTACCGGTGAGTAGTAATGTCTGTGGTATAGTTAAAATATTATATAATAAATGCATAGTAAATGTACTTAAATGTGATCACTGTAGCAAACAGTATGCAGTATATGAACATATACCCTCTCAATTCATAGGCATAGAGGAAAGATAATAGAAAATGGCTGAGGTTTGATACAATGATTGGAAAGTTGCCGCATTTTTACGCCACACAATGAGATAAGATAGAACAGCTCCAGTGTATGCAACACGTAATCCAACTTTCCACCAAAGGCAAACATGGGGAAAAAGTTAGCCGCACGTGCTTGGTGCTATTTTTGTTTTATCGCTGTGTTTATGGATTGAAGAAATAGCTTTATCAGAGTATACTGTGACTGGGGTTGTTTAACAGAAGGCGAGCCCTCTGTTCAATTTCCTGAAACTAGATGGTTCTCTCAAAAAAGACACACCACTCAGAAATGTAGAACAGAGTGTTTGTAACTTCCATCTGCAGGTGTCCCTGCATTAGAAAATGAGAAATTAGAAAATTAACACACTTTTAAATTACATCATTAGATCATATAGTGTGTCCTTGATGTATGGAAACAATAAACCGTGCCATTATTTAAACATAATGATAAGCTGCAAGAAAATAAAAATGGTAGAAAAGCTTAGTTGTTCTTTAGCGTTTACTCTAACCCTACCCCAATTTATGAAGTCAAGGTTAGGGACACAACTAAAGACTATTTGAATTATTGATCATCCTGTTAGCTATGTTTTCAAATATATAAAATTGTTTATTTGTTAAGTCTGTAAACTGTCAGGGAATGATGAAGAATTCCAATCACAATATCCAAAAAAACCTGTCCAAAACACAAAGTAATTCAATTTATGTTGATAGGAAACAGAAAATCAGCAAAGCCTCACATTCAGTATGCAGGGACCAGCAAATGCACTTTTTTAATTAATCATAACATTTATTTATTTTCTGCCAATCAATTAATCAGTTAATTGATTTATGGTATCCTGAGGATATAAGTAAATATACAAATAATCTTGATGTCAGTAGAGTGTCATTGGTATGAATAATAGTAACAGTAGAAAAAACTGTTTTGTATGCTTAACTGTGTTTTTGTATGTGTAAGCAGACAGTTGCTTCAGTAAAATGGAGCATGTTTTGTTTCTTCCACATTAAATCATTCTGATGGTCAGTAACCACACATTTAAAACAGTGATCGGAAAGGTGTCTTACTTTCATGCCCCACAGTAAGCAAACAGAAGAAACAGCTCAAACTTGTGCAACACTCAATCTAACTTTCCACCAAAGGTAAACTTTGGAAAAGATTACCTGTGTGTGCATGTGGTACTTTTATTGGTCTATCTCTGTATTGCTGGTCAACAGTTTCATCGGAATATACGACGCAACCTCTTGGAAATTACATGGCACTCACGAGGAAGACACAACACTCAAAAAAATGAAAGTTATTTCCTAACAGTGAAACAGAAACTTGTGCATCTCTTTGCAGATGCTGAGCTCATTTGGGTGAACATGTGCAGAAAGAGGACTGAATTCAGGATTGTAAAAATGTTCACTTGACCAAATGTCTTTCTAGAATTAGTACTTTGAAACAGAATGAACTAATTTATTCAAGTCAAGCTGTTTACATGAGAAATCTTTACTCTGCTAATCATTCAAATCATTTCTATTCTATTAGTTTAATAAAACGGTCCATATAAATACAGTGTATGTGTTTGAAACTATCACAGGTCTGGTAAAAGATTGAATACATTGAATAATGGTGCATTATACATCATATTTGTGTTATAAAACCCAATTTGATGTTATGTTCATTATCATTTATTTTCTTTCTTAGTTTCCAATCTTTCTTGAAAAGTGCACTATTCAATATATTTATGTTTTTTAATGTTGGATAAAATGTCAATGTGAAAACTATATGTAATGTGAAACTTGTACTTGTACTGAAAATTCTTAGATAATGATTACCCTCTTCTGAAGTTAGCCAGTGTTTTAGCCTCTTTTAGCTCATTGGTTTGATTTTGCATTGCAAATTCAGCTCTCATTAAGCTTTTTATAGAAAAATGCTTCCTGCCCAGCACTGAACAGCAGAGAGACAAAGTTAGGAACTAGCTGGTGAACATCTGTCTTTTTAGCTGTTAGATGCAACTAATATTTTTCTGGTGTGTTCAGACTGAGCCTGAAGCAAAATTTCAAGTTTTTACAGTTGGTGTTTATTCACCTAAAAAAAAGCAGATGACTGATGTCCAAACTTTCCAGGATCTCCCATACTCTGTTATTTTCCACCAGACCCCTCTCCCTTTCACCTTATCTCCATTCATAAAGATATGCATCTGTTTGTATCCATTTGCATCTTATGTTACTTTATGCAATCAGCTTGGTAGATTATCATTAAAAGGCAGTCATGAAATGTTGGGAGAGAGGGGGGGACGACATGCAACAAAAATCACTGGCCAGATAGAACCAGGTACCCTAACCCTTTATCACTGGGACGCTCATAATCTGAACACAACAATGAATTCATCACATGTTGCATTTAATTGTTTCACTGCCCGTTGTGGCCAAAAAAGCAATTCATGAAGCTGTAAATACAACATTTTCAAGCATGATTTGTCTTCTCCTTTGGGTTAGCCAATTTTATAGGTTGTGTCCATACATATCACACATTATAGCATCTGTAAACTCTATTTAATATATTGTAATTACATACAGTGTGTAGATACTAGTGTGTATGTCAGAGATGATTTTTGCATTTTAAGAAGGAACTTGAAATGTTATAAGTCATGTTTCTTAATATGCAGCATTCAAACAAGCCCCATGTTGTAGTCACACCGAGCTGTTTCGACTGCCTGCTTGTAGCCTTTAATTACAGCCGAGACATTAGTGCGGGCTCAGTAAAGGAGATGGGGTGTTTGTCATTTGTGTACTGTAGTGGAGGGCAGCCCTTTTATATGTTCTGATGGCTGAGACCATAAAATGTTACTGGGATGGTGGATTGAGTGGTGATGTACAGTAAGTGAAGCAGATGTGTAACTCTACATGAACATGTGTGTAAAAAGGATTGTAAAAATGTTCACTTGACCAAATGTCTTTCTAGAACTAGTACTTTGAAACAGAATGAACTAGTTTATTCAGATCAAGCTGTTTACATGGGAAATCTTTACTCTGCTAATCATTCAAATCATTTCTATTCTATTAGTTTAATAAAACGGTCCATATAAATACAGTGTATGTGTTTGAAAAATCACAGGTCTGGTAAAAGATTGAATACATTGAATAATGGTGCATTATACATCATATTTGTGTTATAAAACCCAATTTGATGTTATGTTCATTATCATTTATTTTCTTTCTTAGTTTCCAATCTTTCTTGAAAAGTGCACTATTCAATATATTTATATTTTTTAATGTTGGATAAAATGTCAATGTGAAAACTATATGTAATGTGAAACTTGTACTTGTACTGAAAATTCTTAGATAATGATTACCCTCTTCTGAAGTTAGCCAGTGTTTTAGCCTCTTTTAGCTCATTGGTTTGGTTTTGCATTGCAAATTCAGCTCTCATTAAGATTTTTATAGAAAATGCTTCCTGCCCAGCACTGAACAGCAGAGAGACAAAGTTAGGAACTAGCTGGTGAACATCTGTCTTTTTAGCTGTTAGATGCAACTAATATTTTTCTGGTGTGTTCAGACTGAGCCTGAAGCAAAATTTCAAGTTTTTACAGTTGGTGTTTATTCACCTAAAAAAAAGCAGATGACTGATGTCCAAACTTTCCAGGATCTCCCATACTCTCTGTTATTTTCCACCAGACCCCTCTCCCTTTCTCCTTATCTCCATTCATAAAGATATGCATCTGTTTGTATCCATTTGCAACTTATGTTACTTTATGCAATCAGCTTGGTAGATTATCATGTTGTAGTCACACCGAGCTGTTTCGACTGCCTGCTTGTAGCCTTTAATTACAGCCGAGACATTAGTGCGGGTTCAGTAAAGGAGATGGGGTGTTTGTCATTTGTGTACTGTAGTGGAGGGCAGCCCTTTTATATGTTCTGATGGCTGAGACCATAAAATGTTACTGGGATGGTGGATTGAGTGGTGATGTACAGTAAGTGAAGCAGATGTGTAACTCTACATGAACATGTGTGCTGGGTAGAATTCTTTGCAGTGTGCTCATGCATGGGTGTGTGTATGTTTGTGTGTTGAGTGAAAAAGGGAGGAAGTCTTTATGAGCAACAGTAGCTGCTGTTTCAAACAGATCAATTTAGGTCACAGTCATGCAGGCCCGTCCAATGACTCTCAGCCCTCTGATTTCATCGCCTGGCCTTTCTGGATCTGTTCAGAGCTCCATTAGAGCAATGACTGAATGCCTTGTTGTATGTCACTGACAAATTTTATGTTTGTTTTTGTTTCTCAAAAGCTGTGTTGTATCATGCGTGTCACATATTTCCGACATACATTCCACTCACCTGATGAGGTTAAAATGCCAAACAGCTGAGAGAAGATTTTCCAAGAACCTTCTTCTGCCTTACTTTTATTGTACACTTGTATTTTCTGTCATGACTTGTCTCTCTGCCAGATGTGTTGAATGACAAATCACCACGTGTAGCATCACACAGATATGATTTGTCAGTGACTTACAGCACAAGTATTACTTAATTTAAAGGTGCATACTGTAAGTCTATAAAGACATTTACAGCAAGTCATTGTTTATCCCATGTTTCCCATTTAGGAAATTGCTGTTTTGAAGGATGTGCGCACCCTACAGGTAATCCCTGGGGAACTAGTGAAGCCCATCAAATCCAACTTCCCTTCCCGTCTGGCTCAGAGTCGGGCCGAGCTGCTAGAGAAGCTACTCGCTGAACTTGGTACAGAGAACTCTGGATTCACTCTGAACAATGTCATGACGGTAAGGAACCTAAAACATGCTACATACATCTATCTATTCTTGTTGAGTTCCTTAATTAATTCAAATTATTATAAGTCTCTGATTCAGAAGCTAACCTTTATTTGCCTCAAAAAACAAATTTAGACAGTCGTACCCTGAAAGTTTCAGAGTGTGGAAGCTGAGAGCAGCTGGAATGGCTGTTGTGTTTTTTTTTTTTTTTTTTTTTTATTGATTACCTAGCCAAAACTCTGCAACCATGGCAGCTCTCATCTTCCATACTGTGAGACTTTTTAGGTCACACTGTCTAAATTTGGTTGCTGAGGCTTTTCCACCATTTCAAAAATATTCTAGAGGACAAACTAAAACTAAAATTTTAGGGGATTTTCTAACTTTAAATCCCAAAAAGTGCCACTGGACATAACAGGCCATCATAGATTTCCATACTAAAGCTGTTAATAACTACTGTTGTTTTTTGGCAAAGTGTCAACTCCATTTCCCCATTCATGCTCTTTCCAATCTGGACATAACTATTACAACATACCCTCTACAGCATGATAGCACATGTACTGTATTGAAATACATGCAGTATAATGCCTGTATTATTCCTCTTTAAAAGTAAGCATCCATCAAATGGATTTTCCGTTACATTTGGCTTAGCAATTATGGTGTGACTAACTGAAAGGGGAACAGTCCCTCCCTCGTTTGCTATGGCCATTCAGTTCATTCAAACAGGCAGTCACTAAGCTCCAGTCAGCTGAGTCAATGTTGTCACCACTGGCATCCACTTTTCATCCCCTGCACTCTTCTGGCTTCCAACAGTGACCTAATATCTACGTGCAAACTATCCAACTGTTGACCGGGCTGGGCAGGCCAATGAGCCATCCTGTCCTCTCTACTTTACGACCGGCCCTCCTCCCATCCCCCTCCCATGCATGGCTTTTAACAGTGAGGGCAAATTGTTAGTGTAACGTTGATGTATGTTAATGTTAACTATTACTTAATTAAATACACCCAATCTAAAATATCCTAGACACTACAGACAAGCTTCATAGTGTGATATAGTTCCTTAATTTACATACATATACAAAGAATATATTTATCAAATCATGAACCATTAATCAAATCATGTAAAACATCCAACCAATACCAAAATAAGATATTCTTCAAAACAGTTCTTCACAAAGATAAATCTCATCTTACATTAGGTTTCCTCTCAGTTTCTCCACCTTCTGAAGCCAAAGCCACACAGGTGGCACTGGGTGGCCTGTGTTTGCATGTTTGTGCATGCTTGCTCAGCGCCTGTCCCCTTTGTGTTGGCTGCCTCCCAAATTTGCTTGGAAAACATTTTCAGCCTCGATTGAGATGTGACAGGGGGGCTTGCCTTCTCTCCTGTCGCATTAAACAGTTTGATGAAAAACATGCAACAGATACCAGGTTAAAAGCTGCCTGCTAATTGCCTTGTTTTTTATGATCTGATGAGATACCTGATTAGCCATAGCTTCAGTGTCTAGACACTGTGCCATTCAGAGTATAGTTTAGCTTTCATTTATTGTTAACTTTGTTATCACTAAGATTCTAAAAATGTTTTGCATCCTTGGATTTTGTTGCTGTGGATGTCTGAATCCAGGCTAACAGAGATGGTTAGACCTGGTCTGATACTATTACATTGCAACAAACATTATATCTCTTAATTAAAAAGTACAGAGGGTTAAAAATGGCAACTTGATTCCTTTAGTAAACTCTCTTGGCTGACCCATTTCAGATAGTTGTCCTTTTCCTCAAGGTACGTAAAATGGGTTGAGATTTACAATAAAAACATTTTAAGTTACATTTTTAACCATAAATTTTACAATCAAATCTCCCCTCCAAAAGTTAAGAAAAAAGTATACTTGTCTACACAGATTTACCTCTACATATATACACATATGTACCTTCATATACTCGTCATTGCATCTAAACAGGAAGAACAACAGGTCATATCTTTTAATTAATTGAATACACTCAAGCTGAATCCTTAAACTGACGGCTAAAACCTTCACTGTGGCTGTTTTCATCACCTCTTTTAGCTGTGAAGCTTTTAAGTGTGGAGGAAAAAATGATAATTACAAGTGTATTAATACTTTGATGATCATTAATCCAGTGTAGAAGTGTGATCAACTGATCAGTTTTGAGACACGGTGACCCTGATTCTAGGAAGTGTAGTTATTTGAAAAGTGGAACTAAATGCAAAAACCGGTAGTTTTACGAGACAGGTATGACACCATATGTGGTATTGTTATAGATTATCTTATAGGAACCAAGTGTCTGCAGACAGAGAAGTATGACTACACACAATGTCCTTGTGTTGACAGTTGTGTTGGGCGGAGGCTGGAAGTATAAAGTGTTTGTGTGAGCTGTTCAAGTTGCTTTAATTATTTATTAAATGCAGTTGAACTGCAGGAAAAATACTGTGTCTCTGGTATTTATTTGCCTTTGTCACCTAACTAGACAGACCGACTTTTCAGCTGCAACGACACAAGCCCTTTTGACAGCTCTACAGTGTTAGCCCAGCTATGGTTTGAACATTTTTCCTTTTTCCTCCACTGTTACCAGGGTGATCTGCTCTGAGGCAGGAGCCAGAGTGAAAAAAGGGGGTGATTGAATTTCCTGTAATTAAAATGAGAAGTGGTCAGCAGAGACAACAGAGAATAATGGTAGCCTGTCCCTGAGCCTGTTGCGCAAGGGATGGGTGGCCTTTGTGCATAGTTTACCTTTGGATGTTAATGTTCTCTGTTGGCGGGATTTCCATTGTATTGCGACTCTCTTCACAGGGATTATGTCGGATAATTGGCCCTTTTTACGTCATGATGTGTACTTCTCTCAGAGGACTGCCTCAACAATGATGTTCTTATGCACATGAAACTGGACTGATAGAACAAATATTGCTTCATGAAACACTTTTGTAGAATTAAATTCTATTTAAAAGCAAGATGCTCTGAATATTGACTGTAGCCTGCACTTTTTCCTCACCATAGAGTATTGTGGGTAAGACAAGGCAAGGTTAACTTTATGCCACCTGTCAAACACAGGCAATGTAAACTGCTTTACACAAGGCCAAAAATGCACTAGAACAACATTTAAAAACACAATAAAGGTTAAAAAAAAAGACAGTAGAGAAAAAAATCAAAGGCAAAGGAATTCAGTAGAGTTTTTCATTTACATTTGAAAGTGGCTAAAGTTGACGTGCATTTAAGATCATCGGGAAGTCGGTTCTGTCTGTCTTTAGCTGATTGCTGCTCCCCCCAGAGAAATCCTTTCTTTTCTTTTTTCCTAAAGATCTAAAGGACCAACAAGAAAAGATTAAACAATAGGAATAATGTGCTCAGTCCTCCTGGAGTTTGTTTGAAAACCAGGAAGTCGAATAATAGAGGTCCAAAAATTGAACCCTGGGGGACTCCACGTTTTATGCTGATCCACTCAGTTCTACCAATGGCAGCAACATTGCCCCTGCCTTCCAGATATAGATCAATGTTGAAATTACCTAATGACATACTGGATGTTTTAACAGTAACATCCTCAGTCAGTTACTCAACATTCTGTTACTTTTCAGCGTTCACATGTTAATAGAAAGCTTTTTGTCTTCTGTCAGTTCTGTACAGCGGCGCTGGAGCACAGTGCGTCTGCGGTTCGAGAGCTGGCAGTCCGCATCATCTTATCCATGTACCAGCAGCACAGAAGTGCTGTTCTCAGCTACCTTCCACCCAACAATGCTGCCACACGGAAGAACTTCCTCTACAAAACCCTCTTCGATGGCTTTGCCAAGATCGATGGAAAGCTGGTGGACACTCAGGCAAGAAGTGTCTTTTTTTTCTTCACTGCGAATTAATCTCTCATTACTTGACATACTTGACATCTTCGTCACTTTAAAAGGAGATATTAGAAATATCCTATTTATACATATATAACAAAACATATATGTAACATTCTAACATTTATATGGCATCTGTATTCACTGTGGTAAAATTATGTGCATCAAACTGCCAGCCAAAGGGTGTGTTCACACTGTTCTGTTCAAACAGATTGTTGTCAGCGAGGAGCAGCTGGTAGATGGCAGACTGTTAGACGTGGCAGATGCGAGCAATCTCTAAAGCTGAAAAGAGATGAGCTTTTAGAGGAGAATACATTATGTCATGTCTTTTTATTTTTTAAGCTGGCAGTAACAGGGAAGAGGATGAGGGGTTTCATGTTGCACAGACAGCTAATTTCTTCCACTAAAGCCAGCACTGGCACTCTCTCTCAGTCTTTCTTTTACTCATCTGGTTAAACAAATAAGCTGTACTTGATCCATGCATGTGTCTGCTGATGGTATCAAGTAGATACAGTGTTTCACTTATTTCAAAACCTCAATTTCATCACCAACTATGTGAAATTGCACTACCAACAAACCAGACATACTTTTTTCATTTTATCAAAATCACACAGCATCTGTTGTTGTGTACTTTTTATCACAAATGTAGCCAGTAAACAAGGAAGCTTATGTTCCAAAGCTGGCATGGTGCAATATTTTTTTACCATAAAGTTTGTGAGTCACCCAATGACCAAACTTAATTTCTTACTGGCATTATTAGAGACCTAGCGTTCCCATTACGTAATGGTCATGCTGTTGAGTAGCGCTCAACTTCTAAAATGTCTGGTCTCATCTGTGTGAGCTGTTGCCAACACAATCACACCACATCACTGCAGCTCCAAGTCTGCAGAGCTGTTAGCTGGCGTGGTGAACAAGAAAGACCTGTGACACTGAAATTATAGCAACTATCTATTGCAGAATGAAGAAGAATTGGGGAAAGAGAGAAGAAAGGAAGCAACCAGAGAGGAAATGATAGACAAATTGACTTTGACTTTGAGGCTAATGGCTTGTCACTTTTCACCCAGACTTTGAAGAAGGGCGGTGGTCAACAGGATGGGCAAAGGGAGAAGGAGGAGATCCACGCACTTCAGGAGCAGCTGGCTGCCTTGAAAGAGATCACAGTAGGTGGAGCTGTCATCAGACTGCAATTACATCACCTCTCATAATGGCTACTACTTTGTATTTATGACTCCACACAGACTTGGTAGAAGCTTTACACTGTAGGTGGTCAGAAACTCAGTTATTCACATGTACAGATAACATCATTCGTACATTATATTATTATACATGAGAGTCTTATGAAGAGCAGTTCCACCATTAATCCACAACTGACAGATAAAGTTGTGTAGAGGTTTTCTTGTGTGATAGCTTGTCTTTTTAGAAATGTGCTCTCTTACATTCATTCATATTTGTCTGTCTGCTTATAAAGGAAAGAGGCAATGAAAGCACCAAAGGACAAATGGCCAAGAAAGAAGTTCCCAAAGTTGAAAAAGAGTCCCAGAAGGCTGGTAAAGCAAGTATGTGCACAATCAGACAGACACGTCTCAGTACCTACTCGCATTGATTGATTTATGTCACAAAACAACAGTATGGTGAAGATGCAGTCTTTTGAGTCATGCAAACACTAATGCATTCAGATGTGACCTGCTCATATGAACAACCTACTATTGTAGGTCCATTTAACAACTTTCCAAGTGAAAATTTTAAGGTATCTTCAAGGTCACAACTTGTGACATAAATGGAAGTCTGTTTCTTTTGTCCCTATTCTTTGTTTTTGTTTCTTCAGAAAGGCATTGAAATGCAAAAAAACACTAATCATACACTGACCATTTTCAACGAACAGAAGGATCCTCACAGCGTTTACTTTTGTTGTCCCAGCAACAGTGTCCTCAAGAGTTTAACCACTTGAACCCCAAGTATGGTACAAACAAAAGATCCATTGGAAGGCAGTATATTAATATCTAAGGCATGACACTGAGGCTACCAATTATTTCTTCTGTGAAGCTATAAACAGAAGAGTCCAGGCAAGCCACACCAATAACCCACTTAACAGCAAACATAGCAAGAAAATATAAGAACATCTTGTTGATTACAACTTGAATTTAGATTTTATTTTAACTAAAAAGTTTTCATTTGTTGCTAGTTTAGTTTTGTGGTGTATTATTACATTTGCCTGTGTATCCTCACAACTTGGCATGAAGGAATCACTCAAGTCATCAAAGCTTACATGTACAGAGCTCTGTAAACAAAATTATGCTCCTTACAAGTCTGGCATGAGTCTACTCTGCCTTTACATCATTTTTAAGTTCTGTAAAGTCTTTAGTTGGTTAGAATTGTGGCCTCCAGTCATGACAAGTAACAGATACTGTCTTCTTAATCTTCTTAATTTCCAGCTGTCACAAAATTGCCCCAGAACGAGATAGCACACTCTGTAGACGTCCAACAATCTATCACTTATCTGGACAAGTAAGTAACTCATCACCCAATGGAGACCTACAGTAGCGCGCAGTTAGTGTTCCAGTACCAAGGCTGATTCTTTTATAGTTTGTTATCTGATATGATCTACACACTCTGTTTCAGCTTGTGTATATTCTGCGGTAAAAAGGATGAGTCATTCACAGAGGATGGATTGGACCTTCACTACTGGAAAAACTGTCCTATGCTGAGACGCTGTGATGAATGTAGACAGGTAGGTTGTTATATTTTCAAAAGGGTTGGCACATTTTTAATCCTCTTGAAACAAGGAAGGAAGGAATCAGATGTTTAATCATCACATCAGTAATAAAGCTTGAAGACTTTGTGTGCAGCTCTGCGTTGTGTTCGCAGGTAGTCGAGATAGCCAGCCTCACAGAGCACCTACTGGGTGAATGTGAAAGCAGTTCCAAGTTCAGCCAGTGCCCACGCTGCTCGGAGGCTGTGGCCACTGAAGACCTGTCTCGACATGTCCAGGGTCCCGCCTGCAACCGTGAGTTCTCAGACTCTCATTTGAACATTTCTGAAAATGTTTTATGGTTGGTTTGTTTGTTGTTTTTGTTTTGTTTGTTATTTTCTTTTTTAGAATTTTTTTTTTTGCATTTTGTCCTTATTGGAAAGTGTAGATTGACCCCGGGAAGATGATAGGTGAGAGACGTGGTTCTGAGAAGTCTTGTTTTCAGCATATCTCAGACCAAATTTCAACCAAAGTACAACAACTCGCTTTGAGTTGCTTTATTTGAATGAACCTCCCACCTGTCTGCAAGTCTTCTCCCACCTGTGTACCGTGCGCTCTGCGCTGGTCACCAAAGTACCACACAGACAAGCAACAAGTTTCAAGGTCAGGAAAATACCAAACTGTTGGAGCGCTGTTGTTGGGCTTCCATGAAAATAGTCCCCAATATGATAAACAGCTTAAATGATGGCTTCCTCCATTTTGGATAGTCAGCACTGTCAAGACGTCTGTCAAGTTTGCAATATTTCAGACTGAAATTCATTTACTGATTGATGTCTTGTGAGTGTTTCATAGCTATGAGGCTACTTGGGTTTGTCTTGTTGCATCCGTCACCCGAGTTTGTTGACTTGGTCTCCAGGAAGCACCTTGCCTAACTGCCGTTGATTGTCCTCCAACTCCAGTTATCATGATTGCTGGCAACTGCACTTGATATTACCCAGTTTATGAGTATAATAAACAGTTTATTTAATTTATGTCTCACATTTTGTCAGAGCATTTTTTTTCTAATAACTTGTACTCAAAGCTCACGTTCCCTCTCTCACAGAGCACACAAAAAAAACTAAAACAAAAAAATATAATTTCCTCATTTAGATTAACCATTACATTCGTCCTAAAAAGACACATTTCCTGAAACATTGATTCACCAACCTTGGTTGAATAAACATACTTCTACTTATCTATCTTTCATCCTGGATTTTACCTTGATTCTTCCCAGCCTGAATTTTTGAAGCTGACCTTAGTTTATCCCACAGTGCTGGACACCTCTTGAAAACATGCTGATCCTGAAAATATGCCCCAAGTGTTTTCACAATGCTTCTCAAAAGTCAGTGTGTTTCATAATGTTGGTTCTGTAAGTTTTCTGTAAACTACCGAGCCCTGTCGCCAGGATTTACTATCTTAAAGCTGACGTCACCTTTTCTTTTTTCTTTGTTTACTGTAACTGTACCTACTAGCCTGAAGAAAGAGAGCAGGTCTCTTCAACAGACAATGAAATTTGAATTGTGAGTTTGGATAGATTGTGCTAACCTTTATGTTCCCATTCCTCAAAGGTGCTTTGTTGTCTTTGACAGTTCTTCCTAATTGGTGTAATTTTATCATTTTACTCTTTGGTTTTTTTAGGGACCTTTTCCGTAATTGTATAACAGATGGCTTAAAGGTGTTGTGTTTCTGTTTCAGCCCCCACCTCGGGTAAAGGCTCCAACCACTGTCCTTTGTGTCACAACAACTTCATGCCTGGAGAGGAGGTGAGATTCTGTGTCCTTTTCATCGATAAATCTATAAAGAAAATTTTGCAGCAGAATTTACACTGGACCACTAGTACAAAGCTGCCTCCTAGATAATAAAAATATCCATCTATTATTTTAATAGTCAAAAAAGGAAAAAAAAGCTGGTGGTAACTGTGGCTTCCATGAAAGGAATAGTTAAACATTTTAGCACTTAAACCTTTTGCCGAGAGTTAGATGAGAAGATGGATGCCACTTTCATATGTGTGTGTGTTAAATATGATGCTACAGCCAGTACACCGTTAGCTTAGCTTAGCATAAAGACAAAATACACCTGCCAGCACCTGTAAAGCTCACTACTTAACATGTTATATCTTGTTTGTTTAATCAGTACAAAAAAAAGGGTGAAACTACAAGTTGTGGTTTTAAGGTGGTTTATGTGCCAGACCATTTCTGGGCGAGGCGCAGTGACTTCATTGTGTCTGTAGTCCAACAAAAAACCGCCCTTAAAACCAACTTGTTTTTATAAAGATTGAACAAATGAGATATAATCTGTAAAATAGAGAGCTTTAAAAGTACGTAGATCTTTTTTTTTTTTTTTTTACCATTACAGAACCAAGCTAACTGTTCTGTCTTCATGGTGAGCTAAGCTAACCGTCTGCTGGCTGTAGCTTCACATTTAACACACAGATATGAAAGTGGTATAAATCTTCTTATCTAATTCTTGGCATTAAGGCTAATAAGCGCATTCCCAAAATGCCAAACTATTTCGTTAAGGTTTTCACAAAACATGGGCGTGAACTTCACGCTGTGTGCTTTTCTCTTTTCCTTTTATATCGACACACAAACTAGAAAGCATCTAATATAAGGCTTGAGGAGCAAACAGGTGTTGAGGTAAAATACCGCTATTGTTAGCTCCAAAGACTTCAAAGGAGGAGAAGCCTTTGTTCCTAATCGTCTGTTTCATTTGTCTCAAGATGAAGAAAATACCACCACATTCTTCAAATTCTTGTTAGTTTTAAGGAGAATTGAAGACAGACATGTCAAGATTAACTGTGTATGGATAAGACAGATATTTGATAGCAGTGCTTTCCCTAAAACTTTTTTGTAGAAAGGGTGATTGAGGATAATGCAGTTCTTTCTTAACACTGAGCAAAAGTTAATCATTCTGAAATTAGACCTACTGTTAGACGTACTGTCCTTTAATTCCAGCTTTAGTGGCAGTAGTGGTTTCCTGCTGTGGTAGCTCACCATTGTGTATTATACGGGCAATATTCGATCTGTAACAGGAAATGGTTGCAGTTAAACATTTACTGGATATCTCCACTTCAATATTAATCAATTAGGAAATGTCATCAAAATGGGTATCCGCATATTATGGGCATAGACTCAATACAACCTAAATATCGAATGTAATATAATATAACCACAGGGAGAATAGTTTATCCTTATCTCACTTAAGTAAACTGCTCATATCTCAGCACCTTTGGAGCTGCTAATCCAACACTAATCCTTAGTATCTGTCTACTTTCTGCGTGAAGAGAAGAAGAATAAAGTGGATATGTAGTGTGCGAGATTCTCTGCCCCACTGAAAGATGTAACAATCGAGCTGTCTTTCTTTTCTCGTCTCTCGTTGTGGTTTCTGTCATTGTGGAGTCTAAATAATGCAGTTTGTCTATCAAAGAGCCACTCAGCCAGCACCCGCCCCACCTCTGTCTGTCCCAGTTAGCAGCAGCAGTTAGGCAATAAAACTTTTTGGACAAAACTCAAATACAAGAATCCAAATGGGGGATTAAAACCTCTGACTTCAGTTTGATATGTTGTGAGTCTTGTAGGAGGAGATAATATCATGAGTCAGTGATGAAACATAGATATATCAACCAAATTATGGTACTTCTGTGCTTGCTATGAGGAACAGAAAAGTAAAGAGAGTTACCCACGTTCAACTGTGAGAGCTACTGATGAAAAATCACAATACAAGACTCTCAAGAAGCTGTAACCAGATGAAAGCCTGATAGTTTGACAGAGATCATTTATTACTTAATGCATCTTGAACATAGAACTGATTTCTGATTTGATTCAGACGGAAAGCTATGAAATACCTGATAAACAGAAAGTTGTGAACAAAAAGTAATAACCCTTTTTTTCATATAAACAAAGGTCTGTTTTGCCATATTCTTTTGCCCACTTATACCAAACAATTAATGATTTGACTTCTTGCTGACAAGAAGTAACGTATTTTATGTTAATAGAAGCAGTAGCAGCAGTTAGTTTAATGTATAAAAAATAATAAAAAATGAATAAAATAAAAAAGTAAAAAAGAATAAATATAAAAAGTCTGAAGAAGAAGAACCATAAGAAGTAGTCTACATTTAGTAAAGCTTTGAACATCACTGTCTTTTTGGTGAGACCAGAATCGTGTTGCCTGCCTTTTTTTTGAGAAACACCTGCTGTGATTTCACTGACTGGTGTGTCTGATGTTCATTTTGCTTAGAAGTCTAAATCCATTGAGAGCAGTGCAGCAGCATTTCCCCACATTATTAGATTTAGTGTTAAATCTTCCTCTTTTACAGAATACAGTTAGACTTCTGGCAGTAAACGCTCAGCTGTAACTAATATTAATGATGACTCTGTTCTGGCACATCTAGCTGGAATACAGTCTTAATTAATGATATTAATTACACTTGTGTCGTTCCTGTTATGACATAATGTCTGTTGTGAAAGAAGTCTGTTATCATTTGTTACTGTGCTTATTAAAAATCAATATGTCTCTTTGTCTGCAATGTTGTTGGTCTAAAAATAGTTTTAGGTAAAAATAAAATGAATTGTTAATGATTACACATTGAAATTCTTCAACATTGTGTTGTCTTGAGTGTTAGCTTATCAGTCATTATCACTGCAAGCCACATACTGTCCAAGAAGGTCAAGATATGACACATTAAGATATCATATCCAAATGTACAGTGACACTATGTGATTTCATTCAAAAACTGATTTACAACACGCCGTCTCTCACCTCACACACCCTTAAAAAAAACCTCCAGAAAGTCACACTCTCGTTGCCAGAGTCCTGAGTGTAGAGCCAATGAAAGACTGCAGTGTTAGTGGGAGGGAGGGCAGCCATCCGGGCCTTGACTGGGCCTACAGTCACTCGTGGTTGTCCCGATCGAGAAAGTACCCAGGAGAGGAACCGACTCACTGAGCTACTTTGTCCCTGTTCCAGGCCTGGAAGGCTCACCTCATGGGCAGAGACGGCTGTAAACAAAACTCACGCAGGACTGCGGTGTCCCAGAGAACCCAGCCAGTACAAGGTAAAGCATTCATAGTCCCTCTGCTTACACCTACCTCCCCAATGCTCAGTGAGAGCCAAAGAAAGTGCCCATCCTTGTTGGTAAAATTTCATGTTGCAGCTTTTCCTGCCTCAGAGTACAGAATGAGGAATATAAAAATAGCGACATATCGTTTGGAGTTTGCATATCCATTTTTGGTGATATTTCACAATCATAGTAGTGGTTGTAACTGTTACTGCTTAGATAGTTAATTAAAAAATTAAATGAACTGTCTCAGGCCAGTTTTTTTTGACTGTGTTGTACAGGAGTGAAGATAGAGAAGTTGCCTTCTGTGGCATTTCTAACAGTCATGATTTGGCAGCCTGCAAAGAGCTAGTTTCTCAAGGTCTATTTACAGGTTGCCACATCATTACACAATGTTTATTGTGACAGTAAACATAATGTCAACAATTATTCTTTGTTACTCAGCTTATCAGAAATCAGTCCCTCTGTTAACAATGTTGTAGGTATAAGAACAACCCCCCCCGCCCCCCCAGGGCGTCCCCCAGCCACTCAGATCTTGTGTCCTGATCAATCTACTTAATAGATGACAGCATTAACAGTTGTCACACCACAGTAAATGTGTGGCATTTGATGTGTGAAATATCACCTCCGCCCTTTCCCCCCTAACGTTCATGTTTAAATCTATAAAAGTGTATTCATTTTGTATGATGTTAGTGAGGTTTGTCTTCATTTCAAGCGAGATGTTCCACCTCTGCTATGAAATACTGTGGGAAAACTTGCTTTTGCTTTTTTTTGTAGCTGCTAAATCCTCTGCACTTAGAGTTGACTACAGTTTTCACTGCAGGACTTGCAGGAGTATTTTACAGTGTGGCCTTGCTACTTTTTCTGTTTACTTTCTGTGTACTTTTTTCCATCACTGATGTTTTCCATCACTGAAACGTTTTTCCTAATTCCACTAGTAGGTTTACAGGAGACAATTAGTGGCTTACTGTAAATTGAAAGTAAGCCTTGTGATGTGACCACAGTACTCAGTAACCTCACACTATTAATTAGAAGAGAGCATCTCTCACAGTATGTAGCTGCATCCCCACCAGCTGCTGACGGCATGAAGCTTTCCTGTTTATATTCAAATCAGAGGTGATGCAGGCTGTTTTGTTTGGTGGTAAATAATACACAAGAACACTGGAGTTCCCTCTGTGTTAAAGTTCTTACAATGGTTTTCATTTTGTGTGTGTGTGTGTGTGTCTGTCCAGGCAGGGCTGTTGGTGGAGCCAAGCTGAAGCAGGCCTGGTCGGTCGGGGCCAGAGCCAGGCCTATGGGAAGAGGAAGCCGGATCCCGGCCCTGGCACCCCTGGCCAGAGGACATACACCAGGGAAGCGCTGAAACTGGTTTGAAGCACCCTAGGAACCCCCACCAGCACCCAGAGGAGGAACCCAACAGCAACAAACACCCTTGTAATAGCCCCGACCCTAATCCACATATTTCCTGCTCCCATGTTCCTGCATAGAGGCACTTTTAGAGAAGACATCCGATAGGTTTCAGAGGTATGAAATAGGATTTTAAAGGCCAATACAGACTTTTGATTGAAGCCACCAATGTGTTAACATCTTTTTTTAAGACTGTAAGAGAAAAAGAAGGATTGTATGTATGTATTTGTGTCACATATTCACTCAACAAGACACTGTTGATTTACTGTATGAACTCAAATGAAATTCTAGTCATACGAAACTCCACACAGAGAAGAGACATCTAGACTCACTGAGATTAGATCTTTTGTCTCTTTTGTCTATACATCTAGCCTCTGGCGTCACACAACTACCGGGAAAATAAACACGAGCACACTGCTGTTTACTGATATCTCCTTACAGATTTACTGATTTTTAAGCCTTTCACTCTCATTGTGAGAAATTTTACAGCGTAAATGGAGGTAGTCCATTGATATAGTATTTCACTTCCATAAAGCTGGGAGACTCACATGAGATAGACTTTTTTTAATCCATATGGATTCTACATTTATCATAATGTAGTCACATAGTGTGTTTTTTACTCTGTAGTGTACTGTATTTACCCTCTGCCATTTTATTTGAGTGTCTGAATTCTTAGTGCCCTCAGAGTCCCACAATGGAACAACAAAATAATGTTTGTGACGTATATGCTACCCCACAACGTGATAATTCACATTTTATAGATGTGCAAAATATTGTTGCGCAACTCTACATCTGTCAGTGATGACGCAAAATGACGATAATTCACAAGTGTCCGAATTCTCAGTTTACTGCTTACTTAAGAGTAAACTGCTGAGTATCTGTTATGAAGAGAGAAGTGAAAAAGTGAATGAGGGGGAGATTTTGGACACAACCCCTGTCTGTCCGGTAAATACCCACGACTTATAAACTCCACACTTCCAGTTTGTAACACAGGCTTTCTATGTGTGTTCAAGCCCACGCCGAGATAACCGCGATGACATCATCATCAGAGGGGTATTATCTAAGACTTGACAAAGCTCCTCCAGAGCCATAGAAGACATTTTACAGCTGTTTTCACAGGCTGAGTGGCCCCTTTACAGCTGCACAAGGTGTCTAATGCTGCTAAAAATATGAACATTTAATGGCAAAATGGTAAAAAATGGGCAATTTTACCTTCAAAAACTTTCTGTATGTTAGTAAAAACAGCATTTAGACCACAAACTCTCCAGTAAAACCCAGGATATAGATTAGGGATTTAGGTTGAGAGCTTCCCATAGACAACCAGCGTAGCGTCAATCAGTTCTTCAATAAATATGTAATCAATCAATGCATCTTATCAGAAGTGAGTGATTCATACAAACACTTCTTGTAAAGCAGTAATGATAGGAGAGAGGGAATGAGGTTGAGGTTTAGTTAAAGCAGACTTTCTGCTCCCGTGGCAACACTCCAGCTGCAAATGCTTCAGTCCCAAAGCCATCGACGACCTGAATGTAGCTTTACTGTCAGCTTCACCTCTGTTTACATGTTTCTTTTCATTTCTTGTCTTAAGTTATATATTATAGAAAGAATAAAGTAGCACTTTGCCAAAGGGAAGATGCTTCACTGCTGAATTTCCAGTATATACATTATGGATTTAATTTATTTCCCTGCCGAATGCCTACTGACAATCTTTAGCACAGTTTTATATGCTCGACTAGTCTAGCAAGAGAGACGACAGAATTATTAAAATGTAGAGAGGAGCAGAGTGGAGATGAATGTAAACAGTAGAACTACTTCTGTTGAATATCACTGATTCCAGCAAACAGTTTCAAGCACTTCAGTGGCTTTAAACTGAGAAACGTAGCGTGACAATGATTCACATGATGCATTTTTATCACTATGTTACTACTTATATTGTACTACGCAGTGTTATGATGATGATTGTTGATTGTAATATAACTGTTATTCATCTACAGCCAAGTCAGAATGCACATCTGTGAAACTCTCGACTGACAGAAACATCCTAAAAATTGAGATTTTTTACATATACTTTTGCAAATTGTTATGTTAGTAGTGTGAATTCTTTATAATTATTGTGTGATAGCACTATCTGTTGTATTATTAGAGTAAACAACCTCAACATAGATGATGTATAAAAGAGTATACTTGGTTTCTATCCTCCCAGTTCATCACGTTGGCTTTAATATGTTTCTGTATTGAGAATAATTGCAACAGTGGATATTTTGTTGGGCTTTTATGTGCGTAGCAGTCAGTATTTTCTGAATAATAACTATTTTTTTTCTGCAAAGGTATCTGTATTTGTTTAAATAAAGCTAGATTAAGCTGAACATTGCAAATGTGGTTTCACATGCCAGATACTATTTAAACTTAAAGTTAGCTGCGGCTAGCACCTCTAACAGTACGTCTGTTTCACAATCTAAAGTTAGATTGTGAAACTAACACTACAGTATACAAGGACACATACACAGAAACACATATCAAAGCAACGTGCTGTTCACCACCACCAAACAAATGCTGCAACATTCATTCAGTATGTTGACAGAGAGCTCCGGTTTTATTTACACTATCATACATTAATCTACAGTATGACTGTACAGCCCTTCAGCTTCTTTGGTTTTTGGACTGTTTCTGAAAATCATACACAAATGAATAAACACTTTGAAAATAAAAACTGAGATAAAACAATATATTAACTTTAAAAAAAAAACCCAACAACCTCAAATCATTTGATTGTTATAATTTCAGCACCCTACACAATAATCACCCGGCTATAAATGCACCAGTTTGTTGTGTGTTGAGTGCAGTGAGTCCACTACGTACTGCGAGTGTAGTGGACTGTGACAGAAATCCTGAAATCAGAGAAATTACGATAAAATCAGCAGTTTCAGTAGAACACTTGGATGTACAGTAACACGTCAAGTCTTATTCATGCCTGCACAAACACGCACTTAAACCAGTACAACTGAATACCTTCTATTAAATGAAATCTGTATCTGAAGACACCGGAGAGATGAGACTGAAATAGCCCCAAGAATCAGAAACCTAGAGACATTTCTTTGGTGTTGACACACTGCGGAGTTGTGTCTTAGTGGTTGGAACATCAAAGTAGCAGAACATACAGTACAGTAGTAAGAGGAAGTCCAACCAGAACACTGTTTTGATGGAAAAGTATATTTTTATGATGTTTTTTTGCCTGGTGCAATAACCCCCCACCCCCCAAACTACACGACTGAGCAGATTCAGTGAAAAAGTGTAAAAATCATCAAGTATGACCATTTAAAAACACGAGTCTTCTTCTGTGTTTTCCATCTATCAGTTCAGCTTTGGTGAATTGATTTACATGTTTGAACATGTTTAAATTGACAGTCATATCGAGGTCCTTTGCGCACAAACCAGGTCCTCATTGTGCACCACGCTCCACATCCGGAGCAGCTCCTGCGCGCTCAGTTTGTGCACCACGATGAGGTTTTTATAAAAGCAGGGCTCGCTGTTCATGGGGCTCACCCTGCGCCTGGTGATGCCGAAGGTCCTGAAGCCCGGGTGCATCTCAGGGGTCAGGTGGAGCTTCTGCAGACACATCCCCAAAAACACATCGTCAATGGGGTACAACTCCAAGCCCTCTGAGACCACGAAGAGCCTCCTGGCCAGCTGGGAGGACATGAGAAACCCCCCACCCCCGGCATAAGGGGGGTATGGCTTATCATAAAGCTCTTTGGGAATGTAGTATTTACTCTGCCTGTTTCGGATCGGGATCGCCTTGGAGATGGTGTCCCCAACAAACAAGTCGGCCTCTTTGCGATCCTCAACTTTGAAGCCGATGAGGTCCAGCAGGTTGTGCGTGTTCACAAACACATCATCATCTCCTTTGAATATGAACTGCACCCCGGAACAGTAGACGTCGAACCATTTGAGAAAGTTGACCTCTTTGAGGGTCAGGTTGAAGAAGGTGTCCATGAAGTCCCACTGCAGGATGTCCCCGTATATCTGGTCCTCGTACTCGATCAGCTTCTGGAGGTTCTTGGTGTCTTTACCAGTCGTCGGACTTCCCAAGAGAAATAAAGTTCTGATTTTCTTCCCATCCACGGTGTGCTCCTTGCCCCAGGTTTTACGCACAGCCTCCCGCCGGTCGTGCTGCTCGATGACGGACTTGACCACCATGAGGAGGTGCACCTCTCCGTCCGTGCACTTTTCCGGGTGGTTGATGAGCATCGGGAAATACCTGCAGTGTCTATGCAGGACAAACTGGTGAAATCTCGGGTCCAATCGCCGGAACCAGTCCTTGGTCCTCACCGTCGCGTCCTCGCTGCAGTTGAGAACCTGCGCGTCCCAGGATGCCGGAGTCCCGTTAGAGACCCGTTGCGCATCCAAATCGCTGCTGAGTGCCGGAGAGTTTGAGCTCCCCAAACTAGTTTTCACAGCCCCCTTCTTTAATGAAAAACAGTCGGATCCGCACCAGTCAGCATCCCTCATATGTTTAACTCCCACTCCATCCTTCTCCGCCACTTTCAGCTTGTGGATCATCAGAAAAGACGCAAAGACAAGAGACAGACTCAGCAGCGGTTTCAGCAGACCGACCCGCTTTCTCCGGGAAAAGTGATCCATGGTTCTCACTGTGGCGCACAGAGACCCTCAGATGCTTTCGCCTTCATAGTGTTTCACAACTGTGCGCCTGAGTCGAGTCCACCACCGCCGTCCCTCCTCGTTTAGACATCCGAGGCTGCGTCCTCGGCTACGTGACAGCGCTGACACTGAAGTGGCCCCGGGGCCCTTTTTGGCCATGACGGCGCTCAGTGGAGTCACAGGTCGTCTCTCGGTGCAGGACAATAATGAGTGATGCGCAGCATGGCCCCGAGCTTCTTCTCTGCCCTCCCTCTACACAGACTGACCTGCTGCAGGCTACGTTTGGCTCACACCCTGAAACCCCCTCCTGTCCCCAATGTCCCCTCCCTCTCACCATCCACACTGATCCAGGACCGGCTGGTTTTCCATTTCTCTCTCTGACACACACACACACACACACACACACACACACACACACACACACACACACACACACACAACTGGTGTCCACAAGTATTTGATGTCGACCATCAAACTAAAATTAAACCGCCTTATAAGCAATAAAAAGTCTGTTTATCCATCCAGTTACATGTATGTTGCTTTTAAACAGTCTGTATCTACATAAGAATAGAAATAATAATATTCAGAAATAAAATACAATATAAATTATTTAGACAACAAAATAATGAACTTGCAAAATTTATTGTGTCACATTTTATTTGACTATATACAACTTGGCTAGAGGCGACAGACAGATAAATGATCACAACATACAGTAAAAGAAACATTACAGAGCAGAAGGCGCGTAAATAGACTTTTTATTAATACGTCTACGGCAAAAGCTGTAGATAAAATCACAGTTTTCATCCTGAACATTCAGGAAAACTTCAGATCATATAAAAATACATCCACAGCTGTGTGAGAGTGACTACAAGACAGACACAGGTGCACATTTATTGCAGAAATGGATTCATACAGGGATCAGATGGTAATAGTGATCTGCATGTGACTTGTCTCACCTTATTTAACTGATGTTCTAAAAGTAAACTCGACGTTTTTTGCAAGGTACAGTTTCAATTAGGCTTCACCATCACGATATGACAATATCTTGTTGAAGAAGTGCTCTGTTTTTCTTGTTGAAATATGTCTTACCCACATAACTTTTACATGGATCTTCGTGTGGAAAAAACAGGACAAGAAAAATAGTCTCAAAATTATAACTAGGCCTACATCTAAAGAAAAAAACAGTGTTGCAACAATAAGGTATCCATATTTATCAAATACAATATATTAATAATCTATAATATATGTATTAAAAATGTATGAAAATAATACAGTGTCCACAGAGGGTGACATCAGAAAGCCTTTCGCGCCCTCTTGTGGACATTTCTTGGAATTACAGTTTGTAGTTTCTGCCTTCTTCTCCCTCCGAGTTAAACCAAAACCTAAACTTTACAAACTAGAAATAAACTAAAACTGCACTTCTCTCAAACTCACACTGGCTTTATTGTCTCTACAAGTCATGTAGGCAACTACAATGGAAAAGCTGTTCGCCTTCAATATAAATTATGCTTATTATGCTTGTCAATAGGCTTTCATGCAATTAGTGAAATCGTCACTGTGGACATTTAAAAGCTATAATATGTGTTTTAATGAGCTAAAAGAGATAAAACTGCCACCACAAAACACAGCAGGCTGGCGCCATTATGTCAATTTAAAGACCAGATCCAAACCCATTATGGTACCTTGTCTTAATGGGATGAATACTAATAAATTCCCATATTCCCATAAATTCCCATAAGAGAAAACAATTAGGTATAATAATGAAATAAAGATAACACAAAGGACATGACTTCACTTTACCCACACTTTACCTAAAGTGTCTTTGAGTGAGCGCTATAATAAAATGTTTTTTTATTATTATTATGGGATGTCCGGCTGATGACGGGCAGTGACGTAGGAGACGGTGTGACCTCAGAGTGAACCTCAGCAGCAGGAAACAAACACAGCGGCAGCGGCGGAGGAGGAGACGACACACCACACTTACCACAGTTGTTTACAGCCAAAGCTAATGACAAACAAGACAGACAAACACCGCAGCTGAATAAGAGTCGTTACACCGATAGATGATGCACAAGGTAAGCGCTAAAATAAGCTAAACTGGTTGATTTACAGGCAGCTAAGAGAGTAACTGGTAGCTCCTGGCTATCCTGCTAGCCTTACTAGCTGCTAGCTGCGTTTGGTAGCTATAGCGAGATATTAGTGTTTCTCAGAGATTAACCTCACTAATTTAACTTCAACAAGACGTGGAGCCGCCACCAGAGTGGGAAAGTAGCATTAGTGGAATAAAGTTCAGGGTTGACTTGAGGTCGTGACTGACGGCTGATGTGACGTTAAATTGTTACATTTTTGGGCGGAGTTTGGCCGGCCGGAGGATCGTTTACAGGGGCGCTGTTCAGACGACTGTACAATCCCCTTCAGACATGTTTTAACACGTATATAAAACACTCTACTCACAGTAATAATGTGTGTCTGATAAGGTTTTTCCACAAGACGTAAAACGATCTTGTTAAAATCCTTAAAATGACTATTACTCCCACATGAAAGAATCTGAAGCTATGAACTTCACTGTGAAGTCCATTCTCGGTGTTTGTGCTCTGGAGGCTTCAAGTTTCCACATCACACTTGTGTTGGTTGAATACTGGACCAGGATCGGCTCCAAACTAGTTGTGATCCCTCAAATCCTACTCGTACATCCGCCTCTTAAAATCAGTCTTTTAAAAAGTAATCATTTCAAATCTTCCCTTGCACATTTTTCATACTACTTTTGATAAAGTGAAGAAAAAGAATCTCCCGTCTTGACTTTTCCTGACTTTGTGTTTCCTTCCTTACAGCATAGGGTTAAAACTATTCACAACGTCATTACCACGCTAAAGTCAAACAGCGTGACAGTGATTATGCGATGCAGCCTCTGCAGATGTACACATAGATATACCATGAACCAGCTTCTCTGTTCACTGTCTGCTATGCACTTTATTCAAGAAAACACTTCCAACATATTGATGCTCTCAAAGCTGGATAGCTGAGAGTTGAGTCACAGAAAAACACCCAATAAATGCAGAAACACTTACTTCGTTTGTTGTCAAGTAGGTGGTTTGCACATGGAGGGAATTTTCCTTGGCGTTGTTGTGCATAACAATCAAAAATGCACTATTAGAGAGAATACAACTACCACAAAAGTCAGGTGATCTTAAATAATATGATGGTAAGTAAAATGTTACAGTACAGAGTAAGTAAAATATATTATAATAGAAAAGAGCTGTTAGATTAAAAATATACTTTACAGGATATTGACTGGGAACGTGCCAAATGTTGACAGTATAAACAGAAAATGTAATGTGCAAAAGTAATAATAAAGTAAAAAGAATTGCATTAGTTAAACACACCATGTTGGATGTGATGGGTTCATGAATGATACTTTAAGTTAATATTTTAGTTTCAGTTTTGATCTTTTAGCTTTATTATAGTGCAGTAGTTGCTTAACAGGAGCATTTAGAACTGCTGTGACTCACTGTCGGTCGAAACAAACCTTTACATTAACTGGTTGCTATAGTTATAAGTATTATCACAGTAGATTGAACAAACCACATTATGTTGCTTTGCAGATGCCTGGTCAACTCGGCAACATGAAGCCCAGAAAGAGGAAGAGAGGCTCTGAGGCCAAACACTCCAGAAAGGTTTGTGTTAACTTTGTACTGTTGGACTGTCTCTTATTGAAAGTATCTGCAGAATTAATTCTTCTCTAATTAACTTGTTAAAAGGTCCAGGTTTTATATATTTTTCTTTAATTAGACTATTATAAATGTTTAGACTGATTGAAGATGAAATGTCACGGCTCCTGCTAGGACCTGTATCACTAATCAACCTGAACAGAAGCTATAAGTAAGATTTTACAGTAGTTAAATTTGTAAAATCACTCTCAACACAATGTGAAGGTGCAAGAATGTGAAAAATCATCAAATCTGGAGAAAGGAAGGCTCTGCACATTTAGGTCTACTGCAAGTATGTAATAATGAGGCCAAGATTTCAGTCACTAGACCTTTAACAATGCAAATATTTGACAAAAGGGAATCTCAAAAATGTCTTGTGCCCTTACTAGTAATGATGAAGTGCACAAGTTCAAGACCAAAGGATATTCATTATTAGCGCAACATCATCCTGACCCCCGTCTTTGACTTCCCGTCACAGGCTTCTTCTACGAGGAGGAAATGTATGAAAAGTCCAAAGACGTCCTCGGCAGCAGAGAGCAGTTCAGTAGGTTACGGTAAAGCAGCCGGTCCTCTGGAGAGTCTCTCCCGCATCAGCTGTGAATGCCACCAGTCTGCCGGCAGGAGGAGATGCTCAGCGTCGCCACAGCTGGGAGGACAGGAGGGTAAAGAGAACGAGCTGAGGACGGGGCCGGACTGGGACAGCTGCAGGTTGAACGGCACCTGGGACAAACAGGAGTCTGAGGACATGGATTATGAAGAAACAGGCAAAAACATTTTCCCAGATGATGACAGTAACCAGATTCTCCCTGTGGAGCAGTTCTTTGGAAACTTGGAGGTTGTGCAGGTGAGGTGTTTCGGTGTAACTCACAAATCTCATAACAGTTTGATTATGTTGCTTGAAACTAACGGCTAATTTAGGAGCGGTCTGAAAGACACAGACTAAACAGTTGACTACTGAATGCCGTGTATAAAAGTGCAGAAAATTTGCAACATTTTAATCCTGACACATAATACAAGTTGTCAAATTCAGATCTTAGCTCAGACCCTGATATCACAGTATGGAGGTTATGTTCTACCAGCAGTATTTTTAATCATTTTAAGTTTACAAAACTATCTCATCTCAAGATCTGCCTGCTGGCTTTTTCTGGAGCTTTTAGCTGAATCACATGGTCCCCATCAGCAGATTGAGCCTGCTTACTTGCCGTAGAAGTGTAGATGTTTAAACTTTCTATGATTTCCGTGAACACAGAATGAGCTGTCAAGCTCAACTTTTAAGTCAACTAGGATAATCTGCAGCTCCACGGCAACCGAGCGAATTCAATCTGCCGATGAGAGCTGTGTGATGCAGTCACAAGCTCCCGAATAAGCACGTAAGCGGACCTTGAGATTATTGTCGACTGCTGTTTCCAAGGTCAAGAATGAACTGTCAAGCTTACATTTTAACAGATTTTAAGATGCACCAAAATAGTCGAGATGAACTAAAAAGCTGCTGCTGCAGGACTGTAGTGGATCCTCCTCCCTGCTGCAGTCAAGTGTTTGCCTGGTTTGCCAGTTACATTCATCAACCCCATTGTTTCTACTGTAGTTAACACACATCCTCTGCCCTGCACATGTTATGTAATATTAGAGAATATTTACTTATAACGTTTTGAGCTTGAGTCCCAGAATAATATCGCCTTTGTTTTACTGCCTTCCATTAATCACTGAAAATGACATTGACATTGTCTTTCATCCTGCAGGATTTCCCTCAAAGATCTTCAGCGACTTCCGCCCGCGTCCACAGGGAGAACAGGAGGCGACATTACTACGCACCAGAGGACAGCGACGAAGAGGAGGTGGGCCTCAGCAGCACGCAGCAAGACGACGGAGAGGGCACTTAACGAAGACTAACTGCACTGGTGACTGTGGCGGACTCAAAGTCACGTCTGTGGGAGGACATAAAACCTTTCAGCACTTAAGAAAAAGTGGCCAAATGAAAACTTCCTATCGAGAAGCTGCATTCAATCAGCCCCTTGTCAACGGTTAAAATCACAAGACTGTTACCAATCTGCCAGGTGTTTGGGTGCTTATGGTCACGGGTGATGACGTCGCCCGCTGTGACATGAGAGTAATGGAAGCTAACGTGAACTTGCTGTAGCAGTAAAGCAAACATTACATGGGTGCATTTATAAACCTGGTACCAGGACCCCCACCGTGTCCTGACCCCTAAAACTCAAGCATCCCAGAACTTGTTGAAGTTTACCACCAGTGTGTACCAGCACTTTGTCAAGAGTTCAAAAGCGAGTTCTTAATGGTTAAATGTACGACTTTTTAGTTTTATACATGTAACATTTGGCCTGATACCCGAATTATTTAATTCGATTTTTTTTTTTAAAGTAGCCACCTGTGAGGAACATGTACAATAGTGCTTGTTTTATTTATTACAGCATTTACGCTCACACCACCCCTGGTCCAGTGTGTGTGTGGGTGAAGTGTGAGGGTGTGTTGACACAGCACTTTATGTAGACAAATCAGTCCACATCATTTATCGCCTCTGAATTGGAGTACCACGTTTGCAGTTGGAGATTAGCCTCGAGAGATGCCAAACATAGTGCAATAACAAACAAATAGCAAATTTCAAAACGGCTGATTTTCCCCCTTAAATCTATTTTAAATGGAAAAATGCAAAAGTGTCATGTCGGTAAAAGCAGCATAGTGATATGTTTCAGAAGGTATAAATGTAGATACTCACGCCAAAGAGCAGTTTCAAAATAAAAGCTTTTAATATCAGAATGTCATAGTTGATGAATGTCAGCAGGGTTCTTCCATTGTTCACCAAGTGTCTAATATTCCTCTTTGACTCATCTTTATGTGCTCAGTTTCAAGTTTTGTCATCACTCTGGCAGCTTGTTAACATATAACACCTCTGTCTATATATATACAGTATACATATATATATATATATATAAATGCAGCTCAAAATAACATTACATTACACATGGAAAAACAACAAATATTGAGGTTTCTGTGTAAACCGGAGATAATTTAGGCTCGACTTTTAATCCAGTCCTCTGATTTTTGAGGTTAACAGCAATTGCACTAGCATTAACAACATGTGTTGTAGTATTTTGTATATAGCTTTTTGTTCTGACCATCCAATCAAATGTGTGTTATATATTTTTACTGTCTTTTAAATTCATGCCTTATTTAACACTTTTCATACTCTCCTATGCAACTTTCTGACTGAATGAATGCCTCATAAATTTAAGCAGTCATTGTAATCAATTCATGCATTTTACATCACTGTGCCAACGCAAAGAACAAATAAATGTTTTTCATGATTTCAAGGTCTTGTCTTTTTTTTTTTGTTTTAGCTGTTTAAGTGTAATTAAAACAAATGGCTGATCATAGTAGGTAAAAAAAATTAAACTAGGTAAAAAGGTCCATCCAACCTTGCTACAATCGACAGATAATTCACATAACTTATCAGTGTAAATACATGATGTTACATACATATCAAAACTTAAAAAAATATTCATCTCAAGCGTCTCTTCCTCCCTCTGGCCGTCTGTTTTCCTTTGTCAGTGTTTCTGGCTTGTTTGAAGATCTTGTTGGTGTCACACAGCAGGTCGTGGGCTCCTTTCTTGTGGCACACGATGTGCACCAGCTTCAGGTTTTCCCTGGTGAACAGCAGGCGGTAGAAGTAGCTCAAATCGATGTCGGCGCTCTTGTGATTCTGCAGAGTGTCCACCAGAGTGGGAATGATCGTCCTCTTCTTTTCAATCCTGTAGACGAGATGAAGAAATGTTAGCTTTATGTGAGGAAGCATGGATTCTGTGCCTTTTGAGAAAACATTCATTATCAGGGCTGCTATAACTGTCATTAGGATACTGATTAGTTTAAACATAATGTCCATGTGCAGAAGCTATAGTAAATTGTGCAGATGCAGACAAATATTTTTAAACATGGCAGCCACAGCCAGGATGTAGCCAGACTTGACTTGCCCCTCTTTTTGACTTTTTGACTCAGCTAAGGGGTGTCCAACCTGTGGTCCAGATTCCACGTGCTGAAGAGGATCCGGCTCTCTCGGCTGCCGTAGGGGTTGATGGAGTGGAGAGACTGGCACAAATCCAGGTCAAATGATCCCTGAGGAAGAGGAGTAAACAGGTCCAGTTCTTTCTTAATGTTGTATAAATTTGGCAAATTTTCATTTGGTCAGTCTTGTGGAATAATGGTTATGTGTTGTCTGGCTTGGGATGATCCTAGTTTAGTAACCTCTACACAACTTTCAAATTGTCTGAATTGCTGCTCGTACTACAAGACATTTCTCTTCCCAGACTGTTGGAGAGATCCATTAGTGGAGCAGATGAGTACCAGCCTGTGGTGGTTTAAGGGTTTTTGTATCAGATCTCAACAGTCATTTAAGTCTGCATTAGTTTTTGTTGTTCATTCAGCTCTGATCTATCAACACCTCAGTATGTGCTTTCATCTCTGCAGTACCTGGCAGGTAAACCATCCTTCCCGAGTACAAAGGCGATTTGGCTCCTTTTCAGTCCTGTCAAAGTAGCAGCCGTTGTACCTGGCTGACTTCAGCATCTCTGCCAGGTGGTTTGATGTTTTCAAAAACTCCGCCCTGGCTTTAGCTGTCCGTAGGTCATTGGTGGCACCATTCACCTGGGAACCGAGACAGAAAACCAAACTTCCACGTCACGACTGATGCCTGACTGAAGACGATTCATTCATAGAAATGAAAGCTGCTGAGTATTAGTTGACTTACCTCCTTCAGGTAGCCTCGTATCCTGCTTTCACAGTTGAACTTCATGTAGGCAGACTTTGTCTTGAATCGAGTGTCAATACCTGAAATGCAACAACACTTAACAACAAACTCAGCTACAGACTTTCAACATGTTTCAATTGCAAAACTAATTTGAAGCAATAAATCACATCAATGTTAGAATGCATTGAACATTTTGTGACCTATGTGTCATTCACATCTCTCCAACCAGTTAGAAAATGTTACGCACACATAGAGCAGCCATGATGCGTACAAAAACGCTTAGTTGAAAGCACTCAGTACCTGTGAACCAGTCTTTATCCTCATCTCTGGTCTCAAGCTCCGATCTGTCCTCCAGGTTCAGCAGCAGGTCAGTCAGGATTTTACGCTTCTTAGGAGACGTCTCATCAGACAGGAGCCCCTTCGCTGCTTCGATGAGGCCACTGGCGTGCTGGTCCGTGTCCAGTAACTGACCGATGTCGCACACAACTGATGTTTATCAGAAGCACAGGAGGTTATAAAGGTTCGACCTGCAGTGAATTTAGAGCTGAAGCATTTGACTTGATTTGGTACTGGGGGTCACTCTACCTACCTCCAGCCCATGTCTGCTGTTTGGAGAGAAGAACAAGTTCAGTGTTGTCGGGCAGAGTCTTGAAGAATTCCTCCGTCACCTTCGTCCCGTCCGAATACAAACAAACTTGTGCACCAGAAAGTGGCAACTGAAAATGAGGACATATTATCATAATAATAAAATGTGTTATTTAAAGTCAAGTGAAATGTACACCCAAATTACAATGTGTTACATTGTGTCTATTAAGTGGGCTAACTTGATTTCAATTAATGTGTAGGAGACAGCAGCACAAGTCTGGAGCTATTTCAGGAAAATATATTCATCTAATTGTTTTTTTTTTTCTAGTTTCATATTGTTCTAAGGGAAGGCTCACTATCTCTCGTTCATTGTTCCACACTATGAACACTGTGAATACTGTGATGGCTACCTATAGACAAACAAAGTTAGTGTAATACAAGCCTTCCCAGAGGTGCAGAAGGACTCTTATGTTCTAATGACAAATGTTTTATCATTTTTACAGGATGTGCAGACCATCTGGAGATACAGGAGTTATGATGACAGAATACAGAGATATCTGATGAAATGTTGCCTTACATCACAGAGTTATCTGTGACACAGTCTGTTCAGATTAAGTGGATATACTGTATTTATCTTGTGTCACATACTGAACAAAGTCACTGTACAACAACTGTGGCCTCAGAGGAGGTTTTTTCTCCAACGCTTCCTTTTCTTTCTGGTATAGAGTTTTTTCACTGTGTGCTGCAGGGCAGGCGATGTCCTCTGAATGAAGATGAAATGTTATGGCTGACACACGGTTGGTCATAATGGAATACTGTTAAAATGATTTTCATTATAACATATATATATTAGAGCCCAACCGATATGTAGGTCAGCCAATATTATCGGCCTATCACATATATATCAATATCAGTGTATATGTGGTGCACCGATACACATATACATATATATATACACACACACACACACACACACACACACACACACACACACACACACACACACACACATATGTATATATATATATATATATATATATATATATATGTATTTTTTTTTTTAAAGTTACATAGGCAAAATTTTATGTATATTTGATCCTTTTTCTTAATTCAAGTTTAATATAGGCTATACGTACATATGTTTTTTTTGTTCTTTGTTTTTTTATTTATAGTTATTTATAATTATTAAATTCTCATTAAAGTTTACTGTTTCAGTGCGCTGATGTCATTTTATACAATGAAATGTATTGTTAAACTGTAGAATATCCTGCCTCCATTACATATCTTTGTCACAAGAGTTTGATAACCACATTTGAAGGATCATTGCAAAACATGGGCATTTCTGTATATATCCTGTATATATAAGATTATTAACCGATAAATCGATATCGGAATTTTTTTATTCCCTATCATCAGTATCGGTATCGGGCCGAAAATCCAGAGTCGGTCGGGCTCTATTATATGATCATTATTATGTATGCAAACATTACATTTAGCCACACTGGTGTGTTTTGTCTCTCTGGCTTGTCTGTGTGATAAATTCCCATCCTGTGTGTTTAGTTTTATCTAATATTCAGATAACTGTGTCAGAAACACGTCAGTTTGTCTGGACATGATGTGAAAAGAAATGAGTCTCACTGTATCGCTTTTTGAGTGAAGATGACCCAGGACCGTCACTTAGATAAACTTAACGCGCTCCAAAACTGATAATACGTTCAAACAAGTCACTTATGCAGCTGCTAAAGTGGCCAATGTAATAAATGTATGTTCCTTTTGTTCACCTTCAGTGTTCACCTTTCTGTTTTTAACCCAAGAGCGAAAGAGAAAGCGAAGCAGCTGTAACTTGTTACTTAAGACAGACTACAAGAAAACACACGGAGACTCACCTGTAATAATTTACAGCCTTTTTTGAGCAACTCCTTCACATCTTTAGCCGCAACTCCATATTTTCTGTTTTCATTACAACTTCTTATTTTAACAGGTTTACTTTTCCCGAAGAGTTTGAACATTGTTGTTTCAGTTTATACGGTTTGTAACTACCGCTTCCTTCTTCTTCCTGCTGGCGCTGTTTACACACACACGCTGCTGCCCCCTAGTGGTGATTATCTGTTAATGTCTCTGCTGCAGGATAGATGGATAGATAGATAGATAGATAGATAGATAGATAGATAGATAGATAGATAGATAGATAGATAGATAGATAGATAGATAGATGTTGTTGGTATGGTTTCTATATGAGGAGTCTTGGAGGAAGAATTGAGATATAAGTATCAGTAGTGATACTATAAAGCAGTCCTAAGTCCTGCATTCAAAAAGTAAAAGTACAAGAGTAAAAAAAGTAAAAGTAATAAAGTATTATTAGGTCATTAGTTTTATATTATTATAGTGCAACCATGTGTAAGCAGCATTGTAATGTTGTCGCTGGGCAATGTAAAGCTAATAATTTTTAGAATACTTTTCATAAGTATGTTCATATGTTTGGTATGTTCAATAATAATTAACAAAGTAACTACTACATACACTCACTGAGCACTTTATTAGGTAGACTAGGTAGAATTTAATGCAATCTAATACAACAACTCTGCCATAAATTCTACTTTTACAAAGCTTATACATTCTCGCTTTTTGTTGACATTGTCAGTAGGGTGATAATTCTACTTTATGTTTATTATTGAGGTCGTAGTGGACGGTGGTGAAGAATGTTCCTAATATTTTGTCCACTGTATTAACATACATGAGAGGAGCAAAATATTAATAAAACTTCTCAATATAATGCATCCTTTCTGACAATGTCAACAAAAACACAGTAGAATTTATGGCAGAGCTGTTGTGTTGGATAGCATTAGATTGCACAGGCATTCCTAATGAAGTGCTCGATGAGTGCATAGTTGTCGTATAAATGTAGTGGGGTAAAAATGTAATATTTCCCTCCGAAATGAGAGGAGTGGATGACACCTCTGAGTGTTCAAGTAAGATCTGTTATTGAGAAATTTCTTGTTGTAGCATGTAGAGCTGAATATCTTGTTCCACAACATAAATGTGATGCAATATTACAGTATATTCTCTACCCACAGAATAAAATCTGGTTCTTACGGGATAAATGGCCCACAGTGTGATTTTGGGAGCTCTGTAACTTTGCGGTGCTGTTAGCAATCATCACCCGGCAGTGCAGCCACATAAAGGAACTCATCGTGTACAACACTCCTAACCTAGAGCAATACAAAGATCATGCCCTTCTTACTATCGCCCTCCACCTTTTATACTTAACCTCTCGACTGTCTGAAGGGCTTCTCCTGAATCTTCTGTAATGTCTTTTTGAAGCATGTACAGCATTACATTCATGGAGGCATCATCCCATTTTGGGTCTACTATATCAGACATTTTTTGGGAAATTGTCTCATTTGCAGGCCAACCATTTCACACAGTAAGCGATTCATTCACCCTCCCAGACACAGTAAAGTCAGATAAAGTAGGTCATCAAGGAAAATGGGATAGATAAGGTCTGAACATGCAACTTTAACAGCCAGTCACAGGAAATTATCTCACACTTTGCTATAAAAATGGTCCACAGACCCTTTTTTATTGTAATGGACCATCTTTTATAAGTTTAAATATTTAAGTTAAATGAGCAGTTTCGATGTTTCCTGTTAATATCAATGTAACTACTGTACTAATGTAATCTACTGCATTACTACTACTACTACTACTACTACTACTAATTATTATTATTATTATTATTATTATTATTATTATTATTATTAAATAATTCTATATTTATGTTTGCAATAGTTTGCATTATGGTAAATATACATGGTGCTGAAATATCATACAATAAAATATTTTGTGTTCTACATCAGCTGTCTTTTTTGTTCTCAACTTTATTTGTCAAAATTTTAAATACACAACACACAAATAATACACAAATACAAGAAAAAAACGTCACACAAAACAAACAGTGAACAAATCCATAAAGGACACAGATTAACATAAAAAGCACAGAAATAAAATTATATATACAATACACAAAATAAACAAACAAAAAGAACTGAATATAGAAGAACTGACAATAAAAAAGTAAATGAATAAAAATTACATGTTTACATAAATAAGTTCTGAGTGTGGAGACAGTATTAAGGCACTTTTGTGGTTCCTTATATATATCATTGCAGGATTTCTTATATATATCATTGCATATGATATTTCTGCGAGGAAAGGCAGTAAAGGAGAGGATTTAGAACATTTACGCTTGTAGATATAAAATGTAGCCATCAAAATATGAAAAATGACAATATATTGAAAGGAATCGTTCTTGTGACTACACCGGCTGTCAAGTTAAGGGAGGACCTGCATGGCAACGTGAACATTACCATAGCAACTGATGCAGCGCAATGGAAGATACCAAATAAAGGGTGTAAGGATCAAATATCACGATTAAGAAATTTTGTTCAGATGTTATACTTCGGGGTAACACTACTTGGTGCCTTAACATAATTCTTTTATCTTTAATTGTTGCTATTTGTTTTATTGTTTACTCGTGAATACTCCTGATGAAATGATTTAATTTCTTCGGTTAGCCCCTGCGCACTAGATGGTAGAATCCTATCACAATATGGCGGCCGCGGGTTTGAAAATCTAAACGGGTGGAAGAGATAATATTCACAGTAACGCCTCGCTTTGTGCGTTACATTTCTGATTTTTCTACAATGTCACGCTCATTTTTATGTTAACTTAAGAATATGGTAAAAACAGAGGACATATCCACCATGGCGGAGGGCTGGAGAGAAGTGTTCGAGAGCAGCCGTTTGGTTCCCCCGCACAGCCAGACAGTCCGCCTGGCCGCGGACAGCCACTCCAGCCGGTCCCACGGCTTCCAGCTCAGCCTCAGCCGGCTCACCGCAGCTCACCGGCCGGAGGTGACTGCCCGCAGCTCACGCTAGCTTGGTAGAGATGTAGCAGCAGAGATGCGGCGGTGGTTAACGCACATGAAGTCTGTTTAGTATGTAATTTGTGTAATTAGTAGACTCTACTGACTTTAGACTGTCTTTACATGAACATAAATATTATCTCGCCCCTGTACGTCACAGTGCATACAATAACTCAACGGGAGTATTATCAAACGTAGAAGCACCAATACAAAAGACCCATGTTAGCATGTTATGGGTCCTTAGAGATAATCCACCACTGCAGTTAATCTTAATCAGAATAATCTTGATTGGCCAAGTATGTCTATGCATACAAGGCATTTGGCTCCGGTTTAGTGGCTCTCAGTGTACTTACACAGGATAAAAACACAACAATCTTCAGAAATATACACAGGAATGACTATATTATATATAAATATACATATTATAATACTAGAGAAAACGTTTCTGTGGACTGCAAATTTGCATGCTTACTTGTCTCACAGCTGCTGCCTGCTGCTTCCATTTAATAAGTGTTGTGTAAATAAACCACACTTTAAATTCAGATTTTAAGTGGATTAAGTGTTAATTAGTGGAATATTTGTGTATTGCATCTTGTATA
Source organism: Thunnus thynnus (assembly GCF_963924715.1). Taxonomy (NCBI): domain Eukaryota; kingdom Metazoa; phylum Chordata; class Actinopteri; order Scombriformes; family Scombridae; genus Thunnus; species Thunnus thynnus. Next base: position 10,074,019 of record NC_089522.1, on the reverse strand, counting down.
AATATCTTGAGTGAAGCTCAGGCATGAGGGTTTGCTGAGAGGTTGGATAATGTTACATTGTCAGATTAAGTTTGTACTTTTTCATACACCCAAATGTTTCAGGGCTGGGGGGGGGGGGGGGGGGGGTTAATTTTGTGACTTTTCTAATTTGAATGTCTTCCCTTTTCACTCACAGGAGGTGTCAGATTTGGAGCAAGATCTGACATACCAGCTGCGAGTGACCCTGTTTGACAGAAATCACCAGCACTTCTTTGGGAAAACATGGAAGAGCCCACCCCAGGAGATGAAAAACAACAAGATCTCCTTCAATGAGGTAGCTGTATTATGAGAGGCATTCCTCTAAAAAAAAAAAAAAAAAAACGCAAGATGACACACAGCCGTGATTTACTGCGTGTTCGGACAGAGTTTGTAGGCTGTATTTGAAATGCTTCTCATGTTGTTTTGATAAGAAGCGGATTGATCATTATATAGGAAAATTAATACAAATTCAATCATCAGTTGCACGAATTTAGCACAGCTATTATTTAATTAGAATCAACTCCAAAGCTCCACCACTCGAGGTTTTAAATTAGCCGAGATGATTGGACCTTCATCTGCTACGCTCTGGAGAAAGCTGTCAGCCTCAACACAGCAACTTACAAACAGTCCTGATTGCCAATAAGTGATTCCAGATGCATCCAACAAGTCCTTTATTATAAATGTTTCTGTCCATTTTCTCAGCCTGCGAGTTAAATAAGATCAAGTTTTTAGCGTGAAGCAACAGCTTATGAGAGCTGATGAAATTACTCTGCTTAATTAGGCTTCTGCTCAGTTAAAGTTGGGCAGAGCTATATGCTCGAATTATGTGTGGTCACCATAGAAACACTGATGCAATGTGTTTAGAAATGTAGAAGTTATTATTCAAGTGAGTTTCATCACAATTTTTAGTACATTTATCACACCACCAGACTACAAACTGTAAAGTCATACAACATTTACAGTTTGTGATAGCTCTGATTAATATTCATTTATCACCCACATCAGGGCTGTGACATCTCTTTTTTTTGGGACTGCCTGCGGAGCAGCTTCGTTAAATAGAAGGCTTATGTGAGCTTTAGGCGAGGTCTAATGAGGGAGAATAAGTGAAAACACCAATGTGAGTGGACCATGGGTGTGGAGGGCCTTAAAGAGAGATAAACTGTAAAATATAGTTGTACTGAAGAGCAGTTTTGCTTTGCCTTTAATTTCTGTTTTGTAATTATTGTAAAGCCAAGCCATAAAAACATCTTATTCACATCTTTCACTTGTATTTTGCTACATAAGCTCTGCCCTCTGAGTTTTCACACTCCCGCTGGACAGATGTGATTGAAAAGATTTGATTGATTTTTCAGTCAGCATGTACTCGGTACGAGGACTTAACACCTAATGGTGTCCATCGTAGTATTTCTGTCTCCTTTAAAGTATTCACACTTGTATCTCATTAGTTCTCTCCTCAACCACTCAGTCCACAGTGAACAATAACAAACGCTTTTTCCAGCTCGCAGTCACTGTCATTATAGGTTTAACTTTCATGATCAACAGATTCAGCAACCCCGCTAGGAACCAGCGTCAGTTTGTCGACAGCAGATACACAAACCCTGTGAGAAGCCCAGTGAATTAAAAATGGACCATTTAGCTTAACAACATCAATCAGTCGCCTTAAACATGACAACTCGCTGCGTTTGAATTACACTGCAGCACACAGAGGCAGGCAGCCAGGCATCACAACACGTTCATTTAATAAGACTTCAGTTTCACAGTGTGTCCTCAGTATCACATAATCTTCAGTTTTATTGTAGGCATACTGCTGCTAAAATACTGGTAAGTGTCAGTAGTAATCAGGGAATTCATGCTTGTGTGTTGATGATTTATAGAACTGGGTTGGGAAGGTATTGAAATTGTAGTTTGTCTCAGTTGCAGCAGTTTTCTCTAGTTCATGGTTTTATATGATAAAAATGTTTTTCAACTAGTTTAAAATCTAGATTTGGTAAAAAATACCATTTTAATGTATAACCATAAAAAGCTGAAGGTGAAAACAAAACATCAGTTTTTGAAAGCCTGCCTGTGCACGAACCTGGTCAACCCACATAAGTGCCCTTACTTTGATTGATTAGACCTCCTCTCAGGACTGTGTGAACACACTGCCTGATTGACGCCCCCCTTTACTCTCATAGAGTTTGGACTTCACCAAATACCCACCGTAGCCTCGCACAACCTCAACCTGAGCAGAGGTCTAATCAGCCAGAATAACTCAAAACCCCTGTGTGTGTGTGTGTTTGTGTGTGTGTGTGTGTGTTTGTGTGCATGCAGGGTCAACTGAAAGTTGGGACTTTCAGTTACATGGACAAGAGGGACAGAAATCAAACTCAGACACAGGCTTGAGAGCCATTTTAATTCAAATCATGTAGCTAAATACTTCCAAATTTTGTATCTGAGATATTTTTCACGGCTTTGCTTTTCTAATTTGAGAGAATTGGAGAAAATTCTCCAATATAAACTCATTTGTTTTTACCTTGCAGTCAAATAAAAGCATGAAAATAAATGTCAACCCTGTTTAGCGCTGCCTGATGCAATTGCTTGTCATCTTTGAGCACATACAGTATGTCTGATATGATTCTTTGTAGCCTCAATGTTAAACATCAGTCTTGAGTACAAAACCCTCCTTTACCTAACACTGCAATAAGAGGGAATTCTGTAAAAAATATTCAGAGATGCTCTGCATTGCATTAAAAACCCAGGACAAGCCTTAAAACCATGCTAACATGACTTAATAATGTGTTTCAGCTCAGATGAACTTTGTTCAGGGTCAAACAGTCAACAGGCATTAGATGTCTTTTATAGCATTGATTAGTTTGCCTTAAGAAGCCAGAAAAAAAGAAATGGAGCATCTGTTCACCTTTGACATTGGTGCTGCTTCAAGCTTGTTCTCGGCTTTCTACTTTAACAAGACTTTATTGAGTCAATTTGATGCCTTTCCGCATTAATTTTCAGTATTCACTATATGACTCAATACTGTTGCTGTAGCATGATCAACCAGTCAGGAAACCTTGAACAGTGCTGAGCTTTACATCTCCGGTTACTATGTATTTAATAACACTGTGTAACACATTTTTACATGTTTTTTGTTCCCTGTACTTTTTGTTTTTCTGACTTTATGTGAATGAAAATGTACAAATTTGCACATTTTCCCATTAGAAATAGGTACATTTAAAAATATCACTGTCCTGGTCACAAAAGCAAAGTTTGAAGGGAATAATAGCCATTTTCTATAGTTTTTAAACATAAGTAAATAGGAAATAACACTCACTACCCAGAAACCAAAATTGTGTTACATAGACTATTTTGATTATTGATTAATTTTCAGCTTTTTTCAATTTCATATCACTTAAATTGAATACTTTTGGATTTTGGACAAAGTAAACGATTTGAAGGCACCACTTTGGACTATCTTGTGATGAGCATTGTTCATAATGAGTTTGACATTTAATAGCCTTTACTATGAATTGATTGATTGAAAAAGTGGTTGAAAAATGTAAATAATGATAAAAAAATAATTGTTAGTTGCAGCTTTAAATACATTTTTGCAGAAAGTTGATTTTCTGCGTGACAAAATCAGTGTAGAGTGAAGTGCTTGTTGTGAGCCTGAAGCTCAGCTCGTCCTGTGATATGATGATCATTTTAGTTTTGTTTCCTCATCTCATCACTTTCAGCAGCATGCAGATTGTTTTGCTTAAAGCAATGTTTGTTGGCTACATAATCATGATAAAAAGCCAACTACAACCATTAGGACCCCATCCTTTTATGGTTTAGAGGTAAATTTGACACAATTACACACACTTACTGTAGTATTTATTGTAATTTTACAGCCTCTTTTGGGAGTTTTAATATTTCAGCTGTGGTTGATCTCCTCTGAACTAACAACATAGAGACTGGCTGGTTTATTAACTTGAGATTGTAACTGTGATGTACTTTATCCTGTGGGTCTATGTAGATGAGGTTAGTCTGCAGTTTCAGGCAAATGTGTTGTGGGTTTGACTTGTGCAGAATCTACTTTGTTACCCTTTTTCCATTTCTTTACTTTTCCCAACCATTGTTCTTTAAATAGTTTCTCCTCTGTAATCATAAAGGGAACAAAGAAACAATTTTTGATGTCAAACTGTGTGATGTACTTTATGAAAGATGTGCTTTGATGATGAAATTTCCAATTACTTCTTGAAAGTGCTAAAAAGAATATCGTAGCTACGGAGGACTTGAGATTCAACAGACAAAATATTACACAAATCAGATTATCTCCATGATATCCATTTCAACTAGAAATTATTTCTTTGTTTAGCTGAGTGCCCTCCGGTCTGGTTATGTCCATGTTGGTTTGGTGGCTTATTTCCTGCACAGTATGTAAAGTTAAAGTTGATGGCTTCCAGCAACTCTGCAGTCCAGAGCTTTTCTAGTCAGTTGTGTGAAGATGAGAGCTAAGTGGCCAAACCAGTATTTTAACAATTGGTGTTCTTGCCCTGGTTTGAGCCAAAGACAGATAGGACGACACTGTTGGTCAAGAACGCCATGCAACTTTGAGTTTTGAGAATTTTTGCACTTTACTCCAGGTAACTTCCTAATTTAAGCTATCTCTACTTGATTCTATTAGATGTTATCCTATTTATTCCATCAGACTGGTCTAGGCTGTCATACTAATACCAGTGGTAAAGAGGAAGTACTCAGAAACCACAAGTAAGACCAGAGACCCTAACGTGCAAGATCAGTCCTTTGGAAACATCTTGTGACTTGTTATCAAGAGGTACTGTATTCGAAATGTTAAATACATAGTTGAATTTTATACTTATACTTTTATACTTTATACATCAGCTCCATGGATACTGCCATTAATTTTAGCTCAGCAACATATGGCAATGGAAATTTTGTGTAAAAAAAAAAAAAAAAATTACATGACATGTTGTAAGATTTGTTGCTAAATAAGTCAACATTTCGTCTTAGTAGCTACTTTAACATGGAATTTTAAATAAGGGAACATATGAAGTTCAGTATGCAATTGCAGCAACATGTTTTTGATTGAGGTTGGTTGTCATAAGTTCCACATTTGCACATTGTCTTTTCCGTGATGTCTTCCTCCATTAAGTCCATTATGGGCTCGGTATTGATGGACATTTTGCGATACACATGCTAATATAATACCTGAGTTTCTGTACTGATACCAAACGATATTTTGTGATACCTTACTTTGCGAAATATGAATGTATTTTTCCATAAAACCCTGTCTTTCGTTTAACAAAAGATACAAACATTCTCAAATGTTAAATGTTGTCTAAACACAAGCAGCCATAGAAGAGTTTTGCCTAAAAAAATACAGTCTAAAATTGGCCAAGCTTTTACTGTACGCAGGAGCTGTCTGATCAGTGAAAAACATTACAAATCTGATCAGACACCCCATGCAGTTTTTGAGAGTGCAACGGACACATTGTGGTTGAAAAAATATTTAGGTGATATATCCTGCCCTATAAAGCCTCCCAGTGATTGTATTCTTTATATACAGAACAAGAAGTGAGTGTTTCTGGCCCTCAGCCAGGAAACAAGGACAAGAAGTCAACTGAAGTTGCAATCAGATCAAACAATAAGACAAAGCGTTACCATGTAACAAGTCAACACAAAGAGCTTTAAAATGTCTGACAAAAGAGAGTCCTTAAATGTCACTGTCAGTAGAAAACTTAAACATTCTTTTAACTGTTTCATTTTCAAGAGAAACACTCCTCATTTGTGATAATTAATTAGCAATAATTAACTGCAGCCTCTCGTGGTGAATGATACACTTCACGCTGGAAGCAAACATTTTATACCTGTGTTGAAAGAGAGGAAAAATGAGGCGACATCAAGACTTTTACTAAATTCTCTTTTTGAATCAGCAGTCATCTTTCATCCAAGTACATTTACCCCATCTGTTATCTTACCTCTTTCTATTGTGATCAAAAGCCAGAGGCCAGGGTCAAATACACTTCAGGAGGTATCATGGCTTGAACCTCAATCCTCCAGCTGAAAGATGTGATAGGACCAACTACAAAATGTACCCCTATGCAGTTGTATCTCTTGAAAATTTGTCTCCCAGCATCATGTTCACCATCTCTCCCAAGTCATTCTGTTATTTTCGAGCTGATATCTGCGAAACAGCTGGATGTGTGTTCTCTCTCAGTCAAACATTTGAAGGTCTCTGTACATCCTGGTCGGAGGCCAGTCACCCACAGTTTTATGATGGCGTCAGAGCACCGCTGAGCTCCTCTGTGGCTTCCAATGTCGAAGATGCCTGATCTGCTTACAGTGTGAGCTGTTGTTCAAGACGTTTTGAGAAACTCATTTTAATGGAAAGAATACCGTGAGCTGTTGCTGGCTGTTAAATGCAGAGTGTTACATAAGTCTTTTTTACAGAGATACCAATGAGTCACAGCTATGGCACATTCTGATTTCCAGTTTTGTCACCATCTGTTTTCTCTCCTTTCCTCTGCTTGATGTTCTTTTGATCGAATAATTTCTCACAGTGTATGGCCTTACTTTGATCCACCATAATAGTCACAGCCTGTATAAAAACCCACTTGGTGTCCCAATAAACATCCAAATCCCATTATCCATCCGGGGTAATAATATAAACCACATCATATCCTATCAGGATGATAAAGTGGGCCTGGCCCTCTCTGTGTCGTGCCGCAAGAGCTGCACCAGCTTTTTTATTTCATTTGGCCCGATGCACTCGCATTCATGCTGGTGTTTATGAGTGGCAAATTGCTGTTTGATATCCAAATAATGTCAGAGGGGGGATCCTCTCCTGAGTTACGGGAGCTCGGTGAAAATTGCAAGACCCCCACCTCCCCACAGTCAGCCATGATGGATTGGTTTTAATATCGAGTGAAAAGCAAAGATGCGCAGTGATTAAAGAGAGAGAGCTCCTCCTAAATCTATATTCTTGCTTTGTCCTCGCATTTCTTTCTTCCTCAGCGGAGGCAAGACGTCTTGACAATGACGACGTCTGCTGCCTTTTGTGTCTGCCGCTTTACGAGTTGTTTTCGAGTTGTCAAGTCTGACTTAAGCTGAAAGCTTTTATTTAGAAAGTAGAGTGCACTTTTGAGGACAATTTGATGGATTTGTAATGATTTAATGGTTTTCAAATTTGAAAGCTGCTTTTATGTGTGGCATTTAGCAAGTATAGCCCAATAGTGACAAATCCACATTGAATTTTTAGGCCTTTTAGTTGTCTATTTGCGTGGAAGAAAAGGAGGGGAAATTTAGGTTATTGTGCATTTCCTTTTATGAGTTTCAGATATTTTGCTTCTTTCTTTCTTTCCCCTCTCTTTTTGAAAATACCTCCACAAAGCTTCTACAACCTGCCGACCAACTAATGTCCCATTTTTTGGTCTTTTTATCATCTCTTTTTATCCTGGTACAAAGTCTGGTATGTCCTAAATAACCCAGACTACACTAACACTTGCTCACTAGTTGCTGGTTTTCCCTCATCATGACACAGATAGTTTGGCTGCTGTTATGATATTTTCTACTGGTTACCTCTCCTGGATTCTCAGTTAAAGGCAGTGGAAGCTGTGGGCAGTAGAGGGCAATGTTGTGCCTCAGACAGCACAGATGGAGGAGTTGAGAGACTGGAGGAGACAGAGAGAAATGTGCATCTTTCTGCATTGTCTCTCACTGTGATCACTCCATCTGAACTCCCTGCCTTCACTGGGAGCCAGTGGTTTCTTCTCATATGTGCAACATTATCAGGCCGACAGCTGGGCTTTGGAGAAAAGGCCAAGTTTTGTTCCTGTCCGTGCAACCTGTTTTTCTAGGTCTCCAAATGCTGTTTGGCATGATGTAGGTAGCACTGCACAGAATAAACTCAGAATAACATACACACACACATACACATGCATATTTGATTTTTCTATCCTTTATTCCTCTTTTTCCTTCCCCTTACCTTAACTGCATGTCGAAACTTAACCCTTACACTTCTCACCCTAACCCTAACCTTAAACCAAAGAGCCCCAAAGCAAAGTGGACTACCATGTGTTTGGTCTCCACAATGTGATGAAAAACAGTACCCCTCGCCACCATTCACACCAACAAATGCACAGCCTTATTACATGACTTCAAAGTACTGAAAGCCAGAAGAAGACAGTGCTTCACCACAGATGGGAAAACATTTGAACATCAGTCATGCAATTCCTCCGCTTTTGTTTCTTCAATAGATGTTCTCTAAAGAGCAAACTGGTTTCAAAGTGAAGAATCCCACATGGTTCAAACTTGGGTTTGCAGTAATGAATTTGTGGCAGTAGACGTATTCATCCTGTAAAGCATAATTTTTTCCTTAAAATGTACAATAGGTTGCCAAATTTAAGCTGTCAGTGCTGTAATGAAGCTTGAGTTAAAGCCTCCGCCCCTCCCGTTTTTGCCTTGCTCTCTAAAAGCAGACACAAACTACAGAAAGGCTGGCTCAGCTGAAGAAAAACTCCTCTTTTGACTCTGGTATATTTGTTGTTGTGTGCCATACACAGTGTTTTGCAGTCTCCCACGTATGATTGCGCACATGGTTCACATCTATTCAAGCGTGTCCATTCAGCTGTCACATAAGAAGAAGCTTTGCCCTTTTCTCCAGAGTTAAGACAAAAGGTGAGATAATCGAACTCTCACGTCAACTCTTTATTTCACTGAAGACAATTAGAGAATATATTATGTTTCTCCCTGTTGATATTGTTTGTGTCCTAGCCTGCATATAAGCAAACATCTGTGATGGAAGGGGCCCACTGACTCAGTCTGTAATATCTAGCTTAGGTGATTTGTGAACAATGCTGCTTCTCTAATTGTCTTGTAGATTACAAACAACATATGTTTTCTCAGGTAACCATGTCAGCGTTTATACTTAAAAAAAAAAAGACTCCATCTTTTGCAATGCAATGCTGTACAGGCTGCTTCACAAATAGTTCTGTCTTAACCCTTTTAATCCCATTGATGCTTTTTACATCAAAAATCGCATCACTTTCCTCTCAGTCATAACTCAGTCAAATCACAACATGCAGACATTATACACATACCGCCGGAATGAGCGCAACTCTTTTCACTGCTGGCAGCATCTCCAAAGTCCATCATAGATAAACATCCATCAATCAACCAAAAATGTATGTGACAAGATGCTCTTTATCACTTCAGATCTAGCCTAATAAACATCATGTTTCCCTAATCCAGTAATTATCTGTGTAGCTAATGCAGAATGATTTTTCATGCAGATTCGTCAAAATGCAAAGAAATATAGTATAGAAAAAAATGGACCTACGTGAACCTCAACCTAACTAAGGGGAGACTCTTGACGGACTGCTACGACCTGAGGGTCACATGATGACAGCTGAAGGCATCAGTTTGAAGCTAGGTTTTGGTAGCCTTGCTAGCTTATCTACTTGTACAGTAGTAAACTCTGCTACCACTTGTACTGCGCATTTCTTTATTCTGTCACCTCTATTTAGTTTTGACAAATTGTGATCCAAACTGCAAAAACTTTGAAATGTAAAAACAATGACCATTAGAAACAAACTGAAGACTTGTAGAAAGCAAACTTCCCTCCAAAATGTATTTTATCCACAATGAATACTCCACTATGCAAACATAACGTCTAGTCAGTTAGCTTTTGAAAACCACTTAAGGATCCCTTCAATATAAGTTGCTTTTCAGTCTGTATATTATGGTTTTATTCATTCATCTGATTGATTCACAGATTACAGAAATGGATTTGTATCTGTTAATAATGTAGTATTGATGGAATGAAAAAGGTGGAACTCAGTTGTGAAAGCATCCTGCAACACCCAGACGCTATACTCATAAGTTATTTTGTAGTTCATCTTCAGAGTAGGCAAGCGTTTGTGCACATTTTGGATTTATTAATCTAATAATTAGCCTTGCAAGATGAAGGTACTTCATACGCCATCACCTCATGCCTAAAGTTAGTGAAGTTGAGCACTTAACTCCAGCACTAGCAAACAAGCCGGCTAACCAACACACTCGTGCATCCCTTTACAAAACTTCTAGCCAACTGTGGTCAGGCGAAAAATGTAACTCTGTCCTGTACAGAGTTGTGGTTAACGATGGGTTTCACTAGTACTATAGCGTTGCAGCAGAGACAGTGATCTTCACTGCTGGTAATTGACCAATAATTGCTGCCCTACTTAAAAATAGTGCCCTAGAATTGATTCACAATTGAATCATGACACAAAGAATCAGTATCGAATAGAATCGGGAGATTCCCAAAGATTCACATTCCTATATTTTAACCAGTTCAATCTAACTACAGTCCACAGAATGTAAACCAACCACAATGTAGTCACCCAAAGTATCATTACCAGTTGGCTACATTACAGGAAAAAAATGAAAATGTAAAGTGTTAAATGAATGAATGAATGGTGTTCAAATACTGATAGCAGCACCAACTTCCCTGGAGCAGTGCAGTTCTGACAGATCAGGAACTGGTACCAATTTAAGACCAGTTCTATCCATCTCTGTTGCCATCAGGAGTAATTAAATGCTGAGCAATGGAAAACTAATAGTATTGCCTTAAAACAATGATTAACTACAGTGAGAAGTACAATATCTGTGTGAAGCATCAATGTCCATTCTTGACCTTGGAAATAGTTTGACCAAACAATCCCAGCTCGAGGTCTACTGGGGCTTTGACTTCTAGGGTGTCGGACAACCAGCAGTAAAAGAGACAGTAAAGCCTCTGACTAGAGATGTCACACCAGCACATGGTGTGTTTGTATGAGTAAAAATATACTGAAGCCCATCATCACATCATTTAGAAAACAAACACACTACTTGTTTTTCTTTTAAACAGGCTGTTTTAATCGATTTGGCACGGCGTCATTATTTTAATAAATGAACCTTTTATTAGGATAACTAAGTGAATGTGAAACTGTGTGGGTGGTGTTTGCTCTGGTGGTGCAATTATCACCTGTTATTTTGAATGTGTGGTGTACACTTTGTAGCCTATGGGCTCTTCAACTTGTTGCTATTGCTTTACATAACCACCTTAATTGGGGAGTTTTGATAAAAAAGACTGATCAGATCTGCTGTTTCCATAGCTTGTTTTTTTATGTGGAAGGCTTAAGAGAATAATGTATATTTTCATATTTTCCTGCCATCAACACTAACACGACACCACAGAGATAAATTATTGACAGCAAATGTGCTGCTTCACTGTGTACATGCTCAGTTTAATTTTGCGATTTTTGCATCACACCTGATGCATCACACCTGGTTTGAAAATGTTGCCTGTTGGAAAGTGTAAGGCTGTAATTACGGCATCTGTCTGGAAACCATCACATTTGAAGCTGAATGCTTTAAAAACTTTTTCGGGAGCGGTGAGTGAAACAGCAGGTGATGTTAATATGAACACATTTCTGCTCCGCCGGTGTCAAGGCTGTTATTGGGCTCACATTGTGTATCACACACAGCTGTATTTGCTGTGTATTACTGTGCTGTTGTATTATTATTTTTTCATATTTGAATGGATGGCTGTGTATATAGTATAGTCAGTCTTTGAAGGCCTTCTCTCCATTCAGTATTCAGCTTCTTTCTGCTTTTCTTCAGCACAGGCACTGAGGCTTGGTTGTGAGACTGCCTGTGCACTGTATACTGTTTCTCATTAATTTTGTATTTTTCATGAACACAATAACATGCCAACAGATAGAAAATTGCAAACGCTACGACCAATATGGGAAATCTACTGGTAGGTTTAGACAAAAGGATTTTTTTTTGTCCACGTTAGCCTCCCCCTTCGACTAAAAAAATATGTTTTTCTTCTTGTTACTTCAGTTTGATGTTTTGACCTTTGTGCAGAATGATGTTTGTGCAGAGTTTGACACTAGAAGGCTGTTTTCACTTCCATCTGCTGAAAGGGTAAAGTCTCTCTGTGCTCACCTTAAATCTGAGTTTATGCTGTGTACCCATGAGCATCATTTGTGACATCACAACTAGTGTGGACCCAATCGTGGTCCAATATGCAACTTACACAAGCGTGATGAGGAAACTTGAAGCCTCTAGTGCACAAACACTGAGAATGGACTTTACAGTGAAGTAGGAGGCATCTTGTGTCCAGCAGTTAAACTTTTGAAATGAACAATATTTACATATTTATAGATTATTTTGTTTTTAATGAGGGAGAAGGATATCAATTTAATGATTTTAACAAGATAATTGAGCTTTTTGTGGAAAATCCATATTAGACACAAATTATTATTCAAAGTAGAGTATTTTATATACATCTTAAAACATGTCTGGAGGGGATCTTTAATTTTCTTACTGCCTACAAATTCCATGGAAATTCAAAGACTAAAACCAACAATGAAAATATCCCACTAGTATTGTTCCTCTGTGCCATAAAGCTCCACTGATGTCCAAAAATAATTATCACTAACACAACAATTAGCCACACTGTTGCATGGGGTGACCGTCATTACTACTACTACACATACAGTGTATATTATTTTGAATCAATTCCAAATATACCGTCCTGCTGTCATAAATGCTCACTTGTGCACCAAATGTGTATATATCCGCAGCTGAAAATAGTCCCCAACAAATCCACAATTTACCCCTGTTTGAGTTATGTTTGCTAACTGCAGTGCCCAGGTGTTTGAGGAAATTACAGAGCATAAAAAAAATTGTCACCTGTTCTGAAAGATTTCTTCAGTAGGAACTAATGGTCTTGGGGCTGAGTACCATAGCAAATATTAAAAGACAGACAAAGCATTGTTGATTTTTCTCTCTTCATGAGATTTGTTTACAACAAGAAGAACAAAGAATAACGCCAGCCTTATCCACACACTCAATTGTGTTCCGGTATGAATGCTCATTAGCCCAAAATGGCCCAAAGGAGTCGTGCATGCCTTGTTTTGAAGCGCTAAGTGCTCAGATAAATGGCCAGCAGTAAAACATGAACCTACATTGAGTCTTGTTATGTTCAGTCTTCCATTCTCTATTTTCTTTTACAAGGCATGGCACTTCCTACAGTAAATGTAACGAGCCTATGAAACCCTTCTATGTGAAAGCCATATGATTGATGGACAAAGGAGCCGCTATGGCAGCATAGACAGGCCTTCAGCTTACCTCGGTGCTTAATTCCTTCTCCCAACTGGCATGCCACACTAAGAGATATACACTTCAATTATACATGGGGATGGTGGGGGCGAAGACTGTGCTGCCTTGCCGGAGAACTGATCAATATTTCAGCTCCAAGGGGACCAAACATCTAGTGGAGCAGCTGCCGCTTAACAGCTTTACACTCTGGAGTGGCACACCCTGTAATACACAGCTATATACTGTAGGTGTGTATGTGTGTGTGTGTGTGTGTGTGTGATCGAGGGAATTCAAGGGCCGCAAGAGCTACTGGCGAGGTGACAGTAGGGAGAGATGAGAGCTGTGAGGAGTGTGTGTGTCGTGTGTATCGACTTGATTCTTACTTGACTGTTCTTTCTCCATTCTTATCTTATTTCTCTTTCTGTTGCTCCCTCTTTTCACTCTGCACATGCAAAAAAAAAAACACACACACCTATCAGCTCTCCCTGGGGTCTGCACTGCCTGTGTGTGGGGTAGACAGAAAAAGAGAGACATTGAGACAGAGAGAGAAAAAGAAAGAGAGTCTGTCTGTCTTGTCCTTTGTTGTTCCAGCCTTTGACATGTCAATTCCAACTTTACCTTTTTGAATCTGATGTCTGGCAGTGTTCCTCCAGTCCTTTTTATCGTTGTGTTTTTCCTGCATTCCTCCCTTATTGTGATGCATCTCCAGCATTCACACGCAGTGCCCGAAGATTGTCTGTGAGGCATTTCAGGCAGGATTTACAAAATGTCAGGAGACCAAAACCTGAGTGACAAACTAAGACTTTACCCGGTGAGCGCTGAGATCTGTCGTTGGCAAAGCCGGGGGTGTTGTAGAATGCAGGATCTTTGGATTTTCTTGGAGTCAGGGACAAGGCAGCAAACACCAGCGGCACTGAAGCTAAACAGGAGGAATGGGGACTCTGGGAAAAGGTTATGGGAGTTGTGCTGATAAGGGGGTTTTCATTTTGTGCAAGCATGTATTATGGGGAGTGGGGACAGTGCTGATGCTCACAATATGTTTGGAACATCACTGAAGCACGCTACCTTTAAGGAACATGTCACTGTTACTGTTCTTTCATTTGGTTAATTTCTCATCTGCGTGAGACCGGCCTTGACTGTGATCCGGGGCATATGTCCTGTCATGACTAGTGTAAGTCACAGTCGACATTGCCTCTGCTCTCAGGACCTTAGTCGGTTTTCAACTTCATTTGTTATCCCCGAGTCAGTTTGGAGCCATCATCCATCTTTGTTAGAGTCTGTCTTCCCCATTTTGTATCAAGAGATTTTGCTTGTTTCTGTCAGGTAATAAGAGCGAGTTTTCAGATAAGTAGTATGTGGATTCAAATAGGGCTGCAACTAATGGCTATTTTCCATTATTGATTAATATGCAGGTTATTTTCTTGATTCATCGATTTATTGTACCATCCACCAACGTCTTTTAAATGTTTTGTTTTGTCTGACCAACAGTCCAAACCCCCAAAATATTCAGTTTACTACAATGGAAGACCAAGAAAAGCAATGAATTCTTACATTTAGAAACCTGGAACCATATTTACTTTAACAGTAACTTAAAGGATTAATCGATGCATCCCAGCTCTAGATTCAAATACAGTTGGAGTTACATAGATGCAAAACCACAGCATGACTCATAATATAAAGTGAATGTTGTGAGAGAATCAAATGACTCAAATAAAATGCACAGGAGTGTGTGACATTGATGTGCAGGGTAAACGCCCCTATTAAGCTCACCAAATCTGCTTTTCAGACATTTTTAATATATACTCACTGCCTCAATTTAAGTGAGAACATTTGAGTTTAAAATGAAAGTCTAATCTCTCATTTGAAGTGTCAATAATTCATTTACACCAATTTCTAATGTTTTTATTGTTTAATTTGTCAAAATATGTCAATAGTCTGGCATGAGCTTAATGGTTACCTAATGTACCCTTTAAGCCTATGGGTGTTCCAGAGCAGCCCATTTCATGATTTGTTGACAAAGAAATAAATATTAAAAAATATCAACAATACAAACTTGTTCTATTCAAATCTGTAATCTCTCAGCTCTCAATAGCTCTCATGTTGTCTCCACTTCAATCCTATGGCCTGAAAATGGCATTTGAAATGAGTGTGATCAGCCTTTTTGCTGTGTTGTCAACGCAGAAAAAGCTGAACTTACAACATGTCTTCTCTGTAATGTAGCCAAAAAACGATTTATGGCAAAACTAAAACTATAGTGGACAATAGTCTTCAATACTTCATCTTTCAATGTGTGTTATCATTTTATCTGAATCTCTATCCTATGGTGTGCTGTTGGCATTTGAAATTGGTCAACATTTCTGACCTCATAATTGCGCTAATAGTAAAGTCCTGGTCCCTCCAGCTCTGCTCTGCAAAGGATGAACTTGCGCTCTACATCCTGTATCTTGTCCTTGGATGGGAGAAAATGAGGTCAAAATTAGGGAAGAAAGTGGTTCAACGGTCAAAAGGAAGAAAATCCCATTTGAAACACAGTCAAGTGGGCTTAATAGAGATGTTTACCCTAATTGATGCTGCTGCAGTGTAGCAAGATGGTCGGCCATGATACTAGTCATAGATTTAGCGCTGCCAGATAGTGGACAAGTGCAACAAGATAGACTTCAGACTGAGTGGTGATTCAAGATAAGCAGTTTTTTACTGTACACTAAACATTTGGCCTTGTACCTGGTAACCGAAGTGACATTATGATATTATGTTGGGAGTGTTTTTTTCATTACAAATGACAAATATAGAAATAAAAGAAAAGACTGTGAAATGTGGTTGAAAGATCAATCTAAGCTAATAAGCAGGCCTGGAGCTTTCATGCACTTTTTCAACTAATTAGTTTTACTTTCCTGTGTTGGTGGATACAGTTTTGGAAGGATTTTGAAATTGATAAACAATTAGATATTTAAATTTCTTAGTTATTTCTGTCACACTTTTCTAAAACTACAATGACTTTTAATCGCTAGTGTTGCATACACACAAATCTGATGAGTCCCTGAGTACAACATGTTTAAGGTAAAATTTTACTTGAATTTATTCTCACTGTGTGAACAAATTCAGAACTAACTCAGATGATATAGCTACTGTAAATATTGTCAGTACACGTTATTACTATAAGGGACTCAAAGCGTTAGAAATGAAAATAGACAAACTTTCACTGAATGTGATCAGTGTGGACTGATAGTTGTTGATGGACAGGCAAACATTAGGGCACTACTGTACATGATTTTTATGTTTTATGTCTCTATTAGTAACCATAATGTTTGTATTCTCTACTGGCCTATGCCTTTTAATTGTGGCAGATACCCACTAGGGCTGGTTTTCATCTGATATTTTAATTTAAATCAGGAGCCATAAGATAAAATAATTAGATTAAGATTATGAATCTGACATTTAATGCCAGCTTTCGGTCCTTTTGATCAGTGCCAGAAAAGTATTGAGATTCAGCTCAGTTGTATACATGCAGGCCAGGCATCCTCATTTCGAATGGAAATTGAAAGATCGGTCATTTCTATATAGCTCACGCAGTGTTTAAAATTCTGTGTCGTCAAAAACAGTGTAAGATGGTGATTTCTGAAAAATGAGAATTACTACTCTATGAAAGTCTTTGCTGGATAGAAATCGCATCACTGTCAACCTCTTTCCTTGGAGGGAATCCACATAATTGGGCTGTTTCTCCAGTAATTGCTGCAGTCCTCTCATCTTTAGCTGATAGATCAGCTTTTCCCTATCCTCCACCTGCTCTTTCCCTCTCTCTCTCTCTCTCTCTCTCTCTCTCTCTCTCTCTCTCTCTCTCTCTCTCTCTCTCTCTCTATTTCTATTTTGTCCTTATGACATAAACTTTTATATCAAACCACTTTAAAAAAAAACTTTAGCCACATTGCAAACCTCAGGGGAAACAGCATTTACCATTTCCTTTTTTTTTCTTGCACCAGTCCCTCAGGTGATAGGAAAGAACACCTTTTCTACTTTCAACTTCTCAATCAGCAACATTACGCTTCTTGTTCTTTTTTCACCTGTCGTGCTTCAGGTTTTCAGTAGCTGTCTCCTCACCTTCCTACATCTGTCATCTCACAAAATAGGCTTCCCTACAGAATTTATAGAGATCCAGGAGTGTATTATGGCAATGATAAGATGTAGACATGTGCTGATCATTTGTGTAAGGGTCTAAATTTACCAACTATTCTGCTCTTAGCACAAAGTTAGTGAATGGGACCCTAATCGCCTTAGATACAGTCAAATGGTAAGAAGGTTATCAGGTCCTAGGAGCAGTTAATAAACATTTTTCAAGCTGCTTAAAAAAATAGGAGATCTAAGAGTTGTTATGTCTGTAAGTCTTATATCAACCAGTTTCACCGCTTCCACCGCATCCACACTTGTCACCATTTTTGTGGCAGTTTTTCTGGATCTGGCACAGGAACATGATGTCTCCATTCCTGAATCACTAAAAAAATTGTGAGATCTTGGCAGCAATTCAGGCTGGGACTCGAGTTGAGCTGGTCTTATCAGTCTAATCTGGACTTTATTTTGGAATTAGTTTCCATGACTTATCTTGATTCTTGGGACATGTCTTCTTGTCCTGCTCCTTAATCGCTGGTGCATCATGCTGCCACCAGCGTTGACGTTTTCTCTCTATTTAGGTCTAATTATCCTCCAGTCTATTTCGGACCGGATCTGACTGTCCTGAGATCTTTTGGGATCTGGTCTCTTTTGTGTAGGTTTTCCACGGGTCAGTTTCAAACATTTTAAACCACAGAGGACCTCTAAATCTATTTAACTGACACACATATGCATACACGGCCCGACCTGCCCCGGCTGTGACATTATTGATCATAAGGAAGCCTGGAGCCTCCGTCCCTGTCATATTCTCTGCCTCTCTATCATCCACACCAGCATCTCTCATTTCTCCTACGCCGGTGACAGTCATAGAATTTCACACCGAGAGGATTTGTGATGCTGATACCCGCTGGTTCTGTGCCTGTCAAATGACTTTCTCTATCTCTCCCTCTCTCTCTTTCTCCCTCCTCTCCACCTCAAGGCGTTGGCTATGCTGCCAAAACTAGTATCAAAGCGTTACAGCCAAGCATCTCGGAGAGTGCGTGTGCTCGCTTAGCTTCACAGAACTTCATGAGCTGAGCTGTGACTTCAAGTTTTTGCCTTTAACAGCAACATCTAAGGGCGAAGGCACACGGCATATAACAAATGTAGTAGCAATACAGTTGGAGCTCGCAGTTATATGTACACCTATAATGCATTACGATTGTGTATTCATGTGCTTTTTTTCTATGCTGTAAGATGGCAGCCTTTATTCTCACACACACACACACACACACACACACAGCCACATGCATTCACACAGTTATATGCATAACATTTGAATAGCTAATACACCCATGCAGACATGCAGAGCCAGCCTATTATCAGAGTCCCAGGTAGCTTACACTAGTGCTCCCAGTCAGCATGTTGACTAAATGGAAATGCTCTGTTTGCTTTTCTTTTGGGAATGCTCCAGGGGTCGGAAAACAGGGCCCTTTAAATTACACTCCAGTTGCTCTGGACCTCTCTATGCAGAACTACTGCTCGTTTGCAGCCTCATTGTTTTGTGCGATGCCCATCATTCCCCCTTCAGTGCTTGCTCAGATGCCCACAAGTCGAGCATTTGAATGACCACCTCGAGAGGGCAGGAAGAATTAGCTTCATCTTTTACAGTCTGATAGCACTATGAGAGGTTCATAATTGTTTGGCGCCATCAGCCTGTAATAGGACTCTATAAATCTATTTCACAAGTTGTTAATATTTTCCAAGAGCAAGTTCCATACATTACAAAACACTAATTACTGATTAACGCTGTAATAGTTTTCTATTTCCCAGCAGACAATAAGCCAACTTTATGGTACAAAAACATCTATCAAATCACTTTATTGCCTCTAAGGTTGACAGTAATCCAGGTCGTGGTATATCCAGAAGGGCTAAGTCAAGGGCAACTGTGCCTACTTTAGATTCTTGAAGAAATTTTGTTTCTCATCCAAAAGTCTTCTTCAGTTCTGACAGATTGACAGGTTGTCCCGAGCATTTAACCTCTGCAAGCTTTTTACACCTTGAAAGTCATTTATGTCACATGTGGTTTGTTAGTCCCAACTGATGACCAGCATCCCCCCACCAACCCAACTCTATCACTCAGCCCCCACACAAACTGGAAAAGCTTATAGAATTTTTCCAAAAATGTCACCTGTCACACTTAACATAATTTTTTAAGTTAATTTTACCATTGCTGTTGGAGGTGAATCAGACTATTACCAGGATATGCTGTATTTCTTACTTGCTGTCAGAGCAAATAACACCAGTTAACTATGGGACAGATTTAAACTATGGGACAGTATA
Organism: Thunnus thynnus; assembly: GCF_963924715.1. Lineage (NCBI taxonomy): Eukaryota > Metazoa > Chordata > Actinopteri > Scombriformes > Scombridae > Thunnus > Thunnus thynnus. Next base: position 10,054,471 of record NC_089522.1, on the reverse strand, counting down.
TCAGCACCGCCCAAAAGAGCCACTTGGATCTATTGTAATGTCTCTTTCTTGTAACTAGCTGAGCTGTAAATGTATTAATGTCCAATAATTGTCCATTCAGGTGGTTTAAACACTGTGACAGTCAACTGAACCCACTCATCTTGTTTAAATACAAGATTGGTCCCAAAATGTGGCGTAGATACACCTACTCAACTCTCTTTATCTCTCTATCTTTTTTGTAGTGTAGCTTTGCATCCGACAACATTGCTCCCTCACACTTTCATTTGCCTCTATCCTGCTGTGGTTAAGTTCTCTGTCACCCAGCAAAACCCCCAGTAGCTGCAGACAGGCTGGTTGTCGGTAGTGACAGTGACTTCAAGCTACATGCCTCTGTGCTGATGATGTTTTAATGTCACCCTATTGCTGTTTGCCCCTTTTTACTCGAGTTGTGGGGGGAGGAAGGTTGGATATTTACCCCTGCGAGAATCGATTACTGCTTTGTTGACAGTCGCTGCAGAGTATAACCTCTCATTAGGTCCGACATATGCTGCGCCTGGCGTTGCTGCCGATGCAAGCTGTTTTCTCAATGACATCTCTCAGTGCCCCTGTGGCGTTGGGAAGGAACAAAATGTCATAACATTGCCTTAACATAAAGTTGCGGGGAAAAAGTGTAGCGCACTATGGCGGTCTTGAAATTGTTTAAATTTAGAGCTTTGCTCAGGCAAACTGAGGTGTCAAGTTTGAACACTGGAATGAGAGAACATATGATCAATAAATTATCTAAAACAAACATACCTCATTTTTACAGCTGCAGGTAGTGCTGAACAACATAGCAAAGGAAGAATTGCCTTCATTGACAAATCATGGCAAAGCTGTGTTGATATGAAAACAATAAGATTAACAATAAGAATAGAAACACAACAGTGTCGCACCGGAGGATGCGATACCTCCAAGCAGTTAGTTGTCTATGACAACCTGCTCTGTTGATACAGTTGGTCAAAGACAAAGGCCGTCACGCTGCGGCCCTGCACTCAGACGGGGTCTTAACAACACGGGTCAGTTATGAAATGTCCAGCTCTGAATATGTACTGGAAAAAGATAAAAGCCCTTTGGTGCAGGACAAGGTGCAGCTAAAGCATGCTGCACATTACCATGATTGCAGAAAAACTGTAGAAATGAGCTCAACAGCAATTCTAAAATTTGCCATCTTAAAATCCATTTGGGTAAAAAGTTTCATTCCAAACACTTAACACTATTTTATACTTAGTTCAACTTGTCTGTCTCAAAATATTCATAACCAGTCCTAGCTGTTTTTGACTACATCCTTCTGTAAAATGGAATTATTATTGGACAGTGTGTTTTTTTTTGCCATATATTGGAACAGCATCAATTTGGAGGTGTATCAAAGCAGTGAGGCAGATGAAAAAGGAATTCTACCTTTGAATTGGAAATCCGTCATGAACAGTGTCCACGTTTGGATAGCTCTGAGACTGGGGACTATGTCTTTGACCACAATGCAAATTCCACATTATCACAAGGGGGGTGGACTTGGGTGAACATGATAGAAAATATGGAAACCCCCCCCCCATCTTTTGTTTATACAGCTTGGGATAGGTTCAAGAGAAGTTCATTCAAAGATGAAGCTTTGATTTAAGGTTGGAGGGAAACAAATAAATAAACTGAGTGAAAGTAAAGTTTTCAGACCAGTAACAGTCAATGACCTGCATCTTGGGATGGGTGATTTTTTTTACTTTCTCAGCTCAGCCAGTGTTTGCTGCTGCTAACACATGACAAACAGAATAATTGCTCAATACCTAAGACTAATACATTTGTCAGATTATAGAAAAAATTGCATTAAAATGTCATAAACTACTTTTCCTTCAGAGTTTCCATTGAAAACTCGGCAGTGAAAGTTTTGTCAAAGACTCTGTGTTTAGTCACTGGACCCATTCTGTATCACTAGCCCATGTTGACAAGACCATGCAGGAAAAAAATGGTTAATGCTGAATCATTTCCAGCAGGAAACTTTCATCTTAGCAGACAGACCAGCTTGTGAGCTATTTTATGAATCTCAGTATCCTTGTCGGCAAGGCAAAGTCCAGTGAACACATAAAAAACAAGCAAACAGACAAATAACTAAATCAAACCTTTGCTAGACGAGTAACTTTGCTTCCGACGTTTTTCCATTTGTATTCAGCAGCATTTGTATCTGGACAACTAGTAATTTAAACCCACCGTGCACAGAGATAAAAGACTGATAAGGCTGAAATAGGAATGCCTCCGAGGTTTTGAATTTGAACATAAGGCTCTGCGGTGGCTGATAGCTGGGTCTAAAGATGAACAGGCTCTGCCACAGAGGGCTGGGAAGAATTGACTCTGTATTTCAAGGAAGCTCATGTCTACTTATGCCATTTTTTTTGTTGACACTGTCATGTTCTTCTTTATGGTTTTGGAAAATAACAGGCTTTATTGTGCTCGGGGACCAATGGATCACAGAGAATTTGTGGCTGCCTTTATCACATTCAGGCCTTTGTGCATATAAATCAGTGTGGCTCGGCTGTAGGTAGGCTATTATTTCCAATTTGAATGGCAGATCAGAGTCTGTAAACAATTGCACCTACCTGGCACAGACTACAAACAGGCTCCCAAAAGGCTTGACTGTCTTCCTCTGAACTTGTGTAAAAATAGCGAGGTCAAACCCCTTTACATAATCCTAAAGAGTGTCCTCAGCAGAAGGACATACCCACCTCTTGAATGTGAGATTTTTGATGTCACACCCTCCAACAATCAGGTATTCTTGTCAACCCTGGATGTTTGGCTCATTCCTTTTTTAGAGACCTGCAATATGGAGATTGACAGCAGTGTGCTTGGCACGACCACAGTGAATCAAAAGCAGCACAATAACCGGATGAAAGAGTGGGTTTTGTTAATCTTTTTAAGTGAGGGACAAGGTGTATGTTTCATGATTGTGATGGAGGCAAACAATCTTTTAGCCTGATAATGAGACTGAACTGCCGTTTCATTTCACTTCATTCATTCAGCCTGACAACACGTTGATTTTATCCCCTTTTTTGTTGGGAGGAGCGTATTTTGTTTTACCCCAACCAATCAGAAGTGAGTGATGTATCCACCCTGCTGATGTAATTTTCATTCAACACTGCAAGGAGCGGTTAATGGTTTTTCAAGACAGTCGAAGATATACGTCCCTTTTTTAAAGTTGTTTTTCTGTAAGTTGACTTACAACAGACTTTACAGCTGCATCGATCTCATCCACACTTGTCACCATTTTTCAGGAAAAACTTCAGGTACCCATTTTTAATACCGCCTAAAAAGCTCTGATTGATTGATTGGTTCTCCATTCTTCACAAATAGAAAGTTTGACACCTCAGGTTATACAAGTGCACTGTAACTCATGACATAAATGTGGCCATCAGGAGCTGAATCCAGTTAATTCAATGTTCCAGTCATATGGAACATACTGTATGTGTATCAGAGCACCATGAAATAGGTTTGTGGTACCAGGATTACTGTGGTAGCATTTTTCACATTTTCTTTTCTTTTTTTCTTGTTGTTTCTTACTCCCTCTGTTGGCCCTGTGCTATAATGGTGTAATTTTTTTTGTGTGCAAAAAATCCAGTGAAAATTGATGCAGTCTATGTGTAACTTTCAACCGTTTCTTCTCAGTATGCCTGGGTCTCCCAAGGTCAACGTCCAAATACTATATGTGTGTGATGTTCTTATTTTTAAGAATTTTTATATATTTATTATCCCTGGGCTGCTGTAACTCAAATGACAGCAACAGTTGATGCTGGATGCCAAGCTAGGTACCACGGGACTGTGCACCATCTGTACTTGTTTGTATGTCATTTCACTGAAGTGATTCTCAACATGCTGTTTATTGGACACTATTAGTGTATGTCATGTAACTCATCTCGATCTCAGTTCTGTCTGTCATGTTTACTCTCTCTTGCACTGAGAGAGCACAAACAAAATGTACAGAATAGGTCAGGCAACGTGGGCAATATTCTGCATATATTATCCAAAGTGGTTAACATATTGTTTATTCATGTTTCTCTCAGGCGTATATTCCACATATATCAGTTTCTTTCAGTAATGCTAAGCTGCTATATATCCTGTCCTGTGTGCTGATGTCGTTAGAAGATATGATCCTCTTCTCACTTGCAGTATGTAATTAGATTCTTGTAGTTGCCTGCAGCAGAAAATACATTCGTTAATTAAAGGCATTAAAATGCCTCGCTGGTCATTGTGTAAGGTACATGCTAGAGTATGTACTCATTATGGTCTTGTCATGAGTGTACATGTGAAATGTGTTCGGGGGCTTTATTTGTTGGGGTGCTGGAGTTTCCACCAGTTCTGTCATGTGGTAAACAAAACACCAAACAGACAGATGCACACACTCGCACTCATTATATCAATTACTGTATTAGTATATTTACCAAAAGCTTTAGTAGATGGTATAACATAACTGAGTTGCAAAATGCATTTTAAAGAAAAAGTCTCGTCTTGAGTGTGGACTGACATACAGTCTTTTGGAACTGGTCATTATTATAGCTTGGGGCTACACCAATGTAGTCAAGCTGGTAGGGTGATCAATAAATTACTTCTGATCTAATCTAATTGAACCAGTGGGAAGATTATGAAAATTGAGTTACATGGCAAGATTTGCAGCAAGGAATGCGCAGATCCAAATGAAAGTGGGGGAATAATATTTTAAAAAATCACACTTCTTGAATTAATATTTTGGTATTTCTAATTTATTTGCTTGGGAAAAGAAACTCCAGCTCTGTGTTCCTGATTTAACAAGGTAAATTAATATGTTCTGTATTGTCTCTTGTATGAATACTTGTTAACCTGCTTTAAATGTTGCGTTGACCTGCAGATGCCACAGTTTAATGTTTAATTCAGTGTTCTTTTAATCTCATTTAAAATTAACAGAATGGTTTAGATCACCGACCTTAAAAACAATCTTTCTTTCACTGCAGGGAAGCTTGTGAGGTCTCTTTGCTTGACATTAGATACAATATAATGAAATATATAAAAGCTGTATTCCTAACAAAGTAAAGATGTAATATTGATAATGTCTGTCTTTACTCCATATGGCTCTCTAGGTCTTGTACTTCCACACGTCTCTGCAGTTGCCCAGCACGGTGGTGGTTCTGGAGCTGGTGTCATTGTCACCCAGGCCAGATGGCTCTCTGCAGGCCCTGGGGCGAGGCTTCACTGTCTTGGAGCTTTTTACCAACAAGCCAGAGGCTCAGGCTGCTGATGGGGACAGAAGGTGATTAGCCTTTTCTTAATTACACCCGCTAGGGATTAATGAGGTTTCTCATGAGGAGATAGGACAGGTATAGTTGTAGCGAAGGGGTTGCTGCGATAATATTATTCAGGAACAACCAGCTTGTCTTGTATACTTATATATGTATTTGTTGTACCTTCAGCTTTTTCAATAATGTGTTACACAGATATAACCATTGTAATTGTCAAACTTTTTACTGCATGCTTACAGAGCTACTGTGCTTAAGCTGTTTGGTGAGACCAGCGTTTGTTGTGCTATCAGCAGTCTAAGTTAAGAGGACATGGTCTGATAGTTGTTTAAGAGACTCTAGTTTTAGAAACATATTTATATATAGAGACCTATGGCACTTCCATTTATTCATTCAGTCATTTAAATTGGTTTAAATTTGTCTCCTAGACTGAATCTACACCATGGATCACCAAGGAGCCTCCTCCATCCAATGCTGAAGGACACTGTTGACTGTAAGGAGCCCTTTTATAATATGTTTAGCTATCTAATGCTAATTACATTACTTAATATGTCCCTTAAGTATTCATCCCCCAAAGTGGCTGGAGGAAAGCTGAAGGATTCTCAGTACATGTGGAATTTAACAGCATTTACTTCCAGACCAGTGCAGCTGTAATTGAGCTTCTCCAAAGATACACATAAACGTCTCTGGGAACTTATATAGAGAAAGATGTTATAGATTATCATGGGTCACAGAAGTTTGCAGAGGAGCAGACACACACCACTACCAAATTTCAACGAGTTGTGCGGACCTGCGCGTCAAGCAAGTTGATTGATTGATTCATTTCCTGCCAGGATCTCCATGCTTGAGGTCCACAGCTTGATTATTTTGGGGAATTCTCAACTACTGATTGGATTGTCTTTGAATATTAGGCTTACATCAGTTAAGCATTTGAGAACAAATCTTGTTGAATTATTGAGTTTGCTACTGAAGTGTGGGTTGGTTTAGATATGTCCTCACTTGGCCCAAAACCAAGGTTATGAATTACAAAACACTGTAGTGCCTCACAGTATGAATAACACTGCGCCCAGTGAGAGCCAGAGTTCCTGCCTTGGCTATCATGTCACATGAATATTAGAAAAGCTTCTCTCAAACGGACTCTTATGCTTGCTGAATTATTAACCACATGCCTGTTGTTTAGTGGAACCATGCCTTTCTGTTTTAAGGGCCATACTGCTGCCACTCTTCCTGCGGTTGCTCTTTTATGGTCAAAACCCTTTTTCATTTCTTTATCTCACTTTTATCCTCTTCCACTGTGACAGGGACACACAGTCCCTGTATCTACTGCATGATATGAAGCATTTTGAGCGTGAATTTCTGGAGTGCAGCAAGTATTCAAAACTGTTTTGTGCTGGAATGAAATGAGTAAATTTCCTTATAGTGGTCATTCCTGTATATAGTGGATTGTGTTCAATAATTATAATGAGATAACCTGCCCAGGAGGCTGACCTTTTTTTCCTTCTGCATTCGTTACAAATTTTACATTATTCAATTTCACAAACTGCAAATGAAGTTGAGGTTAAAAGTTGAACTCAATGCAAGTGTGAATTCAAACTATAAATGGCTGCATTTTTCATATGGCCTCCATATTAGTGATAATAAGCATCACACACCACCTTTATCACAATGAATTGTCCTCTTCTTTAGAGTCCTGAAACAAGCTGCTGGCTGAAGGCGCAGACATGATCCAAAAATGGACATACATGCGGGTGTCTTAATGGGACAGTGGGTGTTTACATAAACATACGTGTAGTGACTAAGTCCTATGCTTTAGCCGCTACTGGCTGCTAATGGGCCTAATTGTTTAGACATGTACTCAGAAAAACAATATTCAGTCTTTTCCAATACTTTATATCATAAAGTGTTTATTTTTTCACTAGTGTCCATCCAATTCCTTATTGTCCATCACTTCCAATAAGTTTTCAACACAAAGTTAAAACAAATACAGTCATACGATGTTGTCTGAGCACAGTCAAAAACTGTTTGCTTCTTTCCCATCAGCCACACCTGCGATTACTGACATGAACTTTAATAACCTGTGGTCAGGCTGGTCTTGAACATACACTCCCTAGTGCTTGCTTTAAACACAAATCAGAAAACATGGCTCCTACAATACGTGTTAACATGTTTTATTGGCACCTGTGGTCCATGTGGTTATACATTTTGGGCTGCGCACAGATGGTCCGCATGAATGTGGGTACATGATGAATTAAAGGTCATCTGAAACATGACTGAAACATGTTTCTGTTAGCCCCAAACTTTCCTCTGTAGGGGTTTGGATCTATTGTAGAAGGTAAAACCACCAACATCTCCTGGGTTCTGTTCCAGCAAATAACTAAAAACACCAAATTGTGTGGTGGACTCCATATATACAAGAAAAACATCCAATAGCATTGTTTATTCAATATCTCTATATTACATATTACTGTTTTAGAGGCCTTTAACAAACTAACACCATTTCCCATAAACCCCAGACGACTGCAGGTTAAACGTCACAGCTTGACGACCAAGTTGGGATGACGCAAGTATCCACACTGCAGTTAAGTTTCCATGGGAGCTGTCGTTTTTTTTGTATGCTCACATCAAAGCTTCAATTCTAATTCAATTTCTAATCTCAAGTGCTGTAGCGGATGCCAATTTGCCTTAGAATATGGAAAGTAATCACAAGAGCATGTTTAATTGTTTCCGTGTGAAAATTCCAACAAGTTCTTACTCAAAATACAAATCTGTATTTTTTTGTTTTCTTTTTTTTGATGTAGCTCTCTGCATTAGGTCCCCCACAGTGGTCTCATTAAATGAGGAAACTGTGTTTTTTAACACGGTGCAAATGTTGGTATGAAGATGTTTTGTCTGAGGCAGCCTCACACACATTGCTTGAGGCCAGGCACAGCAGTCTTCTGTGGCTGTGTTTTATGATTTGGTTGTGAGAAGTCTGGATTTTTCCTCTTGTTGAATGTACTTTCCAGGCCAAGTTTTAAGCATTTGATTTTTTAAATCAATGTAAAAAGAAGCTAATATTGACTGGCAGTCTGTAGCATAAGCCTGTATTTGTTCCCCTGTGGCTTTGGTGCATTAAACTTTGAAGTGCTTCTGATTATGTCTTCAGCACTGTGTATACAGTGTACATACTGTATGAACTTTCCTGGTATGGTAGTATAAGAGGAGCAAACAAACCTACGTCTTGTCATTTACACAATAGAGCTTGTTTTCTGGCCCATTGCCAGCAATTGTACTCTGTCCTCTGGAGTACACAGGTAAGTAAGCATTCTGTCCGCTGTTTGCAGTGGTCTTGATGGTAAATGTGGTCTTTGTCTTCAGTCTCCACTGAGAATGTTATTCTGCATCACAACAAGAGAGGAAATAAGGTCAGAGGAGACTTCATGCTTTGCCACCATGTGGAAGGTAGTTTTATGATACATTTTTGCATGGAATTATCGGTTTATCTCACAGAAGTAAAAACAGATAAGTGGAAAGACCCAAAAAGAATTCACAGTCTGGATTTCTAACTCTGCAAATAAACACTTTATCCTTACCCTTGTTTGTGTGAGTTGGAGCTCAAATGTCAGTGAATTCAAGTTTGCAAGGCCACTGATTGTGTCATACTTGATATACACTGATGTGTGTTTTGTCATGTGCTTTCACTGGCAAATTGACAGACAAAAAGTGAAAGGAAATTATGGATGAGACCTGAGATGTGACATGATTGACATCTGATGACAATGCCATACTGGGACTATTCAATGACAATAACTCTATCACAGCCTATCAACACTCCATTTCTCATTTCACACAATGGTGCACAGACAACTACCTCCAACTGAACATGGACAACAACAAATTAAACACCCCACACTGGACTGAAAACCACTTCCGTCTGTAGCAAGACAGTAGGACAAGTCAACAACTTCAAATATCTTGGACTCACTTTGGACAATAAACTCAGCTTTGATCAACACATCACTGATATCCATAAACAATCCCATCAGAGACTCCACATCATCTGCAAACTCTTTCACTTTCTGTTGCCCCCACCTCCTGTTGTTGTTTTAAAAAAAGCATGATGCAACCCTACAACCATACTGTTCCCCCTGTTTCTTCACCATGTTAACCATCTCCAACAAAAACAAACTTACCAGGATCACACATGCAACCTCCAAATTCATCCACTCCCCTATACACCCAGTCTCTCAGACATGAACAACAGAGCCATCACACTCCTCGCACTCACAACAGCAAATGACACTGATCAGCCCCCCAACCCACACTTCACACTCCTGCCATCAGGCCGTAATACAGGACCCTAAAATAGAGAAGAGCTCACTTTTGTTTTATCCCCTCTGCCATAGCAGCACTGAACAAGCTGCCTCACTGACACAGTGTATAGAACCAGACTAATCTTTGTGTGTGATTGTGTAAATACATGTACAGAAGGTGACAAATTAAAGGAAAAACTGGTACAGGCCTGAATGCTTGACCCCTATAGTGAGGGGATCCAGTGGCTTTGTTATGCTTTAGGGGTTGTAAATAGTGTATTTCCAGAGACTTGTAAAATCAATGTCAAGGCTGATGAACACCATTCTTCCAAAGATATTCCCTCATTTGGTGTTTTGATGATGGTGGTGAAGAGTGCTGTCTAACATGTCAGTCCAAAATCTCCCATAGGTGTTTGGTTGGGTTGAGATCTGGTGACTGTGAAGATCATAACATATGATTCACATAATTTTCATACTCATCAAACCATTCAGTGACTCCTTGTGCCCTGTGAATGGGGGCATTGTCATCCTGAAAGAGACCGCTCCCATCAGGATGGAAATGTTTCATCATAGGATAAAGGTGATGACTCAGAACAACTTTGTATTGATTTGCAGTGACCCTTCCGTCTAAGAGGACAAGTGGACCCAAACCATGCCAGCAAAATGCCCCCACAGCATAACAGAGCCACCAGATCCCCTCACTGTAGGAGTCAAGCATTCAGACCTGTACTGGTTTTCCCTTTAATTTGTCACCCATCTGTATATGTGTTGGGATACAGGCAGGGGAACTGATGTTATGTTTTTATGTATATTGGTATGTTTCTGTGTGGAATATGTACAGGCTGTGAAAACAAATTTCCTGCAGGACAATAAAGACTATATCAATACAGGTACAAGCTCAGGACATTGTGGTCACATATTATACGCCTCAGAATCCTGCGGGTTGATTAATTTATAAATTTTTTACTTAAGAAATAACTAATGTTGTACAGCATATCAGGGTCACACAGTTTCTTGAAAACATTGGCCTGCAGGTGGCGCTAGATGAAAAGTTAGGAGATCACCATGGATGTTAGGATAAATCTTTTGATGACCATGCATGTCAGTGCAAAAACTTATGGCAATCTTTTCAATATTTGTCAAGATATTTCACTCTGGACCAATGTGGTGGACAGACTGAAATTGAAATTGTGTACTTTGAATGTTGTCTGTCTATATGATGGGTAATGTTAGATGAATTAACGAGGGAATGGTGTCATGTGGGTATGGCAGCATGGGAACCAGTTCACTTTCATTTTTCAGGACTTGCTAAAGTGCAAGGCGAGCTTAAACTAAATTAGTACTTATCCTCTGCAGTATTGTGAACATGAAAATGATTCTTATTTGGCTTTGTGCCTCCATCTGAAGCACACATCTCATTTACAACACATATTCTTGAGTCAAGAGTAACAGATGCCAGCAGGAAGAGAAACAAAATGTTCCACAAAAAAAAAAAAAAAAAAAAAAAAAAAATCTGTTTCAGTCAATGGTGTGTTTGCAAACCTTAGGGAATCCAATGTCAACCCAGGCCGCTCACACATTCATACCTGACCACTTATATTGTAACTCTTTTGTTGACAGTGCTCTTAGTTTTATATTCTATGAAAAACGATGGCAAAGGTCATGCTAAATATACAGAACATTCCCACCAAATGTTTTTATATTATATGTTGCGATGTTGTAATGTGTTTTGGGTGGCCCAGGCAGCATGTGTTCCTTTTTAAACTTTAACCTTTGCTTATGGAAATCTGTAATTTTGCAGCACTTAGCTGCATTTTCCTCTTGGGCTTTTCTCCCTTGTATGCCGCCCTTTCAGCTCCACTTTCTCTCTGTCTACTTTCATCACCATTGTCCATTTGTTGTGCTGGTGCAGTATGTGTGTGAGACTGGTTCAGTGTGATGACAGACACAGAGATCCTACCATTAGGTTGAAAGCAGGCAAAAGGGCTGCCGACAGTTTTGAGTGAATGTCACTCCTCCCTGTTGGTTTCATTTTGTGGTTTTAAAAATTTTAAGGCAGTCAGCTAGCCAGGCAACAAGGAATTCTCCTGGTGCTCCCAATGGCCAGTCTGGCCTTTAGCTTAGGAAATTAGCTCAGGAAGGACCGTACACATCACTCTCAGTTGATTATTTTTCTTACTGTACAAAACTCACATAAAAACAAACTATTAATTGATCCTACTAGTCTTTAGAAGAGAGAGCAGATAAAGCTTGGATCTGGATTCTGAATCAATTCTCAGTTTCCAACAGTTTTTTACATCCTCAATAAAGTTATGTTGACAAAATGAAAAAGCCAAAAACCAAACCATGGGGTTACAGTGCATCACCTGGTCATTCTACTGTGCACACACACTGAGAGTTTTCTTCAAAAAAACGGCAAAAGCGGGGCAATGAACTCCACCAAATGAGCTGACCAACCAACTCACTGCACCACTTTACAAAACTTCTAGACAGATCTGATCAGGCGAAGAAAATCCCTCGGTACACAGTCTGTTTCTTGGAACTCTAGAGCAACTTCTGTTTCTACTAAAGACATTTAGCCAGTGGTGGTCCGTACATTACACTTGCAATTCACTGCTCTTATATAAGCAGGAGACTGTAAAAGGTTTCTAAATTGTTGCAGTTGACCCCCAACCTTAACGATAACCCTTTCAAATAAAAAGGCTGCATACTCCCACACATTTTTCTCAGCTTTTGTCCGTTTGGTCAGACAGACCTTCATCGAGATGTTAGATTAACTGCCAGTTATGTTTCATTTTGCATTTCAGAGGAATAAAAACATGAGTGAAAAGATTTTCAGACAATGGACTTGAGTAAAATACTGAAAATAATATCTGCTTTTCTACATATTGAATTGAGAATAAGAACTAAATCAAAAGGAATCATGTGATTCAACGATTCCCACTCCTACATGGTAGGGAAGTGGGCAGGAATTGAGATCTTCCACGATTCTATCAAAACAGAAATGATAGTTTTGCATTGATATCACCAGCTTTGAAAACAGGCCTTCTGTAAACATGTAACTCACTGCGGAGAAGTGCCTCTGGCAGGGTATGTGCATGCTTTTGTGACTACATATGTAGTGTGGTTTGTGTAGGGTGCATGTAATTCGGTGCCAGAGTAGAAGCAGGGACAGCATGGTATATACTGTAGGTGGCTGCCAAACACTATGTATTTCTGTTTTCTACTGCCTTGCTAGGCTCTCTGCCACTGGCTGAGTAACACACTCAGACACGCTTCTGCCTCTAAGGGTAGGCCAATGGATGTATAGAAATAAATAGAGAAAAATGAATTTATGAAGAAGAGAAAGAAGAATATCGAAAGGGTTCGTTTGGTAAGGACAACAGAAAGGGGTGCAAGCTATCTGCAATGCTTGCATGATTTGCATAATTTCAATTGTGCCGATTGTTACAATTTTAAATGAACATCACCAGATTACATAATTAGACAGATGAATTAGATTTAAAACTAAAAAACATCAGAACAGCTAAGAACAAGAAAACAAGGCTTTTTTTCAAAGCTTTTATAAGGGAGCTGTTTTGTGTAAACACGCTTTTCACTTTCCAGCAGAAAATATGGGTAAGTTTGCTGCTTTGGTTAAACACAGTTTTACCCTACAAAATACATATAAGACCAAAAGATATAAGATCTGTGGAGAAAAACTGAATGCAGGATGATCAATTGGAGACAAGTCAATTTGGATTGAAAAGGAGCAGTGGTCGAGTGGTGGTGGCAGAGAAGTCAAAACTTCTCTATTTTCCAGAGATGGAGTCAGGGTCATGAGGCAGGAAATGGGAAAAGGAGAGTAGATAGAGGGAAGGAAGCTGCCTTGGGGCTTTTGAAAGTCCTAAAGGATGGGAGGCCAAAATAGGAGGAGGAAACAAGCACGAAGGGAGGCAGTAAGCTCATTGACTTGATCTAAGCTTCTCTTCTCAACTGGGAGAAAAGAGGAAGGAGTAGAGAAAAGAAAAAGTGGAGGGCTGCTCTGGGGCCTTCTTAGTGTGATGAGAGGACAAACAGATGGTACATTGTGTTCACATTAGCATATCTTAATTTGAAGCAACACCATGAGTCCACGACACATCAATTTATTGTTAGTCTGGGACAAAAAGGTGGTACCATGACAAATTTTGTCATTGATACACCAAAAAGCCACTCTGTATCAAAGATAGAGAGGTTTACTAGAGCACTCAACAGGGTTTTCCTTGCATATCTAACTCCAGGCAACCCAGACACAAGTGTTTGTTTTCACCGCCTACACCACGCTTTATCGCTGTTTGGGTGAACTTCCAAATTCCAACAAACATAATAAAGTTACACAACACTTTTCCCCTGTTGTGACTCCTCCACCTGAAAACTGTACCACTTAAGCATCATATTGAGCCAGGGTAGACTCTGCTTTACTTCATCAACGATGTTCAAACAATCTATAATGTATCATTTAGAGGATGTATCTCTATTACTGATTGATTAACACAGAATTGATTCAAGCTATACGCAGTTTTTGAAAACCTTTTTGGTAAATTCTTTCCTCAATAATATTTTCTGGCAAAATTTCCACTAGCTATAAAAACAGTTTCCTTGCACTGGAACAAATTCTGTTTAATACTGTCTGAGAACAAAAACTACTCAGTGAATATAGAAAGGACATTAACACGTTTGACTTTGTTAAAGGAAAGTTCTGCTTTGTTACAAATTGGACATGGTTTTCCTAGTTTTGGGCAGTTACACGCCAACTTCCTGGTTCAACTTTGACTTACCGTACTTTCATCATCTGATTGCTCATGTTTGTTTCTGTCAGACCTTGTTTTAGTCTCGTTACTTGGGGGGGTTCATGGTCAAAGCTATGAAACTAAGACCCTTGTTTTAAAGAAGTGCTGCACACTTAAACGTGTTTTTTGAGCTGTAAACTAAATTATATGACTGTTCTGTGATGAAACACATCAATGCTGGTGTTAATGTTGACATTGACAGCAAATTTACAAAAATTGGCATTTCATGGGTTGAAAACAGCTCAACTTGTCATCTGCTGTTTAAAGTTAGCCCTGAGAAGGCAGAGCCAATGCTGACATAGAGTCGACCGTTTTGGGAGGTCTCTACATCATGAAATTTATATAAATGGTAGAATGAAAACACCCACCTCTCCCAGCCCTGCACTCATTTTCAAATACATGCTGATCGAGACAGTTTTAGCTTTAGGAGCTAAGCTAACAGCGGCGCTGGCCTGCTGGAGGGGGTCACTCCGTCTGCGACTGTCTGCAGGAGGAAGAGCTGTTGGCAGCCACAAAAAATCAGAAATCCTCCTTGCATCTCGCCCTGCTGCTCTTCAACTCTCTGGCTGTCTTTTCCTGCAGTTATCAGCTGGTAAAATATTGTTTTAAAATGTTAAATCGGGGTGTAACCAGAGCTCCGCTGAAACTGTCTGCCCTGTCCGTCAGCTGAACCTATCCACTGCAGAGCATCTCTGCCGGAACTGAACCTGTCCGCTGCAGAGCTGCGGTTGAAAAGGTTCAGTAATGGCTGCGGTTACACCGCGATTTAAAGTTTTAAAACAAGATTTTACCAGCTGATAACTGCAGGAACAGACAGCCGGAGAGATAAAAAGCTACAGGAGGAAATGCGAAATGACTTCTGGCACGTTTAAGCGCCGTTGCACTATTTGTCTTCCTCTCATTATTATTATTATATGTCACTGAGCAACCACTGCCCTCCTGCTTCACGCTCTATATACTCCAGATATTTATACAAGTCACCAAATATTGGATTGTCTTTTAAATGGAGTCGCGTCAAAGCCTAACGTTTACTTTTCCAGTACTGGCTGCATTACTAGACAAATGATCTCTGGGAAGTGGCATGAGGAAGCACATGATTGCTTAGTACTAAATGTGGAAACAAATGAATCTCGCAAGTCACAACTTCAAATTCCTCCACTCTTATCTAAGTTGGCAGTAAAACCCTTTCTTAAAAATCACCCTAGCCGTAATCATCTTTATTACTTTCTTCTTTCCCACTCAACCTTCTCCCAAAACCACTGCCTCAGTTTGTCTGATGCTGAGCCATTTTTCTGCAGTTTTTTTCCCCCACGTCCTTGGTTTCACATCTCTTGCCAAGTTGCTTCTCAACTGACTCTGAGGTACACCACTGCTGTAAGGAAATTTTGGGGTAGTTTTCTAATCTATGCACAGCATCTGACTGGAATCCAAGCGTGATGCATAATGAATAACAAGAAATAAATGATGAAAAAGTTGCAGACACCTGGGCACCATCTGTGTCAAGAAAGTTCTGTTTGATTTCCCCCCACCCTTTCTCTCCTTTCATACCTATCCTACTTTCTTTCTGTGTTTCATGGTAAAAAACATCTTTTCAATGAAAGCTGCTGTTGCAACTGGAGACATTTGTAGAACAGAGCCGAAGCTATGCAGCAACCTCAGAGATTTCCCCAAACCATTTTCCTTTTTTGGCTTTAGATGTAAGCAGTTTTTTTGTAGTAAGTTAACTGTTCGAGAGAGTAAAAGGGTTTGGCTGGGATGAGACATGGAGGGAAGGAAAACATAGGGATATACTCCATCATCTTCTTTCCTTCTTAATCCCCTTTCATTAACTTTAAAGATAAAGGTGCTGCCTCTGCCCTGAAAATGCATGAAAAGCTGTCTAAAGCATTCTACCCCTTCTTCCTTTGAACTCATTTGCTTTCCAGATTATTGTTATTTTATATGATTGAAAAATAATCCTTTATTAACTTAAATGTTCTGCTCCCTCAAGCCCCAAAGATACAATTTATTTCAAATAGACTTAACATAAAAATCTATTTTCTTTTCAGTTGTGCTATTTAGCTGATCCCATAGTGATCCATTTGTTATTTTGCAGATTTTATTTTCTTAGTAAAAAGATTACAAATGTTTTACTTCTGTGGTTCTTAAAATAATGTAGCAGCATAGATATATTGACAATGTGTTCTGAAGTGTTTTCATGTCTTAAATTATTTTCAAACTGAATTCATTGTGAAACTACCACTGGACAATATCTGAACAGATTGGTTAATTCCTTACAAAAGTCTGAACTTAAAGCTGAAGTGTGGGACTTTTACACATAAATGAACGTCTGTTACATTCAAGTCCTTTCCAAACGAGTTCACACAAGGCTGATTAAGTCTATCACCACAAGGTAAATATCTCTATATTTCACAGTAAACAGAGTTTTAAATCTGGTGTCTGTGGTGACATTCCTGCACTGGCGCACTGGTAGTGATGCGTGTTACATCAACTAATAATGATTGGTTTGCCAGAGCTGAAGGGCGCCCATAGAGCATGTGCACCAGAGACGAGACTTCTGCCAGCTGAGCCAGCTAACTTCCAGTCTTACCCTCTGCTAACTTGAGGGCTAAAATAATTTAATCGTGTGGCTCTTCTAGACTTTTCAAATGTTATGAACGGACTGAATGGATCAGATTCTGATAGTGAAACAAGTCATTTCACAGGGGGTTGTGACACTCAAAACGATTCATCCACTGTTTTACAGCTGCAACAGTAGTGACGGAGATCGGCTCACGCCTGTATTCATAGAACTGTAGTTACATCCAGGTAACCACTATTTACTGTCACTGCCAGAAGGGGGAGACAGAAGTTCTGCAGGGCAGGTTTAAGTCCTGTACCCCATGTACCAAACTTTTTTTTCTCCTTTTCAAAGTTTGTAAGGCAGTCAGGACTAGAAGAAATCCACTGATGTTTTTAAAACAGATACAATTTATTGAAGGGAAAACTACTACTGCTTGGATTACATTCAGCAAATTTTCCAGACTGCTTATAAGAAGTACTTTGGTTTACATTATACAGTGTTTCCCCTATATTCACCGCCGCTGCAAAATTATGAGCGCCGCTGCTAAAATTTCAGACAATCATTAATATCAACAAGCTAACTCACACACTGTGCGAGCACAATAACACCCATGTCTCTGTCTTGAATTTTTCATATGCCCCCCCCCCCCCGCTCTGTTATATACTCCATTGACAGGGATATGCGCACAGTTCTGTTTATACTATGTATATACTGTATATATACTGTATGTCTGTGTGATTATACATTTTGGACTTCAAGCAGACATGGGCAGATGATGGAGTTTACATCACGTGGACCCTCTTGGACCTCTGCAGCCACATGGGAACAAAATCAAATCTTTTTTAAAATTTTCTCTTTTTCCTGGTATCAGTGTTTGAAAACTTATTCAAGCCCATTATTCAGAGCTCCTTCAGAGGATCCAGCAGTGTCTTGTGATGTTAAAGTGTGTCTCATCTTTTCTCGTTTCATATTTTCACTAAAATGTCGGGGGGGTTCAGGTGTGGTGACTGTGGAGAGGAAAGCCTTGCAAGTCAGCAATCCTTGCTCTTCCTCGGACTTCAAACAGTCCTGGCATCACTTTGATGCTTGTTTAGGGTGATTGTCCAGTTGGAAAATTGATTGTTTTCAAGTCAACTTGAAGCCAGGAGGATGGCAACTCTCTGTAGAGACTCTCTTTGGTTAACGTTCAAGTCATTAACTCTGGGATAGGCAATACATACTCACAGCAGAACTTTTCCATCAACATATGACTAGTGGTGGGCAGAATACTGAATAACTCATCCCAAATGTCAGTACCATATTTCATATAAACTGTATACACTGTACATTTATATTTATTTCCTCAACATACATCTACAAATTCAGAAATTGACAATAATATTCATCTTTTGAGACAAACATTGCATATATGATTGACACAACTTGAGTTACAAATTACTGTTTCAGAAATTATTTATGTGGGTTTTCTGACCTGCCACCACAATGATTAAAGCTGTTTAGGTTTAGGAAACTAAAACTAATTGGTTAAGGTTAGGGAAAGGTTGTGGTCTTTCTTGAAAGAAGCCAAAGTTGACTTTTGGTTTGGGACTGGATGTGAGCAGCGCTATCAAAGTTGGACGCTTTGTATGACCAACCTTTCATCCCGACATCCTCCATAAGAGATCCTGTGAGATTCTTACAATGTCATGGTACTTCCACCTTCGCTTTTCAGAGACAAGATAGGCTGCATGTCAGGAAAACATAAACATAGGTTTTTTAAAGTGTTTGGACAAACAACCAATGCTGCTGCAGTTTTCCTGATTAGGAACAAACATCAGGACATACAGTTCAAACATACAGTTCCCATGCTTCCTATAGCTCCTACAAGTGATGTGTCAGTCTGAAAAGTGCTTTCAGTGATGATAAGATGAAAAAGGTTAAACGTTCAGGTTTATCTACCTATGTTTAGATATCACACAACAAACACCTTAGAACATTACAAGCTTTAAAAAGGTCATTTTTAGTGTGGAACTGTTAGACTGGATTGCATTAAATTATACAGGTGTTGATGATATTATAGGAGTAGAAGAGTTTACGAATCTGTTGCTCCAGTTTGAATACAACGGTCTGTTTCTTCAAAGCAAATGTACTGTTGTTATACTGTGATTCTTCAGTGTTTGTAAGTAGAAAGCTGCAATAAGCATTCATACCACTTGATTAACCATGATAATTATTAACCAAAACATATTGCATCACTTAAACGCTCTCAAAAACCACCACTAACGACTCACCCTCAGATTGCTGAACCAGCCTATAGGAGTGAATGGAGCTTCCTGTATTGATTGTCACTGATGCTGTTGAAGGTGCAATCATTAACCCTGTCAGAGTGAAAGATTGTGATGCTGTTCAGGCTTGAGGGAAGTCAACATGCGCAGCGCATCAAACACCACTTTGCTCACCTTCCAAATGGCCTGTGATTTGTGTTGATGGCAGGAATTGTGGGTCGTCACTTGTCATTGGATGACCTGCCTGAAAGATGACAATGTCTACATCATTGCTCATACATTGCGCCTCAGCTACGCTGCAGCGCTTTTCTGGAGGAGCATGTTTTCCAAGTTGAATGGTTGTCATTTCGGTTAAGGCCCAGAAAACGATGCTCGCAGTGTAATGGAACATTGCACCTAGGTCACCAACAGCTAAATGGAATATTGAAAAATGGACGTGTCTGCCAGTTGGATGTCATGTTGTCAGGTGACTCACTGCTTCTGGGGAAATATTACACTGTGATGCACCAAGGAGATAAATGATATTGGGTGGGATAGGGATGATGGTTGAGTGGAATATCATA
This sequence comes from Thunnus thynnus, assembly GCF_963924715.1. NCBI lineage: Eukaryota > Metazoa > Chordata > Actinopteri > Scombriformes > Scombridae > Thunnus > Thunnus thynnus. Next base: position 10,034,714 of record NC_089522.1, on the reverse strand, counting down.
TATAACTCATTTGTATTCAGTGTAGCACTTTACCTGTTTATCATAAAATACATGGGAAATAATAAAACATTCTACACAATTTTGTTATGTGTTTGCAGACAGCAGTATCCTGAAGACTATTGATGGAGCACATTTGATCTGTGTGGTAAAAAGCCATCCTGCACTGGTTTCCATGATGCACCTCCTTCCAGAGAATGTCCTTGTGTCCGGAGATGAGAACATTCCTGGACTCGCAGCCTCTCCAGCAGGTAAAGCAATCATGTGGGCTCCAGTTCACAGCACTGGGAAAATGTAGGGTCAAAGAATGAATGACATGCTCCCTTTCAATAATCAGTGCTCTTTTAAGATGTTTTAAGATCTTTGACTCAATGTTATTTCAGTGGAAGAAGTGGAAGACTGTGCTGTAATGGTTCTGTGATAAGATGTAAAAACTCAGACAAGACAGACAAATGTGTGACAAGTCTGAGCCAGCTTGTGTTGAAAGTTGGAAGATAAAATCATTTAGTGTTTAAGTCAAATGCTTCGCCTTCTGATCAAGTGGCTGCCTGTCACTCTTAAGATTATTCTAAAAATGCTGATTAAATTGTGTGAGCAAAGTGTGGGAGATGTAATTCTGAAAATAGCAGAAAAATGGCGAGCAAATGGTAAAACTGCTTGTTGTGCCATGATGGAGAATTATTTCATAATCCATGTAATTCAGTGTTGAGTCACCACTCACCTGAAGTTCACCTCACACTTATAAAATTCAATCCCCTCCAGCATTTTCTGCAGACTTTACAGTGCTTGTTGCCAAAGTCTCTTTTTCCTCATTTTCTTGGCCTTTTCATCATAAATTGCAATGTGAATTGACAAGGTCAACACTTTTTAACAATTGTCAAATTCAGTTTTGGTATAGTCACCCAGATGTTGTGATTTGTGATTTTTTTTTTTTACATAATTCTAATGAGACTACCTGTTGTTAAATGTGTTGTCCTTGTCCCTGTCCTTACTTATTTGTTCAATATATGCTCTCTGACAAAACCAAAAAATCAGTCTATGTTGGTGGAAACAGTCATATGTAGGGTGTCTGCTCCAATATTAAGTCTTTGTTTACTGTGTATCTTTGCCCAGCTTATTTAAGTAGTGTATGTATGAGATTCAGTGATCAATAGTGGAGCTGCATTGATTTTTATACTTAAGCATACTTTAGGCAACTCCTGGTGCACAGTTAGTCCCTGTACAACTATGAAAAAACTGTTTATCAAACAGTTGAAGCAAACAAAGAGGTTACCTAGCTAGATTAATCAAAATATGACATAATACACAATAATAATAATAATAAATTTGATTTTAAGCACTCTTCACGTAACCTGAAGACACTTTACATAGAGAAAACAAGCCAAAAACATGGCTCAACCCAACATTTTCAGCACACATCAGGTGCAATTTTACATAGCAGACTTCAGGAGTGGCTAGCTTGTCTTTCTCCAGCTGTCAAAATAGCAAATAGGACATTCATCATGGTATTTATTTGTGGCATTTTTTTGGGAACTTGGTTCTATCAGAAGTTGAAATGTCTGCAGTACTTACAAAGTAAGTTTCTAAGGGGGAATGTAATGAAGTCTGACAGTGCAGAGCTATAATCATTGGGAGTCAGTGGGAGGTATGGTAGCAGGCTAATCCTCTTCATGTTCTGGGGCTGTGAGCAGCAGAGACCTAAGCTGCCTTTTAAGACCACAGCCACCGGCTTGATATTCACACCACATTCAGAACAGTCCAACTCTGCGCTCCAGAGACAAGGGCTGCAATGAAACGCTTGATGGCTACATTACTCTTGAAGAGATTACAATCACACTGGCTATTTTCTCTTTGTTGAGTCTGAAAGGGGTGATTGTGGACTTCACAGGCTTTCCTGCTTCATCCATTGGCTGAGTTGCTTTCTTCAATCGATTCTGATTCAATTTACGCCAAGTATCCAAATGGAAACAGTTTTTGTTGGATTGTTTGTCACTAAAACTGGTGTCTCTCTGTGTGGTATAAATATTCCAGTGATTGGCATTAGGTAGTTTACCGCAAATCAGTGGAGCAGTCATTGAGAAGGAGTTGTTGTCTCTCAGTTACAAATTCCAATCAAATAAATTCATAATCAAAGAGCGAAGGTTGACCTTGTAAACATTTGTTGCCAAAGACGGTGTGTATTTCTGCACCCAGCTGTTGGATATCTCCAGGGGGTGTGTGAAATATGGCAATAAATGACTGAATGCTTAATGGGGTGGATTTTGTGTTCAGTATTAAAAAAATCAGCTTGGTTTTTTATAATATATATAGTAGCATACTGCCAGTATTACTGGCAGTATGCTACTAGTCTACAGTGTTGAGCAATGTTATAATGTTTTAGGCAAATTTACATCCTCCCTACCACTAAGTCACAACCCCTCTTATTTTACTGTCCACTACCTGTGTTTTATCTGCTGTAGTCTCATCAAGCTAGCAGTTCTAACAAGTACATCTATGAACCACCATCTTGGTCGTTAGTGAAGGTGGGAGACTTAAGTTACTGTAACAGTTTTCCATGTCGGCTGGTAAAGGAGACACTTCCAGTTGTGTGAGTGAAATGAGCAGCTGGTGTGGACATTAAATTCAGAGTTATTTATGTTACTACAATTCTATGAATTCTGGATGACCGCCAGTTGTGTTATCTAGGCATCAACATGGCTGTAATGTGTCCAGTGTTGACAGTCAAGGGGAAAGTAATGATGATAATAATGAATTAACCTTATGATGGTGCTAGCTGAAAGGTCAGGGGACATTTCACTCGACATACCAAAGTCATTAGGATTGTACCAAAATTTGTGCCAATCCATCTAGTACTGTAGATGTATGATGAGATGTTTCACTGGATAAAGTGAAAAAATGAACCTGCTGATGGTGCTAGGTGACAGGCCAGACGATCACCAAAGTCATTAGGATTCATCCTCTTGGCACCATGGATATCTCATTACCACATTTCATGCCAACCCATCCAATAGTTGTTGAGATATTTTAGTCTGGACCAAAGTGGTGGACTGACTGTTGCACTGACATTGCCATCCATATAGCCAACCGCTAGTGAGGCTAAAAATACAAACAACAGAGGATGTGAAGGTCAGTGTTGAGCATTAATTCTCTGAGCACATAACATTTAAAGTGGAGTGTCTCTGGAGTGAGGCGGATGTATTAATAAGTAAAGTTGCCATGAAACACTAAGGGTTTCTGGAAACCAACCATTTGGCACTGAGTTGACACCACTGTTTTACTGATTAGATAATATGGTGACATTCAGCTCGATAAGATAACACACACACATAAGTACAGTCAGCATGGTTATGACACTGTATCAAACCATGTATTTTCCACTTTACCTCTCTACTTTAGGTTTCTGCAACTTCTGGGATGCCATGATAAATTATCTGGGGGCGATGGGGATTGTCAGGGAATTTTATAAATGGGTCACAAACAGGAATATACTGAAATTTCCACCTGTTTCACCCATTTATCACACTAGATGGTGGTTTTCAGCTGGTTTTCCTCCACACAAATCCTAACAGAACAGTACTGAGTTGAAAGCAAAACAAACCAGACAGGCATGTCTGAAGAGCTCTAAAAATGATTGAAGAAAACCATATAAATGTCATGGCATGGACAAACTTTGACGTTATGTTTGCACTGTCACCAGGAGATGCTCTGTTGAGGCCTCAGCTGCTCAAGATGCTGCCCTTCACCCTGAACAGACTGACCATCTCCCTCCAGCCGTCCCTGGAGAAGTTTGAGAGCCAGCTGCTGCAACTGATCAATGTAGACTGCCATAACACGGTAAGCCCAGGCTTTCAAAACACATGGCCTTGATAGCTCTTGCATATGCCACATAAGGGACAGTAACAGAATTCATCATGAGAGGTGTGCATTGCAAGTGAAGGAATGACCTCTTTTCTACAATCATATACAATCATCTTATGATCTACAGCATATTTCTGGTCTACAGTGTGACCATTTGAATTGCTTGCACACCTAAAAATAGATGTGTAGATGTGTTGAGAAAAACTAAAGTTATGGGGTGAAGGGAAATATTGAAGTATGCATACTCGTCAGGAAAACATGTCTATTCATCATGTTACATTCTGCATCCTTTAAACATATATTGTGTGCTTACATGGGGGAAAAAACCTTATAGTTTTGTGATATAAAGCCACATACACATTCTGATAACATTTCATCCTTGTGAGGGACACTCCTCAAATTAAAGATGGCCACGATGGCCTTGACACACCTCTGCCAAGATTATTTTCTCCAGCCTGATGCTTTCCTTTATCTCACTTTCCGTTTCTTTAGCCTGCAAGCACAAGCTCTTTTACAGCTGCCACTGCAATTTAAGGCACATCACCTCCCAAACTAAATGGGGCTTATCTCTTCTCTTCCTTTTTTCTTGTCTACAGAAACCTAGATGGTTAACCATATTTGACAGGTGCAACTATGGACCAGCAATTATTTGTACAGTGGCACTGCATGGATCCTATCTGTTCATTTCAGCCTAAGTGAGATGTGTCTTTGGTATGGATGAGAATTGATATGACAATACTGTCGCTCTGTATCTCCGTCCCGCTGCTCTTTGATAGTGCTGGGCTGGATCTTTCATTTCAAGCACAGGGAATCAGGGGAGTGTTTTAGAGTTTATTAAGTAGAGCAAATGATAGGCAGTAGTGTGTCTACCTTGTAAATTTATACTAAATGTACCTAAGATGGAATAACTACCATTAAAACATTTGTTCTGTGAAACTGCCGGTGGCATTGAGCTTAGAATATGCAAGGAAAAGCTATAAGAAGATGATTTAAAGTTTAGAGTTAGCAGTGTGAAAAATATGGTTTCATTGTTTTGCAATTATATTGCAGTAACTTATTTTGAGAACTTTGTGGACTGAGAAGATCAAAAGAATACCTTTTACACAACAGTTATTTCATTCTTGCAAAATATGAGCCCTACATTGAAAACCTTTACTGACAAAATGTATATTTATGCCATTTACAAGTTCATAGTACCTGTTTTTTAAAAACAGAAATAATGCAAAAATTATCATCTCAAACCATTAAACAGAGATCAAGTAGTCCTCTCTTTTACTCCAGCGTATTATGTTATTAAATATTTTATTTTATTTACTACAGATCAGTGAGAGCGAGTGCAAAGCAAAATCTGTCCAATAACAAATGACCTCTGATGAGTCACACAAATAGCTCAGAGAGAAAGCCATAATTTGACATATTTATGAGCACATTACAACATCTGACAAGGCTCTCAAAATGTAAAATAATTGATAGCGTTCTTTTTATTTGTATTTATGTGTTCTTATGCATGCAGCCACGAACCTCCTTAGAATATTGTTGGTCCCTGGTCTGTATGATCAACAGTGTTCTAATCAGCTGGCGGACAGGATTTTAGGTGCATTTTTGTGCACCTGTTTAAAAAACAATTCATCAATTGAATAAAAATAATGAAAGTGCTGACATAAAAGAATATAATTTTAAAAAAGAGGGCAAAATGTGCTCTGGTTAGCAGCTGGGTTAGGCTGGCTGGTTCAACTTTTATTCCTTTTAGTACTGTATATTATGGAGCGTGTAATGTTGACCCCGCCCTGGGCCACCCTCAGACCCTTATGGGAGGTTGCCGTCCTTTCAGGGGTCCAACATTCCTTCCTCTCTGAACCACTCCTAGACCCTCAGGACCCTCAGACCCTCAGCCAGTTCTTTAGGGACTAGCAGACCTATTTAAATTTCATTATATTTAAAGGGAGGCTTTATGGAGAATCAACCCTCCGTAAATTTCCATGCTGCCCTGCTCCAGTGCAGTGAGGCCCAGATTGCCGCCATAGCAGAGAAGCAGCACTATCGTCGTCTCCAGAAGGGTCTGGTGCAGATTCTGTGACCATAAAAAGAAGGAGGGGAGAGAGATTATTGAATGGCTTAATAAATGGACACACAAGAAGAATCGCAGCTTGCCATTTGGTGAAGCACATTCACCAACTATACTCCCATCAATACAAACCCACCACCAGTGCCACCCTCAGGGTAATGACCAGTAAAGCCTCTAGGGGCTGCTAGTGGGAGTTTTTGTCATAAAACATTTTTATATGTGAGATCGAAGGTTCAGTCTTGACCTTGGAAACAGAAGAAATACGAAGAAGATACTGTTTTTTCAACTAGTGCCGTTATTCTATTAAAGTGACTACATTTAGATTGTCTGGATATTCACTCAGGTTAATAAGTTGTGGCAGTGGGTTATGGTTTACACAGGCATCATGCCTGATTTCAGGCATAGAGCACTTTTAAATTCATATTATACGTAATTCATTGTACACATTTCCTCCTGGACAACTTTTCAGGCTCACAAATCTTTTCTTGCTTTAATCCCTGCACACATAACTACCGCCCCCATATCTGATCAACCTTCATCCTCCCAACATATTTAACATACAAGGACTACTGACTGGGGACCCCAAGAATAAACTACTCTAAGAATCAACCATTATAGCAAAATGTTAACTTAGTTCTTCTCAAAACATTATTAGTTATGTAATTAATATCATCTGAAAAAATAGATTATTATTATTTGAGGAGGTTTGAAGTTACAGTTAATCTGCATATTGCATAACACAAACATCTACTTTTCTTTAATACAAATTGCAGCTTTTATCTCAAGTACAATCTTTCCACAAAGCCTTCAAGATGACTGACAGAGAGCCCCTACCCCCCCCCGATAGTGTGTGATACTTTAAATTAAGACCCTTGGCAAACATGAACTCAATAAATAGTTCCATCTATTAAAACTGCTTAGGTGGAATTGGATGCTATTGAATGGGGTCCCCCAGGACCCAAATACATTAGTCTTTTTAAAAAACACCACTTAAAACAGAAACAGAAAACAGTGATATGAAATCATTAGGAACAAATTGATTGACAAAGTCATGAAAAATTGGAATGATAGGATAAAGCACCTGTGAGATATGATGAAAAGTAAACCTCTGGGGTCTGCAGGTACCCCAGTCAGCAGGATAAATTTAAATACAAATGGTAGAAAGTAGGCCACAACTTCCTTTAACACTGTGAGGTAAGTGACATGTTAGCGTGAATAATTTTCTCATTTTGGCGTTCGCAGTTTTTTTTTTTTCAATCTTTTGTGAGATTTTCTTTCAAGGTCTTCACAACCAGCCTAAGTTGCGTAGATTAGTTAAGTGTTCCAGACTTTTATAACTTCAGTGGTATGACGACATTCTCACGTCTGTGAGAGGTGTTAATACATGCAGAAGTCAGCTTGATTGCAGCTTTTAATTAAAGCGTGCGTGTGAGAGAGACACATACACGCAGACAGAGAAAGAAAAAGAGTGTGTGTGTGTGTGTGTGTGTGTGTGTGATCTGTGTGTGACCTTTAAAAGTGTGACTCCAGCTGGATTGTCATCAAGCTGTCTCTGAAGTGATGCTGACACCTCACCCGCCAACTCAGTTTTACTGTTGTGTGAGTGAATGTGTGTGTGTGTGTGTGTGTGTGTGTTTTTGTGACTCCATGCCAGTGTGTCTGTGCTTAAATTGGTATCGAGGCAGAAATGGAGTGACAAAAATGAAGAGGAATGGGATGGCAGATGAATGTACAGTGCAGCATGAGACGAATCCTTTATGCTGCCTGCTACTCTGACATACAGTCTTCACATAATCTCCCCTTAAGTATTTCTATTTTTAGCCCGACAAACTATCACAGTGTGGCTTCTTTTTACAGTCCACTCTCCCATATATTACAGAAGAAGTGCCCCAGTTGATGTGCTTTTCATGTGAACTACTGTATCTACTTTCCATAGCATACTTTAATGAGCACGAGGCTTATTTGAACTCTGCTCTTGAACTTTTCAAAACACATCCTGACCTCCATTTAAAAAAGCTAACATTCATCTTTAGGGTCGCTTGAACATGTCTGCCTTCCCCAAGTTTGAGTGAAGCCAGAGGCTACGTCACCTCAAATGACCTGTAGCAATCGCACACCTACATCTTCAATAAAATCTATTACTCTTGATAAAAGGGTCTGAGATCTTGTCAGAAATTATGTAACATCTTGGCTTGTGATCAAAAGAATGGGGAGAACAGAAGACGATGAAGAGGAGGAAAGGAGCAGCTGAGGACCGATGCCACGCCGCAGGCAGAACAAAACGCCTTAGGCTGATTTAATGAATGGAGAAAGACTCTGCCAACAAAGCTCCAGGAAGTTTTCATTTGTCCTAAAAGAGGAAAACTCGCTCAAAGTAGGACTGCCCCTGTGGATGTGGTACTATAAAAAAAAGACAAAGGAGGTTGAACATTTCAGAAATAAGAGGTGTCTCGCACATTGTTCTCTAAGGACACCGAGTTTGGCTGCACGTCCAAATGTGCCAGCTGAGTGCCTCCTCCTTATCATAATTAGGCCTGTAACCACTATAACCGATGCAGTACAAAGGAGTGGGGTTTAATGCACTTGGCTCACATCAAATATTCATGAAATGCAGGTCTTCGTAATGATTGACGATCCAATGATTCGACGAAATAGACTGCGACTGGTTATAGACCCTATAAGTCAGATAAGACAGAGATTTCACAGCGGTTGAAAGGGAAAGATAGCTTCATAAACTTTAAAAGTCTGGGAGTCACTGCTTTTTTTCTTTGTGTGAAGACCTAATTGAACAGCGTGACCTCCAAGAGACAGATGAGAGAAATGTGAGATTTCATTGTACACACTAGGGGTGTGCCCGAATACAAATACATTATTCGGCAAAGCACAAATAGTGGGTTTTTATGAATATTTATTATTTGTTAGTTACAGGTCTGTCTGCAATGAGGTGATGAGTTTAGTTGTAGCTCAGTAGTAAGCACAGTTGTCTATGATCTGCAAGACTCCAGTTTGAGACCTGGTGTGGGGACCTTCTTCGTAAGGTAGTTTATTCATGAACATTTATTGTAACACGTGGGTTTTCTAGAATTAAATGCGTAATAAAAGCAAAAATAGGATTTTTAAGCCTCTTTCCACTTTTATTTGAATACAAATACAAATAATTTTGCTGCCTCAACAAATACATATACAAATACAAATACTGGGCTCTCTGCACATCCCTAGTACACACAGACCTGATATACAGTATTTACTGCATCAGTAGGATTCATCAATCACTAATCTTGACTATTGTTGGTTTTGCATTATTCAAAGGTCCAGTTTAAGAAATGTTAAAAGTGTTGATAAGCGGTGATAAACACAGTCACATCTGGTAATTCTTCATCATTTCCATGCCTTTTCTGTATTAAAGCATTACTAATCTTTTCTGGGTACCATCATCATTGTGATCTAATGTAAATCTGTATTGCCTGTAAATTGCACATTGTAAATTCCAGATATTATCTTCTATATTAGTGAGTGTATATGAGAAACCTGACCCTTATGATCCAGGGTGAACCAGACTTAAATAAGTCATAAACTCTGCAGTAAATGAAATGCTAGCCACCATGGTTAACTTGCTTCTTTCAGTGATGTAAGGAGCCCTGCCTTAAACTACTGACAGCTGAGCAAAACAAGATGGCCACAAAAACATTTCTAACAAATTGGAGGAATTTTCTGACCAAACAAAAATGCTTCTGCTGGATCTTTAAAGAGAAACTTAGCTCTGCCTGAAAATCTCGGTTTTGCTTACATCCATCTTCTCACCTTGCTGCCGTGATGTAGAAGTGCACTCAAGCGTGTTTCAGTACACAGTGACATCACTGTTGAATGTAGTTACAGGTACAACAGAGTATACTTCAGATGTGAGGTGAAACAGGTGAAACAGACTTGAAAGTGTAAAGTAAAACGCTAACCAGCCTGGTTATCTTGAGTAGGTTTTACTGTATAATGTCTGTGGCCATCTGAGAAATTTGACATTGATTCCAAAATGTTAACTCAATATGTATTACCTCCTTTTGTCAATTGTCCTCACACTATTTTTGTATCTTGCAACTAGTTTTTGGTTAAAGGATACTGCTTGTAATGTCCATTTATTGTTAACAAATCCCATAAAAAGACTAAAACAACCAATGAACTGGTCCTACTAAATATTTTTCTGTGTATCCAAAGCCTGGTTTCTCTTATTCCACTGTGCCATTAAATTCTTGTCCAAAACTATTACAAATATATTGGTGAGCCACACCATTGCACTGGTTGACATGTTCCTTCATTACTATGAACACGGCCACTGTAGTTTATTTTGAGTCAGTTCCATATAAACCGCCCTGAGTGCCACAAACAGGATAGGGAAGCTGGAAAGATGATGTTGCTCTTTTCATGGAATTTGTTGATAACAAAAACAGCATTATAGACTCCAGCCTCATCCTTTGAGGTTATGATAATGCATGTTTGTGTCCTGTTGGTATTCATAACTGGACTGTACCAGCATTAGTGGAACCAACTGTACTACACTATAATGGGCTGATGGTGGTGTAGTATATGCAGCGGATCAAAGCAACATGTCTTATGCTCAGGGACAAGCGCGATGAAATAAGAAGGGAAATGGGAAGGCAGCAGTATGAGTGTGTGTTTGACTTAATATTTCGGGTTGTGAATTATGGGAGTGTTTCAGCAGTAGGGCAACAGTGATTTATCGGTGGAAGCGCTGTGCCAGTTAAAATCTGTTAAGGAGTAGGGGAGTGGGAGGATGAGAGCGGCATGCTAATGATGCTGCCACTGTTTCTTGCCATGGATGACTCACCCTCAATATGGGGGAGCTAACATCCACTGTGTGGGTAGCAATACACACACACACACACACACACAAACACACAATCAGGAATGTAGATGACTTAAACCTCCCCTGTATGATTAGGCCCAAAGCCCAAAACGTTCATGTAATGCACGCTCCGGTCCAACGCAGATTTGTTGTGTAGATCACTGTCCTGACTGCTGTATCATCAATTGGTTAAAACTGACAAGTTAACTCCCAACCAGCATCTTCTCCATGACAATGTGAGAGATGAGTGAAAGTCACAAACCCTCAGAGAAGCATCTCAGAGAAGCAGCTTTTGTTTGCTGTTTTTTCAAAGATAAGAGAAACATGCCAGAGTTGTGTAACTCACTTGGTAATTGGCTTATACAAAACTCATTTGGGACATAATTTCACCTGCTTTCTCTCTCTCACACTCTCTCTCACTCTCTCACACACACACACACACACACACACACACACACACACCCCTTGAGATGACAGTTGCCATCTGTAGTTATTACTTTTACAGCAGCCTACACATTGATTTCACAAAGTACTGACACAAAAACTTACTGACAAATAGCTGACGGCTTTTAATGGTGTCTACTTTGTAAAAACTATGCCCAGCGTAGACGATGCGTGTCCACGCTGACACATTCTACTGCAGTGACATCTGCCACGCCATTCACGTTGCTATGGTTACAAACTTACATTTACTGGCATGTTCCAAAAATATAAAAAAAGGTAGCACATCTCAAATTTCCAAGTCAAGGAGGACAAAATACTAACATTTCACTTGTTTATTTGGCTCACATCACAATAGAAAAACGCCTACCTGGTTTGGCACAAAGACTTCTTCAGAGCGTTTGAAGTATACAGGTTCAATTTAGTCATATATACAAGGGCAGAGTTAATACACAGCTGGGAGTTGGACCCAATTATTTGGGAACCAATCACTTTTCTTATCCCATGGTTCTAGATACAAGGACCAGTCACAAGTATATAATTAAATCTGATTTAAATCCCATTACATACAATATGAAGCTTCACAGAACGCTATTTCTGGCCAGCATTGATTCACTATTAAGAACATATACTAGATGGAAATAAAGGGACATATAGATTACAAACAGTCCTAACTAAGCATTGTAAGCTGAAGTCATCATTAAGTCCATTTGGTGTCATAGTATTGAGTGTGTATATCCAAAATATTTCTCTTTGGGCCATTTTCTTCAGAACATCACCTTCTCTAGTAGACATCATGACTTTAATGACGGGGGTGAACCATGATTTGCTTCAGCATTATGTTTTGCAATTGCATAATCCATACTGCCTGTACAGATTGCAGTTTTGTGCTCTGATATTCATTGTTTATGGGGTTGTTTGGTTTGTGCAACGTATGCTAGACCACAGGGACATGATAACATGTAAATCATGAGTTGACTTATATATTCCCGAAAAGGAATTTTCCTCCCAGTGTGGGAATGATTGAACAATTTTGTATTTGTTATATTGTTGCAGCAGGCACGGTTACCACATCTATTCATGCCAGTTGTTGTCAGCCATGTGGTCTTGTTTTGAGTCATATTTTTGTATATGACAATGTTTTTAATTGTGGGTGCTCTCCTGAACAAGAAAAGGGTTGGGGATTTGCAGAATGTACTTCAAAGATTGTTCTGCTTGAAGCACATGCCAGTGCCTCTTTTATTTGTAAAGCACAATGATTATATTCAGTAGAAAAACAAGCCTGGCTTGGATTTTTTGTTTTTTGCGTATTAGACAGGAGATCAGAGTGAGAGGTGGTGTTGCCCTGTTGTATGGTTTTCTGAATAGAGTTGGAGGCATCGCCTCTTTCCTTGGTAGCCATTACATTTACTGGCGCCAACCAATAAATTAAAAATGACTGCTGAGCTGAAGAAATGAAAATTAAATGACTCATATTGTGAAACAAGAAAAAATATTGAACTGTACAGTAAGTAAATGCATATTTTAGTATGCAAAAAAAACAATGCCATAACTAATAAGAAAAAACAAGATGTCTGGCAGATGATAATGGCGGCAGTCCCGTCAGTGGGGGGAACCTAATGCCAAACTCTGTTTAACAATCTGTCGGTTAAATGTCGCTGTGTTAACCAGAGAAAATATATGTTGGTTGGAAAATGAAATAAATGTTTTAGGCCTAATAAATTTCTTGTGGTCTTGTGGTGGATTCGGCACTATGGATATTCATCACGGAAAATAGGTTAGTTTCTTGTACTATTTCACACAGATATGCTTCCTGCTTTGCATTAGTTAGTGCTAATGGGTGGTTTTAGGAAGAGATGATTGTGGAAGCAAACATGCACCAGTTGTCAAATGTGAGTTAATTATTTGATTCTTTTATAAACAATGGTTTATTTAAGCTAAATTATTCAAGACTTTTCACTTTACACCTTTGACTAAGTGTCAGACGTAGTTCTACGCCTTGTATCAGGTCGTAAAATGTGGTATTAAAATGTGGTATTAAGTCTATGTAGGGCTTAAGGCACATTTTACGAACTGCTGTACATCTAACTGTTGCAGCCGGCCCCCGATGAACTCTGTCTCAATTGGATCAGATCCATTTTGTTATCCAGTGAGCGAATGTTGACCAGAAAGAGCGATGGAATGGCTTGGCTGGTCCTGTTAGCTTTTAGCTTTGCTAACAGACCGGCCCGCTAAACGCTTTTCTGCTTCTGCGCACACCGCTTCCTCTTTTCTCTGAGCCGTTGTAGTCTGCTACGCCAGTCTGCTGCCTCAGGGTCTGTCCTCAAGAGCTGCTGAGCGCCGCTCTAAGCTTCAGTGGAAGTGAGGCGGGCGAGTTGTTGATAATATTCAGAAGTTCGGTCGGGCTGTACCTTCTTAGTCTAGTTGCACTGGTCGTGTTACCTACACACTTACTCCCGTTAAGAGAAGAGTCTCTATAACACTCTTTACACCATAACCAGGAGACAGAGAAGCAGCCGCACTGCTGCGCGCCACCATGAATATATTTACATATTCATAGATTCTGGACTTTTTAATGAGGGAGAAGGATCTTCCCCATTTTAAGGATTTTAAAGTGGTAATTATACTTGTTTGCTGAAAAAGCATATCAGACACACATTGCAAACAGAGTATCTTTATATATCTTAATACATGTCTGGAAAGGATCTTTAATTACTCATAAACACCAGCAGTTCTTGTGAAACATTATAAAGATCATCTCTGTTTGTATGCTGACCTGTGACAAATCCTTCAATGTTTGTCTCTTTCAATTTAACCCTCACGTTTTCTGACTTTACTTTCTCGTTATTTGTGTTCTCACAGACGTTGATGCTGTAGGTGTTAAAGTACTTATAGTTGCTAATTAGGTTTTCTTCTTCTGATATCATTAAAAGTCCAGCTCGCATGTCTGTCCCCTGCAGAACCCAGTCTAATAAAGCCCTGATATTTAGACAGTGCTTTTGTATTTTATTGCAAGATTAATAATGTGGTTGCTGCAGATCTCAGTTTCCTGAGCATGCATAAGCGTGCAGCTTTGTGGACACGCACAAACACACATGTGCACACATAACACACACACACACACACGCACAGTGCATCCACCCTATATGTGTGCACTCACACACAAATAAGCATGAGACTGGGCAAACAAAATATAATGAGATAATACGGATAATAAAAGGAAATAAAAGGGAACATTATTAATTATGTTGTCAAGATAAGTAAGAAAAGATGTAATTAGCCTACGAGTCAGAATCATTTAAATGGTTTTGCTGATTACATATTTCAGCTGAACTCTGCTTTGGCAGACATGAACAAGGAGACATTTTCCTCTCAGTGAGATGATGATGACACATGATAGCTGTGTTATTCATGTTTGGGCCAGACATGTGTAGTTGGATTTATCTGGGCTCCATATTTTTGTGAGATGATTTTCTTTCCTTTAAAGAATTGGTAAAGCAGTAGGTCTGTCTTGCTGCGTCCGACAATATCAGTAACTTTTCAAAACAAACACTGCAAATGGTTTTGAGTCTGGAGCTTAATTTTTTCATTCTTTACACACAACTACTTATGCCACTTTTTGTGTGTACAATTGTGTGAAACACTATGAATGGCTTCCAGGAGAAACTGTCTCATGTCGTCATGCGTGGACGTCACAGACACAGACGAGCTCGCTTCATTCGAGTATACCTGCGTCTTTAGTGTCCTCTGATGGTCTAAATGCTACAATTCTCAGCAAAACAAAACTTTTGGGGGGATTTTATCGCATAAAAATGGCCAATGGTCAACAGTTGGGCTGCAATTGAAAAAGATTTACATTATAGACGGATCTCTTTAATATTGATTTGATCAATCAATTAAAGATTTGATTAATAAAATGAAGGAACATTCTCAGAAATTCTCATCAGTTTCCCACAATCCAGCCTACAGGGGTGACTTGTTCCCACATAGAGCTGCAACAAATGATTATTTTCATTATTGATTAATCTGATGATTTTTTTTCCAATTAAGTGATTGATTATTTGGCCTATAAAAAAAGGAAAAAAACTGCTTATCACAATGTCCTAGAGCACAAGGTGACATCATTAAACAGTCCAAAACCCCAAATGATTCAATTCACTGCAATGTAAGACCAAGAAAAACATATAAGAAGCTGGAATAATCAAATCTTTGGCAAAATAGTTGCCGATTAATTTTCTTTCAATCAACCAATCGACTGGTCATTGCATCTCTAAAACATTTCTCTTTTCAAAGATGCTAATTTTGCCTTTTCTGTCTTGGGATGTGAATGGCAATAACAGGTTTTAGAAGTCTTTATTGGGACTTGTGACCCTGTTATTGATCAGTGCCACGAACCTCTGTCATGACCATTTATTAAGTCCCTACTCTGTGATTACAGGGTCAAGATCCATTTGCTGTCTTGAGCTTCACATGTCCCAGTTGGAGCCATTAAAGAGAGTTTGCTCTCTCACTTCATCTCCTGCCCTTTGAGCACAAAGAAATAACCTTCAAAAACTAATTTATCCTCCTCTGAAAATCTACCCTCATTTTCCCCAAACTCGCACAATGAGGCAGCTGCCGACTGCTCTCCATTTCTCTTCCAACTGCTATTATTTCAAAATTCCCTCTAAACGACTTTCTTTCTTTTTCAGCAGTTCCGTTTTATTCAAATGACAGTGTCTCAACTAAATCAATTTTGCTTACTAATATTTCATCCTCACCCTTCTCTCTCCCGCTGCTTCCCCCAGCAGTCGGACCACTAAATTGAATCAAAGAGAATCTTTGTTGTTACGATAATAATGCCATTTTCAGGTGTGAATACTCAACAGAAGAAATAATCCTTCACTTCTGTATTTAAGAGATTTTTTTTGTCATTTTAGTTTGGTTTGAAATTCAGATGATGGGAGGAAAAAAAAAAACCCTCCAACGTAGATAAAAACTCAAATGAGTCTACGTTAATACCATTCATGAAGACTGGAATCAAATACGAAACTCTTCAGCAAACATTTTGCACTACGATCCTCCACAGTAATATATTGCCATTCTTTTCTGTAGGGTTTTTCTTTCCAAGATAAGGTTTATTTTCCCACTAGAGTACTTTATCACCAGCACAGATTTAAAAGGAATATGGCCATTTTTCTTTGAGATTGCAGACACGTTAGAAATGTGGATTTCACAGTTTAAGAAACATTTCTGTTAAGCCCTCAAGGCTGCGTTGTTATAAAGGCGGCTTTGACTTGCTCTTGATGCACTGAAGACTAACAGCCATGATGGTAACCATCACAGATAATAGTGATGCACTGGCTTCAGTACATTTTCTTTCAGTTTATAGTGTTTTTTTTTTCTTTTCTTCTAACAGGAAATGGATGGTTAAGCAAAATGTTTCCCTTTTACAACGCCCACACTAGGGTGACTCCTCTAATTGGGAGACAAAAAAACCCACCACCAACTCATTTCCTACAATGCTCTGCTTTTGTTTACTCTGTTAACAAAGCTCTAAAACAAACTGCCTCCAAAAGCATGCAAATGAGTATCATTCTGCCTCCCCCTTCCTTTTATTTTAATGATACAAACAGCAATTTAGGCATGTTAGCCCCAAAGAACTTGCGCTTTTTCTAACCCAGGTGTCAAGTGTCCATTATGATCGCTGAAGGGACCGTGTTGATTGGTTACGCTGCCACTGCCTGGTTTAGCAATTCTAGAAGCAAGATCCGTGAGGAATATCACAAATATGACATAAAAGCAGGAGACAACAAGCTTATGTGTGTGTGAAAGTGAGAAAGACACACCCACGTGGCACCGGTGCGCTCATCACTCAGAAAAGTCCCTCTTCTGTGACTCTGGAAATGGAGTATAATTTAACTTGGGGGCCATTTCATTGTTCCCTTTAAGCTTCTTAGCTCTAAAATATTCATATTTTCAGGCGAGGGAGGAAGAAATCTGTGACGGCAGCAGACAGAGGCAAGAGGGAGAAGAAAGAGGATAGTGAGCAAGAGAGGTAGGGAGTGAGTGAAACTGACGGAGTGAGAAAAAAGAGAAATGAAATAAATGAAAGAGAAACTTGGAGGGGGGGGCGGGGAGAGGGATGCAGAGAACAGAAAGCTGCACTTTTAACTGATGTTCTCTTATAAACAACTTTCTAACTGTCTTTCTTTTATTTTCTCTCTGAAACAATTCATGGCATATACCTGTCCAACAAGAGACAAAGCCATTTTTCCCTGTCATCTTCCTCAGCACTGGCTACAGTGGAGGAAGAAGGTGAGAGGAGACAGACTCTGAAGGAAAAGACACAATCATAATTATAATCTGGATGACACTGAAAGCAGTTATTTACAGATATGTTGTCATACTTCAGCCACTTGCCGCTACTGTGATTTTTGTCGGATGTCAATTTAAAGACAATATAATGTTTACCTAGAAAACTATACACAGCTAATTTACACAAGCTGTATGAAATGCAGCAAGCACACCATTATATGACAAACTATAAGACACGATAAAGTGAGATAACACAGAGCTGTATTAACACTGGAAGAGGAAATAACATGAAAACAGTTGGAATAAGAATTGAACCAGTGGATTGTTTTTGATGGTAATAGTGAATGATAATTATTCAGTTGTAGATTTGTACTGTTTCCAGACCCACAACTCTGATTTTCAAAGAAAATTGAAGAAACAACTGAGCCAATGAGAGCCAGAATCCGTTCCAAACAAAAACAAGTATGGGCAAGAGTGACGCAGCTATATATCTATTTCTTGATCAGCAAAAAATGAACTGCTCCCGTAGCCTCTGTGTTGACCGAGCAAGACATTGACAGACGAATGCAACAGTCACGACTGATTGTTAGGGTGAAAAAAACCCTTCTACCAAACAGGAAACAGCTAAAGGTCCTGATAGTTTGGGCTGTCTGAAACAGTCATAAGAGGAACCTGGTGAAATTGTTGTCAGTCCAAAAGTAGATAGTTTGACATGTACATCAGATCGAGAAAATAATCTGTAGATTAATCAATAATCATAAAAATATTGTTTGTTGCAGCCCTAGGCGAGGCAGATGCAAATTGTCACATCAACTGTATTACATGAAATGAAAAAACAAACAAACAAAAATAAAAAAACACTTCATGATTTAAACATCTTGATGAAGTATTAGTTAGTTAAACCTTATTTATGCAGGAAGTCTCATTGGGATCAAGATATCTTTTACAGGAGAGACCTGGGAATTCAGTCACATAAAGTGGTGAGTTAATCTGGTATGTAAATATGTAATTGTGAATATGTAAATAAGTGACAAGTCCTGATATTAAAACCTTGTTTGTGTCTCTTCAACACAATCAGCTGTCAACAAGAGAGTTCTCTTGTTCCCCTTTTTCATTTGCAACACCTCACCTTAACCATGTAGCGCACACGCAGGGATTTGATGTATGTTGTTTGTTTTTCATCATTTTCTCACGTAATTAGTAATTATCCTGCTTGTCACGGTGCATGCACCGTGCATGCGGTTGAGTCTCGGATTGAAACGTGTGATGTACGCTCCTCTGTGACGGTACATCTTAGTCTTGGCACTCAGACAGCAAACGTTAATTGAATGGAGCCTTAACCTATGTGATCCAGCTGGAAGATGGTTATGTAACACTCCCAAAGCCAAATGAGAGCTGACACGATTTAAACAGACTATACATAGAGCATTGAATCAGTGAGTCAACACGTCCTCTTATCGGTAAATAAAAAATAAACTTTCACATAACACACCACAGTGGCCCTGTAGACAAGGCCTGCTGGGTATTCATTATGAAAACTTGGCATATCAATTGTGATTTCCTACCTATCTCGCTTCTGTTCTTGAGTTGCCACAATTGTACAAATATGTAACCAGCAGCTAGCTCTTTCTTGCCACAAAATCCAGCACTTGAGATGAGAGGAGAGGTTTTACTGGAGATATTTTTAGAAAGCAAGGGAAGGAATCACTTGAAGTTACGACTGGAAAACCTTATCATCCATCATCCATCCTCATCAAAAAAAGCAAAATAAAGTACACCACTGAGCACATATCGGCCGTTGCTTGTAAGTGAGAGTGTGAGTGACAATAACAAGAGGAGGGTAGATAGTAAACAGCCAGACAGAGGAACGGATGGAGAGGGATAGAGTCTGTCAGTGCAGAAATGTAAAATGAGGAAAGCAGCAGCGAGCACTGGTGTATGTGGGCTGTACAGTAGCCACGCAGGCAAGGCTGCTGCTCCTGCTGTTGCTGCTTTAAAAGAAAAAAACCTAAAGCTGAATTGATATGCTAATTTGATTGAGAAGGTGTGGGTGGATATGGAGAAGGTTTTAAAGCAGCGAGAGGGACAGAAAGAGAGAATGGTGAGAGAGGAGAAGGAAGAAAGGGAGAGTGGGAGTGAGAGATGTGACGAGAGAATGAACGAAGAAGGAAAAGATTGAAATGAAACAAATGGGAAGGAGTGGGATGTGAGGTGAGCTTGGCATAGCTCTGCAATTTGAGGTTAGAAAGTTACAGTCAATCACTGAACACTTGTCTGTCATCTTTGCGTTAGCAACAGCAGCTACAGGGTGGCAGTTCTGTCTTCACCAGAGCCTGTTGACACATTGACTTGTTTTTTAAACTTTTGTTAATTAGCACATGCAGTATATTTTGAAAGAGAAAATAACCAT
Organism: Thunnus thynnus; assembly: GCF_963924715.1. NCBI lineage: Eukaryota > Metazoa > Chordata > Actinopteri > Scombriformes > Scombridae > Thunnus > Thunnus thynnus. Next base: position 10,014,791 of record NC_089522.1, on the reverse strand, counting down.
GATCTTACAATATAACATACAATTATGTTATTAAAGGATAACTCCAGTTCATTGCAACTTGGGTTTTATTTTCATATTGTTGTCCATCATTTCTATCAGTTATAATAACATTGCCCTGATTGATCAGATTGTAAACAAGCACTTTCTTTGGAATTGAAAGTGAGAACACCCAAAATGTAAGTAATAGTCCAGCATCCAAACAGCAAGGCACAACTACAGTAAGTGCTAGGGATGTGCAGAGGGCCCAGTATTTGTATTTGTATCTGTATTTGTTGAGGCAGCAAAATTATTTGTATTTGTATTTGTAGCTTTATCTCTGGGGAACACCCCCAACTCTGGGAGTGATGTCCAAATTAGGCAATGTGCGTCATGTAGCAGGTGGATGTGACTCCCCTTGTTGAGACCTGCTGATAGACAGAACAGCGGAGCAGAGGAGAGAGAGAGATAGCGATGTAACTGACCTACGTACTGATGTTTGACATGGTTTTTTTTTACTTCTTGAAAACAAGTAATTTTTAAAATATTTGTATGAAACAAATATTCATAATAAACCCACTATTTTGCTTTCCCGAATAACATATTTGCATTCGGGCACACCCCTAGTAAGTACAGTAGGTCAAAGTTAAGCTAGTTGATCTATAAACTGATGGATGTTTACAATGAACTGTTTTACAGTTGGTTAGTGTTTTAAGTTTGACTTAACTGGGGTGTATTTGTCTAAATGATCATGTTTCTGGCCCCATCTGACTTCTTTTTAGTGATGTCTCTGTGTTTCCAGATCTCAGCATTTAACTTGGTGAGTACAAGGTAGGGCTGGGTGTTTGAAAATTTTCACTACTACCGCACTTTTTCATGATACCTTATTTTGAGAAATACAAACATTTTTTTCTGCAAAATGTTTTTTTGTCTTGCAGAATTAGTGGAATTTAGTTTTTTTTAAACATACTTGGGGTGCAGCGGAACAAGCTCTAAACACAACAATGACATATTATCACTGTAGAAAGTTTCCATGCCGAATGTGTTAGCAAGCTGTTGCCTATCTGCACACCCAGCAGACATAACATGATGATTCAGCTTTTGCCTTTGTGTGTCCATCTCTTTTGTATCGTCCTTAAACTTAGCAAAATTAACACCATCATGATGATACACACAACAAGTTCACACGTACAGTAAACGGGAAGTGTTTAGAGAGACTGTTAGTGGGGCTCAAACAATACGGGTTTTGACAGCTGAGACCATACTCATATTTATAACAATGTCGATGCCTAAATATTAAAGTTTTTCTTTTATTTTTCTTCAGATAGAAATGTGCCTGAAAGAGGATTCAGTTGATAAGATGCTAAATCTCTCTAAAATATAACTCATTAATAGTGTGGCAAGAAGTGCAAGAGTGGTGCAAGAGGGAGTGTTTGATCACTGACAGACAGTCTATCAGGGTGCACAATGACCTGAGGTTGGTGTTAAGAGATAATTGGGACTAGCTGTCACTGAGTTCCTGTAATTGCCACAGTAGAGATCTGTAGAGGAGATGTCGTCAGCCTTATTATTAGTAACATAGTTTTTATGTTATTTTTAGTATTAGAATATGTTTTCTTAATGGAGTATTTTTGAAACATCCTCCTCACTAGCAAACAAACGCATATATGAGATAGAAAACCTAACCTCTGCGGTGTTTTAATTATAACAGTTGTTTTTTATATTTAGTCTACATGATCTCAAGTCAGATCTACAATCCCTCATCATTCTCACATAATTTCATGACAATAGTATATGTACACCCGAATTACTCCATTATTTGACTGAGCTTCTCATCTCAAAACTGTTAAACTGTGTATTAATCTGTGGCTACAACAGCCTCCTTTCTTCTGGTAAGACTTCCATAACATTTTAAAACCTGGCTGCAGGGATTTTCTCCCATTCAGTCACAAGAGCATCAGTGAGGTCGAACTTGGAAGACAATTTCTTTATGTACCTCGCCTTGTTCATGCAAGGGGGAACTGTCATGTTGAAACAGGAAAGGGCCTCCTCGAAACCATTGGAAGCTTACCATTGTTTAAAATATGAATGCGTGCTGTAGCATTAAAAGACTACTCAAGTACCAATTTAGCATTGCACTCGTATAACACCGTCGGACTCACGGTGGATAGCTCTTAAGAAAAAAGATGATGCAGCAGAGGCAGAGATATTGTCTTTTTTATTACACACTTTCTTTTTCTGTATCAAATCTTGACACCTACATTACCCGCAATGCAACTTGACCGGCAACAGTTCGGTTCAGAGATTCTAACTGTGTTTTACTAGTGGCGGTTAAAGTAGCCTCAAGTAGAGATGAGGAGCGGGCTACAGAGGTCTGCTGAGTTTATTTCTTTCTAACTTCACACCAGAGTTTTTTCATTTTCTGACTTCTTTAGTCTTCAGCTCCAACCAACATTGCCTAAAGTAATGTCACTTGAAGCAATGTTGGACTGCAAATTTATCAGACTTCACGCTCATAAAAGGCTTTACACAGCTTTTTTAAACAAATGCAGTAGTACTTCTCAAGACCTGATGAGTGAAATTTGTGTATTTTCCTTATTTGGAATGAGTGGAATAGCCTAAACCATGAAAAATCCTGTGATTAAAAAGTGCCTAAAAGCATGTGGACAGGTGGTGAATTTTCTATTTGTGTAGTAACACAGTCTTCTCCTTCTCACTGATTCTCAGAAGCAGCCAGGACCAGAGGGTACATCGAGGACAGTTGTCATTCAGGAAAGGAGGCTCCACGTTGGGGTCCACAATGGATGGTGTTTCCTTGAGAAGCCCCAAGTGGTGGTTTTGGAGCCCTTAGCCTCAGGAGTCAGAGGGCGAGCAGACAGCACCTCCAAACAGAGCACCCTGGCCAAGGACAGGTGAGCAGAGTAAAAACACATGTATGTGTCTGCAGTGGAGCTGTTACTGTAGGCTACACACCTGGTGGAGCATAATTCTGCTGTCAGACAAAATCCACTGATGTGTAGAAATATTTTCAGGAGTGCTTATTTTTATGGTATTTCATCAGCCTCTCCAGGTGCTGGTCCTTTTGCTGATAGGTGAGTGATTGAAAGTTTATCCTGTTATGCCAACAAAAAGTGTGTTTTTGAAAGAAGCGAGGTTGGTATGGATTTCACTGGCGTATAATGTTGGTTGGGTAATGTCTAGAAAAAGTGAAACAAACCAACAAGAACCAAATATTCTTCTTCTATTATTAATCACTGTGATGACTGGCTTTTCACACTGCCTTCAAGTGTGGCCGTTGGGAACAGCTAAACACTTTTGCCTTCTGACGTGGTTGGACTACACGTTGTACAAAGTAGTTCTTTTCTGGCATAGCCTGACTCATAATCATACACGCAAACCTAGAAATGGGTGACAAATTAAAGGAAAATTCTTTAATTCTAGAAACTCCGGAAAAAATCTGAAAAAAAACACCACCAAACAAGGCATATCACCTAACAGCAATTTATAATAATAATCTGAACAGATGGCAGTTTTAAAGGGTGCAGGAACTTTTTAAGGATACAGGTTTGGATTAAAGTAAAGAACAATTAAAGTCCAAAATATGACGCTTTCAGTTCAATAAGTTATTCTTCTATTCTAATATGTACACCATGTGAAAATTGAGGTATTTACTTTAAGTACAGCACAAACCCTTACTTCCCTGACCTGCATCTCTGTACCGTGTTAGATTTATCACCTACCAGGTTTGATTTTGTGAGAAATCAGTGGAAAGAGATTTCCACCAGCACAGCACTATAGTCGCTGCTAAAACATAATATTGTATAAATGGCACAAATCCTACATCAGGTTTATCACCAACATTCGGTGAACAGTTAACTGTGAATCAAAGGTTATCAGTCCACCAAATTGCATCCAATTCAAATGAAACTTGCTGAGTTGCAATAGACAGAACACCTTCACCTGTATTCATGCAGGCAAACACACATTCACATTTTAAATGTAATCTCTTAAGGAACGATAACACTATGTTTATATGTTGTATTTAACTTTGTAAGTCGTCCACTGACCTCGCTCAAGGAACAATTACTGTATGTTAGATAAGGCATCACATGTCCTAACCCAACCCCAGCCTCATAATTTACACACTATCCCATGCCATACAGGCGCCACCCTTATAAAACAGCCTTGTAATACATCCCAAAGCATGCAAGTAATTCATAACCAATCAAGGAGATACGGCTCCTGCTGCACTTGCCCCTGGGTTTTATTGAGACATCATGACACTCAATGCTAACCTTGTCAAAGTGGATCTGCTGGTGTAAGGTCAGCAGCGTCTGCCTTGCATCAGCAATAAAACACTTGGATTGGACGGTTTTTAGCAAGTCAGACGCACATCAAAGCCAGCGAGGCACATCAACCAGAAACTGAACCCTAGGTGATGGTGGGAGAGAATTTTGCTGGTTCATCACCTGTCACAAAGTGATCCTAAATCAGATTTTAGGTCAACCATCAGGATAATTGTCAAATTTCATGTATGAGAAACAATAAATAAAATGAGTTTATCCTCAGAGGGGTCCGTGTAGAATTAAAGTTCTGAAATACAGGTAGATTTAGACTACAGGTATCCACAGATTCAGGTTCCTCGAAATCAGGGCTGGTCACTGCATTTTGTTCATGGACCAGTAGCAGCTGTGAAAACATCCTCAGCTCCTTTGAGTTTTGTAACGCATTGTGCTCTGGGCGCGCCAGCTGTCAGAAATGCCCTATTATGCCCCTTTAAATCACTGGAAACATTTCCTACCAACACAAGTAAACAACAGCCAGCATTTTCAATTAATGAACTGCCAGAGTTTATCAGCAAGCTGTGTGAGCAACACTGCTTCGAGTTGAAAAAATGTTTTGTGCCTATTTTAGTGACATTGTGAAGGTGTATCATGCCTCTAAGTTGAACATTTTGTTCTTGCAAGTGATGAAGAGAGAATGTGTGAATCCTGCCACAACAGATCCACACTAACATGTTTCCCTCCACAGACATTATGCAAAGTACCACAAAACTACTGAACTAAATATTACAAGAAAGATTTCAAGAACAGCTGTGAGGCAGGCTATACTTTCTCACTTAGTAGAGTTTCAGAGTGATACAGTGGAGAAAAGTTTGAGATGTTGGTGTGCTCTTTGCAGCTGTAATGTAATGAGCATGTAAACATGCTGGTAGTTCCCATTTTCTTATTGTAAAACCAGTCCAGTGCTCAAATGTGTCTTGCCTTAATGATGTCCACTGTGAGGGGTTTGAAGAAATGTGTTTTTGCTGACAGAACTGTCTGCAAAATACTTAATTGGTTGAAAGCATAATGGTGTGCACACACGCTGTCAGTGGCCATTTATGGCAGAAGCCACTGCGTACACTGGATGTGTTTTATGATATTCTTCCACGCCTTTCTGTCAGTGTAAGAAAGGTGTGCACGGTAAGAAAGGTCAGTATGATTAGGTGGGTTATTTTGTACAGTTTCATAAATGATGCTTCTGGTTATGAGTAAAAGGAACAATCAGCCTTTAAAGACAAACTATGTACATACACTTAGTGTCAACAGTTGACACACAGACAGTGAGAGACAATCCTTGTTGTCAGTGTACGTCAGACACTAGCTGATGTGGTACTTATGTGGATGATTATATTGGGTGTCTCACAAGCATGAGCATGTGTGCACAATCATGCAAATGTATAATCAACACAATCACACACTAACCAACAATCTGTACTCAGTTACTGTATTATATGAAAACAAAAAATCGTCATCATCATCCAAATAATTCCTAACATTACATGTTCTGCACTTTTATGTATTCTTTGAAGAAGAAAATGTAAAAGCTGTTTAGTACAATAACACCAGTGCAGGCTGTAATTATGACGTGTGTCTTTTTTTGGGCGCTGCCAGTGAAAGCTGACAGTCTGTCTTGCTTGTGCTTCTTTGCCTGGTGCTTCCAGACAGCACAGAAAGAGAGAAGAAATGAAAAAAAAAAACAAAAAAAAAACTGAAGTGCTCGCCTGCTCCATTCTCCAGAGAGTCCATGAAGCGGAAAAAGAAGAGGCGCTCGCCCCACCTCGTGACATGCCAGCGCTCCACAGTCTATGGTGTATGCAAACTGTGAATGACGAATACCAAGAGTGCTGTTCCACTGCTCACACAGGAGGCCGGTGCTTGCCAGGGAACATTTAGCAAACAAGTGTTAATCCTCCAACACATTGGTTTATTTTCCTTCAATAAAAAATCAAACTGTATTAAAAGAAATAAATGGACTCTTTACATTTTAGTGAAGTATTGTCCTTCACTTTAAGTCACACAAATAATGTTTATGTCCCCCCTCATAGCTTTTTTCTTGCATCTGGTTCTCTTAACACACCCTGCATTCCTTCACTATGTGTCTGTGTGTCTCTTTTCTCTCTCCTCAGCTCGGCAACATCATCCCTCCCTCAGATGCTGGCTCTTCGCAGCAACCTGGAGATCCGGTTGACCAATCATCAGGCTTTAGCAGTTATCTTCCAGCTGGAGTATGTCTTCTCTGCTCCAATTGGCCGAGAGACTATGGTAAGAAAAACGCATATGGAATACACTAAATCCTGAACTGCAAACTAACATTAAAGCTGCAGTCAGACTGAAATCATCCTGGCGAAATTTACTCTTGTGGTGCGGCCAAAAGCAGGGGGGAGAGGAAATAGCGTGGGTAGGTTTGTAAATATAAACTGCAGGAGCTAGCTTCTCTGCTGCTTATATTATTTTTGATGTGCAGTAATAAAACATGATTTTGCGACTCAAAGTTCAATCAGATTGTGCAAAGCGAAAGAGGGGGGTCAGTTCGCGACTGGAAGCAAATGTGTCTGCCACTGTTCCACATAATAATGAATGGGAAATGAAATATGGTCTGACTGCACCATTAATCCTAAAACCAAGTCCTAGCACAAAATCAACCTTTTGATTAAGTGTAGACTAACCAGAATTACCCTTTTTTTTGGAAAATCTATCACTCTGAAGCTCTAAAAATCAAACAGATCCTCACAATGATGGATGAAGAAAAACACCCCACTGTCCTCTCTTCATCCTAAGTTTGTTCTCTCACCACCTCTCTCTTGTCCTTGAAGTATCGCTCCATCCAATTCTTGGCATTGTCTCCCAGAGGAAATTACTGAAGACATCCTTGGCCTTGAGCCCTCTGTGAAGTGTGTCCAAATATTTGGTCATGTGGAGGTTAATGTATTCCTAAATTTCGGATTGACTGAGACAATTCCCAACCTCACTGTTTGCACAGAAAGCTGTGGTTTCAGTGACTGATTTTACTTCTTTTGAAAAAATAAACTTCCAGTGAAAAGATGTGAAGTCACAGAGAGGTTTGTCTTGTTTTCTTAACTGACTGGAGTCTCAGCCCATTGCTCTCAGCTGTGGCAGTGGATGCTGCTTGTGTCATTCCACCTCCACACTGCCTCCTGTCTTTGTTACAGTGAGTAACAAAGTTGCCATGACTATTAAACTCAAACTCCAGGCTTCTGAAAGTTGCCCGGCTGATGAGTGACAGCAGCCTATTGGCATTACTCTGTTGTACAGCCATTGCTGAAATGCAGCTTGAGGATTGACTTTAAGTTACATTTTCTCTGTTGAATTGATCAAATTTACATCCAGAGGTAGCCAGTAACCTAATTTCTTTACACTGAGGCATTCTGATTTGTATTATGTATGTTGATAATGATTTTATGATTTAATGGTCTTTCAGTGGCTTCTCAAAAGCTTTTGCAATCATGCCGCTGTGATTGAAAATTGAAATGCTAAGTATAAAAATATTAAATTTCAACATTAAACAGTCCACAGCTTTAATCCATATAATATTGGAAATTAGTGAAATCCTAATTTGAAGTCCCGTCATATCTTACATGAAACACATAGAGCAGTAGCTGGCACCTGTTTCAGACCGACACAGGCAACACATCCCCAGGGAATGGAAGTAATTTCCAAATTCAAGCCGCATCACTTAACAACCGCTCATGGCATGGAAAACCACAGAAAGACTGTGGTAATTATATGTGTGGGTGAGCCTTCAACATTTAATGCATGCCAAGGCTGAGCTCGCATTGTGTTACCGCGTGTTGTCCCTTATACAAGCAAGGGTCACAAGATCACCAATTAAAAGCAACAGAAAAACAACTAGCCACTCGGTCTTCGAAGCGCCACGGTACATTTGCATTTATTTATTAATTTCACCAGTCTTGCCTCTGTAACCACTTGACAGCCAAACAGTCTGTTGTAAATGGACAGTATTTTCAACCATGGATGAGTGATTATTCTGTGGACTTGTTGACACATAGTGGATATTGTTTCCACAGAAGAGCTTGTTCCCGAGCATGAAACATATCACATCTTAAATGAGGGGTAGTGCACCATCTTTTTGGCAGTTTTTCTATGAAACTCCTGCTTTACTGTTCAGTCTTTTATGAAGGGAAACAAATTCTGATGTTACCATACTGCAAGCTGTTTCCTGGGATTTCATAACCTGAATAATCCTCAAATACTGTAATTTTTACAACCTATAACTAGACAGTTACTTGTAACTATATTCAATTATTCATATTGCCTCCAATGTTTTTGCCAGCTGTCCCCTACACACCCACTGTAGTTTCTTGAGTCCTCATTGGGGATGTGTTCATTTTGCTCAAATGCTTGAAATTTCTATGTTTTTATGACAGTTTGCGACTTTGAGACTAGAAGATAGAAAAAAGAAAGAAAAAAGAAAACACTTGATGATTCCCATGAACCTCAGCTGCTGACAATATTTTTTTCAGGTACTTGTTCATAAACCAAAGTATTGGACAAATTGAAATTTGGACCTAATAAAAGACAGAAGAAATAAATGTATGATGAATGTGGAGAGAAATGTCAGCATGCATGGAGCTCTTCCCCTCAGTCTTTGTGGAAAGCAGCTGTGGATGTGGGCTTTTTGGACAACACAGACCACCCTTATTCAACCCAATGAAAGGAACTCGATCAGCAGTTGGTCTGTGACCTTGCGTCAGACCATATCTCAAGAACTTATGGCCAGGTGTCAATGAAATTCGCTGTGGATGTTCATGTTCCACAGAGGATGAAGCGTAATGTTTTTGATGTCCCACTGATCTTTCCTATTGTGCCGCCACTGGGCCAAAGTTTCCTCTTGTAAATGTAGCACCCCACGTAGCTGTATAATTATTTACTGTTTAAAAGGTGTTGTAGTACTATGGGCGGGGTCCTGGGTACTTTTACTGTAGCTGGCTGTGCTAACCTGTGTAACAGAAATTAAATTAGTAGCTTTTAAACTTTTTTATTGATTTATGAATTACAAATATATGACAGTGCATCCACTTAGCAGGAATATATGAGTCACTCATTTTAAATGCCAGTAAGAATTATGTTTTAATTATTATTCCCTTTTAAAGCTCTTAATTACACCTTAATGAAATGTAAATATGACACACACACACACACACACACAGCACTTTAAATGCAAACAATGCATTTAGTTAAATGAAAAACAAATATTTAAACCACTTATAAAAATAAAAAACAGGTGTAAATAGTGCACAAGAACACTTAAATATGTTTCCCTTTTGAATTCAAACCTTTCTCAAAAGTTTTAATTTACAGTCAATTTTTGTTGATCTGTTCTTTTAAATTCGGCTCTGACTCTCACTCTCTTACACACACACACACACACACACACACTCACTCTGCAACCAAAACAAATTAGTGTCCCTCAAACCAAAAACTAAACAACGCAGGCCTGAGTCGATGCTTGGCAATGTAGTGACCTAAAACAAATGGCTGCTTCACTTGCTAGTGCAAGCTACCTAATGAAATAACACATGCATTGGTTAGTTATTACTCACAAATACCTGAGTTGCCATCTGAAACATGGGTGAAGAATGAGGAACTGGGAGATGCATGACGAGGGGAACGATGAGCGGAATTACAGGCTGGCTGGCGGCGACAGTCCAGACGAAGTGATAACTGAGCGGGAGACCTCTGTTCTTGTATAGAGACAAAGGAGTGTCTCCTGTCTTCTCTGTGTATCTGGCAGTTTTCTCAGTCACTATATTCATCCCAAAGCTCCTATACTTCTCATGCCAAGTTTGTTTGAGCTTTAAACTAGCTAACAACATGAACACATACTAGCAAACACACAGTAACATTAACTGCTACTAGATTGAAATATGTGCTAATATTGCTAGGGCGCTAAAACGCAAATCATGATTAACATCTCACTTTAACACACTACATCTTGATGAAGCAGTACAAAAAACACACTCACAGAGGTATTTAACTTCTGCAGGTTGCAATATATCTGTTACCTGTTGGTAAAACTCTGCATCCACCAAAATAATGGACATAATTACTCTCTGGCAACTTTCAACTTTCACATGGCTCGTCTGTTTTTCTCATCTCACTAGCCTGCGGCTTCACCCTACGGGTCGCCTTTACATCCTGCCCCTCTACCTGACTGGGCTGACAAGTTGGTAACAACCAATACAATTAAAAAAATGTCTAGATGGACAACCTTATGCTCTCTGGGATTAGGTTGTGAGCTAACCACGCTACTCTTATGCACAAGCAGATCTAACTGTGGACTCACAGTACTCAACACGACACATTCACTTGGTTAGGGTTAGGGCAAGAATGTCGGGTGTGGGGTTGGGGGGGTCATGTAAGTCTGCAAGACTGCAATTGGACCCTTCCTGTACAGTAAACAAACTATTTGAATTTCAATGAACTTTATTAACACAATGACAAAGATTTGTTAATCTGCCTACAGCAAATATTTAATTCACTATGAATTTTATTAAATACTCCAATCAACTGGTTTTAATGTAATACTTCATCTCTATTTGTTTACATATTTATTTGTCTAAAATGAAATATTTTTAGACTGGGCAACACACACAGAAAATATCTACCATTAACTGTCAGATTGTCATGAAATGGTGAGTTCATGCTAAACGAGGGAAGAAGTCTTTCATTTTGGACACTTCATGAAGTGTCCTGTTGTACCAACCAGCCCAATCCATCATATCTCTTAATCTAACAGGCAAATTGCCATAAAATGTATTGTGAACATGCTCCCGATGTGATAAAGTTTCTTGCCTTTATTGAAAAAAGTTTGCAAGTTGAGAAATTCTAATAAGCCTGATAGAACCATCAAATGAATGTCTGTCTACATCACCCCAGAATAGCTTAGTAAAAACTGTTGTGTGGGTGAAAAAAAAAAGAGATCTCCTACCACACTCTACTTAACCACCTTCGCTTTCTCTGGCATGAATGTTTGATGAGGTGAGAGATATTTAGCAGGTGGAGCGTCATTTCTGTCTTTGTGTGGGAGTGGAGGGTGCGTGTGTGCTGATGTGTGCATATGTTGTTTGTGAGTGTTAATCCAGAGCCTGATGTGTGTCTTGGGTGTTGACTAATAAGGGTTTGATAAGAGCTGCCTCCTGGAAGACAGCAGCAGCCATGACACCCTAAATCTCACCCAGCCACCCACTGCATCTTGCAAAAGGCCCCCGTATTGTCATCTGACAGCTAAACCTTTAGTCTCTGCGTCTTTGGCTACCAGGGAGAGTGTGATGGGACAGCACGCATGTCCCTGAACTGTGTCATAGCTGTCAGACATGTGATGCTTTTGAGGTGTTATAGCTGTGTTGAGCTGAGGTGTGCCTTCAGGGCAGGCAGCTGTACATTGTCAACAGCACTTCACACTGCTCGACACCACTTGTGATTCACAAAGGTTCATGTCTGATTGGCGCCGCAGCCTTTTCTAAGACTTTTCAGGCTCTTGTAGAACTGATACTTAAACCTGCAAAACTCAGACACGTTGCTTTAAACTGAATTTTTACCACCATGCTTGACTTAGTGCAGTTTAATTGCAGTTATATTCTTGGAAAGACACCAGAGGCTTTGGCCTTTGACCTTGGTGTATATTCTGAGGCCATTCAGCCAAACATGTCTATACTTGGAATATAGGTATTGACAGCAGTGTCTGTATATTCTTGCCTTGTTTTATACGGCTGGATTATTATGAGGAATTATTGCATTTAAGATTAGATAAGACTTTATTGATTCCAGGTGGGGAAATTGTTTTACAGCAGCACAAAAAGAGCAGATAAAGCTCCAGATAGGATACAGCAGAATAAACGAAAAAATAAGTAGAACTACATCATGAATCAAAATAACAAAGATATATACAGATACAACAAACAGAGGAAAAAAATAAAGTGACATGATGTATACAGACAAGTAATGTGTCATTTTTATAAAATATAATAACATAATGAAGTATATTTCTCTTCACAATAAAGTAAAATTATTCATCATGATTATTATTAAATATGAAACCAGAAAAAGCAACATTTTCTGAAGACATTTACTTTTTTATTTTCAATTTCTTCATTGTTTAGTGTCTGAAATGACTGTGCATCTCTATAAAAGCAGAAGTTGAAGATATTAAAGAATATTAAGTTTTACCTGAACTTGAACCACTGAAAGAAGTTGAAGTGGGAGTTGAAACAGAATTACAAAGTTTTTGCACTGAGTGAAGTTCAAGCACTGAAAGGAACTGAAATGCAAGCAATGAAAGGTAGAATAGTAAAAAGGAATATAAATATAGTTTTTACACATATGATATGTAATAAATGTGTAATAGATTAAATAAAATGTAAAATGTTAATTTAAATGTATGATATAGTACAGAATTATTGGATAATAGTATACAGTCATATAGGAATTAATAATAATGTATAAAATGACATTTAAATATGTAATGGAGCAGAATGTATTGTGTTATTTTGCAGAAGAATTCTTGGATTCAATAATAAAAATGTTAATAATAATAATAATAATAATAATAATAATAATAATAATAAAATATGACTTTTATGTGCAGTCTCATGGCACTGGGCACAAACACACCTTTCTGCTCTCATTTTAAGTCCTGGATAATGTTTTCTATCTTTCCTCAACTTGCTCTGCCTCTGACTGTACACTTCGCCACTAGATGGTGCTGTGTAGTGCAACTTGTGAGAACGTCCTCTGCTACAGGGGCTGTGCTCGATGGGTGGAGAAGCAGAAGCATGCAGTCTGCCCTACTGTTGTTTTTTCCTCTGATTAAATAGAATTATGTCTTTTGATGTATTCTGAGGGGGCTAAGGTGGGTTAAAAGAGTAAAACTATTTTGTTGAAATCCCTTCACTCTCAAAACATTACCGCTGCAATCCAGAGGCAATCACTCGGTGCTCTGAGTCTGCCTACATCTCTCATCCTTCCTGTGTTGAAAAGCCAGTCTGCTTCTCTCTGTGAGACAAAGAACAAGGATGGCCTCCTTTTACAAAATTGCATTGCCCTCATTGCCTTTGGTTATGAAGAAAGAAAATCGTGCAATGTCGTCATTTGTCCTGTTTGGTATTTTTTGATTTCAGCTATGATGGCTTGCTCTCTCTGACTTGTCTCTCTGTGTCACATACTGTCTGTCTCTTACAGCCTTTGAGCAGACTTCTTTCATGCTCCTTAGCTGCAGTCAGAGGGATGGAGATAACAATTTAAATGAAGGAGGCTGGGGAGAGGAGAGGAACTTGCCTGATAGACCGTTCTCAAAGGGTGTCTGGGGTTGACGAACTTCAAATAATCAACTTTTCTGGCAGTCAAGTACATCATGTCCACTTCCTGTCTGTTCCTTTCTCCTTCTTGCTTTCTTTTGCTATTTGACTTTTTCATTTTCTGTCCCCTTCCTCATCAAGGGCTCCGTAGTATTACCCACCATCCCTCTCAGTGCTTATGCCTCGATTAGTTCTTCTGTGCTCGCTCCAGCCACATGTTTCCTCTTCACTCTGCTGCCTATGGAAGAAGAAACCCGGAGAATCTGTGGAAGAACAAGAAAGGCAGGGTGAAAGTATGTTCGAGAGTTACAATTAATTGCTCCGCGCACTGCTACGCTCAGTAATTATGACACCCCAAAATATTAAGATGATGGTAGCATTAATTCCCTGCATCTCATACTATATTATTACTATAATTGCCCATTTATGTTCTGTATTAATGCGGTATGAAACATGGTATTAAATGGATATGATAATATAATATTACAGTTTGATCTATAAACAAATAGATAATGTAGACAGAGTTCAGACTGAAATCAGCCCTGTGTTAAAACAGTGTAAGGGGCTGGGTTGGTGGGGCGTTTTGCTTCAGGTACATATGAGACTTGAAATCAGAAGTTCTAGGAATAAATCTGATGAACGAATGTGTCTGAATATTTCTGTCTTTGTGTGTTTAAACGTAAATCCACATAGAGCCCTGTTCTCCTGTTGGCGCAAAGCCGGCACTAAAGGTCAAACGCTGTCTTAAGATGTAATTTTCCTCAGGCGCAAGTCTATTTTTTTTGCATCTGTGCCTGTTTGGTCGTTTCCAGTAACCAAACAAACATGTTTGCACCAAGGTGGGAGGAGAGGAGCAGCTGAGGTTGTGGTTATGCAGATGAAGCGACGTACCGCAGTTTTGGTGCTCATTTTGGCATGAAATTGCGTGTGTGTTAAAACCTGCTCAGACCACCTTTTATTGCAGATGCAGGGTAATCTGCATGGCTTGATACCATAGCAGCAGGGTTCCTACAGGTGCTGGAAATCCTTGAAAATGAATTGAATTTTAATGTGGTATATATGAGACAGCTTGAAATTGTAATTGCATTACTGTCATAGTAAATCGCTGGGTCGGAGACACATTTTGAAACTTGAAACTTTGTTTTGTTTTCCTTGTAATTTGTTTCTCTTCTGTAGAATGCTCTTACTAAACATAATTTTAGTTGTTTATAGCACAATAACATCTGATTTAATGGTTAAGTGCTAGAAAAGCTTGAAAATACTTGAAAAGTGCCTTAAAATGATTTAAGAAAAGGTGTAGGAGCCCTGTAGAAGGTAAATGAGAAAACTAAGTGACCAAACTCTATAAATACTTGACTTTCAGTTCTGAATTCTAATGTGTCCCTGACCACAGACCAACAATACTCTCTTTCATACAATTCACAAGAGCATTTCATAAGAGCTTATACTTCCTTCGCTCCTCTTTCAGCTTGAAAAGCGTGAAAAAATGGTATCCATCAAAGCTCATCATGCATTCAGTTACGTATCCACTTAAAAGCGTAAGTTGACGTCTTCCACAGCACATAATTTACTTGCTGTTAGAATACTGGGGTCACTGACAACTGACGCGAAGAGGCGACGGCTCTCCTAATTGTGGTCTGTCATCACCAATTTAGTCCTGCCGTAACTTCATCTGAGACATCTCTGCCCAGCTTCCTGCTCACCGATCGCCTCCTCTCCTCAACCACTTTGGCACCGCTTGTCAATTGAGCCATGTAATACAGTCGCATGCGGCCTAATGCAAGACAATGGGGCTTATTGTTGTCTGCCGTCTTCCGCTGACAAGCACTAGTTCATTGCTAATGGAGGGGCCAGTCCAGGGGAAAACGAGGCAGGAGACGCTGCTGCCCTGCGCGCCTTTGTCCTTTTGCCAGGAAACAATTTGTCGGGAGGCGTGACAGCTGCAGTCATCCAAAACACTGACACAGGGAATGAGTGACTGCTCGTAGGTCACAGCCTCAGGAGGGCGGAAGCAAAGCAGATACAGTAGATGGATAGACTGAGGGGGAGGAGGGACATGTAGAGAAGAGATACTGTGTTTCATCCTCTCACTAACCACCATTACACTTCTGAGAGTCTGTCAGACGTGAATCACATACTCAGTAATTAATTGGCAACTCTCCCGAGCCGTTACACGACAGCAAACTTGTGTCGTTGAAAAAGGATGTTGATACATGTCATGTACTGAAATGGGTTCTCCGTTTGAGTAACTGGGCCAGCGCACAACCAGTAATGAATGTGTCACCCGCATCATATTTTCATGTTGTGTCACCTCTGACCCTGACTGGGCTCGGTGGCTGGCACAGTCGATTAGTGACCGTCTGAGGAAGCGTAACCATTAATGCGTGACCTTTAAACATACTCACTGTTTCGCCCTTTACTGAGCTCTTATCTGGATATATGCAGAAGCAGGACTGGATTTGGCAGCACTCCCACTTCTCAAGGCAACATTCCAGCTCAAAGGAAACATGGTCATCTGTGAGCAGCGATGTCGGAGATGGTGGTTGTCATCTACAGAACACACTGGGCAGCATTCAGAAATATTGTCTTGCAATATTTTCAGTCTGTGGTTTGATTTAAAACTACAAACTCAAAGCATCTGTCAGCTGTCAGTGCAGCGACAGGAAATGATTTCCAAATAACTGAGACTGATGAAAGCTGTGGCTCCAGAAACATTGCCCTTTCACATATGCTGAAGTGTGACTGGACGGAGAGTTGAGAATGTTCTGCTACAGATATCAGGCATCAAAATAGACCATACCATTTTGATAACATAATGAAAATGATGAAAATTAACTCTAATGGAATATTTTCCTACTGGCAGTTGTGTTTTATTTGTTATTTCATAGCCTAGAACGCTCCAAAAACCATCATTACCCACATAAACTGTATTTTGGAAATGAAATATTGCTGGATCCTACCAGTGTTTCTAATTTGTGCATGCACATAAGTTAATGAGTAATGGATGAGGTTCTTCGTTTCCTGTTCTGTAAATTTCCAAACAGTAGCTGGGGCCTTTCCAATGTTTCCTTCAACCACAGTTTTTATTCCTAATCTTACTTGTTTTAAAAGTATATTTCATCACATTTAAGTCAAAGGTGTTCCTATATATCTGCTCCCATTTTAATTTGCCAGAAGATAACGAACACTTCCATAGCACCAATCCCGTCAGTGCAACAGCATCATGTCATAATCGCCATACTTTTCTCATTTACAAGTTAATTCCAATCACTTCTACTTTGTTTTTTTTAATTAGACGTTAATCTACTGTAAGTGAAGCTCAGCACTTTCTACACAGATGTTTCACAGTAAAACTCTTCCAGCAGCTCAAAGGGGAATAATAATCCCCTTCTTCCCTTGAAGGTTTTTAATATGAAAGATCCACAGGAAGTGGCAAGTTTCACTGACGGCTTAACTGTGATAAAGATAAAAATAATAAAGTACCTGTGGTTAGAATTAGTGAAAATCTTATTGTTGTTAAAAGATGAAACTTAAATAAGGACTGGTGAGTTATACATGACTCTGTTACTGCAGTTCATTATTCACTCATGTTCGGCCCATAACTTGAGACAAATGAAGTTCCATCTTGACTTTGTGACCTCAGAACAGGTGAAGTCACTTTAACGTTAATTAGAACACTTGGTTTGATTTTCTGCAGTACCCCAAAATAAAAAAGATACAACTACATTAGGAGAAAATAATAAATACTAAGTTCCTCTTTCAGTAAATAGTAATAAGTGACTCCTTTAGTTGTATATTAAAGATGCTACTGTAAATATTACATTTACTACATACAGTACATATTGTTGACCAGAGGCTTTGTAATTGGGGTTCAGATTCATTGTTTGGTGTCGACGAGCTTTCCATTAGCTGAGATATACAACAGTTGTCACTCTCTTGATTATCTATTTATTCCTTGCTCTGTCTCAGATGTCACTGCCAGGGGACGGAAGATAAACAGTGTGTGGAGCAGGAAGCAGTGACATGGCTAGCGGCTGGGTTGATTAAAGGTGTTGGTGTACAGCTTCTCCTCTGTGCCACAGAGACTCTTGTTTAGATTTTAATTGGCTCACCGACGACAGGTACATGTTGTATAGATTGTTGTGTGTTTTTCTTGTGGCTTCCCTTAAGTGGCTGTTTGCGTTTGTTGATGCGTGTAGTTTGTGTGTGTGCGTGCACATTTGCATGATTATTGTGGGGCCCCTGTAGGCTTTAATGATGTTTGCTGAAAGAAAAGCATCTTGTGAGTCTTGCTCTCCCCAATCACATGCTCATTAAAATGCCTTCTTTACAATGACACCCTCCCCTGAACTCATGAACACTTCCCTTCGTCTTAGTTTCCTTGACTACTTTACATCACCTGATGTGCAAACAGAGTCCTCCCACTGCTGTGGACCTCATCCTCAAAGAAACCAGTTATATTTTTGTTTGGTTCCGATCTGAAATGCCAAACAAATGTTAATTAAATGTTAATCAAACATCTTATGCTCAGTAATGTCATCAGGATTTGGAAGTCATATATTTAGATGATTTGCGTCTTATATTCTGGAAGTCATTCCCCCCCTGAGGCCCTTTTTTCCTTTCTTACCATGAGAGAAGTTGAGGATAAGTCAAGGGAGGCTACATGCCGCAGAGACAATATTTCGTCCGCCTAATTAAAATGAATGTCAGCTCTCCCCCCACTGAGAAGTGCATCAATCTCCCCCTGCGATAGGCCCAGAGTGAGTCTTACCCTGTCAGTGCCTGCCAGCAGTGCCATCCTTCTCCAGACGAATGCATCGGCCTGGCAGCCAGACAGGCAGTGGCGATGATGTTTGCACATCTAATGGTTGCCATGTGGATGGCCAACTCAGACCAAGGCCCTGTTCCTGCCATAGAGGAGCTTCAGCCCAGACTTGAATGATTTTCATTAAAAGCAGCATAAAGTGTATAAAGTGGTGAGTGGCATTTTGATGCCATTTGAGGCTCAAGCTGCTGTAGAAAATTCTGTTCTGTTTGTCAGTCCACTGTCCCACATACAGAAGAAGTGCAGGTGGTACGCCTTTTGGTAATGCTTTCTTCATGCTTTTTCTCATGCTTTACTGTTAGAAACTAAACAAAGGCATTTGACAAAAAAAACATTTGTGCATTTGTTTTCCTGCCTGTGCCCAAACTCATTAGAGTTTTGTCATTTACTTGTTTGTAACACAGAAGTCATTTCTGCCCTCCAGCATCCACTTTATCCCAGGAAAATGATGTGATTTTAACAGTTTCATTTAGACCCTCAAGGCAATATACCTGAACATCAAGTTTAGGTTATAGTGTTCCCCGACAAGGTATTTATAGTATGTTAAACTGGTTGGACCAAACGTGCTATGGTGTATAGCTGCTGCTTACTGTATTTGCAAAGTGTCAAGTCAGATTTCTTGTGTAGACCAGATAAGTACCTGCAGGCTCCACGTTTGACAGAGCTTTGATGTTCTGTAAAATGTACTCGTGCATCAAAGATGAAAATATCATCACAAGATTAATTTTAGACTACATGGATAAGATGTCATGTTGACAGTTGCTGTCATGTTGTCATGTTGTTGCTGCGCAACTCTCATGTGGACATAATGTCAGTTACTTTCAGTGAAGTTATTGGGCAGTCACTTGTCATCTTTTGCATTATCATTATCTTCAGCTTATTTAAATTTTCATCTTAGGAGGTATATATATGATCTGCCTCTCAGAGGACTGATAATCGTCTCAGCTAGTTCATATTACTGTTCTCAGTTAAATGTATCCATTGAAATGAAAATTATTTTAAATGAGGACGCTGCTGATGCTGTTTCCCTGCACCAGACTTTAATAAGGTGCATGTCTAAAGGTGAATCTGTCATCTAGTTTGTGGTAGCACAGCTCCACATTCTTCCAGTCAGCTTTCTATACACAGAACAAGGCTAACAAGGCTTCCACAGTCTAACCATGCTAGTCACTCTGTGAGCTGTAATGCTCCTTAAAAAGAAACCAAATCATAAGGTTAATAAATGTTGAAGTCTTAAGTTTGCTTTTGAACCTAGTGGCTGCTCATGTTTAGCAGATATTGCTTTACCACATTCAACTGTGATTCTTAAAACCACACTGCTAACCTGGATAAAAACTTTCATCCTGAGCAGTTATTAGTTATTTGGTCTTTCTTAAAAAGAAGTAAAACATTGTTTCAATAATTTTCTACAATTAAATAGATTAACGACAGGGACGGAGACTAAATTATTTATTTTGCAGTTTAACCATCACAGCTGTGTACGTCTCCTGTCTGTATTCTCAGTTTTTTTCCGAATCACAGCATCCAACTGCTGATCAAAAATGCGCACATTCACAGTAAATTGGCCCAAGCAGTGAACATGCCTTTCATGAACATCTCCTTGAACTTTTGCAGTCATCGAAGGCAAGATCTGAGACGTATTTGGCCTTGGTGAGCTGAATAGAGCACAGTAGCCTGCTGGGTTCATTTGGACTACTTGTGCAGATGGATGAAAATGTGAGTGGTTTAGTGCTCTTAAGTTAATGATCTCGGTGCATGTTCCCTCACTTCCTCCAGGGCTTCTCATTGTGGAGAATAAGTAGCAGGAGCTGTGGGCCGGTGCCTGTCACAGGGTCTTGGCTGAAATAATGACTTGAACAGCCCAACAGACTGCGGTAATAGTAATAACTGTCAGACTCCGTCTCCCATCAATGCTCACATCCCCCTAATTTAGGATTAATTCCTGCTGTAGTCTAGAAAGCCCTGAGTCGCTGAATGCTTTGCTATTTTCTCTCAGCTTCTCCAAAACTATGTTCCTACAAACTGCGTTATCTTTGCTTATCACAAACTTGTCTGTTTTTATATGAGGACTAAACAAGTAAAGCAATAGCAGCTCTGAATTGGTCAATGTTTCTAAAGTTAGTGGGGTTTTTTTTTTTTTTACTTTAACATAAAAAGAAGCCTTTCATACTTATTTTTTCAGCAATTACTGCAAGTAGTGGTGAATTGGACTGGTTCTGTCTCTGTGTCCAGTTCCTCCAGCCCGCTGGGAAATGGGGCTTCAGCTGTCTTTGATGTTCAAAACTCGCCGTCTGTCACCTCTGGATTTTTTTTTCTCCTTCCCTCTGTGTCCCCCAAAAATTTGATGATTACTTTTCTTGCTCCAGGTTACAGACATGAGATCTTTATTTCCAGCCCGTAGTATGTTTGCAACAGACTCTTTTTTTTTTTTTTATTTGTCTAGAGATGCTGGAACATTATATTTTACACTTCTAAACAAGGTTGATGGATTCTTCCCTTAGAAAATGCTTTGCCTGTTGGAGCAATTATGTTTGCAGTGACATCGCCTGTTATTGTTTTCAGTGCAACTTTATGAAAAAGTTTGCTGCTTCCTTGTTTTTGCCTTAGGCTGATGTTTCTATTTTTCCTCCCAAGTGCACTATTGAAACGAGTGCGTGGTTGCTCTCCGAGTGAAAGTTAATGACTCTTATTTTAAATACAGCCTTTAACAATCAAATCAACAGTGTAATCACACTTTGGGGAAATTGGCTATTGATCATTCTGCCTTGTCCAACATAATGATCAGCACCATAGTTGGTTCTAAAAGCAACTTCTAATTCAGATGGCAAATTACCTGATTAATTCAAATGTTTCTTGCCCAAAACAGCGCAAAAGCAAAAAGTCATACTTTATTTCCACTGAAATATAATGTCATTGATTTGATGTCTCTCTGCTGTCACCACCAGGCTTTGCCATTGATTAAGACTCACTGAGTTACTGTGGTGCTCAGTGAGTCGATGTGTCTGACCCTCCAGGCAACTTCCTACTCACTGGAGGCCTTCAACACATACGTACATCAGCTAACTACCTCCTACAGTACTGTTTCCTTCCCACAATGCCATTACACCGCCTACACCCGTGTGTTGATGTAACATTGATCTCCGCTTGTCATATAATGAAGGAACTGCTTATTGTAGTTCTTAAGCCCTTGTATGCCTCAGAACATTGAGGACTGTTTGTGTACAAGGATTACATGCATAATGTGAATTTTCTTCCTGGCTTTGAATGAAACTATTATCCCCGTTTGTTTACTCAAACCGCAACTAAGGAGTCTCTTTGAGATTCCTTCAATCCTATTGTTTACCACCTCAAGCTTTCATCGCTTTATGCAGTTCATATGTAGATCACACCGTTCCGAAACACTTTAAAAACCACTGCAATGAAATCTTGATAGTGATTCACGGTTAAGCTACCAGCTTTGCGTCTCAAAGGGAATTCTTATTTGTTGGTGTTCATGTTTTGGTGCCATTGTCGGATCGTACTGTAGAACTCCAGTTGTGTGGGTTTTGAGAGATCCTCCATTTTGACCATTAAGAACTTGTCACTTGTTTGATCCCAGTTATGGATGTTCATGTAACATGTGCTTGGAAGATATGTGGTTTTAGTGAAACATGTTAATTTTCGATGGTGTTTGGCTCGCAGCTTTTTCTTTTCCTTTTCATCCTCGCTCGCAGTTATTCATTGCAATTTTGAACATGAAGTCATTCTCAGTTTCCTATGATTGGAAGACTGAAAGTGTGTGATAAGTGAGGGACAGATAAAAGCTTTTTGCAAGACTGTAGGCGTCCCTATAGAGAAGGCCCCTGATTGGTCCTTTGTCTCTCTCATTCTGTCAGAGCTCAGCCGGCATTTCTGCTCCTGAATCATTCCCGCGCCCAAATATATTCATTGAATAATACAAGAAGAGTGTTCGGTCATGTGCTAGACACTCATTTTGCTCTTTCCCTCGTGTTCTGTGGGACCAACGACATGTTAGAGACACAGAGTGCTTGGGGAAAAAGAAAGAGACACATTAGATAAATTGCTCTACCATTTTCCATTTTTACTGGCTACTCCCTTTGCCATAAAATTATCCTTCTCTAGTTGGATCATTTTTACAAAATCATCACTTTGAAAATAGACTTGTTTGATTGAATGTTTTATATAAAGCATCTTATTAATTCAACCCCATGAGATGGAAAAACAGGCAATGCCTCAAGGGAGAATATACTGCTATCTGTTTTATGGCTGCCATATATTTCTGGAGTTATAATTCAAAGAAATGGCTGTTAATGTCTGTGCTACTTGGGGGTAAAATTATTGTCTGAAACAAAGTCCCTCTCAAGAGGAATGGAATATTGATCTGCATGTGAGTTCATTTGAAATGTGAAAGTCTTGGAGAGGTCTTCTTAGATATACATAATAGACATTTAATGACCAGATACTGTCCTGCTTGGTTCCCTCTGCTAATGTTTCAGACACTGACAACAACGATACTCTGTATATGACTAATCAACACCAACTTGGAGAATTGAGAAGTTGCTAGTTATGTAAAAATAATGTCTGTGGAAATGGTGACCATGCACCTTTAGCAGCAGCAGATCAGAAAATAATCATTTGAGTCATTAACAATATGAATGCTTATTTCTGGATGTGGCTATTTTGGAATTCAGTGAGAAGGAAGCAGTTTTGTTGTTTAGTTTAAAGGACTTGTTTGGATTTTTTGGGGTCTTACCAGTCATTTGGTTTCTGGATCCCGACATCCATCACTAGAGGCCAAGCTATACTGCCGTTCATATCACATAAATCTACAACTTTATGTTGTGAACTACTCTGACAAACAAAATATTAACTTAAGGTTCACTTACTAGCTTAGCTCTTTTGGAGATGATCGAGTTGTCATCACATGACCAAAGTGTGGATCTTTGGCCACAGGTCTCTTGTTCAGAGTCCTTGTTGTTTCACCAATATAGTCTTCCCCACAGTTGTTGCATATAATGTCATATACCACTACAGTTTTCCTCTCTGGGGAACTACTACTACAGCACTGCTATATATCACTATGAGCTGTCCAGTTTATATGAGCATATGGAGCTTTGGTGGCCACGGGAGATAAAATAAATGTGTCAATAACAAAAGAAGTGTGTTGTTTCAATCTTGTATACTCCTTGTGGAGCTAACTGGAAATCTGTTTTCGTCCATTGAATTACTGATATTAGTCAGTCTGGTGAAGACAGTTTGTCTGGCCACTGTCTCCTCAGCTGCTCAGCTGTGCTGCCAAAAGAACAGCTGGATCTGAGGACAATGACAGCTGTAACAGAATTTGGAGTTTCTGGTGTGAATTTGGGAGAAACAGGCACTCTGCTTTCACCTCTTGGATGGCAGTATTACTGCTGCTGCTGTGTCATACCTGGACAGACCATAAAGGACTACATCTCAAGACCATATCTAGTAGTATACAAACCTGAATCAGGACCAGAATTTAAAGAATTATATGCTGAATATCATTATTTGTTTCCACTTGTGATGTCAAATCAATGAGCAAATTAGATTGCTTTGATCAAACACTGCCATTAAGTAAGGAAGTCATGCTTTAACAGCACTTAAAGAGCACTGTAGGCAGTTCCTGTTTTCCATAATACCACCCGACGGGCGCCGTATGACATTTAGAATAAAGATGATACTTATATGAATGATGACCTATAGTATTGGATTATGATTTTACATGTAAGAAATGCGCTCGGGGGAATTGTATGCATTGAGTGAACCATTATATGCTCCACTTTGTCTTGAAATGATGTGGGGTAGCAGGCTCCTTGTGTATTCTGTACTGTCCTACCTATGATTGATTACGCTCGTCTGTGGCTGACCAGTTTATTAATCGATTCAGCAAAACCCCGGAGTTCCCTGTAGATGATTTAAAGCAAAGGGCTTTTTTTTTTTTTTACTTCTCCTGGTTTGCCTGATGTAGAGGTGCAATGGGACATACTGTAAATCATGTTCAAACACAACAAAGCTCCTAAACTGCATGTGTGACCTAGTTGTTTGGCTCCTACTGTATTGACTGTATAGAAATGTCAGCTGTAGTCACCCACTGCAGTACAGCATTTCAAAGCTTCATTATAAAATTCACTACTTTTTTTCTATATTAGTTAATGTGGGAATTGCTGTAAATAATTATTTGTAAGGTAACACAGTAGTAATATATCATTTATTTGTACTTTAACAATACCTGTAACAATGTATGAACCTAGAAACACAATAACTACTATTTTACTGTCAAATTGTAGCTGCATGGCACCAACTGTGCTTCAATATGACAGGGATGGTATGAGGAAAAAATGTACTGTATCCTTTGAATATTAAACACTCACTCCCTGTAGACTTGAAAGGTGGCT
This sequence comes from Thunnus thynnus, assembly GCF_963924715.1. Lineage (NCBI taxonomy): Eukaryota > Metazoa > Chordata > Actinopteri > Scombriformes > Scombridae > Thunnus > Thunnus thynnus. The sequence continues at coordinate 9,989,914 of NC_089522.1, read as the reverse complement.
CTGACAAGTAGTTTGCTCCTTCGTGAAACTGTTACAGTGAATTCCAATGGAGGCCCAAAGTCATGGCACAAAAAAGAAGAAGAAAAAGTCAAATATCCATATCAAACCCACCCTGCAGCAAAATTCACCTTTCTACTGGTGAGCCATATGTTCATTATGTTCCATACATTAGCATCTTTAGACTCTCTTATGGTATGGAGCCTGGAGTGTGCCACTGACCGCACACATGCCAGCCGTCCAATTAGAGCTCCTGCTGCAATTTTCTCGGCTGGACATCATTTAATTCTTGCACACTGCATTCATGTCACTGGATTAATATGAGGTTCTTTAAATCAAAGCACTCATGTAATATAAACATACCAGTAAGTACAGGTATGTGCATCAGTGTGTGTATATACTACTGTATGTGTGCATGTATAGTCATAAATACTGTGAATTTTGTATTTTGAGTATACTTGAATTTTGTGGTAATATTTGAAATAATGGATTCTTGGCTTCAGACAGAAGTAGACAAAAACAAGCCTTTCATTTTTAGTTGGCATTTTATTGGCTGGAATCATTCAATTTATTTATTCAAAGTGCAGAATCACCATGCAGCATGGTCCCAATACACTTTACAGTTAAAAATGACAACTGTCGTTGACAGATTTTATCAGCTGTAGATAGAGGAAGTCCAGGAGTTGGTTCAAACCTCTAGCTGACTTTAATACTAACTTAGTGCTTTGTAATGATGCAAATAAGGCTGGGGCTAAAAAGTCAATATATTCACCATTTATGTGTTATTGTTAGCTTTTTCAAACAATATGTTTTCCTTTTCTTAACTTTTATATGAGAAAAGGATTTAAGGATGAGAACAAACTAATGACACTGACAAAGGCACCTTGGCTAAACTCCCCAAATCCAATACTGAGCAGGACAGAGCTGCTAACATTACCCTAAACTCTGATACAGTAGCATCCAGGACCGGTTATACCTGCACGTGTCCAGTCCATCCTGAATGGGGTGTTTTTCTAAATTAACCTGTAACCCCACATAATAGAGTAAGTAGCTTATGTTAGAGCAGACAAAGACACTAATTCCATACAGTTTTGCTCTTATATTTCTGGTTTTGGAAATGTGATTAAAAAAAAAAACAACCCTCCAATGCTGCATGTGTATAAATCCAAAGGCCTGCTGTGCCTAGTTACAGTTGCTAGGGTATGATTGGACAGTTGCTGTTAGGGGGAGGGGTTTAGCGGCCCTTTCATTGTAGGATCGCATATGACAGGCAGATGTAGATGGAATAACAAAAAGTTTACTTTTATAGCCTCATTAGGATTCATTTTGTGATTTAGAAAATTTAATAAGTTTTGAGTTTTATTATCTTGTTACATTATTACAAATAAACTGTAAAAGTATACCTAATTATACCAGCAACAGCATGCTACAGTCGCCATGGTCGCATGGTAACATCAAATGCAGACAAAACTGTTTGTTTTTATTATAAATGTAAATATTTGTAAATCTGTAAATATTTGACTAACATATAAGGGATTGTATCGCAGGAATTGCAGGCCAGGATCTGAAAGCTGAAAATAAGTACACTTTAAAGTAAAACTATTCTCTGTGCTGTTATGAAAAGGTTAATCAAGGTTGTTTCCATTTATATATAAACAATAATAACCACGTCAGTGTCTGAACACCCTCTATTCTTGTGTCCTTTTTCATCACACAGCTGTCTGCTACCTCCACACCCCGAGCGGCCTTCTTGCAGTGCCTTCGTTGGGGGATTTGGTGCCCCTTCCAGGATTCAGCTGACTGGAAGGGGGAAGAGATACAGCTTGTTCTGCAAGGAGGTGCAAAGCCAAACCCTCACGGAGTCATGGTCTACAGCACAGAAACGTCTGCCAAAACTCTGAGCCCTGTGCCACTCTCAGCTCCAGGAGCAGCTCAGGTAACACAATAGCACAGAGGAAAGTCTTTGCAAAAGAACAAAATGTAAAGAGTCTGTTGAAAGGTGTTAAAACAAAGTGCTGTTTTCAGCATCTTGTGCCTCAATGTGTTTAGCTGGCTCAACTCAGATTGTTTCCCTGAAGGCAAAAACTTTCACATTATCTAAATTGTTTTTTGGCATTATGTGGTGCATTAAGATATTTGATTGATAAGTTGTCTTTGTTACCAGGCCCTCGAGTGAAATTCAGGTTAATCAGAGAAAATCATCTGTACAAGGTCAGATGACATCATCCTTTAAAGCTCTGCGCAGTGGAACTTCACAGTTTAGAGCACACTTATAGATAAATAATTGTTTGCAAGTTACATCTTTTTTTTAGTGAGACTATCAAAATGTCTTAAAGGGTGCAAAAGTTCTTTACACTGCTCCGGTATTTGGAAGTCACCGCACATATCTCCTTCTCCTGTCTACTGTCCCATTCATTCCAGTTGTGCCCTTCCCCTACAGAATCTAAACTATTCATTCTCCAACAGTTTTTTGTGTCACTGAAATATCTGAAACTTTCTCCTCCTCTCAAGGAGGTCTCGGAGGCGAAAGATATGATAATGTTTCGGCTGTCATCCAGTCTGGAAAGGAAGGCATCAAGCCCGAAGGCTTCTCTGAGGACAAAGCAGGAGGATGTCTCATGTCAGAGAAGATCACCTTCATCACCCTCAAAGGGTAAATATCATGTAATCCGTAATGGCTTTTTAAGCACATGTGAATTAATTACTTAGAAAGGAATAGCCTTGCAAACTAATATGAAGAGTTTTTCTCTCAAGAAGGAAATGAGAGGCTCTTAACAGCTCACGTCAATGTCACATTGAAGCGGCTTTAAAAGGACCCAAATGTTTGTTTCCAATACGACAAAAGTGTATTTATTGGACCAGAAAGTGTGTGGTACGTTTCTACAAATTGTTTTGTGGCGGGTGCACCTCAAGTGTGCAGTAACACCCAGGTGTAATCAGCCAAAGTTCTAAGCAACAAGCATCAAATTAGCCTGTCCTCTGCCTATAATGCAGCCCCCAACTCTGCAGTGTTATCTCAGTGGCACCACCTGCTCTCTGCATGATTAACACGCTCCATGATTGGGGTCTGAGGGGAATAAAAGGATAAACTCAAAGTGCTAGGAGAAGATTTTGGCTGTCCATTAGAGCCTCTTGATCTTGAACAAGCCTTACATTGTGTCCTCATGCAAACGTCTGCTCTGGTTCTTACTAAAATGTGCATTTATAGGTAAGTACTATTACAAATGTTTTTCGTATTTTTAGTATTTTAGGTACAAAAACGAAACAGTGTTCAGACTGACATTAGCTTTGCATGAAAAACGTCTGATAAGCTTTTAAATGCATCAATCCGTAGCTGCAACTGGACTCCTTGGATCATATTTCATTATCTTGCATTGATTTAACGTAGGGCTGATTGCAGCCTTAGAGATCTGGGAACTGACCAACATCAATAGCTGGCTTATCGTGATCACGCTGTTGCTTACCAGTCAGTCATCACGCAAGTTCACATTCAAATCAGTCTTTTTCAGTCCAAAATTGAACTACAGTGGGGTTTTTAGACACTGTGTTTATTTAAACATCTTTCTACATAGAAACGCTTGGTTACTGTTGTTGTAATCTCACATAAACAGGCTAATGTCCCGTCAACTTTACAAAATCTTGTTCAGTTGTTTGGGATAAATAAACCTCGGGAATCAAGATTCAGGTTCTCTATTTTACTCATGCAGCTACTGTAACTTCACATTCCTGCTTTGTGAGACAGGTCCCATTCTCCTTAAGCTGTGTGTTGAAATATGGCAGGCCTTTTAACCAACTTTTGCTCAAAAATGTCTCCAGTGCTCCATAAATGTGATGCGATGGAGGTCTGGCTACACAGGATTAGTGTTGTTGTGTGCTGGAAAATCAGCACGTCTTAAAATACCTTCTCTGAATGAATTACATGACTCCCAGTGGCAATGACATAATGTTATCCCATATCAGTGAGATTATTGTATCAGAACAGCTTCAGCGTGCATTTAAAAAACATTTTATTAGCCTCACACACCAGCAACTTGCGTCATCCTAACCATGCATGCAACTGGCTGCTCCTTGCTTGGCGTGAGTGCAGTTTTCTTTTTCAAATTTTCAGGAGGGTCATCAGTGTACGCTGCAGAATTTCTCTTAACAGAAGCTTCATTACTCCGGCGTTCCCAATTAAGCATGACCGTTCAATAATCAACACATCCCAATAATTAAACAACAGTAAAAATCTAAAATTCAGCCAGCAAAAAACAACGTATAGTTATGTTTACGCCATCTAGTGGCCGTAGTAATGCACTCCAGAGTGATCCTTAGAACTGTAAGATGCCACTTTCCAAAACTATAACAAATCACTGTTAAAAAATAATTGTTACAACGCTGTGGTTAAGGTCTGGTTAGGTTTAGGGAAAGATGGTTTGGGTTAAAATGATCACTTGAAACATGGTTAGTACTTCCTTAAAGTTAGGCAACCTTCATCGTCATGGCAACAGTAAACACCATGATGTTAGTGTTTTTTAAAACATGTCCTGACTCGCTGTTGGAAACATGACACTTGCGGTTGGAAATGGGAAGCGAATAGTGGTCTCCAGCAGCAAAGTCCACCTCTTGCCATCTACCTCCTCTTAATAAGATAAAATCAGCCGTCCATATACTTCCGAAAATAACTCCTGAACCCCGAGTCCCGAAGAGGCCTCCTACTGAAACAAAATTCTGATTAAATATTCAACATCCCACACTCTGCCAAAGATAAATGATGTGCCACTGTCTGTATCTCTTATTGAAACCCAAACAGCTTATTTGCTCCGTGTCTGTCAGTGAATTGATTAAAAGTGTAGTAAACACTACACGAAGCTATTCAATCCCAGTGACAGCAAAAAGAACTTGAGTGGACCCCGGCTGTATACTCGATGATTTCCCCCCTAATGATGCTGTTAACTTATCTTGGGAGAGAAGAATAGCGTTGATCAGGGCCTACTTCATGGGTATGTAGTGAGGGCTTTTGGCAAAGTCTATTAATGACATTTTAATCAGTGCTCAAGTGTTCTCAGAGGATCGCCCAAGAAGCCTGAATGATTTGGGCTAGTGTTCAGAGAATGATATCATGGATCTCTGTCATTCTTTGATTTCAGCACCTTAATCATCCTTGACTTTGTTTTTCCAAGAGTGAGTGTGTGTTGGGGGGGAGGGGTGCTGCTTTCCATTGCAGATAGCTTATTTAGACACATCAAAAATTCATGACTACTATGAAATATGTAATTTGTGTCTTTGATGCATTCATATTTATTATTACGGAAAGAGCCTGCTGTGATTCAAAACCTTTGAGTCAGTCATTTGTTAGAAAGAGACGAGACATTTCGCCAATCCCGTGTTCTCGGAATGAAGCTCTTAAGTTATTCATGATGGACATCGACATGACTTCCAGTTAAAGGGGTGGAAGTCCATTCATTTTCATAAATCTATAATTTAGCTACAGAATCCATCACTATCTGCATCTAGTGATAAGCTGAGAGGAGGGAAATATGGAGAAGATCTTGCTTTTTTGATGCAGATGCTCATTGATGAGTTTTAATGATACATCATCTTTACATATTCATATGTATTCTTCCTCAATCCCAGGCGTCTTGCGCACGTATAGCAACTCGTATCTGCCTCTCGTACATCTGCTAGTTTGCTCGGCTGTCAAGAAGGCCTCATTGATCGTGAATAAACAGCCAATTGCACATCAGTTCAGCTAATGAGGTGAAACACATTTTCCACCGGCTAGAGACGTAAAACGTTGAGAAAACGGAAAGTCCTAAAAACAAAATCGCTGCCAGGGGGGGAATGCCAGAGCACATTTGTGACAGAGAGCCAGCCAGTCCTTGCACCGTGTCCACTCTGTGTGCATGTAGTCTGAGCAGATGGGAGCTACAGTAAGACACCCCAGGCAAATGAAGCAATTTCCAAAAGGCCAGTCAAGCCCAGCACAGAGAGCGAGAAAGAGTGGGAGAGGAGGACAAAGAGATGCCTTTCATTTTAGTATTACCATGGCTACCAACCAGAAACCTCAGGAAGCATTGTTAGACTTTAAACTCAGTGTGACATCTAAATCCAACTCTGCCTCCTGATCTGTGTGAAATTGGATAGATTTGCTACTGATTGTAAATAGTTATGGTGTCCCAGTGCTCAGCTCACTTATTTACTTTTCTGAAGTTATTCAGTACACATTGTTACTGTATATTCTTAATACCTTAGGATGTCACCTGACTGCAAATCCAGGCAACCGCAGAGATGACATTTTACTGTCAACTTCCATTTCCTTCCCATAAGCTAATATCACATTAAATGTCTAACCACGCTATGAAATGTACAGTGCTGCCAGGTATACAGAGCATAGGGAAGATATTTCAGTGTTGTTAATTGAGCTTGTTAAACACTGAACTGGAGTTTATTTGTTCATGGTCAACCAGAACAATACATAAAAGGGGATTTAACACTTACACTTAAAGTTTATAGTTAACTATGGGGAAGGAAAGTCAGATTCTTCACCTTATTTTTGTCTTGCTTTTGTTTTTCCAGGTCAGAAACACATTCCACCAGCTTCTCCTCCAGAGTCACCTCAAGGCCCCGGGGTAAGACACCTTGTCATCTACTCAACTGTACAGGTGGCTAAACCCTAAGACCCGATAAAGCTAGTGTGCTATGACAAATGGTTTTGTCTGAAGTTTCAACTTTTTCACTAGAAGTGAGTCAACACCGCAAGCATTGTACTGTAGCTGCCTTTTGTACTCTCTTGGAAAACAAACGCAGCCCTGCTGTCATTGGGTCCACGCAGGCTGGACACTCAGCTCTGTTTTACCTGTGTGTGACTACAGTGTTTTGCTATAATCATCCATCATTTAAAGTAAATAAAAAATCATTAGTTGCTTCCTTACATGCAGCCAAATTTACAACTTTCACCTATGTATGCATGTAAAAGCAAGGTTCAAATTTAATTGAGCAATAAATGTATAAATTGATCCTTGTCAGTACAGTTCTGTAGAAATAATGTATTCAGTGTCGATTCAGATGGGGCCTTAGGCTCTGTATACACGATAATGCAAAGCCTCACCTCTTGTTCAGGTGTAAATTAAAAATGTAATTATTATACAGTGTAAATTAAGTTTCAGAAAAAAGTAATACAGGCTTCACTCTACAGAGCTTGTGTGTGTTACTGAACTGTTCTGAACTGAACTGTTGAACATTAGTCTTTTCTTCTGCTCTCTTGAGTAAAAAAAAACAAAAACTTTTTGAGTGTGCAAATGCTGTCTGGCTCTTGTCTGTGCCTTTCAAAAGAAAACACTATAAATTGGATCCTAGTTAACAGCTCACCTGAAGTGATTCCTGGCTCGATGACAGGATCAGGACACCCCTCTAGCACTTCCTCCTACATGGATACAGCTCCCCTTCAGTGCTCTTAGACAAAGATCATAAATCTTGACTATACCACAGTCGTGCTGTGTGTGGTCTAACAGAAATTGCAGGTCAAGTCTTTTTTTTTAATTTCAGGAAAGAATGTATTATCTGCCCAGAATGAGAGGTGTTTTTTTTTTTAATCCTTTAACTCACCTCTAAAAGATTACTGAATGATGGGGTCTATCAAAATACCCTCCAGCCATTGTTTTACTGAATATGTTTGCAGCTGGCTTGGCAAGTGAAAAATGGACATGTGTGGGTGTGTGTCTGTTGAAAATGTTACTCCTGTTGAGTGACACTCGAATATGTGTGTGTGTCCATCATGGAACACTAAAAATCACCATGAAACTGGGGAAATAGAAGAAATACTGATAACGATAATCATGCCTAGCTGTATCAAATCAGATTAAATGTCACATTTGCATCAGTTTATGTTAGCGGCTGCCCACAGGCAACTAATATAGTACTGATCAATTCTACAATAACTGTAATAAATTTAACTGCACCATAATCATCCGCCCATCACATCAGATGTGGGCGACAATGACTGACTCACGTCTTGTTCTTAGTAAAACATCAACATCGACCATACTTAACATATACTAACAGTGTGTGTTGCTGCGTGTGTGTTTTGTGTGTCTGTTCATCCTGGCTGAGCTAAGCTGCGGGGCGTTACCATCATCCCTCAGCCTGAGAGGAAGTGCCAGCCGAGACTGAGAGTTGTGATGGATGCTGCTCTCTCTCTCTCTCTCTCTCTCTCTCTCTCAGGATGAGGCCAGGGACACGCACACACACACACACACACACACACACACAGTAGTATAGAAGCATTGAGCGGAGGAGGAGAGAGATCAGCTCAGTTTCAGTGTTAGCTCCGTGGGCCAAAATGAGCCACAGTCTATATTGTCGACTCATTTTAAATTGAACCTACAGGGGCTTGGAGCTGTGGGAGTGCTACACCTCTGAACTCTACAAATCGACCCTCATTTTGATTAAAAAGCAAGGGCGGTGGAAGCCTGCAAGTGGGCAGCTCCCAGAGGCTAACAAGAGAAGACTGTGGTCATACTGGGCAGCTCTTAGGGGATGACATTAGAAGACAGTGGTGCTTAACTGGATGTACCACCCTGCACATACAGTCTTTTATCAACTCTTAATTCCCAAAACATCTTTTATACCAAACAGGCTGAATTAATTTCAAAAGAAAATATATGATTTTTTTTTGTGGTTAAATTTCCCAGATGTTCCATCAAGTATTTTTATGGCAAATTATTAGATTCTTCTGTCATATTTTCAAAGTTTATGAGTTAAAGTTCAACCATATTTTCCCAAAAGGAGCAATTAACTTTGCACCAAAGGTGAAACGTGACCTACAAGACTGGAAAAACATACACAATTTAATAAGCTGTTATCTGTTTGTATTATGTACGTAACTTTTGCATAAACAGTGGCCAATGTGGGCTCAAGTTGAATTCAAAGACCACAAGGAGGAAATTAATTATTGAAACTGACTCAGTAAAGTTAGTTTAACAGTTGTTTCTAAAGTTTGTTAGCATTAACCACCGACCTAGTAAAGCTAAAGCCTTAAAACCTCTGAATGTATTGAATTGAACAATAGTGTCTTATTGCTTACAAATTCAATTTTTGATTGGTTAAAGAAAGGTTGTGTTATTTCTTCTTTCAAAAGTTACTTAGTCTGGCTTTTAAATTACACTAATCAATACTTTTCTATTATTATTCGGTTTATGTGGTTTTCCCATCTCGCAAACACTGCTCTCATCAATCTTGTTTTCAGCATCAGGAGGCAGCTGTTTTAAACAAAAAATCTGTGATAAACCCAGAGTACGCCGCACCACCAAAGAGCAGAGACACAAAGTTACTGACTAGCTGGTGTGTACAGTGGAGCATTTAGCAGCCTAAGAGCCAGATATTTCCCTCAGGAGTTGGTGGAGAGAAAAACAGAGAGTGAATATTGGACTTACATTCACGCGGTGGCTAGAGATACGACTCCAAATGATGCTGCTTTGTGTATGCTGGATGTTGGGCTGGCCTAAAATATAATGTAAATTCCTTTCAAGCTTGGGGTTGTATCATGATTTGAATGGATTTTTTTTGTTTTCATGCAAAATACAGCATTGAAACATCATCTATTATGGTGCATCATGTGCAAAACAATTGATCAAGAATAATAAAAGACCTGCAAGTCTGTCATTATTATGCATATAATACAGGTTATCCTTCAGTTTATTAGACTATACTATTATAAGACTTATTAAGCTAGTTACTGTCAGTACTGTCTGTATCCAGTTTAATAATCAGTTTCAGCACAGAAAGAGCAGAAACATCTGCTCACACATTCATCTGCTCATGCTGATGTAGCCAGCTATTACCTGCCTTATGGTTTTACTAAAGTAATCTCTCTGTGAATGTTGGGATTCCCCAATTAATCAAGTTAACTCGATATAATGCCCAACTGTTTGTGTAAATAGGCAAATGTTTACCAGTTAATCGCATCGATACATCAGATGTGTTTTCATTCAATTAATACAGCTATAAGTTTGTTGTATGCATGAATGTTGTATACATTCTTCTATACACTCATGAGGGACTTAGTAAATAAGGTTCTATCTATCTATCCATCCATCTATCCATCCATCCATCCTTCCTTCCTGATTGATGGCCATCCAGGACTTTTCATACAGAAATGAAAGAGAAAGAGAAATGTCTATGTGAAGTGATGCCACTGCTGTTGGCAGTCACCCTACAATTCATCACGACTCTGGTGTTGCTGCAAAAATTCACAAATACAGTCTCTGTTTCTCCCTGTCTCACTGTCTCCCACCCTTCAAAGTTATTGTTTTAAAAATACACTTGTTTCAATGCCAAACTGATTTTCCCTGTTCAACATTTTTTTTTTCCTTCCTCTTCAACATGGCTGTCAAGTGCTGATTAATCAATGGCATCCCTCTCTGAAAACAAGCCGTACGCTCCGGCTCTGTCTGTAGGCATTGTTGGATCTGACAACTTTCTCTTGCTTGCATAAATTATTGATCCTTGACACTCTCTGTTTGCCGGGGTGCAGAATGCTAAGGATCCTGTGGTATTTATAGCCAACATTTGGGAGAGCAGCTGAGTTTGTTTGTCTGTGTTGATGATGATTTCTCGCGTTGGGTTGCAGTCATGTTTCAGGGTTATGCTCATGTTCTGTTGACCCAGGTGGCCATGTAGTCATTGGGCCGGAGGTGAGGCCATGTTTGTTGCTGGCAGAGGGCGGTTTGGCAGCTGGTACTGGCTCACTCAGCCTCATTTTTGCAGCCCTAGTTAGACCCTCATCCTTGTATCAAATGTTTTTACAAAATAATAGGATTCTGGTTTGTGTGATGTTTATTGTATGACTCTATTTTAGCGCTCCAGCCTTCGTTGCTCTGTCTGACTCTGTTTTGACGAAGTAAATGGTGTTAGTATCGATGTGAGCTATGTTAAGATTGATTTTTGGGTTTAACAGAGCATAAATTGTTTTCTCTGAAATTGCAATGGATTTCTGTTAATGCTGGTATTTTTCTTATGATAATTATACTTCGGAGATTGCAGCTCAACTACTTAATACTTTCTTAATCATTATCGGGGAAAAAGTATTTTACATCAATTTGCCACTCAATATTAAAGTAAATGTTAATTTTTTTTTTTTTTTTTTTTTTTTGCTTAATCATCTTGAACTTATATTTTTCAGATATCTGTGATGTTCAGGCACGTTAGCTTTAAATTATATTAAACTACATTTCATGCATAGTTATCCCAGTGTGGGGGGTGTAGTCCAGTTTTTTGCAAAATCTGGATGGAAGCTATAGTATTGGAGAGATAGCTAATGGTTTCACAAGATATAGGTGTCACTGCACCTCTGTTTGTGAAATATGAAAAATCAGTTTATATACTGATAACTAGTCTTGAATGCAAACATAAAGAGGGACGTGATGACTGTCCTGGCCTTTAACTTTTTATTATATGGAATTTAGACAATCTGTGAAACTTATAATGCTCAGTTTTTGTTAAAAGTGTCAGAGAAGTCATTTTTGATGCCAATTTATGATGTTGTACCGGACTACATGATGGGGAAGTGAACTGACTATTACTGTAAAGTTTATGCTGGGTTCTAGTCCAGTCAACCAGGAACACGATTAGTAGAAAAGCTACAGTGAGCAAATAAGAGCAAATATTAGATACCTGAGTACTGGAAACACATAATAATCCAACATTTCCTGCTTTATGTTGTGATGAACTATTCACAGAATCAGAATAAACAGCAGGAATCCATTAATGTTAGTAATACAGCTCTTGGTGGTGTAATGCTGCAGGGAACATTTGACCCATTTGTTCTATCCAACCAAACCGCTTGAGTACCAGGACGACTTGAGACAATCTAATGTTGAAGCCATTATGTGTTGGTTTTGAAAAGTTCTTATTTTGGCGCCACCCAGTGGTAGTATCAGAAATGACAGCTTGGCACACAGCAATTCACAGATCTGAGCCAGAGGCACTGAGATTAATGGACTGTAAGAAACACGTATATTGCACCAATTTTCACCCGAATATTTGTATGAATAAAAACATACGCCATCAGCATACTTATAAGATCTCATAAAAACACTACACACAGCGGCTTTGATGATATAATTCAATTAGAATATTGAAACTGTAGAAAATGTATGCATTTTCCTTTTTAAGCCCAGACTCGTCATGAATTATTCATAATTTTTATATCGATATTGCAATTTGAAAGAGTGCTATTCTCAAAATGCAAGAGTTGAAATTGTAATTATAACTTATAATTAACCAGCGTTGGGCAAGTTACTTGAAAAATGGAATTGACTAGTCATTACAGATTACTCATTGAAAAAGTGATTGCATTACTTTACTAATTATTTTAATTACTTGTCACTTTATCATCTGTCAAGGTTGCCTCTAAAAATCTACAATCCCTCCACACCTACACATCAAATATTCTGTATTTGCAGTAACACATGAAGAAATATAAAATATAAAATTATGTTAAGCAGCCAGACAACATTTTGGATGTATTATACTGGCCATCAGTGACTACATACAGCAGCACTCATGAAGGTCCCATGAAGTCTGCAGAGTTCCCACGCCGTCCAGCTCTTAACAAAATCCAGCTGTTATTCTGTTATTAGCTGTTATTATTCATGAGAGATTTGTGTCACTGTTCTTCATTTCTTCTTTGTAGCATTTCATTCAGTCCTGCACGTCCTCACTTTTTATTTTCTCTCGGCACTCTCAAAAACAATTATCACTTGTCTTTACTCGCAGTCAGACCCCTTTGTTCACACATTGACTTAGTATTCCCCCCCTTTTTCATGCATCTCTAATATTTTCCTCTATTGTGTGCTTGACTCCTCCACCTTTGTTCTCAATATTTCATTCCAGTAATCTCTTCATCTTTTCCACTGGATTTCCTCCTTAATCCTCCTCCCTTTCAAACCACACCTGTCTCTCACTGTCTTCCTTTGAGGCACATGATGAGCTCGACTCCATGTCACAGTCTCGCTCCCTCACACACACACAAATATCAAATATCGCTAAGGCATATCATGTTTTACGCACACAAACACACACACACACACACACACACTGACAATTAGGAAGCAGCCAAATGCATATTCATGGAGATCTTCGTCTCACACTCAGAAAAGACAGAAGCGAACTTACATGTACACATACAGTATATGATGCCTCGGACACATTCACCCACACACGTGCAAACACACACACAGGTCCCATGGAGCCAGAATGTGAACAGATGATCTGCTTGGCTGTCAGGGCAAACAGGCTGAGTTCAGAACATTGGCAGCCACAGCAATGCCACTACTAATTGCCTTGCTGTGCGTATTCTCTCAGTGTGTGTGCGTGTGTGAGATCCCCACATGCAGAGTGTGTCTGGTGTCTTTCACACCCTCTGTGTGCAGGACGTGGTGACTCAATGTGAGATCACATGCGTGTGTGTGCGTGTGCGTGTGTGTGTGTAAAACATGATATGCCTTAGCGATATTTGTGAGTACTGACTTGTGACAGCCTACTGGTATTGACATTTTAGGAGATATTGAATAGTGAGGACATTTTGACCGACACTAACAGCTCATTTTAGGGTTACACCGACTCCTAACATAGTATTTGCTAGTGAGCAAATGAAGAATGATATCCACTCTGAGACTGTTTATGAGTCAAACCACTTCACCTCTATTTCAGTGACATTTAGCAAGTGTACTATTCCTTTTTAAAATGATACTCCAGCTAAATTATATCATGTCAGTATATGAACAAAAGATAGACTTGAAAGGTAGTATTGTAAAACAGTGTTCAGGACGAACAGAAGCTGTGTTCAGCTTGATGTCGGTTACAGTGGATTTCAGTCCACCCCAACAATACTAGGTTTTCAAGGCAGATGTAGATATTTGATGGATAATACTGCTCAAAAGCTTAGACACACTTTCTAATTTTTTGAGTGCTACGGTAGATATGATTAAGATTATTGATTAAGATTCCTTAAATTTGGTTATTAAAGAATTGTGAACGATTGCAACTCTAACAAGAATTTCCTCTGGGGTTGGAGGAAACTGGAGCACCCAGAGGAAACCAAGCAAAAATACAGAGATAATGCAAACTCCATACAGGAAGGCCCCAGTCAATCTTAGTGAGGTCTGAAAGTAGGACCTTAGTAGGACCCCACTGCTGTGAGGCCATTTTATGACGTGTCAACACTGAAAGATGTTCTTGCCTCAGCTTTTCCCTGCATGATGACTTGTTCTGTCTTTTGAGGAGGAGGTGTATGTGGCTACTTATTAGTTAAGTAGTTAAAAGGCTGGGGTTAGCTTCGCCTCTTCAATCTCATTGACCTGCATTCAGGTCAGTCGTTACAAATTCAAGCTGCACAGAAAAACATTATTCAAACCCACAGAGCATTATTTTCAATTGAGCGGAGATCCCAACGTTTCCAAGGAGACTAGACATGCAGCGCCATGTAGAATATTTCCATTAGAAGGAATGGTGTAATCATCAAAAACGTGCAGTCTTGGTTTTGAATATTTCATTCAGTTTCAACAGCATACATCTTTCATTCAGATTTGCAACAAGCTGATACATGTATGATGCTGTTAGAACTAAAACAAAGTATAGATACATGGTTCCTGGCTGCTAATAGAAACAGGCAGACACTTGTTGCTGTGGATACCACATTCACTGATGCATCTTTTGCCATTAAATGACATATTTAAGTAATCTCAGCTCAAAGCAGCTCTTATTTCTCTGAGGTGTTTCTTCAGCTCACAGCTACAGTGTAGTCACACACTCAGTGTTTCCGTATGCGCCATACATTTAGTGCTTCGTCATGAAATATTACACATTATGTGTGTCACAGACGCACATGGAGTCTGCATGGTGTGATTATTTCCTTTTTAAAATGTGTAATTAATGGAATAAGACTTTATGGAAATGTTTAATCTATTTTAAGGCCCAAGAGAATGAATGTAGATCAATTCGATGTCCTCATAAGCACTGCAGCATCAGTGAGCGTGTGTGTCTTCAAGATCAATGGGGGAGTGAAGTTGAACATCTCCTCTTTTACTACTCAATACAGTTCAATGCGGTATCTTTATTGTCTCTCAGGGAGCCATTTGTTTTGACCCCAGCAGATTCAATAACACTCACAAACAGCCTGTTAGATGAGGCCAACTGAAAGGCACATTGGGGTTATTGGGGAATATTGGCCTCTTGCAGTCTAATAATAGTTTTCAACATTGAAGCTTTGTTTCTCTGTTACCTAACAAGATAAACTCAGCTTTGTCTGAAATTACAAACGATCAAACTAATATTTGATGCTGATAGAAAAATATCTACTGCATAGGGGGCGTTGTGTTTTATATCTCCAGTTTGTTTATGACAATCCAAAGAAGAACCTGATAGTTAGCATAGCCTAAATTATGAAGTGGGTTAGAACTGAGAATACTGCCCTATGCCCCCAAGTGAGGTGCCCTTTCTTCCCCAGTGGGAAGTGACAAATCTTACGAGTTTTATCTAAAAGTGTCACTTAAATAGTACTAAACCAAAGTATTGCAGCCCTTATAATTCAAATCATTAACACTCCAATCACTCCCATTTGGAACATTTGGATAGCCATGTTCATCAGATATTCCCATGATCAAAAGGCCAAAATAAGTTTCTTTCAAAGGATGTCTTGGCTAAACCTTTGGGACAAGGTGAAGAGCTCAGATATCCTGAAGGACTTCAAAGCAGAACTGCTGCTCTTTTGCGTAGAGAGCCGATGTGCTTCCAGCATCTGGTCTCCCTGTGGATATTCAACTGGGAGGACATCTTGAGGCAGACCCACGCCAGAGGTATAATATATCCTGTCTAGCATGGGAATGCCTCGGGATCCCCCAGGAGGAGCTGGAGGTGGTTTGGGAAAAGGACGTCTAAGATCCTCTTAGTTTGCTGCCACTGCTAATCTAATCCAGATAACAGAAAGTGTTGAAGATTAGAGGAATTCACATGTGAAATTTCTTGTGAAAATGTACTTTTCCACAAGAATATTACCTACTATCACTAGGCAGGCACATTACAAATTTGCAGAGAACACTGAGGCTTTCTTATATTATGTCTTTAATAAATAATGAGAGAATTGTCAAGTCACACGCACATATCTTACTTTCTTCATGTAAGTGATAAAACACAATGAGGAAGGAATTTTGTACCAAAAAGACTATAACTTTGGAAGATAATCACCTGATTTGTCTAACGCAGACTACTGAAGCCTCATATTAGCTTCAGCTAAACTGTAGAATTCATTTTTGCACAGAACAAAGACTGTGGATTTTGTCCCCCATCTGCTGTATTTGCATCGCAAACAACAGATTGCACTGAGAAGGGGTCTCTTCATGGGCAGTATGACCAGGAGAAACAATTACTGTGCTGGAAAACTGAGTCCATGTACATATGGGCATGTGCATGTTGTTTTAGAATAGACTTCAAAAAATGTGAACTTTTCTTTTGAACAGTATAAATTCCCTCATTTAAAGGACATTGCTTGGTGAATATAGTGGGCACAAATTGAAAAAAAAGACCTTTTGCTAATAAAGACTCGGTAAAAAACATTGAGGCAAAGTTGAATTACATGTATTAGTATGGCTCAAATATTAAATACTTGTCCACAGCACTAATTAGTACAATAACAGAATTTCTCTTTTTAACGGAGATAGAGATTTCTTTAACTAATTTATTCAAATTGCTTCTACTTCACTACACTTTCGATAGGTGTTAAGCTACTATCAGTGATACTCAGCACCTCCTGTTTCACCTAAAAAGCTGTCCAGCAGCTCAGTGGCTATAATGTGGCTTTCGATGTGAAAAATCTGCATCAACTCCTAACCTTAAATGCTGTGTTTCATTGACGGTAGCTTAACAGAAATCAGAACAGAAAAGTCGAATTACTGAATGACAACAGTATTTCTGTTAAAAAGAGAAAGTCAGAGCAGCAGAGTGGTGAGAATGACATGACTTGTTGCACTGATGGAACTGAAGTGTTCGCTTGCTCACTGTCTTGCCAAGAGTTAGATGACAGGATCAATACCCACTCTCATGTCTGCACAATAAATATAAAGCCAGTCAGCAGCCGGTTGGGTTAGCTTAGCATAAAGACTAAAAACAGGGGGAAACAGCTTGTCTGGCTTTGTCCGATAGTAACGAAATCTGCCTACCAGGACCACCAAAGCTCTCTATTTAATTCTTGCTGGTTAAACTTGCACAAAAAAAGTGTAATAACAACAAGTTGTGGTTTTACCAACAGTTACGTGTCGGTCCAAAGTCCAAAAACAGGGAGACTTCTGACTAAAATATGATAAAAATATATACCGTATATAAAACATGGAAGATTACGAATAAAGGACTGTCTCTGATTATAATCCCGTTTCAGACAAAGGCCTGTTTCTTGATGCTGTTGAGCTAAATTAATTCCCCAGCTACTATGTGAGTAATGACGTACATCCGTCCCTGATCAGTTTTATACAAGTCCTGAACTGTACATCCAGTGGTAGTAGTACTGCACCTCAAGCTTGAACAATCTGGACTTTTGCTGTACTGCTCAGCCATACCTGAACAGTATGGCACTTTAAGCAGAGGGGACATACTGCTCAGTGGTTTTTCTGTCATAGTTTATTATTAATAAAAAATCCATAATAGGGAGTGACTGATACATCTGTTTGCCACTCATGTATAATCCTTCACTCAAAAACGTGTTTTGCTCATTGTTACTTTACTTGGATGTTTGAGCTTCACTGTGCAGAATGATTTATGTGCAAACTGCAAGGCTGTTTTCACATTCATCTACTGAAGGGGGGAAGTTTCTCTGTGCTTCAATCTGAGTTTAAGAGAGGCATGTATGAACAGGATTTTGTGACATCACGGGTAGTTTGGATGCCAATCATGGTCTAATATGCAACATATACAAGCATAATGTGGAGACCTGAAAACCTGTTTTACTTTAAGTTAGTTAAAAGTAATTTTTAAACTAAGTAATGGAACTTTTTTGCCGAAAATGCATATCAGATCACAAAGGTTATTCGAAGCAAAGTATTTATTAATGTCTTACAACTTGCCTAGAGGGAATCTTCAACACAACTGGAACAACAACTCTCAAATCATGGGCTACATTCTCTTTTGTTTCCAGTCAAAAGTCATCAGAAGAGCAGACAAACAGTTTTTAATTTGACAGGCTGAGAGTTGACAGCGCTGAAGAGTGAGAGAGGGTTCTAAGTGCCAAAGCAATGTAATGGTCTGTTGTTGTCATATGAGATGGCACATGTGTCTCTCTGGCGTAAAGTATATTCCTGAGCCCTGTTGTTCATAATCATAATAACAGCAAATCATTTGCATTGTTTCTCTGCAGCTCTCACTGTCTCAGCTGGCAGCTACTTCACGCTACCCGACTATCAGCCACTCCAGCTCAGCGTTGCCGTGGCAACAGTCATTTCCTTCTCTGCTCCATCCTTCCCCGTTGGCATCGGCCCACCAGCTGTCACATGTCGTAAGATTTCCACCCCCATACTCACACACACACACACACACACACACACACACACACACGCACATGCTGAGGAAAATACACAAGCATTAAGGAAAAGGGGACTCATAGATGCGTTTACACACAAGGTCCGCATTCAAACGCAACAACACAACAACACATAAACACACAACATGGTTCGTAAGCCTTTATGCATCCCCAAGGATATACAGACAGTCATTCCCTGAGTTCAAAGACACACTCACCTTTACAGCACTCTGCTCCCAGTCTCATACCCATGGAGACACATACACACACAAAACCTCTAAAATGAACTCCAACCCTGCACACTCTTTGTTTTTTGAGCTACTGGAGCTGCTGGAGGTGTTGGAGCAGCTCCTTTTCATCTTTATAATCAAAAGAAACATTATTCTTTGACTTGGCTTTTCAAATCTTTCTACAAAGACCATTTCAATTTTCTAAAGGTGTCCAGGGTCCTGCATGACCTCATATTTTGCCCTCTGGGAAAATATGTTTAATTCACCTTGTCCTGTTAATGGTTTACCCTTTTTTTCATAATTTAGCTGCATCATTTCTGTATTAACCCCCATTTTGAAATATAATCCATGGCTGTAGTGGGTCACCTTAAAATCATTTTAGTGGACGTTTTTGTGAACCAACAAAACCATACAAAAACATTCCAAGGAGATTAAACCCAACTTAAGTTTTTTTTAGCAATTGCTGTTTAACCCAGCTCTGTAAAATTGAAAACACGTATATCCCAGTGATCAAGCACAGACATGATAATGGAAATAACATCTGAGAATATATCTGACTGTGTCTACTGCTAACCAGCTTTATGCGTCTGAAAAAAGTCACATCATTGGGAATAAAAGAAATGAGGATGTCAGCTATACCATGCTAATTTTAATAATTCTGTTAAATAATATCCTAAAATGATGCAAGGTTAACCTTTCCTCCCTAGTTCATTTTGCATTTGAAAGCCACCTTGTCTTTGCTAATTTAAACTATGTTCACCCACAAAGATGCATATATTTGGGAATCAGCATGCTGCACAAAAGAAACTGGTAAAATCTCACAGAATGGAGAATAAATCAAAATGCTATAATCCTGGGATTAACCCTGACTCTTGTTCTGCTTATTAAAATCAGTTTGCATGTTCCCTTATGATGTGTACTTTTTTCTCATTGATGTGGAAAAAACATCACTTCGACAGCATAAATTGCTGATGTTTTAATAGTGTAGAGATTCAGAGTTCAGTTCAGTTCATGCTGGTTTGATGGTGCTGTAAAGTGTGGCTGAATATAAATCCACCTTCTTTACTTTCTGGACCCTCGTAGACCTCTGTCATACCTACAGTAGTATAAATGTCTAAAGTGCCAGCTGTCTTCACATAAAGCCTGCAAGGACACTAGTCTGCGAGGGGATAAAATGCAGTAAGAGACTGGACTTAAGAAGTTAATTGTTGCCATGGATATGACTACTGCAGAGATCTTGATCCTGTAATGCATCTCTGAGTACTTTTCTGCCTAGCTACAGTACTTCCTCTAACTGCTCCTGTACTACCCCAAGGTGTTCTCATGCCAAATGGGATATACAATATAATCCCTCCACTGTTTTCTGGGTCTGCTCCAGGTTCTGCTCCCAGTGTGCTTGAAAAACTTTAATAGGGAGACATTAGGAGGCATTTTTATCAGATACTCAAACCACCTTAACTGGCTCCTCTCAAGGTGAAAAAGCAGTGGCTCTACTCCAGACTCCTTAAGGGTGAGCCAAGACAGCAAAGGAAACTCATTTTGGTTTGTAACCACAACATATTTCTTTTGCTTTTGACCCAAAGCTCGTGACCAGGAACGAGGGTTGGAATGTAGATCAACTAATAAATGAAGAGTTTTCCCTTTGTTCTTATCTCCATCTTCACCAGGACAGCTTGGCCAGCACCTGGAGTCTGCTCTCTTGATGTCAGCAGAAAGATTGTTTGAGGCCCTTTTGCAGACATGATGAATTCTGGATTTGGACAGAAGTAGCAGTAACTGTAATTAAATCTTAGTCCAGCTGTTTAACAGCAGTTTAACATTGCATGTGCACACAGTGAATCACTGTCTTATTTGTTAATGCTGTCATGGCTTTGGAAAGTATCTATTTATTATGGGCTGTTGTATATTCTTCATTCCCTTTGTTAACACAGTAGGTTGTGGGAGCTGTCCTGGCCGGTCCACCTGCTTGAAAGCCTCGGCACAGCTAAGAAGGACTTTGCTGAAATTCTAACTAGACAGCAGTAGCTTTAATGGGTTTCTCCATATTTCATGCTCAAAATCCATATAGCTTAAGCTATGAATCATATTGCAGGAATAATCCAGGAACTGTGGATCAGGCTTACTGGAGATAACAAAATAATCAGAAGCACAATATGGCTAAAAAAGGCACAATTCAATTTGGTTTTGAAACCCCATGACTAGGTTGCGCTATGGAAAAACTGTGAGAAGAACTTATATGTGTTATTTACATCTACAGTATAGTTACACTGGTAGTCCAAAGTTAAGAACACCCAGCTCCTCTGGTTAAATTTCAATCTGCTTATCTATATCCTGAAATATGATGCAGGTACAGATGAAATAAGAAACGTTTGTCACTTCGTTGTGACTCGTGTCCCAAAGCTTAAAACATACATATATGTATCTGCTTATGCCTACAAATTGTTTATGTCTTGATTTGTTTACACATACTTAGTAAAATGTTTTCAATAGTTTTAAAACTGAAACTCTGAATCAACATTAATTCGTGTCCTTACTTCTTTACATCTCTACCAAAATAATACTGCAACCTTTAAATTTGTTAATTTTTTCATAATTTAGCCTGAAATCTAAAGTAAAATTTGTGCATTTTCTTGTATTTTTAGAATTAACCTTTGAACTCCTACACTGGGGATTTTATTCTGATTCACCAATTGTTTATAATGCTGCTGCCAACGTGTTAACGTGTTATTCTATAAAAGATAGCAGATGTTTTTGTAGTCATCTGCGTGCCCCCTTTTTTAAATCTTTTTATAACTCATGTTGGGCAAGAGGGGGGAATACTGGACTGTTTTATTACAGCAACAATTTGCCTCTGTTAATCTGTTAGTCAGGAACAGCTTATTCATTTGAAGATGAAGTATTTTTGGATAATTCACCCACTTTGAAGTGAAATACTGAAATATATTTGTGCTCTTTAGCCTTGAGGGATATGTAGATATCATAAAACAACAGCTCGGGGTTGTTAATCTACAGACTAGCAGAGTTAAAGTGAAACAGCGGCCATTGTGGCCACGGGCTGGAATTATAACATAATGATTATGCTAAAACATCAACCAGAAACTAGTGGTCATACCAGACCAAGTAAGACCATAGTCACAAAACACTTGAATGTATTGAAATGAGCAAGGTCGTGTTTTATCACTCCTGAATTCAACTTATCATCTGTAGGAAAATGAAAGTGTTGTTTTGTCTTTCAGAAGTTACACGGACTTGCTTTAAGGGACATATCCTGAAGCTGTTTTTAATATTATCTTCTAAAGTCAGGTGACATTTGCTTGAACTTTGTCTCTTGTTTCATTCTCTGCAGCTGATACTGTAGAAAGCTCATTTGGATTTTATATAGTGCCATCGAAGTTGTGTATTAAAGTTGTGAATAAGTATGTAAATAAAATGATATCCTTAGTAAACTGGTTGCTATTAGATTTGAGTTATAGTACTGTTATGTGACATTCTCTTTGCATATATTGACTCATTAAATCAACTTGCAGAATTTATTGTTTAAACCTCCATTTGTCCTTTGTCCGTAACCTGAAAACACCTGCCTATAAAAAGCAGTCACTCATATGTCATCACACTGCGTAGGCTTGGTGGCAGCAGGTTCAGTATAAAGCCATTACTTGGAGCCTTTTAAACCTGCTAAGGCTTCTACACCAACCCTCGGCATCCTCTCAGGTTATTAAATCGCAGGCTGTTTGATCAGAAGAGGAACATGGATGCGCATGTTGTACCCATGTTGCGGCGTGACTTTGGTTGAGGTTATTACCGGCATGTTTGATGGAAAACCCCATAATGCACAGCCATGCATGTCCGCTGATAGGCCAACTGAACCGTACACATGTGTCAAAGACCAAGAAAAAAAAAACACTTGACTGGAAAATGACACCATTATCGCTCCTTAGCTAATTATCTGTGCCCCTCCAGCTGGGTGTCAGTCAACGACAATGAAAAGGGGATTAATGTTTAGCACAAAAAATTTTGAAATGTTGAACTGGTCCACAGGCATTAACAGTTTTTTTTCTTTTCCTAAATAGCTGATATTGTTAAGTAGAAAGAAGCAAAAATAGAAAACAAGTAATGATGCTGTTAAATAGAGAAACTGAAAAGCAGATTAAATGTAAGTGTGCCTCAAAGTCAAAGCATTAACAAAAAATGTTTTTAAAGGCTTTTAACTTGTCACTAAGGGATAGTGTTGAAAAAAAAAACAAAAAAGGAAGATAACTTTAGCTTTTACTTTACAGGTCTGTAATTCCCTAATAAATAAATAAAAATACATTTCTAATTAAATAGAAATAGAAATTTCCTTGAAAGAAAAGCTCCATTCAAACCCAAGTAAATATTCATTCAATATTGATTTATTTTAGATGTTGAACTGCAACACTTGAGGTTACAATCTGCTGCTAAAAATAGTCCCCATCAAATGCACTATTTACTCTTCTTTGAGTAATATTTGCTAAAAACTCCAAAAAGTCCCAAAAGACTTGGGGCTGCAGGCAGAGTTGGAAAAAGTACTGAGAGATGGACCAACGCATTGTTGGTTTTAGTGTTTTCATGGGATTCGTTAACAAATAACATGAAATGAAACAGGCAGTTTATCACTGTGCAGTCCGTCAAAATACTCGATCCCATTTAACTGTGATGTGGTTTTGTGATGAGCATTTGCTGTATGTAAAGGACTGATTTAGATGTGGGTAGAAACTGGGTGACAGCAGGTCACTGGAGTCTTGAAAGATGTCTGCTTGCAGTGAATCCAGTATTAGAGACTTTCATGCTTCACTTTGTTTTTTCCCTAAAGGTTATACTATCTGAGTCTTTTCATGTCCTTGCCTTCAGATAGCTTGAGAAATTGCATTGGCACACCTTACCACTTTCTCTTGGTGATTTATTGTCTTCATGTCAAGTTTATTTATAGAGTGTTTTTAACAAACAGGTCTGTCATGGAGGTCTTTGCAGGAAACAAGAGGCACAAATGCAGATAAAATCCAGTGTGGTGAAACACTAGCGATAAAAAGTAGAACACAAAAGAAACATGTGCACAGAGTTAATATTACATCCAGGAGTACCCAAGTCAAATCTCCAAATCCAAACCAACATACTGTAAATAATGACTATAATTAGGCTGGTTGTGATTGTTAGGATGGAGTCACACCTTCTGCTCCAATGTCCCCTAGTTTTGCACATGTCACACTAAAAAAAAAAAGGACAGAAGACAGTCTCTGAGATTCACAAGTCACCTGTTCATTCATCTACAAAACATATCAGTTTGTCGCTTATGAATAAACTGTAATGCAGAAAAGCTGCAGCCTTAAACATGGACTCTTATCCTGATAAATGCTGTGAAGATGCTCCAGTACTGAGAGGACAGTATTGTTTCCTAAACTTCAGTTTGCATTTTGAAGGGCAATGCTATTTAATAGCTTGTAACTTACAGATAAGTCATTACAATTAGTGCAGGCATTCACAAGGACCAAGTAAACCCAGAACAGGGAAATCTCTTTTTCATCTCTTTGACATATGGCTTCTGTGTTTTGTTTACTGTAAGTGTTGAGTTAGAGCTGCTACAATCAGTTCTGACAAATTCATTACTAGCTTCCTCTCATACTGCTATGCTGCTTTGTTCCAGGCCTCAAAAACGCAAGTTTACTTTCCATGTAATCTCCTTGCATCCAGCTGCCAATCATCTCACATTCTGCCGAGTGACTGTACTACAGTACGATCAGTGTTGCACATTTATGGGTAATCAACTTGTAATTTCATAGAAGCACAAGCTATATGCTTATGAATACACACACTGGATGGTAGGCAATCAAAAAACAGGGGGGTACAAAGTAGAGTGATATATCAAATTAGTTCAATTAATTAGAATTTTTGTTTTGTATGATGTGTAAAATGTCTACATTATGAAAATGGAGTTGTTGCAACATGTTTAAAAATATTACTTCAAAGTCAAAAAGTAACGTTGTTGATAGCCGGCTGCATAGCTATGATGTGAATAGTTACACTACATGTTCACTAGCAGTTTATGAGACTGTCGTGACTCTAAGTGGCTAGCTGCTCTGACTATCTCATAGTGAATTTAACAGTCACATGTATGAGAGGGACAGACTGAAAAAAAGACTCTGCACACTGATCTGAGCTCTCGAATTGTATTTATTGACAAAGTATTATCTGGTTATGAGAGGTGAAGCGGTGGGGGTTGACTGAACAGTCTGCAGATTCTACTTTATTCAGTTTGTCCCCTTGTTTGAGTTTTATATGGTCTCTGTTCTGAAACTGGTCATAAACTGCATGTCAGTGCTTTACCTAATTGAAGCATCTGGTACTGACAGTCCATAGCCATATGTGACAGTCTTGCAAGTGGTGCAGGTCTTTTCTTATTCTTGCTCAACTGTCTTATGCAAAAAGTCCCTAAGAAAATATGACGTTTCAGTCGTCTTTAATCTTTCTGCATTTGGCAGGCAAAAAAAATCGTAGATTTGAACAGCACTCCAGTTGGCAGGCAAGGAAGAAATCCTGCACTAGCTGTGATTTTAAATGGTCTGCATTGACTCAAATGGAAGAGACCTCTCTCTGTCAGAGTAAATTATGTTTTTTCATTACTTTACATCCCCTACACACAAAGATTGTTTTGCCATCCTGAAATCAGCTGAGATGATTGCTTACCATTAGATGAAATTGGATTTTCAACTCTCTTAAATGTTGTAAACCCATGAGTGACTAAAATGTCCTGGTTCCATCAGACTGATTTGGTATCATGGTCCTGAATCAGGCTCTGTGATGCTCTGATGTACCAGGGCAGCAACTAATAATTATTTATATTGTTTAGTAATTGGTCAATAATTTTTTGAGTGACATGTTAAAGCTGTAAGTTCTCAGAAAAATGTGAAAAATGCTCCCAGCACCTTAAAAGTATTTCAGATAAAAGCAGCAAATTCTCATTTTTGTGAAGCTGGAAGCAGAGAATATTTGGCATTTTGTGATTCTAATTCATCTTGGCCATAATTAAAGTTTGGAAATATTTGAATATATTTGAATATTTTTTTTCATATTATTATATTTATATATATTATTATCTTCTTTTTATTTTTCAAAGAGCCTCTTCATTTATGCACTACTGACTTCCTGCATACATATCATCCCATTGTGTTCTAGGCCTGCTCAGCTGTCAGCAACATTGCCCACCTAGAGATGGATCTTCAGCTGGACAGGGATGTGTCACCCTCAGCTCAGGATGAAGGAGACCAACTTCAGGAGCTGCCCTTCACCCCCGTCCACGCTCCTGTCATCACTCTTGGGATGAATGCACCGAGGTGAGCCCCTCCTATTGTCCACTTGAGACAAGAGTAACACACGAGAGGCATGCATGCTGGACATCATTTCCTTAAACATTTAATTTCACTGCACCCTTTTTCATGCTTTCCTCTTTGTTTTTTAATCATCATTACTCATCAGATGGAAATGGTCTGTTTTTGCCTCCTTTATTTAGCTTAGTTATTTGCAAAAATACATCTTAAATCCAGTATCTGAGACCATGGAGGTCTTATATTTTGCTCTCTGACACCCGAAGCTGCTTTTTGTCTTTTGTGAGAAGTAAAGGAAATAACACAGCATGTTTGTGTTGGCATCAGCCGGACAACAGGAATTACAATTAAAAGGTCAGCTATATATGAATTGGTAAACAGTGGCCAACATAATTATAGATGTTCATGATGTGGAGGCTTGAAAATCCATTAACTGAATACTTGAGTGGAACTGAATTATTGGACAGCCGTCTCATTATAAAAAGGACGTGCACCAGATATATGAAACGTACAATTGTTATGATTTGGCCATCTGGCCCTCCTGAAGATAGCCATATATTAGATGAATACATAGTTTGCAACATATTTTTCCTTTTTGTATTTTCACTATAGTTTCTGGAGTGGTTAACCTTTCCAGCATAGCCCATTAGGGTGGCATGAGAGTAACTCTTGTTTGATAGGAGACGTTATTGAATCAAGCCACTTTAAACACCCTTTCAACATGTTACTGTTTTATCTGGCCCCGTATCTCAGTGTGAACCTTGTACGGTACTTCATTACCACAATAGTTCACTGTCTTGCTATCTACAGAGGGATATTGATCGGCTCACTAATTGGCAGCCTGTGCACTTGGTAATATGGCAGTGTTGTCAGTAAGGAGGAGAATTCAGCTCAGCCAATTTAAAGAAGTGGTTTTGTCAGCCTTTACGTCCCACTTTGGGTAATGGTCTCAGCATTGTTTGTTACTGTGAAAATTCATTATTAAATCCAGCTGTAAGAAAGAGGTTTTGACTTTGATTTAGTGGTGCAGAGTGAAATGAAATGGGCTCACAGTTTACACTGCAGCTAATAATAGAGTTTGGAGAGGATGTCATAATAATAGCAGCAATGCAGCCTGGTCTGTTGAGGTGGGATACCAAATGAGAGCGAACACTCCTGCAAATAATGGGCACAGTAACTGGGAAACAAGGCATCGCATTAGCACAGAGAGTCTGTAAATAAGCAGCTGGCATCGAAACAGTTTCCCAATCCCAGAGTTTGGATCCAGACACGATGCTGTTCAGTTCAGTGGGCTGAAACATCTCTGCCTCTTCACTCGGAGCCAAAACATCTTTTTGACTGTTTTCGGTGTGGAATGACCCACTTTTTTAAGAAGAACAATGAAGTCTAAAGAAGTTTAATTGAAGTTGCTGTGCATATCTGATTGAACCTCCTTTGAAATAAAAAATGATGGCTTGAATATTAATCCACTGGGGCTAAATTAAGATATAACTTTGAGCGATGGGGAAATGAGGAAAGGCATGAAATTGACACATCCGCTGCGGAAAACCCAATCGACTGTCTTCTTCACTGTTGTTGCCTTAATTAGTTTGATCAGGGCTTCATTCTTTCACAAATGGGTCGCTGTGGACCCGACTGTTTACCAACTGGACACAGGCAGCGTTACTGTTATGATGAGCTCAAACATTATCGTTAATTTTCCCGTGCTTGCACTCTAGCCAGCCATCTGTACACTGTGTTTATCATACCCAGAGTGTTTGGTGTCAGCGTTGAAAGTATAAGTTATGAATGTTACCACAGTTGCGGAAAACAGGTGGCCACTATGATTAGAGATAACTGCCAATTATGCTTGAAAATCCTAGGGGAGCGATTTGGCACCCGTTGTCTCTCCCCTGTAAGTGTTCTCACGGTGCCGCCGCTTGACGGATATTACTGACGTCCTCATGTTGGCTCATCATTGTTTCATCGCGTTTTTTGGAAAGTCCAGGCGTGTTTAACTTGGATGAAGTGCGGAAATTGACGTTACACTGCATCTCCTAAAAGGCAAACATCTTGAGCCAGAATGGAACCGATCCAAGATAAACAGAGCCGGGTCTGAAGTGATAAAACAGCATAGAATTCCACTCAGATCTCAACATTTTCTCTGCCTCGTTTACAACCACAAATCATCTAAGTGAGGCCGGTGCAGCGGGGACTAAACACATTACCGCTTGCTGCTCATGAAGCATCAGAAGCAGCGTTTGCTGAGGCCTTTTCAGCTTGGTGAGTGATTGATGTGTGCTCATTATTCTGGGACCTTGCTTCTAATTTAAACCTTCTCCTTTAGTTCCTGCTCAGTCAGCTCCAGGAGCTCACTGGCCCACCTCCACTCTGCTGGCTTTCCTGACATCGTGGACTGTAGAGGGCAGGTGGCAGAAGTCCTGGACCCCACAGAGCCTGTGCCCTTTGACCCCCAGCGTGAAGAGACTGACCCTCTACAGGGCAACCTGCTGGTGTTCCAGTTTCTAGCATTTACCAGGTGAGGCTTGCAGTGCTGGGTCACATGAAGCTGCAGTGCTGAAGTAAATTTAATTATTTGTGGTTCCAGGAATGTCAACATTGTTGTATTGTAAGTAAAAGAGAGCAGTCATTGATTTGACAGCAGTTTACCCACATTACTGAACACTGAGCCAGTGGCCATTTAAGTGTATACAGGAATAGATACATCCTTCATGCATTTTGGTTGACAGCCAAGGACACCGCCCTGCTTGCCATGAGATTTCTTTTTTTTTTTTTTTTTTTGTATTGAACTGAAGCCAAGATACAAATACACTCAAAACGGGCATAAAGTCCTGCCAGTCATCCTCTACTCACATGTCAAGTACATACCCAAACACATATGCTCACAGTTGCAGAATAACACATAAACACATTTCCCATCAGCACAGGCTGGATAGCGCCTCTGTCAACGACCCATCACGAAAAACCCTGAAGCCAGCGTCCCTTCTGTCAGGGGCTGACAGTGGAGGGGCGCTGCTGAAGGATGGTATAAAACACACCACTGTTTGCGTCCGTCTGTCTTGTCAACTGCATTGTCAGCATTTTGATAAACCCAACTCACATCTGTCTCGTTCATCATACACTCAGCACCACGCCGCTGTGACTTCCTGCGCGCTAACCTCAACGCTCCACGTCCTTATGTGTGAATGGAAAGATCTGCTTTGTTTTCAGTATGAATGAATATCAAAATGTTAAGCTCTTCTCATCTTCCCATTTTTTTTCCCAGCACTACCAGCACTACAGCATTACTATTCTGTTTATTCCGAACAGGCTGACAATGAACTTCCTTTCTGCAGGCGAGTTGGAAGGAAGTTTGGTAGGAAGACCTAGTTATAGCTTGAGATTACAACAATAAATATTTAAAGCCTCTGGGTGACACTATCATATTATCAGCTGGAGACAGTGAAACAAAGATATTTTTAACATCAGAAAATATGGATTTTTACTTTAATTTGTGTGCTGTGACAGTGTGAGAGCTTATTTGATTCTTCTGGTTTCTTTTCAAGGCCTCCTTAAGGAGATCTGAAGTGCAACCTGAACCCACACACTTCAACATAAATTGCATGGCTCTGTGGCTCGGGTGGGGGGGGTTACCTCATAATTATGACAAACAGGTATAGTAGGCAGGAGGTTTAGGTAGCAGCAGCAGTAGCACTCAGGCAAGCGGGGAGCCCGTGGATAGGCAGTGTAATTTCTACCTCTCACCTAGGCGCCATAATTATCAATCTTGTCTGTTTACAGAATGAATATTAATGCCGGCTTCTCTGTTAAGATGGAACACGGCAGCATCTTTAACAGTGGAATATCAGTGTGTGTGTGATTGACTGGGAGGTCACACTCTGCTCTTATTAGATTCTACTTTGAAACCTCCGGCTCTGACAGCCTGTCCGTGGTCGTGGGGGGGGGGGGGGGGGGGCCTCCCAGCACTCCCTGCTTGTTTTCAAACGCCTCTTTTCTTTTTTCCTCATTATTGAATGCCCGATGACTGATTGCTAATCTATTCATCAGGCGGAAACAGAAAGAGGCTCATCCTGAAACTCGCTCATTATTTAATGTGTGTGGTGCTAAATCAAGAGCTTGCAGGCTCACCGGGACTTTTTGTGGGCCATCCGCAGTTTGAAGTGTGTGTTTATGTCTGTGTATATATGTGTGTGTGTGTGTATGTGTGTGTGTGTGTGTGTGTGTGGTTGTGTTTGTGTGTGTGAAATCACATTCTGAGGGTGGTGTTTGTGTGAAAAGGAGTAAACAAAGCATACATACAATTCCCTTTGTGTTAACAGATGAACTAGAATACAATATGCACTTTTTTGTACATATAAAGAGAATATTTCCTGTCTTCCACAGATCTAATGACTAGCTCTCATGCTGCCTGTAGTTTTCATTAAGAAGCTAAGCTATCCACTTCTTATAAATCAAAGGTATAATGGTGAGTTTGTACTTACTCAATCAGCTATCTAATTTATAGCCACTTTTGAGGTGTGATTTACCCCCTTAAGCTGTAAGTAGCAGTGAAGCTGAATTACCGGCTGGTAGGACGTGCAAGAAATGCATATTTGATTTTTTTCATTCATGGAATTGTCCGTGGTAAATCATAGTTGAAATATGATTTACTCTTCCAGTTTTTTAATGATATTTTCATCCATAAATTTTCAAATATGATTGCCACTCCCCACATAAATTTTGTAATAAAAATATCACAGTTAGCATTCATTTGATAATACGGGTAGTAAATCAAGCGCTTGTATTTTTTACATTTTTTTTTACATGCAACATTGCCATATTATTTTCATATAAAGCACCATGGATGATTGTTATTTTCTGAATAATCATCAACCTTTGTCTTTTGACAGAATACCAACAGCGGGGGTTGGTCCTAATTGGCCTGACAACATCTACTTCACCTTCCAGTTCTACCGCTTCCCACCAGTCACATCGCAGCAGCTCAAACTACTGACCGGTGACACGGTTCAGCAGAAAGCTGGCGATCCACTTCCCTGTGTACTGGCCTCCATCAACAAAGACGGCACTTTCAACTCTGGTAAGGATCTGCCGCTGCAATAAAAAAAAGATTTTGTTCACTTTCTCTCTGTAACACAGTCATGCCTGTGTGTCGCCACTGTGGACTTTCAACTATTGTTGGTGAATGAAGCTGTCCTTCCTGATGGCTTTTTCCGTACTCGAGTCCCAACAGTTTGGATGCACTGTGAGCATCTTACAGACAACTTGTGGGATCAATATTTTAAATGGACTGTGATTTGTTCCTACAAAACCATTTATATCCATTTCGTATTAGCATTGAATGAAGCTGGAGAGGCTTGAAACTCACTTGAGATAGCTAATGTATCACAGTAAACAATGACTGACAACTTCATATTTCTTGGTGTGTTCATGTCCTTGTCAGAAGGTGGGAAAATGCATTTATAATGCTGCTCTCCAGGTTAACATCGTACAATCGGTGCCTACAAACTGTAAGCTTGTTCCATGATTCTCCATGATGTTCTCTGATGCTTAGGCACTTCTCTTTCAATCAGCCGAGCGGGCGCTGATTGATGTCAAGTCTATTCATGTAGCAACTAATGAAATGGAAGAGATATTACAGCTTCTGACAGAGCGTGATATTGAACACACAAACAATGCCCCCCTCCCTTCGTTCCTACGCCTACCCTTATTCTCCATTCCCCAGACACACACTCCAGTCTAACTCTGTCAATATTTCTCTGTCTGTCTCTGCGTCTATCTCAGTCTGTATTATCCAGTGTGCACTTCCACAAATCCTTCCTACGTTCAGACAGATCCTTCCTTCCATATATTCTATGGCTGGGAGCCTCTTCACCTTTTTACTGACAACTGCTGAACTACTAAAGCTGCCCTTTTTAATTTCAAAGGATTAAGAGTTTAAAGTTCACTGTTTCTCTCAAGGTTTAACTAGGTAATTGTTTCCTCAAGCATCAACATCTGACACATCTGTCTTTACTTGCTGAACCTCAAAAACATTACATGCTACAATCTGTGAAGATGATATTATAGTTTCTCATAAAATTGCAACTCAAGAAGATTAGATAAACTGAATGGATCCATTGGAAATTCTACCATGACACTGAATTAGCTTTATTGTGGTGTAATTATTACAGGCAGATATGAGAAAGGTTTGTGAGCACTTGGAGATGTTCTGCATTTCTGCTCTAATTGCTTCCAAATTACAAGTTTCATATGTCAAGTTATAAACACAGGCTGAGAAAACAATTACACATAAACAATCTGAGATACTTTGTTTTTTATTGGAGAGTTGTTCATTTTGTGTAATGCTATTGATGTTTAAGCAACAAATTTAACCATACTAGCACAAAACAATAGGGTGCTGGAAGCAAAAAACAGCACTGGAAAAAGATCAAAACATATGAACATTGGTGAAATGGAGATAACTGTGCAGATATATTGGTCTTTTTTCACTCAATTGATTTCTTAAGCAATAAAACACACTTAAGTACACCCAAGGGTTTTGCAGCTTCAGCCTCTGGTATAACCAGTACTTTATTGTGTAATTGACATTTAAATGGTTTTATCACAAAAGTAAAACAATAAGTAAACAGAAAGGAAATGTTTGTTGTGTTCTGTTTGTGGTGTTGTACCACTCAATCTCATTAATGTCACCCAATGATGACTCAAGAAAAACATGGGAAAATAAGAGTAATTCAATCTGCCATTATCCCGTAATTACCATGTGTGGCCACAGTGATTGTTGTTCAGTAAAGTTATATTTCTTTAAAGCTGCACTATTGATATATTTTATATTAACAATGGAATAAAAGATTATACAATATGTGCAAGATAAAGTTTGACATTAGCTGAAGAAAGTTGTACATCTAGCATGACAGACACAACTCTAAATGAATGACGGCGTTGCTCCATGTCTGCTGGATGTGTAAATAAGCAATTGGTTGCTAATCAAATCAACATCATTTTGTAAGAGGGACAATATGTGAATGTTATCAGCAATGTCTCAGTTTGTTTTGCTTCCCCCAGATGGCCAACAAATAAATGACTGCTGCTTTTAGCTTCCACACTCTAAGACTGTGTATCTGATGGACTCTCTTTTGATAGCAATAATCAATAATTGTAGCTATAATCCAGACCTTCACAAGAGGAAAATGACCGTTCCCTCTTAAAGAGGCAGTGGTAGTTCATTCACATTTTGCAATTGTGTGTGTGAATGGCTCAATTCAAGTTATGCCACAGTACTTCAGTAGATCTAATGTCATGATTTTGACTTGAAATTATACATATTATTATATGTTATATATTATTATGTTATTGTTATAATTATTATTATTATTGTATATAATAAGCTTTTCTGTTACCAATTTGAAGGCCTTGTGTCGCTTTGCTCGGGGTCACTGTGAAGGTGTCTGACCAACCTACATCATTTCACATCACATACAGGCATATTTTTCTGTAAAATGTGTAGTATCATGATTGATTTTTTTTTTTTTTCTTTTTTCAGTGGTTGTGAATCTTCCTGCCCCGAGGCAGTAAACTATCTGCTACTGCCTCCATGCTTCATTGTTGAGAAGAACTGTTTGTATTCAGTGTGGCCTTAAGAAAATATAAAAAACGCAGTTATGGGGTTTTTTTCTAATAGTGTTTTCTTTCGGTGTGTCCTTCCACAAATTCCTCTCCTGTCCAGTGTTGTTTTCATGTGTCAGTCTTTGAAAATGATTGCAGAGCCCTGTCCGACCTGATGAGCTTCAACCACATACTGTATTGTAGGATCTCTGACATTCTCTCTTGGTGGATTTCTTTAAAGGACATGAGACATCAAAACCATATCTGGATGTCATCAATTCCTTTCACAGAAGTAATTACGGCGTTTTTTCTCCAGAATGCGTAAACAGTGTTTTCATTTAGGGTTGGGTTCTGATAGCAGGCTCAATTTTATATCCTGGTCCAAGTTGACGAAATACACGAGACTACTGTACAAAGCTAACAAATGTCTTATTGAATCTTTTATCTTTCCTCACTCCAATTTAATATCAGCTGGAGCTACAGTACCAGTCAAAAGTTTGTACACCTTCCCATTCACTTGAATGAGAAAGTGTGTCCAAACTTTTGAGTGGTACTGTACTTAATGTTAGAGCTACAAGTAGCAGGCCAAACTCTTAGCTATTGTCTAGTTACTATGCTCTACACATAAGGTGACAGAGATTTTTTTGTTAAGGAAAGAAGGACCACTCTGTGACACCACTCTATACCATCATGAGTGAACTGTGTTTTTGCAGTTCAGTAAAACAAAGTCTTTTCTAGTGAAACAAAGTAGCTGATCACGTCACATCAGTTTTAGTAGTCAGAATCTCCCAGTTAAACTTTCATTCATATCGTATCTATGATTTAAGCTCTGAATCAAATATGTGAAGCAACTAGCTTTTGAAAGATAAATTGACCTGTTGTGTTTTTCAGGACTACATTGTGAGTTATCCACAGTTTTGAATACAAATCATACCTTCTTGCATATAATTTACAGCACTGTTGTCAAGAAACTATCATTGCAGTTATCATACAGTGACTAATTTTCTATATCTTACTGATCCTGACTGAGGAAGTGCCTTCCTTCACTCTCTAATTGTAATTTTATGAAATTAATGTTATTGTAAAATGTTGAACAGGCTCTTTATTGGCTTCAGTTTATGTGATCTATAAAGATATGAATGATCCAAGTATTGTACAAGATCAATGATCCACTGACTGCTCTGTGGTCGTTCAGTATGAGTCTTTGGAAATAGTCTGTGAGTGTGTGTGTGAGGGTGAGAGACAAACAAAGGGGTTGAGAGAGAATATGGGATTTGACTTTGAGCTTCAAAGCCGCTGCAGTTATTCAGCGTTGTGATTCTGTGTTCTGCTGTGTAGAAGTTCCCCAGAAACCCATTGAAGTCCTTAACCCTGTTTAAGCGGTGAGTGGACATCCCTTTCATGTCTCCTCATGCACTTATTAGGTCTCAGAAAATGTGTTTCTATCCATCTATCTAGCCAGTTTTACAGCTACACTTGATCAGATTTGATGTTTAAAAAACAACAACAACAGAAGAACAGCCATCTATCAACTCAACTCAGAGAGATCTTCTTTCAGATTATTTTCTGGCACTGTGTATATTTCACTAGCAGGAAATAACGTTTACACTGGAAAATACATATGAAAACCTGAGAGCAACAGAAGTTTAATGTGTCTTCTAAACAGCAGCGTGTCCAGATTTCTTTGCGCACTGACCTGGTAAATGGATTAAGCAGCAATTCAGACATTTTGAAGTTGAGTTCCCAAACATGCAAATTTGCCAACTGCAGCTTTTTGAAAAAAAAAAAAAAATAATCACAGAGAATGATGCGCTTTTACAATTTCCATAATTTTTCTCCCATCAAAGACAAAATCTTTGTCCCATTTTATGATACGTAGTCCATAAGACAAATAAGCTCCTTCACTCTCTGACCCTCTATTTCTCACTGTGGCACTAAGTACTCAAAGACTGAGAGATATGTGAGACACAGTTTGGTGTCCTGCTGTTAACCTCATGTAAAATAGCTCATGTAACTGATTTCACTTAGTCAACAGGTGTTAAATTTTCACAGTTATGTGAAAGCTATTAATATGGTCATTAGGTAATAGCAAATAAAAGTTTTTTAAGGCTTATTTTGAAGGCAGCAGTGGGACAAACTGGAGGTTTCTGTGTAGTAAACACTTACAACAGATCAATATATGAACTGTGTCATTTTCAGCACTGGTTTGCCAGGGATGGGAATAATCCTGAATATGCCCTCCACAGCTATGGTCCACCCACACAGCAGCTTTCTCTTGCATCCTGATTAGAACTCTTCTGCGTGGGCGGGTACAAACTGTGCTTGACTGACATTTCTGTGACTTTCCAGCTGTTGCATCTGTTACAGTTTTTCTTGATTGCTCAGTAACATTACAAATTATGCTCCATTTCCCCAAAACTCTAAACTCAAATACATAACTGCTCACTCATCTTCACAAACTTCAAACCTCCATGTCAAAACCAAACTCTCCACTCAAAACCATGTAATCTTACATCTAACTTCAAAACACTACTGTAAAAACCTGATATTGCAATGAATGATGGCACTTATGAGTTTCCCCCAGAACAATCTCTTTACATGATGAACACAATATAAAGACACAACATGTATGCATTTTCAAAAATTTTACATGTACTGTATTAAAATACACTGAAATTGAGTGAAAAAGTAAATGCACTGTAAAATATGCAACTGATAAAAAAACATACTGTAATACAGTAAAATAATTTCCATGTATTTGATACATACAATATAAACCAATGAAAAACAAAAACAGTTTGTACATAAAGAAAGAAATGACATTTATTCTGCCTCAGCTCTTTGTGGATCCATTGATCCAAGACGAGTGAACTGACCCGCGGCCCTTTTATCTATTCTGAGGTTCTGATTGGTGTGTGAACAATTTGACTCTTAGTGTTTTTACCTGGGGAATTGCGTGTTAATGGGGTTCCAGCTGTGATGACTTGAGTTAATGATATTGAATGCCAGTGCTTTCTAAATGAGCACCTGAGTGAAAACAAGGGAATAATGTTTATAGTTTAGGGAAATGGGTCTGTTTTTTGGTAGACGGCATCATGGTTTGGAGTGTTTAGTTAATAGGCCCAGTTATAGTGTGTAAGCGATCGAGAAAAACTGTAAGGTGCATTCAAAATGAACGCAAGGCAAATTTTCGCCTCCTGTTTATTCTCCACAAATGCTACCACCAAACATGCACGTATGTGTAGTTTAAGATAAGTTTGTGTGGCTGCTCAGTCTCAACGTTTACCAGGAACCTCCAATTCTTTTTCTTATTTTTTTACTTCTCTTGGCTCGGTATTTTTAATAATTGGAGTGAAACCCTCGGATGATTGTAAGTTTTCTCTCAAATTGAGTCAAATTTAATTATTCGACATATTTGCATCTGACCTGATGTCTTATCAACCAGAATCACTGAAAACACTCATGTGGTTAGTCAGGGCCTTTGAAGAAAAATGTAATTTTCGATGTAAAGATGTATACTACTTTTTCTTTTTTTAATCTTCCTCAAGCTGTCTCACTACAGTTTCTGACACTCTAAAGTAACAGATGCAGCCTACTTGTTGCATGCCTTTATATTTCACAGAGTATTTGCTTCAGTCATTCATTCGTAAATGTAATGGACCTCCTTACAAATACACATTACGGTATATATTGTATTCATCTGATATCTTATCAGATGAATCAGATAGATGTCAATCTAAATGTGTGGGCAGATTGCTTTAGGCAATGCAAAATGGAAATGTATTCATCTAATTTTGTCAAGGATTATTACTTTTAGGTTTTCCTGTAGAAATCTCATTTCAGATTAATTTCAAAATAAATATCAAATCCGACAGTGCATGATATCCATGATATTGCAACAAGAAACCCCAAGTGGCTAACCCAACGCACCAGATGGTTTGTTACACAGAACCATCTGAGAAGTCGTCCTTGGAAACTGTTTGGAAAAGAGCAAGCACTTTCAAAAAATACTTGGCAGGTGATTGGATGAACCATCTGTCTATCAACGTCTATCATATCTGACCTTGCCAGGCAGCTGGATTCGCGAGATCACACGAGAATCCTCATAGGACACAAGTGCAGAACTTGAATCCTGACAAGATGGAATCTCATGTGATCTTGTGATGTCGTGATCTCACTAATCCAGCTGCCTCGCAAGGTAACCAAGTAGCTAATAGGTTGTTTGTTTTGTTGTTTTTTTTAAAGAAAAAGGCAGTTTCCTGCAGATATACTGACAAATATAGCCTTAGTCTACTATGATGCTCCGGCTTGTGTCAGTCTCTACATCTATCTGTACACTCTGTGCATCCTCACTGTTTTCTTTGCCTGCAGCCTTCACAGCGTTGTTGAAAGTTGTTGATCCCCTGCAGGATTTTCAGCCTGCCTGGCCTGCTGTGTACACACCAGGCAGGCCATCCAGGTTAGGGAGGGGGAATCTGCTGGGTGCCGCTCCTCGTCCGCAGACCTAGCTGCACACTCACACACACACACACAACCCTGTGCAACCCTTGGGCCAGATCTGTCAGCTCTTCCCCGCTTGTGAGCACAAACACACACAGCACATCGCCCCCCCCCCCTCTCCTTTCCGCTCCCCCTCCGTGCTCTCATCGCCATCCGTCCACTGCACACAAGCCCAGAGCATGCTGGGAGAATTAATGGTCCAAGTGGAGAGACTTGGCGGGTGGTTGTGAGAGGGGGAGGTGAATGAGTCTGCATAGGTTAGGTTAAGGGAAAAGAAGTTCTGATGCAGCACAGACATATTAAGACTGCTTTGGTCTTCATCTGTCCCTCTCTGTCTCTTCATCTTCCTCTTGAGTACTGTCAAACATGTCTTTAATGGCCTTTTGGTAAAAATCTTCAGTCATTATCACTGTTCTCTACGAGATAGAACAGAAGTTCCCCCAGTTAGAATGTTTTTGTTCTTTTTTCTTCAGATATCTGATCAGAGTGAGTGGATTTTTACTCAGCAGTTTGTGAAACCTGCACAGTAACCTACCTCAACTCGCTTTCCAAAACCTTCTGCTGCAGAGTTTTAGTGTCTCATGGTGATCCAAATGCTGTTTCAGAGGCTTCGGAGCATGTTACTAGAG
Organism: Thunnus thynnus; assembly: GCF_963924715.1. Classification (NCBI taxonomy): domain Eukaryota; kingdom Metazoa; phylum Chordata; class Actinopteri; order Scombriformes; family Scombridae; genus Thunnus; species Thunnus thynnus. The sequence continues at coordinate 9,951,075 of NC_089522.1, read as the reverse complement.
AATATGATACTGTAAATTTAAACAAAACTGAAACTGTCGAAACCTAAATGTAAATAGACCTGATGAGGGATTCAGAAAAGTTTCATTTTCTAAAAATCTATTTGAGGTTCAATAAAGTCCTATGGAGCCCCAACCCTAACTATAGATATTGGCATTTACGTTAAAAGAAACCCAAAAAAACACCCACCCCACTGGTAGAAATGTTGCCCTTAGAATAGGCAGCTTTTCATGAGAATACTGTAAGGAGTGTGCAATTTTGTGTGTATTTGAAGAAAGAAAAGAGTTTTTCTTCAGTTCATGCGTGGAGAGAGTCAGAGGGACTTGCTGGTCTCTTTAACACAGCAGGACTGTCACCAAAGGTCCTCATTACTCCACTTCTATCCAGCTGGCTGCTTCTCTGCACGTTCAACTTATGGGAATAAAGACAGTGTGAGGGCTTTGATACAGAGTTGGAGGGATGCTGGGGGGAAATTCTGGCACTTGAGTTGGCACACAGACCCACACTCACACCTTTAATACACATACAGCATAACATTAACACGCTGCTGCAGGTTGGGGTTTGGGCTGCAGCTGAGTGTACACTGTACCCACTCACCAGCTGAGTTGGATCACTGATTGGGTCAGTTTCATTTGAACTGTTCAGAGCTAGGGGGATGAGTCAGATTTCAAGTTGGTAAATAACATAGCAGTCATCAGAGAATCACAAGGCACTCATTTTACACTTTGTAAAATCTGGGCTTGTACTCTGAACTGATTTAACCAAAATTAAATGGATGGTGTGTGTGTCCCTGCATGTGACCTTGTTGGGGACGAAATAAAAAATTGCTAACAATATGAAAAAAATTGCTAATTTCTAATGAGATTTACTTTACACCTATTGTCATCAGAACAGCTTCAGTCCTTAAAGTCTGCGTAAAGCAATAATAAATATGTGTTCTGTCTCACCACAGAAAAATGTGTAATTAACCACCCAGCCAAATTTGAATGATTAAAAAAATCAGCAAATATATAACATTAGGTTTCAAAAATTGCGGAAAAATAAGCAGTATTCTCTGCGATTAAATGCTGGGGGCGTGTCCGCTGAAGGCGCTGAAAGCACAGCCCAACTGAACAGCCTCTAAGTTAACAACACTCATACCTAACCCCGGTATAATAATACACAATTTAAAATAGGCCTTGTTTGTAGGTGTAAGGCAAGCAAAATGGATGATGTTTTAAAATAAAGTAACATTAGGAGCCACTGTTAAATTTTGCACCTGTTTTGTAGGTAAGGGTGGACTTACTTCATTAAAAATGTAGCTTAAATGAGTTCAGTGCACTGAATGTTACTGACTTCTCTGCTGAAAAGTCTGTGGCGGCTTCACTGTGGCTGTCACCCTTGGAGCAAAAGCCTCTCATGCCATGATTTTTGGTGAAGTGCTGACGGCTAATGCTCTCCCTCCCTGGTCGGAGACCTCCCAGCTGCATAGCCGGTGCTGAAGCCGAAGACGCTGGCGGCTCCACCCATCAACAGAAACTTCAGCTGGGTTTAAAATAACTCCTTGAGCGCTAATGTTGACTGAAAATGGCTCCATTCACCAGTAACAGTGGATTATCTAAAGTGAATCCCAGTTGTCTCCAATGAAAGTTTATAAAACTACCCGGTGAAAAAATAGTAACTATGAGTATGTGCAATCTAATGTTTATATAGCGGGGGAGATGCTAGTAACCCCTCTATGTCATAGAGCCACCATTTCAGGCCTGCCCAAAAAGTCCTTAACACAGAAATGGTGAAAAACAGTTTAAAGCTCTAACTCCACAATTCAGTACTACTAGTTCAGTCTTTTCACATGTTTTCAGCAACTATTTTCTAACATGTACAATGTGGTGAAAAAGAAATCACTCATTTTCCTTTACACAGACTTTAAACTGTGTGTAAAGTATTTTCTTCAGAGAGGAAAATGTCTTTCTTTCGAGTGAATGAGAGGGAAATCTACAACTCTTAAAGGTCCAAATGTGTCAATTGCAAGAAGTGCTGATTAAAGTCATGACTTTATCCTGCTGTTCGTGAAATCACTCCTGAGGATTTTTGGCAGTGTGATAGGCGCCCTTATCATCTTGAATTATAGGAACCCTAGGGTGCTCCTGATTCTGTAAAATGGCTTCATATTCCCTGCTTATTGTACTCCCATGCAGCGCAATCATCAGGCCTAATGACTCCCAGTAGATGGCTGTTGTACCAGTTTAGATCTGTCCACAAGGTTGACAGCTGGTTAGAGATATTGTGGCTCTTCTTCCCAAATTTAAACCAATCTGGATGGAAGGAAAGGCTAAAATAACGATCAGACCAGATGACTTTTTTCTCCAGGTTGTGCATTTTAATATGTTCTGAAGACTGATGGACCAGCCAAAATTAACAAAAATAACTTGGGGAAGACCCCCAACCAACCCACAATTGGTTGTAGGATCTGGGCTCTCCCCTCTAACCTAAATCAACATTAGAACTAAACCTAACAGAAATAAAACCACAAAAACAGGACTACTGGACCCATCAAAAAACAAACTAAGAAAAACTAACTGACTGGAAGGTGGAAAAAGACAGCTAGCCAAGGTTCCTGCCCCCTCTTTATTGGTTTTCCCTCAATCAGGCCGGGCCAGATACAACTGATACACCAGCAGGGGCGGAGCGTGTAACATACAGAAGGGTGACAAATTACAGGCTGATTTACAATTGTGCTTCCATAAAAGAAGAGATATCCTGCCTTTTATTCCATAGTATGGATCAAGCTCCAAAAAACGCTGGATCCTTAACTTTCCATTATGTAGCTGGGTAGAAGAAAAAGACTTCCAGCAAGTAAACATGGATGTAAACAATGCAGGTTTCAATATCATCAAAAAAATGGTTTTACAAATGTTTTATGAGCAGTCAACAAGTTTGTTAGACCTCAAGCATGTACACAATGTGTTTTGAGTTAAGCCCCCTTTCTTTGCAGGAACTATGGAAAGGCAAAGTTCCTGTGGTGGTAATGCTCTATAACACTGAATGTAAAACAGAAACTTTATTACAAGGAAACTCCACAGGGCACCTTTAAGTGACTTTGAAAGAGGCTTCATTATTATTATCCCATGAATGGCAGAAGCTTCAGTGACAAAGCCTGCTCAAAGTGTTCAGGCCTGAATGCTTGACCCACTACAATGAGATGGTCCCAGGGCTCTGTTACCCAATGAGTGGTGTTTTTCTGGTATTATTTGGGCCCACTTGTCCCCTTAGAGGGAAGGGTCAGTCCAGATCAATACAGTTATTCTGAATGATGTCCTTTATCCTATGATGAATCATTTCTATCCTGATGGGAGAGCTTTAGTCAGGATGACAGTACCCACATCCACAGGGAACGAGGTGTTACTGAATGATTTGATGAGTGTAAGAAATGATGTAAATCTTACGCTATGGCCGTCACAGATACCGGATCTCTACCCAGTTGAATTCCTATAAGAGATTTTGAATCAGTGTGTTACACAGAGCTTCCCACCAACATCATCAAAGCACCAAATGTTGTAATATCTTTTAGAAGACTGATGGTCATCCCTCCAGTAGAAACTACAAACAAGATAATCTATGCCAAGAAGCATTGAAGCTGTTTTGGAGGACCATAGTGGAAAATCACCTTACAAAGACTTTTTGTATCTAACCAATCAGTAGTGACTATGTGAATGTGAAAGAGTTATTACTACAAATTGACTTTCAACAACCTGTACAGTTGCATTTATCTCTTCCATCCTTGTCACTATCTTTGTGGCCATTTTTCAAACGGATGTAGTGGATGTAGCTAGGTAGCTAGCTAGCCTTGAAGTGTACAAAGATGATATCCATATTCTTAATCCCACCTACAAAGCTCTCCCTGATCAATTGTTTTGAACTTGAGCTGTTTTGAACTTGACCTTTATCCATTTAGCACCTACACCACCTACAAAGCTCTCCCTGATCAATTGTTTTTCCAGCTGCTGAAAACATCTATCAATTAAAAATAGTCTATCAGTCATTTTGAAGGCTTTGTGAAAAGATTGTCCTTGGGATAAAAGCTGCAATTTATATTAAAGAAAAGTACATATTTTCATTTTACACAATATGCAAATTAACTGTAACTCTCCTAAAATAATAATAATATGTTTTGTTTCAGATGACGTTAATTACATAACTAATAATGTTTTGAGAAGAAATTAGTTAACCTTTTGCTATGATGGTTGTTTCTTACAGCAGTTAATTCTTGGGGTCCCCAGGGACCCCAGTCAGTAGTCCTTGTGTGTTAAATATGTTGGTAGGATGAGGGTTAAGATATTCAAATATTTTATTTTTGCGAATGTTAATGGGGAAAGAAATGCACTCAGCACATTTATTCACCCTCAAGGATACACAATATGTTTTAGTGAGAAACACTGAATGTGAAAATCATTTTATTTGTTTGCACGAAAAAATTCACAGGGTACCTTTAATTAATTTAACTTCATAGTCAGGTTTTAATGGTGTTATATGCATTGCTCTCCATTAACATTTGGAAAGCGACATCTGTGTGTTCACATTTAGATTAGGTTTACAGTGTAAGGCTCTCTCTTTTTTTATATATATATATTTTGGGGACATTTTTAAGCGTTTATTATAGCGACAGTAGAGAGTAGACAGAAAACAAAGGGGACAGAGTTATTGGAAGGTGACGTGCAACAAGGGTCCACTGCTGGAATCAAATGGCGGACAATGTGGTTATGTGGCATGCATCTTAACCAGTAGGCTCCCGGTGCACGCCCATAGTCCCAGTTTCTGAACAGTGTATTTGTCTTCTCCTCTCTCCTTGTCCAGGCTCTCCGGGGCTGCAGGTGCAGTTCAGAGTAGATGAGAGTTTCCTGAGGCCAAGAGAGAAGCGCTGGTTCCTGCGCTACCTGGCCCTCCACACCATGCACATTGACATCTGGGACAGTGACTCATTGCTCCTCATAGGTTCTACTGCCATCGAGCTCAAGGTAAAAGACTGAAGTCAGAGCAGTTGGCTTATTATTCCAGTGTATTGAGATGGAAGATGTTATTATTCTCACCTGACGTCTTCATCACAAGAACTTTCCAGGGATAAAGCATCAAACATGGAAAAAACACAATCTGTTTGCACATACATTGTCAACTTATGACATACATTCATGGCAACGCAGTGCATCTGTCATGGATTCATGCAGCGTTTGCAGAGTGTTTTAACACATTTAATAGAATGAACCAGGCATTGCAGAGAAACCTGCCACTGATAATAGAATATGAAATACAAAAAGCAGTTCAATACATGAACCAGGTTTACTTAAAAACACAAAACACACATTTCATGAGAGTAGTTATGGTTTCACTTCATCTACAATGGGAGAACAAGCACAGATTTGCACAGATTAAAAGCCACACTCTTATTTTTTGAAAAATGTGTAAATGCTGTTTCCAGTGCCATTGTAAAGAAAAGTGATTTGAAAAGTTTAATAGTGAAAGAACATAAGTTAACTTGTTTGTTAAGCTCAATCTGTCTTGAACAAACCCAGTATTATTCAGCGTTGTGCCCTGTGTACTCTGTTCAAGGATGTGACTGAGGCAAGTTTTCCTCATTTTAACCTCTGAAGAAAAATAAATCACTGGTTAAAGGGTTTTTAATTCAACTCTTTTCAATCCTGCTATTATTGGACAGAAACTCTTGCCAACCTTGATGTACAATTGATTTGTTTCGCAACTTTGTGAAGTTTGTAAACCATTTAATGAGAAAAAAAAATAAGGGAGAAGTTTTCAACAGGGCAATTCTTGTTGTGTGGGTAGGAGCAGGTGAACCAAGGCGAGGAAACAGAGATATAATAGCAACAGTGTATTTATTTAGAAGGCTGGGGAAAGGGAATGCAGGCCTGGGGAAGCTCGAACTGGTAGCTGGGAAAATGGGGCTGGAGCTTCGGCTAGAAGCTGGGAAGAGCGGGAATCCAGGGTAAGGAATCAGGGCAGACAAGACGAGCGGCTGGAGACAGGGGTTGGAACCAGTGGGGAAACAGGAGACAAGGTTAGTCCAGGGACGAAACAGCCAGAACAGGAAAACTGGTAATGCATGAAAAATGGCTCAAAGCGTTGACTGACTGGTGCTGAAGCTACGATCTTGACACACACATACGCACACAGAGCCATTGTGAGGGTGGCAGCAGGTTAGGAAGACGCAGGATCATGACAGAGCTGTTTTGAACTTGACCTTTATCTATTTAGCAATAACTAAATCACCCATCCGATTCCTGAGCCGTTTTAATTTTCTCTCTATTCTCTATTCTATTCTTTGTTTCATAATTTTCCCCCACGTCTTGATAAGTAAATTTGTGCTCATGTACATACTTGCAAGTACATTTCATTTGTTTTTCTCCCATCCTATTTTTGCATCCCCAGTACATGTTGCGTCAGGGTAAAACAGCAGTACAGGCCCTTCATGAGGTTGAGGTGCTGACCACCGATTACGTGGGAGAGGACACCCTGCTGGCGAGTGCGGATTTGGGTCGACGCACAGCCTCCAGCCCCATGACGGTCCATACTATTCTCAGAGGCCGGCTGCACATACGCACAGGAAACATAGGCAAGTACTGCAAGACTTTTTTGCCCCCGAATAGTTGAACATAAGATGAGCATAAGTTGCTATATGATTAATACACCTGCATGGAAAGTATTTGTTAAGAATCAATCCAGATAGTTTCCTCACTTTGGGTTGCTGTTGTCTTGCTGCCCCCATTGGGACACAGAAGAGGGTTGAGAGTGGATGCACGGGATGAGAGGTGCTGTGAACAGCTGGGTAGTTGTGTTCCTACAATATGTAAGGAAACCCAGGAAAACAAGAAATATGTTGTATTTGTTTTAACATTCAAAAGAAAACCCAGTTTCAATATCACCTAAATCTCCTTAAATAGAGAATTTTTTATTCAGGTCATATTCCATTTGGAGCCTCAGATTATGAAGTAATGTTGTCTGTTTACTTTTATTGATGTGTAGAGTTGGGAAATGACAGTGAATCCCCAGGTCTGCCACTGCTGTTGAAAGTTCCCATTTTCTGGAGGTGTGCAGGCTTGCAAAGCAAACACTGTGCCAAAGCGAAATATCTTGATGTGATAGTTCCACTCCATCTAGCAACTGAGCACCTTTCCCCCCTTCCCTCACACTCAACCAATTTGGGCCTGGCGTGCCCCTGCGGCGTGATGGCAGCTGACGATAGCTTCCTCGCCATTAATCAACTGTTGAAACGATACTCCCTCTCATAAACAATGCATCATTTTCCCAGCCTCAGAAACTCTGCAGAGTGCTATTGTTGGGGCTAAATATGCCAGCACTTTCTCATTGCGCTTATCACTCAAAGCAGGTTGAGAGCACAGTGGGTTATTGGGTGTGCTGGGGATGGAAGGGGGAGGTTGTGTCTGGCATGTAAATTCCAATCAAGGCTCAGATATCCATCAAGCGCCCTGGCCGACAGTCAGAATCAATTTGGGGAGGGAGGACTCGCAAGCACTTTTCTTTGTTTCTGCTTCCATCTGTCGCTGCCTTTCTCACATTCACATTCCTCTCTTTGCTTTTTATCACTGTCTTCCTGTTTTCTGCTATTCATCTATTTACCTCTTACCCTTCAATCACACGCTCTCTCTTCCACCTTCTATGTGGCTGTTTGTTTTCTTCTTGTTGCTGTATTCTTCTTTCTTCTTATTCCCTTATATCGTCTGTGTTTCTCTTTCTTTTTCACTGTCTGTCATCAAGCTGTAATGAATCAGCACTCTTATTTGGTGGGTGGTAAAGGATATGAAGCACAATCATTATTGCTCGCTGAGGGGGGCGGAGGGGTTGTTTGAGTATCTGAAGTTACCCCCGGTGCGACAGATGGATGTGCTGTATGAAGACTTTGACAGAGATTTGATGGGAAGGACACACACACACACACACACACACACACACACACACACACACACACAAGCATGTGTGCATATCAAATCACTCACACATGCCAAGAAGGTACGCACTCATGCATACACACAGACGTATAGACAGGCAGGTGTAGCAGAGCGTGGACAGGTTGTGTGATGAGTCAGGATGGCAGAAATGGCAGGCAGACTGGTAGAAGATATCACTGATATCATGTGAAAAGCCTGTTCCTCCAATTTTTTTGTGATTTTCACGTTCAATAGAAGGATTACATGGCTTCTCTATGGATTGAGAAGATTCTACTACCTCTAAATCCCCACTGGATGGACTCAAAAATTCACACTGGCCAAGCCGAAAGCACGGCTGTATTTCTGTGTTGACACCGTGCAGACAATGCTCCTGCATTTCAGCTCGAGAGGTGAAGGACGGTTGTTCTAAAAAAGTTGATGACGCACAGTGCAATAGAAAAGAAGTGTGTGACAGGAAGAGGAGCTAAAGCTTTTTTCACTGCTGAGAGGATCCTGTTGATTTAGATTAATGCAATGATTTATTATCAGCCATGCATTATTATATGATAACGTTGTAGTGTAAGTCTAATGAATTCTCTAGTAGTGTCCAGGGCCTTTATTTACCTGCAGAGAAGACCAGACCTTTGACTCACAGGGCATCCCTCCCATTCCTGATAGGTTCTTAATTTGAAACATCTGCAGGAAGTGTTGAGTTTCATTGGCAGCAACTTAACAGCACTCAGAAAAACTGAAGAAGTGATTAAAATTAATTAGGTAATGAAAACAGTGTTTTTGCTAAAAGGAGAAGCTCAGAGCAGTGGTGAGATATGAATCTTGCTGTAGGAATTAGTGCTGTGAAAATGTACCTTATTCTGTATCAGCCATGTGAGCCATGATGTTACATATTCACCCTAAAAATGCATTTGTTATATAATCATATGTATTAGTTTTTATAATCATGTGGATCTCTGTCGCTGCTCCATACCATTATAATTCACAAGCAATGCAGTCCTGACGCTCTCTCCTTTTTCTAATTTTATGTGTTTCAGTCATGCATGCTATTAATCATGTCTTTACTTCTCCCCGCTGGGAATTCATCTGAATTAGGCTTTATTGGAAAAAATGAGTGGCAGACTGTCATTTCCAAATGAAAAAGAGTGAAACACCAAATGGTATCCTTTTTAATTATCACAAGGTGGGATTGACAAGTAATTAATTAAATGGTAATGATATACGCTGTCAGGCCTATTCAATCATTCTATAAAGCAGCTTTTATTAATAGCGTCTTAAAGGACAAAAGGAAGTAGCTTAATCATAATAATAGAGAGTTGTGAAATCATGGCTGAAACATGGGGAGGGTTTGGTTTTGCTGCGGTTTGAAGTCTTGAGGAAGGAAAACAGCGCTTCCACACAGTGAACTGTAGGAGCAGATGAGGAGTGTATAAACCATGACGACCGCCTGCTCATTCCATGAAACTGATCGACTGGTGAATCCAGAGGAAAGCAACATCGCTTTATTGATTTCATCTGCTAAATCCACATGAACTCTGAGGAGGAAATAAAGATGGAGGCAGTTGAAGAGAAACATTAAAGAGAGATGTTTAACTTTAACACAAATGAAAACTTTGCTAGAACTTATAATATTTAGTAACCCTTGTCGATATTATTACTTTGTTGAGAGATCCACCGAGCCATAGCAGAACAATTAGTGTGTGTGTGAACATGAATAACTTTGTCCCAAAGTTAGAGAATAGAAAACAGTGAATAATCTTTGTAATCCAAGATGTCATTATGATGTAAAGCCCAGAGCTTTTCCAAAGACTGATACTATGGACTGACAGGTGGCTTATTAACAGTGATTAATATATATTGAATATATATTAAAATATGTGTCTCCCAGTGTTTTGTACCACCAGCCGTGGAAACCCGAGGATAGTGATGATAGCATCAGTCAGTCAGTCATCTGAAAGGGATATTCATGGTCCCAGGAAGATCATTCTTACTGTAATGAACTTAACTATTCACCTAGTACCACCAGTAGGTCAGATCAGTTTTGAAAAGTGGAGAGCATATTCATCTTTCCAGGGGGCTAAACCTTTTTTATTTTATTGACCCCCTGACCTTTCTGACTGGCCATGAAACAAATGTTCAATGTGGTGTGATTGCACATGAAGCTAAGACACAAGTAAATGTGAACAAACCCATATTCACTCTGGGTGCCGCAAACAGAGGTAAAGACGTGTCTATTAGTTGAGAACGTTTGTACCCATTTTCATGTGACACAGATTCATAAATGGATTAAATCTTAAAGCTGCATTAAAATGCTGCAGTGCAACTAGGTGAAAATGCAGCATCTTACACCATCTTAAAAAGTTATTTAAGTGAACAGGTTAGCAAACCCAGTTACACATCCAGCAGACACTGAGCAACATTAGCGTTTATTTAGATTTTTGTTTCTTCCTGCCTGATAGTATTCACTCTCCTTTAAGCTCTGTTTTGTTCTCAACCAAATTCTTAGAAAAATATCTACCTCTTTAGCTGCTAGGTGGTCCACTATGTTCACCAGCTAGTCAATATTTTTGTCTGTCTGCTGTTTTGTGCTGGGCAGTTAGCATGCAGTCATATTATTAGGCCTTTGTCACTGAAAACAGCTGCCTGCTGTTGCTGGAAACATGGTTCATAAGAGGGGAAATACTAAAATGCTGAAATGATCCATGGAAATCTGCAGGGTTGGGTGATAGATATCTGTGGGTTCGTCTGCACAAGTGACCTCTTTCACGTTACACAAAGTCATTTGATTCATTGTTAACATAAAAAATATTGAATAGTGCAACTTGCCAACAGTAAAAAGGTCCATATGTGATAGAAGGGAAAGTCCATTGATATAGAATTGTTTTGCTGACTGAGTTGTGTCTATATCCTTTCTCTTTTGCTGGCACTTTCTCTTGCTCTCTCTTTTGCTCTGTACACACATACACACACACGCACACACACACACACACACACACACACACACACACACACACACACACACACACACACACACACACACACACACACAACAGAAAGCATGTATCTGCCTCTGCACAGTCGAGAAGACAGATTAGAACCTTCTCCAGACCTCACAGTGCTCCTCATCTGCAGCAGCCTGATAAGCCCTGGAGAGACTGACTGTTGCAGCAGGAGAGAGTGGAGAGAATCCTGCCTAAAGCTGCCTCAAGTGGAACAAAATATCAGTGAAATTTACCTAACAATTAGTTTAGCTAGGTGACTTCCCCCAAGCGGTGCACATACAGTATGTCTCACTCATTAAAAGCTCTTGCTGTTGGCACATTAAGGCCCGACTTCATCAACCTTGCTTTTAGCCCTGAGGTGAGAGGGAGAATCAGCTAATTCTGAAAGGTCAGTGGCCTGGAACGGGGAGGCAGAAGAAATCGAATATTGCAGACTACTTTGAAACCCCTTTGGTGCTTGCTCCTATTTGTTCTAGAGGCCAGTAAATCAGGGGTTTGTTGTGGCCTTAACCTCAAGAACTGCCAGCAGAGCAAAGAGGGCGGGCAGGTGGTGTGGTGTCGAGTAGGGTTGTTGTCATGCAACCAGCGAGAGGTAGTCAATAAATTTGATAGAGTTCAGCCCCCTGGCACTTTGTTCACAATTACTCTCCTCCACACTGGCAACACATAGCAGCAAAAGTTGTGCTTTTTCTCAGCAACACAAACCAATATGTGAGTATAAGCCCAAATTTCAGTCATGAAGCTCATCCGCTCTGTTTCAACAATCTGCCAGGTTGATTCAGTAGTTGGGGACGAATAATGTGACTGAGAGCAAGACTTCCATGTCAACCTGGATTAGTACTAAAGTAGGTATTATCTGATGAGTTTAATGATGGTTGTAGTGATAGACGATTAATTAAAATGATTGAATGATTAAATCAGAGGGTCATAATTGGGTTCATCAACTGTCCATTTGTTTTATTGTGGGCAAGTAGCACCGGGTGTTCATCTTATCACATTCTTGCAGGCTTATTGTGTTATTCTATCCATCATCAAAGCCTTTCTCCACACAAAAGAAAGCAGCTGAAAGGCCCATAATGAGTCGTCGAGAATGAGATCTCTATTGCTTTGTTATTGATTGGAGATGTTTATGTGATGGCAGAAATAATGTCTTCACAGTAATATTTGGGAAATATAACTCAAACAAATACATTCGGCTGAGTCGTGTGGCCAGGGAAGGGTGATGGATGATGAGGGGAATGCATTGGGACGGCAGACACCTCACCCATTAATCTGCAGAACTGCGCTGTCTGTGTCTGTTTGCATGGCAACACCAGCTCCCCATTACTCATTTAGCTGCCGCCCATTATCAGTTTGTTGATGAAGGAGTTTGCCTCTAAAAGATTTGGAGGGTACTTTTGGCTCCCCTTCTAAAACTCCTACAAGCTCACTGAGCCATCAGTTCTGGGCGGTAAAGCCACTTAATTGCTGAACTCACCATATTTCATTCGAAAGCTTCCTGGATGAGGTATCTCAGAGCCTCTCTGAAAATGCTAAAACTTCTTACACTTCAATTAGGCACCTCAATTAGGTATGTTGTGATGTTCCAAAGCTTAGGAACTAATGGGAGCATTGTGTCAAAGTGTTCTGTATTTGAAAGAGCCGTAAACTTAAGTTTTGATTAAAGCTGCAAGCAGCGTTGAACGGGCCCTTGCACCTTGCGCTTGTTGGAGGGAGCGGTAGCTGTGGTACTACTACTGGATGACAGTTGACATGGCTCTGAATTTTCAGGATTATCGGACACTGTGAATGGGTAAAATATTATTTCCTGTTTGCAGTACGTGGCGCTGGAGATGACATATTGGAAACATACATTTGATGAACTATGTGTCATTTAGATTTCACTTCCTGTTGCCTGTAGTAATGCAGCAATACATTTACCAAAAGGCAACTGACATGGATATACATTTTCATGAATATTGGACATTGCACATAGGAGATAACTTTTACTTCCTGTGTCCACTATGTGGCACTAGAGAACACCCACTAATTATACATCTTGTTGCTGTATATCAATTGTAGACCGCACCATGTAAATTTCATGTAAATCGGATGATGTTTGTCATGTGAGGCAGACTTCCTGTTGTCAGAAGGTGGCGCTATGACTATGACTCAATATTTACATGTAGATGTGTTCAGGCCTGGACTCTTATCAACGTGAGAAATTTGGGGCAGATTGGATGATGTAAAGTCGAGTTACAATAACTTCCTGTTTAATGCCCCAGACATGTTTTGGGCAAAATAGACCAGTACACCATGCCAAGGGTGTACCTTGAAAATTAAAAAGCTTCACAATTTAGCATCGCAAAGGTAGATGTCACCTACCAAATTTGAAGTCGCCCGGGTTAAATCTCTTGGAGGAGTTCGTTAAAATACGCCGCCTGCCAATGGATTCTCTCTACGAAAAAAATGTAAAGTAGATTCAAAATGGCTGACTTCCTGTTGGACTCAGGGTATGGCTCCAAGAGGCTTCTTTAAAGTCAGAAGATATTACAGCTGCCTACCAAATTTCGAATATACACGTCAAATGTAAAAGTTGGGGCTTTGACTTAGAAATTTTCCAGGGGGCGCCCTCGAGCCATCTTGCCACACCCAAACCCAAGATCATTTCAGACATCAAGTTACACCACTTCTGATGCATATGTAAAATTTGTGAGTTTTCGAGCACCCCTACCTCAAATATGCTAAAAGTGATAAGGGGGCGCTACAGAGCTGAAAAGCCACATCCAACCCCAATTGTGATACTAATTGAAAGGCTTACTAGTTTGAACGTGGGTGCAAAGTTTTGTGAGTTTTCACGCATCCTAAAGGCCTTAAACATGTGTTTGTAAAATGAAAATTGACACACGAAATCCAAAATGGCTGACTTCCTGTTGGAAGAAAAAGAATGAAAAAATATTTATTATGTCCAGAATGATGGAAGCAATGAACCCACCAAATTTCATGAATGTGAAAGCAACTTTATCCCAATATGACCCCGCTCTTGGGGCGCTATGGAGCCCGTCAGCCAGGCCCGAGCCCAGTCACTGCAGGACTTTGCAATTTTCGTTAGCTCTAACATTTGTGCCAATTTTTTGAGCATCCCAAGCCCCTCAAAAACAATAGGTTCCTTGCACTTTCAGTGCCAGGGACCGTTAGGCCTCTGGCACGTTTGTGCTCGGGCCCTAATTACTTCTCCAGTCAGCTGTAAATTGTATCTAACAGGTTCTAAGTGTTGGCCTCAGTGTACCTGTAAATTGCATAAAACAAGTCTTTTGACCTGTGGTATTTGGAAATGCTCTTATGAAGAAGGTACATGGCTACAGGTTGGTGTTGTGGTTGTGACTCTGTGAGCAATTATGTATCACTCTTCCATTACCGGGCGTTTTGTGTATAAAGCACTGTTCAGAGGCATAAGCATACCTTTTCCACAGCTACTGTAGAGGCTCTGCATAGGATGAATTAACATTAGGAGAAAAACTAATATCGATTATTATTCACTGTCTTAGAACAAGCGCACCCTGGAGTGCTTATTTATTAACTTGCCTTTTATTAAAAAAAAGGGAAGAAATTATGTTTTTGCTATCAAGGGACAGACACCAAAACAAATGGTTGAAAGCTGAAGGCAGTCTGGTTGTCAAGAGGCAAGTTTTGTTGCGTAACCCTAAACTGTCAGCTTCACCATACAAATGATGACATAAAGCCTCTGTAATGACAGGACTTATAGTGTCTAGGACAATTCAAAAATCAAATAATTCTTCAAAAGAAGGATCTTGAATGTTCTGATCAGCCCTTCCAGCCATCTCCAAAAATAGTTGTAGGGGATTGCAGGTGATATTTAACATCTTTATGCTGATTTGTCTGACTGCAACTCAGTACTCAGCCAGAGCGAACAGAGACCAACATTAACCATCACTTAGCATGACACTCAACATGTTGCCAGCGTTCTGCATCCAGACCTCTCTGGCAATTTCAGGCCACTAATTAACTACTGTAGGCTTGTCTCCATGTATTGATCCTGCCTAGGGTGTTCTAAGCCAGGGTTTATCCTGGACTGTGTTCACTTTGGCACTGTCTACAATGAAAATGTATTGTTGCACATGTGACTTCAAAGAGAACTTTGGCCTAAAACTGTTTTTTTTTTTTTTCTCAAACTGGCCGTATCTGGCCTCAGATCTGTGTTTGGCTTGCTACTTGGAAGAATTGGCAAACACCCAAATCTCAAGCCACTACCACAGTTGCACAGATCTGGTCTTTAAATAGAATGAAAAAAGTCAAGAGTTACAGAGATAACTGCTTCTATGAGTTATGATCCTGATAGTGGGATGAGCACACCTCAGATGTAATGTATGATCACAAAAGATGGGAGCTTGCTCACTGGCTGAGCTTGTTTGCTCGTTAGAAACAAGTGCTATCCATGAGTTTGAAACAAACAAGTTTCAGTCAGGTGCGATTTTAACAAGTTCTTCGTTGGGAAGAAAGGGAAAAGTAAAAGCAGGAGCAGTGTAAACCTACAAAGGTGTCATTGTGTGTCCTCTGTTCTACTGGATAATTTGGATAGGGAGGTAGGGGGTTCTAGGCAATTTATTTGTTCAAAACAAGAATAAAAAAAACTAGGTCAGTGAGATGCAGGGGAAAAAAAATACCAGCATGTACAAAGCTGGTCTGACAATGACCAAACAGCTCCTTCTTGTGGAGAATTTGCACCTGCTAAAAGTTCATGTTTGAGTTTGAGTGTGACTAGTGTGAAGTTTAAAAATGATAATATCTTAAATATTAAACTAAAAACTGCATGTTTCTCCTACAGGGTGCCCAGTAGATCCTGGCAGGAGGAGGGCAGCAGATGTGATGTCGTCCCCTCCTCACATCATCACACCTCGCAAAGTCACTGGTGGCTTCAGAGGAGGAAGCCTGTCCTCCAGGAACATCCTGCAACTCAATGGCAAGCACTTTAATCCGCAGCCCACTGAAACATGTCTGTTTATGTCCTAATATATCAATCACATTCACTTTTACTAACTGCTCATGTTTTTCTTTACTTACCTTCCGATGTATGTCTAAGCACATGTGTACATATACGGTACTGTTCAGAGCAATTAGTGCCTTTCATTTGGGCGGTGACCATGCCCCTGCCTTGATCAACTCAACCAGATCCATTTCACGTTCTGTCTGTTGGCTGCACCACTGAACCACTCAATTTTCAGCCTAATTGAGCTTGCAGAAGCATCTCTGGTGGCTAGCCACGGTCCTGTTTGTATTTTGTGTGTGTGTGTGGGTGTGTGCGCATTCACAGTCCAAGCAAAGGCACACACACTGGGGAAACCAATTTTTCCCTCAATTAGACAAGCCATCGCCAGTCAACTGGTGTACTATATTCCTAAATTTGTCCTCAAATACAAACGATGACTAAAACACAAACACACACACACACACACACACACACACACACACACACACACACACACACACACACACACACACACACACACACACACACAAACAAGAGGTATCATGTAAGACAGAGTGGTGAAAAACAAGCAGATAACTACTTATGATGATATAAAGCAGGTCTGGCAGGTCTAGAATTGCACCACACTCTGAGAACAAACCTCGCCGTGTAATTATACCTCAAAAACATTTGTTCATAGCACACGTCATACTAATACGATGATAGAAAATATGCATATGGAAGCAAACACATCTGTATAAAACATGTTTACTAATCAATGCATGCAAAGGTTCACTGCAAATATATCCCCTAAACTGTTGCAATCAAATATTCACAGCTCGTTATTGTACAAACACATTCTGTTGACTGTTTTGTTTGTTACCTATCTCACCTCTCCTCCCCTCACCACCACCTCCCTACTACTCATGTCTCTCTTACACCCTGTACTCTTTCTTCTCTCCACTCCACTTTCCCGGTGCCTTTTAAACATACAATGCGCCTAATTGCTCTCACTTGAGTCCAGCCGTGACAGTAAGCCACACTGAACAGAGCAGCTGTGTTTTGTGTGTGTGCTCAGTCACACTTCTGTCAGCCTGAAGCTCTGAAAGAAACAGTGTAGACACTATCTGGTTAGGTGACTGGCAGTCGACCCAATGCCCCTTTGATAAGGAGACCAAGGAAAAATGTCCAGGGATGAAAAGTGAAACTAGGAGAGGAAAACAGAGAGAGAGAGGAATATAGAAGAGTCTATCCAGATAAATGACCTCAGTAATGTTTATGATGTTTGTCCTGTTTAATTACGGTACAGCCAGTTGAGGATACTGGGCTGATCGGTTGGTTAAACATCTATTTAGACGTCATTGATTGTTGTAGCTTTTGTCAGTTTACTACGGTGGCTGAGAGAGCTCAACGCATTGCAGCAAAAAACAAACTTATGCAAATGGACAAAACATCTTTACCATTTAAACAAATCTATTACTGCAAAAAATCTAATGTTTTTCATATCTGTTCAGAGCTATTCATATCTGATTTATGTATTCCTATTTGTTCGCACCCTGTTGTCCAGCCCCAAGCTAGCTAATATTCCTGAAGAGCTTAAATATAAAGCTATTTTACATAAGCCTCATACCTCTTTTGTTCTGTCATCATCTATTTTTTCTCACCATCTCTCTCTTCCTCAATTCACTGACGTACTACTCATTTTATCTCTCTATGCTGCACTGCTTATTTTTGTCCGTTTTATGGCCACTTTATCTTCCCGCTTGCTCTGCATCACATGGCCACAAACAGAGGTTTAAAAAACAAAAATATGATTTGACCATCCCCGAGTTTAAACTATGTTGGTGTCTGAGTGTTTTTCAAAGTGCAGGATTAGGCAAATTCTCTTGTCAAAGCTTTTAAAGAACACGGGTAAGTTGTATGATCCAGTCCAAATGAGGATGGATTATTTGGAGACTAGTGGATGAATCAGATATTTTACCTCTTGCAGAGGATACATAGTCATGGAGGTGAAAGATAATATAGGAAGACAGAGCTAGTCTGTTTTCCCAGCAGAAGGGCTTTGGCCCAGTTGTAGTTGTGCCAGTTGTTGACTGGACCATTGTCTGTGTACAAGCTGTTGTTTCTTGTGCTCCAACAATACTTTAATCTGTCGGCGCCTCTCTCCCTTGGACATTTGGAGGGTTTTTAGAACATATGGTCAAAATGGCAATGAGATTAGATTCCACTCTGTTCAGTAAATATATTCATGATTGCGGTCTGTTTTTCCTTCACAGCGAGGAATGCTGCACAAGCACAGAGACTGCAGATAGACCAGGCGCAAATGCCACCGTTCAGACGCGGGATCAGAGCTGACACCATTATGCCCGCAGAGCACAACCTAAACGAGCCTGACGGTGGGCGCCACAAGCTCAACTGCATGGCCGCTGTGCATCAGAGAGAGGGCAAGGAAGATGCTAAAGCGACTAAAGTCACGGTGAGGTCAAACTTTGCACTTCAGCCAATGGGGAGCCAAGAATAGCTGCCTGTCTCTAAAGCAGAGAAACAATAGTCTTTCCCTGTGTGTCTTCTTCACTTACATCTCAAATGGACAACAGAGGCAGAGAAACAGCTTTCTTTCTGCCAGTGAAACATGTCACCAGGGAGCCTTCATAAAGGCGTGGAGACAGCCTGCGAGTGTTAGAATTCTCGTGGCGATGTGCCCTTCAACCCTCTGTGTTTTAGTGACTGTACAAGAAGGTGTTAATTGTTCTTCTACCTTAAGGCACATCTTGTTCTTTCACCCATGGGTGCACATGCTAAATGTAATTTTGGCTGTGGTGCATATCTGTCTCAGACATTTTACACATTACATTTCTTCTGGTACGACCTGTGTTTTTGTGGTTTCACAACCCCCCTAACAGTCGAGACTATGCAGAATATATCTGAGTCTTGCTCACATAGGAAGAAGATTTTTAGAGTTGCTTTGCAATTCAATTTGGATTTGACTTTTCTGGGCTGATAGCCACGACTTAATTTGGACCAGGTTTCTCCCCAGCATAATTTCAGTGCGCTAGACCTGTGGAAAATCTTCATATTATTTTTTTCTGAGACACTTAGCTTCACCGCCCTGATTTTGAAGCTCAATTTGAGGAGTTTAATTTATTTTTAAGACAAGTGTGCCTACTGGCCAGAATCCCTGGCATCATGCAGTTTATAGTACTAGTTATAGTGTTAAGAGGGTTTGAGTCCAGCACACCATATCACAGTATGCTCATGGATTCTAATTTAGTTGAACTATAGTTACGTTTATGATGCAATACAGATGTAGTGATTGATGGATGATTGTAAGATTGTCTTAGAATAAAGACATACCCGCCTTTTGTATTCTACCATCTGTGTTGGAACAAGGTTGTGAAAATGAAACCAGAATTTGAGAAAAACCTATTATATATATGTGTGTGTGTGTGTATATATATATATATATATATATATATATATATAATATTGATTCTGTTCCAAATACCTGTTTTCAGTGTACCATGGGTGATCGTATGCGGGTGTATGGAACGTTGTTCACAAGCCACTGAAAAATGAAAGTCTCAAAGGTTTTGAAAAGGTCATGTTGTCATGTTCACAACACTTGACCATGAAGGAAAGTGTGTAACATTAAGCTTGCCGAGCGTTCATTCCCACTCTACCACACCAATATATGTCATTAGAAAGTAGCCATGAAGAATGTGTTATTAGATGCCTTGAAAGTCACTGAAATGTCATGGAGAAAACTAACTTTAATTAATTTTTTTTTGAAAAAACATTTTTGGCCATTGTTTTTATCATTCTAAGTATTAAGGTTTTTAACTAGCCAACAGTTTAGCCAGATTATCTAAACCACTTTATTCAGAGGTTAAACAGAGAGTGAAGGATCTGGGATGTACAGAACATTATTATATTGCATTGCCTGGTGTGAATGTCTTTTTCTTGGGTGTTAGGATCAGACTAAGGAAGCCCGGTTGGCCAGAGAACTTCAGCACATCAAACCGTTTGAAGAGTGCAACAAGACAGAGGCCATTGCCAACATGCTGAGCCAGGCCATCACCACTCAGCACCTGCTCTACGCCAGCCTGGGCTCTGCTGAGTACATGGAGTTTGTCCTTAAAAACCCCTTTAATGTACCCCAGACCATCACTATCCACAGCGATGATTCTGAGCTCAGGTAAGACTGTGTACTCTGCAAACAGTTTGCCAAACAGAGTCGACAGTGACTTGGTGTCAGGGTGGTACCCCATCCTTAACAGTTTGTTTTTCCACTGACAGAGAGGAAATCTAAGACACTTATTGTGTTTGTTGGTCATCTTTAAAATCGGGTGTATTCTACAAGTTTGTAGGTGTGTCCCCAGTCTAACACACCAACTGTGAGCAGATGTTTCAGTGCCGTATGTGTTTTGGCGTTTTCCATAATGAGAATGTAACAAACCGTGCCCCTCCATGAAACGGTGTTGACACGTTCTGAATGTGAGATGTATCCAATCCACAACTTTGCTCTTTGTAGTGACGATTAAGCCCTCCCCTTATTCCTCACAAATGTTCACCACCAGCATCTGTATCAAGGACTTAATGCAAGCTTGTAATATAGGAGCTCCAGAAAAAGACCAAACAATAGAGGGCAGTGAAGTAACATTATACTGAATATGGTCCATTATTAACACAAGAGGAAGCCGAAAAAAAGATACCTTGACATCAAACGCAACATCAAAACACCCTTGACATCAATATTTATGCATGGTTTGTAGTCCATTGTTGGCTTCTCATGTTACTGTATATAACAAGTCATGAGTGGTGTCTCATTCTGTATTGGAGTTAATTCACTTTAACTCAGCTCTCCTTTTGCAAGGCCACTCCAAACCAAGGCCACATCTGAAACAAACGGTAAATTGAGATCCATGAAACTTCAAGTCGAGCTCACAGTGCAGCCAATCATGATGCCCAAACTAATGTATCTTATCACAATCAGTCTGTCCTCTTTAGGAGGCTGTTGCGCTACATTCATCATTTTAGAACATTTAGAGTAAATCAACAGTCTAATGAGACTGGCAAGTGTTTTGATTTTTTTTAGGTATTGAAGCGTGTACAAATACTGAATTTAATCCTTCATATTAATATCGTTATGGTCGTTAGGTTATCACATTTATTATATCTGTTCTGATCCCCTAAACACTTTTTAAACAGTTAAACATTGGATGTCTTTTCAGCATTACTGTCCGTCTTTGGCTGATATTAGTCAGCGACACATATACCAGTAATGCTATGCAAAATGAAGCTCAGTTACTCTATAATATCATAAAACAAAATCTAAGCCGGTCTTCTGCAGTTACAAACACTGCTGTTTTAAATTAACCTCTGATGGCCTTATAAAACATTACAGACTTTAGTTTAGTTGCTCTCTTGTGTTAGTTCGTACATTAAGACCTGTTGATTTGTTGATTAGACTGAGCATGATAACAGGTTGGATTTTGGATTTTGGACTTTTTTGTCTAGATTTGGGTCATGGATTGTGTCTAAAACAAGAACATACTGTTGGAAATTAAGGAACAAATCTTTGAAAAACTGACATTTGTAAATTTTACCCATCAAATTTCAGGTCTTGTAAATTTTATTTTGCATTGTTCTGTTCAAAATATGTAATCAGGTAGGTAACACATTTATATTTTGTTTTAGGAAAGCTTGTGTTGCTTATGAATCGGTTTATGATCCTTATGGTTCTTGAAATAGTGGTTCTTGAAAAGTGTGAAACACCAACACTAGAAAGTCGAGATGCAGTGAGGTCATGAAGATGTTTGCTTGTGTGACTGTGCGTTTTATACAGGTTGTGGGAGTCTGATTCACTGCTTGCTCACCGTTTTGATATGATGCATGTGTGTGTACTCAAGGTGTGTGTGTTTGTGTTTGTGGCTGTTTTAGGATTTATTTATTTCTGTTTTGACACATCCTGTTTGTATGTTGTGGGTGCATTATTTATTCTTTGAATTTTCTAATTAATACTGAGACAGCTTTTTTGTATGTGTGTGTGCATGGCTTGCACATTTAAATTTTCCTCACAGTTGTGAGACGTGTGTATTTTTATTTATGAATAAACACAATTAATTATTATTTTTCCTGTACAAATAGCAACCACATCCAAACTCATTTTGCATGTGGGTCTGCATGAATGAATAAGATAAATTCTGACTTTTGTTGACTGTTAGCCTCCACCTAGCACTATGTTGCTACATTTCACTCTATTTTTCACACACATAATGCAGACTTACAAACAAAGAACGTTCTAGCTCCTTCAGCTGCACAATTAGTTGTCCTTGACACAGATGCTGACATTATGCTGGTGAGATGCTAAATACCCCCTGTTAATCCACACGTAGCAGCCATTATGGCTGATGTTTTCTGGATCACCCGTTCTTGGTATCCATGGCTGGTGTTTGTTTCCTTCAGTTAGTGTCGTTGTTAATCCCCTCACACTGAGTCTTTGGTTATGAATTCTGCTCATGCCTGAGCTTCGGATTAACATATATCACATTGATCAACAAAGGCTGCAGTGCACCATGGATGAATCATTATGGCATTAGCCCGGCCACCGGGCGTACCAGGTCTAATTGAGAGTCATCAATCCCTGCATCTGTCCTCTGCCCGGCTTAGCGCCTTGCTCATTTATTTATTTATTTTCGGATCAGGCTGCGTGACACTCTATGCCAAACCGTCTGCCGTCTCTTCTAAGAGCCAGAAAGATACAGTACCAGTCAAAAGTTTGGACACACTTTCCCATTCATTTGAATGAGAAGATGTTTCCAAACTTCTGACTAATACTGTATAAGTCTACTGTATACTGTATTTGTTGTGTGAGAGTCAAAATCAGGTCAGTCAGTCAAACTGAGACAGGCGCTGCCCAAAACAATATCAAACTGCTCTGGATTATCCATGCAGCAAACAGTAAAATGTTTAATGATACTAATACTGTTGCATGTTGACTGTGGTATTTTATTTCAGATCAGTGGCTCTGTTATGTATGTTGTTGTCATGCATGTGACTGTGGTCTCCACAGAGGGATGAGGAGAACGAAAATGTAATCAAGTTATTATTGACTATGTCTGTATCAGGGTTGGATATTTTCCTGCAACTTTAAAATGATTTATTTCTGGGTTTCTATAACTTTTCCTGGGAAACCTGGGATCTCTGTGTTTAGTTGTAATATTAGGACGATCTTCTGATCTGCGTAATTTGTTGAATGCTGCTCTCCACTTTGATTTGGGGATGGAGGCCTGTGTATCTGAGTCATCCACTTGTTGAAAGGCCGGCATAGTTTTCTTTTATAAATTTTGTACTCTGCTGTGTTCACATTAAAGAATATTTTACCATAAAACTGAGCTGTAAGCTGGTATTTTAAGATAACAAGTAGTCTGTAGAAACGTCTGAGGCTGAAAAGTTGATCCATTTACAGTATATTACCATAATAATGCACTTCATGGACAATAGTACTTAACTACGATAGTTGCATGGTAGCAACGTTGAGATCTTTGTTTCAGTACCAATTGTATTCTGCAGTGCATCAACGCACTGGCACACAAGAAACTTACTGCAGAAATCCCTCCAGGGAAAAGCAGTACTGTAGATTTTGGAATTGAATTTGAGAATTGCGGAGAAATCCCAGTATTCAACCATTGTCTGTATACAGTATATCATTGCCACATGTGTGTCTGTTGTTGGGACATATAGAATTCACAACTTTTTTTTACACCAACCATCTGCCAAGTCTTTGTGGGGCCAGACAACTTGTACACGAACAACTAAACTTGCCTTTGTACTCCTGTTATTCAGGACTGCATGAACCACAGCTTGGTCAGTGCACTGAGGCTACTCTGCTTTTACTTCCTTGTCAATATTTCAAATTCAATATTTGACAAGGAGCTTTCTTGAGAACACAAACAAGGCTGTGGATTCAGCTCTTTTTTCAACAGAAACAAACAGAAAAAGTGTGACCCTCAACCTAAAATCCAGCATCAGGCTTTGAAGGGAGAGTACTTCGAGAGAGGCTAGGGTAGCTGTAGCTTTGATGTTAGCAGTGGTTTAACCAGAGGCTCCTCTTGATGTGGAGCACATGTTTGCTACCTGTTGCCATCCATTTTGCATGGTTACCTTTTACATTTGGCCTCACAGAGCCCGGTGTGAGCCATGTCTGCTGGCAAGAAGAAAGACAAGAAACTGTACTGCTCCTGTGCTGCTGTCCTGCAACTTTCTCTGTCATTATTTCTCCCTCTCATTATCTGTCTTACTACACTTTCTCAACCCTGCATTCATTCAGTTCTTGACATCCTTTAATCATCATCTTTATTTTGTTCCTTCTCTCTGTTTCCTCTGTTTGTCTCAGTCTGTCCTCTTCACCTCATGCCTTGTCCTATTTTCTTTCTTTAAAAATGAACCAACCCGGGGTTTTTCATGGAGGCTCAGTTGGAACACAAAGCCACAGGCAAAGTGTTTTATACCAAATGCACAGGTGGGGATCTCCAAATAAGTTCCATGGAATTGACTGTTGCATCTCGTAGAGCAAGCGAGGTGGGGCCCTACTCTCCTTTTGAGAGATATTTCTCTCTTCATGCCTATGGGTTGGAACCTTTGAAGTTTAAAGCAGCACTTCCCTTTATGCATTTATGCGTGGAATTTTTGCATTCAAAGGAAGAGGAGAGAGTGGAGACGAGACCTCTTTCTGTTGAAATATGTTATCTCCTCCTGTTCCTTTCTCCCTTGAAATCCATTTGTTGGTGGGCGGGGGGCTTTCTTTGACCTCTATACACCTTTATGAAAGCTACTGTCTGTAATTAAAAGGAAAGGACAGTGTTTTGTGTAGTGACTGCTTGACCATGGAATTTACCTCACTTGGATTGTTGGCTATACAGTGAACTTTACGTTGCTAGAGCACAACAACATATTACAATTTATGCTAAAAGGAATAGTTCAACATTTTGGGAAATAAGCACCTTTGCTTCCTTTCCAGTAATGAGATGAGAAGATAACCATCAATCTCATGTCTTTATCTCATGTTGTTAAGTACGGACCTGAAGTCAGGATATGGTTACTTACAAACAAACACTTACAATTATTTCGTAAGTCGCCCATGTTTTAATTCTTTCAGTGGCTTCATGTGAACAGAAGTAGAATGTTAGCAAAGTAAATTATTGGCAAACAAGAAATCATTTGGTGTTACTTCTATACTAAATTTATAAATTTACTACATCCTGTTTCCAAATGATAGCCAATACTGACACTAGTTTAGTACATCCTTGTAAATGCACAAGATAAATGGCACTACTGTACATTACTGTTGCACTTGTCTGTATCTCTGACATTTAACAATGCCTCCCTTTGCTCCTAGAGAAATGACGTTAATGTATAGTACATGTTATGTTATTTTAAAAGCTTTCATTATTGCACACAATACAGAAGTGGAGTTGGACCTGGAGGAATAAATACAAGTACTGAGAAATACATTGTCAACAGAATGTTAATGGAAGACTCACTGACATGAAGGTCAGTTTAGTAGTCTTACTACTCAGACTATTGTATGATGTCTTGTCTTCTGTGGCTCTGGGGGAGCATGGGAAGTTTAACATCCTGTGATCTTGGAGTTTGACTAAAAGTCAGGATGTCTCTGTTGAATCAATTTTGACTATTCTTTTTTTTATCTGTCTTGAGAGTCCCCCAATTTTAAGAAAGCACCATACAAAATCTTTGAAATATCCCTTAAATTCCTTGTTACACTGTTACTTCCTTTAAGGATCATGATGTTAGTATGTTCTGCCCAACAGCAAAATCTCAACAGCTACAGGGCACATTTCCACAAAGTTTGGTGTGGATGTTCATGGTCACAGAGGGATGAATCCTCATGTTTTTGGTTA
The DNA here is from genome assembly GCF_963924715.1 of Thunnus thynnus. NCBI lineage: Eukaryota > Metazoa > Chordata > Actinopteri > Scombriformes > Scombridae > Thunnus > Thunnus thynnus. Next base: position 9,925,243 of record NC_089522.1, on the reverse strand, counting down.
ACCAATAACTTTAATCTAACACCACGATCAGGCCAAAATGTTTTCTTGTACCAAATAAAAAATCTAATGAGTAGATTGCCATGAAATATACTGAGCACAGTCTTTCTCCCCAGAGGATGAACCATTCTCAGATTGGACACTCTATGAGCTTTTAGCTACCCTCAAGACAAAATGGCTACTTTGCACACAAGATATATCTAAATCTAATATCCAGATTGTCAAGAAATTTGCTGAGTACATTCATGCTCTCAAGATGGTAATCCTTTTGATTTGAATGACATCTTGGCCTTTGATGTACCACAATTCTCATAATATCTGCACTCATCTGTTTAATTTTAGCCAAACTACTGTTAAGGCTTGAAGAGTGGGAAAAAACCCCCAAAACATCAGTATGTTGTTTGATCTGTTCAATACCATCTTATCATTGGGTGTAATGATCGTTGCAGTGTGGGTTTAGACTTTTATTCCTGATCGAGTAACAAGTCCAACTCTGATCCTCGATGGATCCCTTAAAGATGAGCTGGCCCTCATCTCACTCATGTCCTTTAATCTTTCCATCCAGTGTCATCACTAACATAGAGGAGTGGCGTTACTTCAAAGCACTGACCAAAACTCCTACCTCGCTGGAGGAGAACATGTTCCACTTGGACGAGGGTGCCCCAGGTCCCAGGGTTTATCTCCGGCCCAAAGAGAGCATCCACATTCCCCTGAAATACCAGAGCTTCCTCTGCGACCACACCATGGCCCTTCAGGTACAGTTAAGACCAGACGTTGATACTGATGCAACTGTTTGCAATGGTCAACTTATTTTCTATGAACACCATGTTTTAGGAATGATAATTATAGCAGGAAGCAGTATGTTTGACAAGCTGGATTGTACTTTAGCATTCAAATGTTATGCTTGAACCCTTGAAAAGAAGACTTATTTTTGATGTGAGAACACCATGATGTCGAGAGAAGCTGAAATTTCATAGATATAAATGTCAGCACACCTGAAGGATTATTAACCATAGCTGATCTATTCCGAGGGCAGGTTACACACATGTAAAGGCCATTCATGCTCGACTGCTGGTTTGATTCCAAAAGGACAGTTTAAAATAAGTGTCATTTACATAGGCTGTGCTCTAATCTCCTGCATGATTTTACACCCTTTGCTTCTCTTCTGCTCATTTTGATCATTCACAGTCTTTCACTAATGTGCAGATGTAATATTTTCTTTGCAGTCATTTTGTGTTTTTTGATAGATGATCAATTTTGATAATAATTCGGCTTCTTATCAAATCCTCACAGGGTCCGAGCTTCCTACCTACAGGCAAAAGTTCTGAGATGGCCAAGAAGAATCTATCCAATATTGTTGCTGCCAAAACGATCAAGGTACAGAGTGTGCTACTTGTGCTTCATGCAATATTTTCTGTGTAGTCGACCATCTTTATCTCCAGCTGAAGTCTTGTGCTTCTCAATCCCTGATTTGTTTGTCTCCAGGCTGGAATTATAGTAAGCTATGGATTTGAGGTGCAATGTGGATGTACAGTATGTTTTTCTGCTATGATAAGAGCTTAAATGTAGTCCATTTTAAAAATGTTTTTGCATCTTAGGGTGTATAAATTGGATTCAGGAGAGTAGAGTAAGATAAAACCACCTAAAGTCAGTGTATAGCAGGAAGCCTTTGATTTGGAGTTAAGTCGAGTTAACCTTCTCCTGCATGCCTAAGTCTAACAACATCTAGTGTACACACACGCTCCCAAACAGCCCTCTGCGGAGTGGCAGTGCGCCTCCTCCTCCCTCCCCTCCTCTTCCACACAGTCACAGCTCAGACACAAAGAACACTTTGAAGTGTCAACTCTTTAAAAAGTTACACTAGCCAGACAAGATTGTCAAGCAAAATTATATGCTGGAAATCACTTTTATCTTACTGAACATTGTTTATCTTCTCCAACTGGCAAATGTCAGGCTTGAGAGTTAACTATCTCCAATTGGAGGACAGCTTGACACGTCTGGCTAATTTATTTTAAATGAACCATGCATATACAGTATTACTCTGAAGTTGTTTTCCCATTTTAAGCACTTATTCAGTCGTTTAGAATATGTAAGAAGTTTAGAGGACGGAGGAACAATGTGGATGTGCTTATTTGGATGTACTTCAGATAAGATGATGTGCTCTATATCTTCTTATGATGTAATGTGCTCTGCAGCACCTGTACGCTACAGCTGTCACCAAAATTAACTTCTGTTACTCATGAATCCATTCAAAATGAAATTTTGTGCCTCTCTACAAACATGAGCTTGAATCTAAGCTTACATTATTGGCACATGGCTTTAATGAGTACAGTACCCTGAAGCTCTCCCATTGCACAGGGTGATGAAATATTTGCCAGTCTGCCAAGCATGTGTGTGTGTGTGTGTGTCTCTGCCTACGGTATGTGTGTATTTGTGTGTCAGTGTCAGCACTGCTGCTCTGAGCAAAAATCCTGTCAAAAGGTCAAAGAGGTCAGGTCTGGATCAAATCTGTGTCCCGCTAAAACTGACAAGCCCCAACAGCAGAGCTGTCAGGATGCCAGCTTTGGCACCACTGTCAGTCAGTACACATCACCAGAGCCAGATATGGGCCACTCCTGCAGGTCAGCATGAGCCCGCAAATCTGACGCATCAACGATTTGGACAGCTGCTGTTTGGCAGGGATCAACTTCTGTGAGTTTGTGAATCAATGACCAAAATGTGGAAAGTTAACTTCAGAGTACAGTTCATTACCCATGGCTGAGTTCTTGCTCATAGTATGTTCATCTGTGCAGTAGTAATAAAGGTCCTCTTCATTACTAGGAACTATTTTTGTATTGAAGCACTGCATAGATTGACTTGCACTTTGTCTATTTCTGTAAGAAATAATTGATGGGTTGGAATCTATTTTATTGAGATTTCCCATTTTTATCATTAATAATGCACTGCAGTTTGTAGTATGTGGGCGTCAGAACATTACACCCTGATTTGATTAGCAATTATTTCATTGAAAATCCATAGGTATTCCACAATAAAAGTGTAGTGTGAGTCAGGCTCTGTGCAGGCCAGGTCAAGTTTTTCCACACTGAACTCAGAAAAAACATTTTTATATATAAAGCATATTATGGATATCGAGTTCCCCTACCTTTATTTTTAACATCAGACCGCTATAATTGATTGTAAGCAGTTACCCCAAGAAATCCTGCAGAGTTGCAGGTGTGTGCATAAAGGACTCAAAAAGTTAATGAGAGAGCCTTCAATGCTCTAATTTCACTGTTGGACAGCCTTAAGTTCTGGCGGACTTGGAAGACAGACTGTCTGTGAGTCTGTTACATTGGAACTGTGGTTCACAGTATATTAGGACCAGAATGATTGCTGTCCTTATATGTTATTTATGTTGATGAAATCAACAGTTGGTTGCGCTGCATCTTAACATTAATCTGTCATCTCAACAGCAATGATCAGAACAGCGATGATCTACAGTACAATGTACTCTGATTACTTTCAGTAAACCTCTGATTACTTTGCTGCTATAACATGTAATTAAATTAACAAGACAAACAAGTGGTGGTGGTGGTTAAGTGTGATTTTCATCTCCTCCAAACACTTGAATGTAGTGATATTAAAACTATCAAGTTTGAGGTGCTTTAGGAATAAAGACCATGTTCATCCCAGATGGCAAATTTGTCTGTCCAGTAGTTGTTGGGATAGCTGTACCAAATGTGAGCCAAAATGTTGAACGACTTACACTGAAATCTTTAGGCCACATAACTTACTTGTCTCTGCCACTGAATAGTTTTGTACTAATATGGTTTTGTAATAGTCAAAAAATACACTTACTCGCAGTATTACAGTGTGCAATCCAGCAGCATTTTTGTGAACTCTGAAGTGATATTCTTTATTCTGTGTAATCTATAATTCCTCAACTCCACTTTAGTTATGTATACAGCAGTATTATCAAGCCAGCAAATACTAGTTTAAGATGTTGTAGAGTACGATGGTACGTGAGAGGGTTAGCAATGCCAGTGTGTTTGCATAAGTTGATGTATGTGTGTATACAAGCTATCGTAACTATATGTAATTAGTGCATAGAGTATGTATGAACACATTTGTGTTGATTTGCACAGATCCTGAGGGCTGTTTTAATGCAGCAAACTTCAAAGCACATTCAGCAGGTCTGTGGGGGTTTTAGTAGTCGGATTAAAGCCAACTTTTATATTCTGGTGTACGGTGTGCTCCATCATCATCATGCTCTCTGGTGAATTTTTGAATAAAACTTCTCAAAGGCTTCTTTTTAAAAGCTGTGCATGTTGTTTAAAAGTGAACTGCCGGAGGAAGAAAACATGTCAATTCCAGTTCTGTATTTCACTAAAGAGAGTCAAGGAACTAGAATGAAGGTATTCTCTAAATGTCTAATGACACAGGACCAGTAATCTTTGAGGGTCTCACACACACACACACACACACACACACACACACACATACACACACACAAGAAAGCAGGGAAGAAAGTGCAGATGAACTAATTTAGTTAGTTGGTGCTGTTTCCAGAGAGTAACTCAGCGGGGTAAGATAAGATAAAATAAGATAAGACTCCCCAGAGGAGAATTTGCATGTTATTGCATGTTAGAACGGTACAAGAAAGAAGTCTGAAGAGGTAGGGAACAGATATAGAGATGTTTAAAATAGTAAATACAGCGAAATAAGAACATTAAGTAAATGATATTCAAAGGCTATAGCCATAGTATATATATTACCAAGCTCAGACCATGACTTGAGCATCTGGGAACATGGCAACATCAATAATGAGAAGTCTGAAGGGGTCAGAAGTAAATATTGATTTTGATAAGGGGTCGCAAGCTGAAGGTTAAGAACCACTGGTTTAGATGATCTGACTAAAGTGTTTGCTTGTTTGTAACATGTCTCATCATCTGACAGCTCTTATTTTTGCCCGTCCAACCTTTTTGTAGTGATCTCACTGCTCCCACTTTTCAGCAAATACTCTGTCGAGCACAATGTTATCATAATGGATAGAAATGGTGGACAGATTACAAAGATAAGACCCAGATTGTAATAAACTGCCATTCTGTTTTATTAGTTTGGCTCTCACTGAGGAGTTTTACTACCCTATGATGATATAAATGCTGTTTCATGGCGCTGGATGTCTAACATCATGCAGGGGAGTGTCATGCTGCTGATACTGCAGACCTTTCACCTTCTCTCCACAGGTTATGTTCAAAACAGATGACGGCAAGCCGGTGGCTATCTGCCAGGTCAATGTAGAGCCGACACCCCACGTTGTCGACCAGACTTTCAGACTTTACCACCCTGAGCTCTGTTTCCTCAAGAAAGCCATCCGCCTGCCGCCATGGCACGACCCCTCAGGTAGCACAGGTTACTCCTGTTATCAGCCATTACTCTTCATCCCACAGCTCCCATCCCTGCTCCTGTGATTGTGTTGAGATTAGATATTTCATATGGGATACACTGCACTTTTATAAAATTGCATATTATTGCATTTGTAGTATTGGTTTCATGCCTAGTGAATAAATCTTCAGCAAGTACACTGACTTACTCACCAGGAGGAGCATAAACATGTACGTCAATGTGCACATTCAGTTACACAAATACAATAACATTTATATAATGCAGGTCGGCGGATGAGAATAAATTATGTATTTGGTCTCCTTTTTATTGTGTTTTTACTAAAATATCAACAAAAACAAGCTTATATAATACATTTTCAATCACCAAAAAAGGACAATAACAACAGAGAGGCAGGAAATGAAAAGCAAGTAAAAAAAAAAAATGGAATGGATAAAATGAAGAAAATAGAACAGCATGTACAGCACATCATGTATATTTATGTGTATATATGCATATATGTAGACTTGGTGGTGTTTAAAATGATTCCAGTCATAAAAAACTGCTTAAATACACCATGTAGCTCAAGTTCTTTGATCATCTTGTGCATAAATCTACCATTCTTTATCTTTCTTGTTAATGGGTTATCCAGTTGCAGACCCAGATGCCAGGTCTCACATTTCCGTACGCTGCAGTGACCCTAACATCATCTGCCAGACAAGGATGTTGGTAAGATAATGACATTATTTTTTAGAGTGTATGTTTCAGCCCACATTATTATTAGCAGTTGATAGCTTTAAGACCATTTCTTATTCAGGGGAGGAAAGCGCTTTATTCTGGCGCTCGTTATAAATTGCATGCTTTTTTGATACACAAAAGGCTTGCCCTTACACCATGCCATACACTTTTAAAGTGCTAATATGGGGTTTCTTTTATTTCTGCCTCTTTCTTTTCTTTTACCCTTCCATTTGAACATCTGTGTGCGTTTTACTCTGTTTCTGTGTAGGTGCCGGGGGAGCCTCAGGATGTGTACTTGAAAGTGCCAGGGAGTCCCAGTCCACACATAAAAATGTTCTTTGTGATGGTTTTCACGTATGTATTATTTACTGAACAGGCATACTGTACACAGTGAAGGCCCACACACATACACACACACACACACACACACAGCTTAGCCTGAAGAAGCATTCTATTTTGGACTAATTAAATTGTTCACGCAGGCTTGAATTAATGAACTAATCAGATGGAGGTTTGGTGGTCTGACTGCCTGAAGTTACAGCACTCGTCCTCTACTCTTCCAAATCTCCATCAGGATTAGACCAATATTATGTGCGGGTCTTATAATATGTAGGGCCACTGTTTCCCTCTCATTAAAGTCAGGAGTTTGTTAGTCAACTCTCATATTATTGGCATGTTGAAGTTTTGACTGGTTACATATTTACTGCAGAACTGATCTGCTTTGCTTTTCTATTGGAAAGTTACCAAGTGGAGATTTTTGTAAATCATCAGTTATGTTTAGATTCAGTGTCTTTTAACAGAAACACTGTATGTTTGGAGCTGAGTCAGTGAGTTGGAGGAATTTCCATCCTCCAGAAACAAAGCCAATTTGAGTATTTTGAAAACTCCATATTTGCTGGATATCAGTCTCTTCTTTGTCTTGTATTGGTACTTGCTCAGTGTGTTACTGCATGCTCGTGTACATGCAGTGTGTCCTTACGCAGGTGCACAACAAACAAACAAGACAGGGACCCGCTCATAAACATTGCTTCATAGCACAGCTAGTGATCAGAAGTGGTACCTCTGATTATTTTCTAATGAAAGATTTTGATTGGATTCTGCCCAATAGAAAAAAACTCATAAATTTGTACAGGAAATCGACACAATAACAAGCACACAGGTAACATTTAGTTTACGGGACCCATAGTTCCTCATATGTTTCAAAATGGGAACCTATATGTAATTTATTAGGAAGGCTCTGGGAAAAGACAATGTAATTTAGTGCTTATTGTTGGGAAAATGGAGACTCTTCACAGCAGGTTAGCTGAACATGCAAAGATGTGAAAGTTCTCCACAGGTGTAAATTACAGGCAAACATACAATTCAACAGTTTAGGAGATTAAGGTTTCAAAGAAAAGATCATTTGCTGAAATGAATCTCTTTCTTCTTCTCTTTCTTCCCTATAAATATGATTTATAACAATTCTTCTTCATTTTTTCTACACCTGCCACCCTCTGAATATCCTTACAGATGTGGCTGAAATTATCGTTACCCTTGCATTTTAATAAGATAATGCACCATTTGCCCTGAACAGTGTTGAAATTAAAAGATATTTTACTATCAATGCATGTCTACGTTTGGTTTGCAGTGGAACAAAACTAAAAAGTTGTGAAAATAACTGAATTCATGTTTGTTCTACAAAGACATTCTAAAATAGCCTCAATTATTGGTACCCTTTAGAAATTGTAAGAAATAATTGATTTGTAGTGATACTTTAAGCAGAGTATTGTGTTTTAATTAGTATCACAGGTGTTTTGATGTTATAATCACTCATGCAGACACTTTAAAAGGAGAAAATTACTCACTCTGCTGTTTTGTGCCACTGTGTGCATCACACTGAACATGGAAAACAGAGGGGAAACTAGAAAGTGGTCTGAAAACATTAGAAAAAAGGTAATAGCCAAGCGCGGTCAACGTAAAGGTTACAAGACCATCTTGTAACCTTTACGCAATATTATTAAGGCCTATGGAACTGTAGCCAACATCTCTGGACGTGGTCGCAAGGAAGGAAGATCCAGGAAGACACCACTTTTAAGAGGAAGACACAAAAAAGCCTGACTGGACTTTTCCAAAACGTATGTTGACAAGCTGCAGTCCTTCTGGGAGAATGTGCTTTGGACAAACGAAACAAAATTAGAGCTTTTTGGTAAATCTCAGCAACCCTTTGTTTACAGAAGAAAAAATGAAGCCTTCAAAGAAAAGAACACTGTGAAACATGCAGGAGGCTCATTGATGTTTTGGGGTTGCTTTGCTGCCTCAGACACTGGGTGCCTTGAATCTGTGCAGGACACAATGAAATCAGAAGTCTATCAAGGCATTTTGGAGCTGAACATACAGGCCAGTGTCAGCAAGCTGTGTCTTAGACGCAGGTCATGGGTCTTCCAGCAGGATAATGACCCCAGACATACATCAAAAAGCACTCAAGAGTACATGAGAAGAAAACGTTGGACCATTCTGAAGTGGCCTGCTATGAGTCCTGATCTGAATCCCATTGAACATCTGTGGAAAGAGCTGAAACTTGCAGTTGGGAGACGGCACCCATCAAACCTGAGAGAACTGGAGCAGTTTGCTCAAGAAGAGGCCGAACTACCAGTGGAGACGTGTAGAAACCTTATTCAGAGTTACAGAAAGCACTTGACTGCAGTTATTGCCTCCAAAGGCTATGCTACAAAATATTAAGTTGAGGGTACCAATATTTTCATTTGTTTTATTGTATTAAATAATATTTTAAGTTGTGAATCAAAAGCAAAGTTTCAGTTATATTCAATAAATTGAAAATTTAGTTGTTTTTTTTTTAAAAAAAGGTGGAAGGGTACCAATATTTTCAGTCACGTCTGTATGTATCCTGACTCCTCCAAGTTTGCACACATTCCAAAATCAACCAGTACTGCTATGTTGGAATAATACCGTGTAGCTTAAGCTTTTTGTGTTAATTACCTTGTGTTAATTGTGTTCATTTGTTTACAGACAAAGTTATTTAGGAATATGTACCATGTGAGCGCAGTATAAATGAAAATAATGGAGTTGTTAAATCTAGATTTTTTAAACTTGGCTGTTGTACACAAGATTAGCTAATAATGCAGGACCCTTCTTAATAGATATTGTACTTTCATGGTGCAATTTTCCTAACAAATTGGCAGTTAATGAAATTACCAAAATCAATTGACATGTGGTGAAATTGTTGAATGAACAGAATGTTGTCTGTTTTACATAGCTAGTAGTCCTGTCTTGTTTAAAAGAAACCTCCTAGGAAATTATTAAGAAATTACAGCACCTGTCAAATAAACTAGAACACCTATTGCAATCCAGTGTGAACATTTTTGGCACTGAAGTAGCAGCATGTAAAATGCTGAATATCATCTGAAAACATAACTTATCAGCAGCTCCAGTCCAACATTAGTGATATTGTGTCTGCCTTCAAAAACACTTGAATCCAAATGTCCCTAAATGCTCCTTGAGTGCTGTTGTCACAGAGCAGAGCTTAGAAGGTGGCTACATCGCCTCCCACTCACAGCTCTCAGAGCCAGCTCGGGCCACTGAGACAGAATTCCCTTCGTCTCAGCAGTGAGGGGATGATGATGATCATGTTGCTGCTTATTAAAGTGCCAGCACACCCGTAGATCAGCCCTCCTCATCTCCGACCTCATGCTGCTCCTGCTGAGTCTCCAGGGGGCCTCAGCTTAATTGTTCCTGATAATGTTTTTCTCTGTAGTGATAAGTGGATGGCAGCACCCTCCCAGATCTGGCAGATTTACGTGCATTTCATGGAGCGCGTGGACGTCAGTTGTGTAACTGGCCAGCGGAACTGTCAGTCACTGGTGCTGAGGGGGAAGCAGGCTGTTCGCAAGGTCCAGTGTTTCTCATCACACCCCCAGGAGATTGAGGTACGCACCTTCAGTTAGAAAAAGTAGTAAATTAAATGTGTTGTAACTTTATTATACCGTCAATTGAGTCTGGTCCTGGTTTATAATGGCTTTTCTGCAGAAAATCGAGTCATGCTGCACTCTTTTCCTTGTAGTCCAAGTTCAAAGCAACCTCACATTCATTCCAGTCTGGCAAACAACCTACTATTGAGGCATATGTAAAAGCAGGAGTCACCTCTCTGTGGAGAGCAGAGGTCTTCACAATTCCATTTGGTTTCTCGTAACCGAGACCAGACCCGGAACACGAGTTAGGCCACATCCAAACTATACTTTAGTGTAATTGAGTTGTGGAGGGTCTCATTGCATTGCTGAGGGTCTTAGGTCTGTGTGCCACTATTTCTAATACCCGCGGGGATCTGAGTAGACCCGCTGTCAGCTCTGATCAAGTGGTGCCTCGTAATAATCACAGCAGAGAATTTTGTTTTTTGAGGCAGATGGAGAGTGTGAACTGTGAAGTGAAGGAATAACCGTCATGTATTGCTGCTCTTTTGGACGGCAGCTGCTCGTTAATTGATGGAGCATCATGATGCTGCCAGTGTTGGTGTTCTCTCTCTATTTGGGTCTGTTCAGATCAGCTGCCTTCTGGATCAGGTCTAATTATCCTTGGGTCTAATTCAGAGCATGTCTCACGGACCTCGGACCTTCCTTTCGGATCTTTTTCTTTTTTCTTTTTGAAAATTAATGTATGCATGTCAGGTTCAGTTACAGTAGGGGCTCAGCACTGGGCTGCTTTTTAATCCTAATGATTTTTCTTCTTTTAGAGCAATTGACTTTTTTCACCATCCCTTTTTTTAAATGATTGTTTTTTTTAATTGGACAAAACACAGATGACACAAATCAGAAGCAACATACAGAACAGGGAAGAATGAAATAAAAACAGCTTACATAATGGGAAATTGAGATTTTTTTTCCAGTATTAGCCGTCATCAAACTGCATACACGCAATTGATTCCATGCAAATTATTCTCTTAACAGCAGGAAACAATAGAACAGCAACCGTCTCTTTTGTAATAACCTCAGGTTGAGATTCAAGTCATTATCATGAATGTGCAAATGTGGATTGACAGCATAATAAGTCTTTTCATGTCATTTCATTTCATTTTATTAGGTTCCCCCATTACTTCCCGCAATCATGTCAGATCATGTCGGGACACAATTTGACACAACCCGAAAAAAATTAGTACTGGCTGTATGGCTGTATGCTCCTTGAACATATAAAAAAATGTTCCAGGAGTGTCAGATTGCCCTCAATTTTTAATAGATTGTTTCTTATTCATAACTGGGTACAAGAGAGAGGAGATTTTGACAATGCTTCTCACTCAGAGCTGCAGTAAAAGGGCATTGCATATTACTCATATAAAAAAAAAAATAATAAAGTGATGGACTGTCACAGCCACCATGGTTGCATACAGTACGACCCGAATGTGTTTTCCCTGAAGAAATAGGGTACTGGCTGAAAAAGCGACAGATGTATTTTTAAAAGATTTCACCGTATGCATCAGCGGCCGCTTTGATCTGACTCTCGGCAGGTTAGCTCACTGTGGAATGCATCGGAGGAGTCTTATAAAACAGGATAAAGCTCACCGCCAGAGAATAGCTTTGCTTTTCTCAACAGATTGAAAAGGAGCTGCACAGTAAATCTCATTCTCACATCCTTCTGTCTCTCTGTCACTTTTCTCCCTCTACTTTCTCTCATTTCATTGTCGGCCCCCTCTCTTTGCCTTTATCACTGAACCTCATTCGCCCTTCTCTCACCCACTCTCTCCTGTAATCTGTATACTTCCTCTGTTTTCCTCTGTTAACCACCTTTTCCCATTAATTCTGTCCTTTTCTATACCTTCCTCCCCTCTTCTTCTAAATGTCTCTCTTCTCTTCTTTGCCATATCACTCTCTTTTGTTACTCGGTGAATGTGTCTCTTTCCCTTTTATTAATTCTCTACATTCTCACAAGCCACCCAATCAACCACAACCTCACACCCTGCTGCCAAACCCAATCAAACCATTCTCCCATATCTTCTCTGTAGGTGGACCCCAAGGGTGTGTTTATTTTGCCTCCTGCAGCAGTGCAGGAGCTCCAGCTGAATGTGCAGCCATGGCGGGCGGGCAGCCGCTTCCTGTACGTGAACGCGGTGGACGTAGAGCACCGACGGCTGGTCACTGCTTGGCTGCTTTGTCTCAGTGTCCACCGGCCTGTGCTTTCCAAGGTTGGAGTTGTTTTCTTCTGGCTTTACTACTTAAAGATCTCCTCCAGATATGTATTAAGAAATATAAAAATGCTTGCTTGTCATGTGTCAGATTTGTTTCTTCCACAAAGTATAATAACAAGAAGAAAAATACATTTTTGGGTGGAGTACAACTAAAAATTGCTATCTGTGTGTTTTTATTATGTCTTCATCTTCAGTGTAAGCACTTGTATTTCTCTCACAGAACAAACAAACAGTGTAGCCAGTATTATTCAAGGCCTTGGTAACTATAGGTGGCACTCATTTTTTTTCTCCTCATCTTTTTGAATTCTTGAGCAACATCACAGTTCCAGCAGCAGGATGACTGTGTAAAGGCGGTGCCAGGCGTCTGCTTGAAGAGCAAGCGGTGGAGCACTGCAGTGTCAAAGTCACAGACCTGCTCATCACAGCCTCACTCATCTGCTCCACAAATGGTTTCCTTTACATTTAAGCCCGCCTCCCTATCGTTAGTAGACAATCTCTTTATAGATTTTGCACAGCTGCAAGTCACAAAGAATCCCTCATTTTGTCATTTCATATCGAAGTAAATGTCCTTGCAAAATACTGCAGAATGTGCTAGAAGCTTGGTGAAGTTGTAAATACTTGTGCTAGCTGGTAAGATAATGTGGTTGGCAAGCTAACCAGTAGCATGCTTGTTAGATGGTAACATGTCACCACTAGCCAGGTTTCACACAGTCTCGGTGTCACAACTCTGACAGAGGACGGTTATTTAAAATACGCTTCCTCCATTTTGGATTGTCTGGCTCTTTTCTCCCTCAAGGTCAACACTGTCAAAACCGTATGCAATTGGTCAGCAACTCGAATTGGGATTGAGTTTACCAAATTTGTTAAAATGTATTTATTTTTATTTTCACATAAACACAGCAATATATAAAGTGAACATGATCATATAGATTGATATAGATGAAGTTGTCAAAACTACATTTTTGTTCTTGTAAATACTGGTGTGCAGAGTTTGATTTTATCTCACTTGATCATCAGTTTCGGACCCCCAGTGCACTTAAAGTTTCACAGTATGTGGTGATCGCCAGTAAGATTTCAGATTCAGTTCTTACAACAGCTCTTGCTCCCATTTTGCTTTTCTCAAGAACAGCGATGTGATGAACAGCTCCCTTAGAGGTCTGAAAAACCTCTAAGCCACTCACAGTCACATTCAGTGCTTATTGGACCGTCCTGGTGGTTTTCTGGGGCAGCTGGACATTCCCAACCCCTTTATGGCTACTGTCAAGAAAGAGCTAAGTACAGCTGATCCCAAGCCAGCGCTCAAAGCCGATCCACTATATAACTGCTGTCTGCCTTTTCTTACCAACTGTCTAATTAACTGAATATGTGCTTGACTGGCCGACTATCGAAAGCAATGTTCTCATTACATCTAAATGTCTAAATTCAATTTCCCCCCCTCACATATTATGCATATTGATGTTGAAATCACTCTAATCCACAGATATATGCACCCAGTCCAATTTCTTTTGTTATCTGGGTTTTTTAAACTTGTGTTACAAAGGTGGATCTTGAGGCCTGCACCCTATGTGCAAATTGTGCACTCAATAAAATATCAGCACTTTGGAGCAGAGCCTAAATAATTAGTGACCAACCAGTTATGGTACTAATTGTCTATGTACGTACGTGTGTGTGTGTGTGTGTGTGTGTGTGCGCGCACAGGCATTTGAAGTGTGTGTCCCAGTCGGTGGTGGTCGTGGCAGCTCCAGGAAAATCACCTACACCAACCCCTACACCAGCAGCCGCAAATTCCTGCTTCGCTCCGACCATCCAGACCTGCTCCAGTTCAAAGAGGATAAATTCCAGGTGAGATAAGACAGGAAGTCATGTAGTTGTCTTACTCTCATCAAGAGTAAAATCAATACTTTGATTAACACCTAGACAAAAAAAGGCTCCTCCTCCTTGACAAAAGCTTGCATTAGTTTTTGAAGGAAATCAAGACTCGGATCAGTGCAGGTATTTTAATTGGATTAAGGATCCCTGTGTTGTTAGCATCCTGTAATTAATGCATTTATTATTTGCTGTAATGGAAAGTGCCACTGACTGGTTAAAATCTTTTTTTTTTAATCCCGTTATTAACAAAATAGTAGAAATAACAAGTCATTCTTACAATATTTTTAGTCAAATTTAAACCTGCAGTGCGGAACTTTTACATATAAATGAACGTCCATGACATTCAAGTCCTTACCAAACGAGTTCACACAATGCTGATTAAGCCCATCACCGCCAGGTAAATCTCTCTGTATTTCTCAGTATACAGAGTTTTTAATCTGATGTTTGCTTTGACACTCCTGTGCTGGCCGGATGAATGCATGAATGCAGGCTGCCGCTGGCCGAGCCGGCTAACTTCTGGTTAGCTCTCTGCTAACTTGAACGGGGATGAAATAATTTAATTGTGCAGCTCTTCTAGACTTTCAAAATGTTATCAGATCGAATGGATCAAATTCTGATAGTGAAAGAGTCATTTCGTGGGGGTTGTGTGATGCTCAAAATAATTTATCCACCATTTTACAGCCTCAACAGTAGCAGTGGAGTAGTCTACTGCGGAGCCTATGATGTAAGCATATGTTGACAGTGTTTCTGTAATTACTCTCACTGCCAGAAGACACAAACAAAAGTCCTGCACTCCAACTTTAAATACACATAAGCTATTTCCACAAAATTCTACATATTGATAAGCTCCAGATCAAAAGTATTACTTCTGGTGTCAGCTTTCAAAACCTCATAGTAGTCAAACACTTAAAAAAAACATTTTAAACATCAGGTAACCAATGTACTTATGAAGATGAGAAAATCTACTAACGTGCAGTAAAAGTTTTAACAAAAAAAGATCACGGACAGCTTGTCCTGCTTTCTTCTTCTACAGCAACCTTCCTGTGTGCTTGCTGTAGATCAGTCCAGAGTGTCCACTACATTGTCAGAGAGCAATGGCAACTCCCGCACGGACCAGATTAATCTCAACATTAATTGTTGTGGACAGTGAGCACACATCCGCAGAAGAGATGGCATGCAAGTCACTACGCAGACCATGCTGAGAGCTTAATAGTTGTTTAGTAATACACTGAATTAATGAAAACATTGAGCTGCTGGTGGCACTAGATGGGAAGTCAACGGATCACCAAAGTCAATAGAATTTATTGTCATGGCACCATGGATATCTGTACCAAATTCGATGGCAATCCATTTAACGTTATTGAAATATTTCACTAAAAACAGCAGTAAGAAACATCCTCTGGGAGACCATGAAAAAAATGTAGCGGCTATCCAGTCAGTAGTTGTTGACATATTTCAGTCTAGACCGAAGTGGTGGACAGACACTGTCATCATAGAGCCATGCCGCTAGCATGGATAACAACGTTGACAAAATACTCTAAACAATGTTGGAAATGTGGCTGCTGAAGAACCAACTGCTTCAATTCAAGTGGACATTAAGACCGCATTGGAGATATGACAGATCATCACAGCTGCATTCAGTGGACATGACGGGTTAGATATTTTAGTATTATTTCAGTTGGATATTTAGTTGGATTATTTCAACAATGTCATGTATATCATTTTTGCCTGGTATCAGCCTCGTCAGTTTTGGTGCAGCTGCAGCTAAAATCATGAACAGACTATGCTGCAACATCACTGATTAAGCATTACACCCAGACTGACACTTTAAACTTTGAGGAAAAAGATTTAACTGATGGTGGAAAATAAGAATTTGTCAGAAGCCATCACAGACTTCACCAAGAAACCTTTAGTGTTAAGTGTAAACAGTTATGAAGGAATAACTTACCTGTCATCTTCACAGGTACGACATCAATGATATCTGGCCTCTCGTGTTGACTTTTTATTCCTCAGCTGTTAGACTAGTAAATGATCACCTTTTTGACTTCCTGGAAAAAAACAGGATAAAAATTACAAAGTAATCATTGCTGTTGTTTTATTGTTGTCATCAGCTGCAGTGTCTGTAACAGTACCGGAGTCACTGCCATCATTGCCTTTCATTTGCTGGGGTGTGATAAAATGTCAAAACTAATGGAAAAACCTGCATTCCAAATGAACAAATAAATGAATGAGATGCAATGGGAGTCTGTTTCCACATAAACTATTTAAGAGTCTTGCTGCTCCTGTCCAGATGACACTGCATCAATTAGACAGAAGGAGGTGGGCAGATTGAAAAACAGCCCGTTGTTTTTTTCCCCATCTTGTCAGTGAGGCTCCAGGTGTCTTATAAAGAATTTACTGTGGCCACAGCATTAAGCAAATATGGAGACACTTTCCTCCTTTCTGACATAACTACCTGGCCATGACAAAACCAGCTGTCAGTAGGGAAGGCAAAGCAGAGATCAATACTGCTATGCTTTTGGGGAAGATTACAGCATAAATCCCCAAAATTGACCCATATATCTGTTGCTGGCTATTACAGAAAATACAACACAACAGTTTTGGTCTGATTGAAATACAGGGACAACAAAACAAAACCAAAAAGAAAAAGACCAAATAAAGACCTTTTGCACACTGAGAGCCCTGGAAAGAAAATCATTAAACATTAAGCATTGTTTTCCTTTAATTAGAGAAAACAATAATCAAATTGCACTGTGGATGGAGAGATGTTAATTTAGGCTCAAAAATAAAGAGAGTGATGTCAGGAGGTTGGACCAATTAAGAATCTAGTGTTTCTTCAAGTATAATTTTTTCACTCAGACAACCCTCAGGATTAGTGGAAACCCACAGTGAGGAAACACATTAACTTTTTTTATACAGGATATTTATTACAGTGCAGTAATAAAAACAACAACACAAAATCAGTTTAGGATTTCAGTGTTTTGTAAAGCCATACAGTATTATAGCCAGCAGCAGCAGTGGTGGCTGGCTGCCCCACCTAAAGCTGAAACGTTTTTGAAAAAGTTTTAAAATGTCTTTTTTAGTAATGACAGTAAATCTGTTGGTCTGTTGTTTTAGAGAGTAAAACCATGTTGCACCAAAGTCACTGAAAGAAACGCTGTTTGAGAGGAAAACAAGACTGTGTAAGTTATCAGTTAAAGGAGGACATAAATGACCAGACACTGAAATAAGAAAATTGAATGGACGAGCCCCCATTTGTCAAAAACTGGCTCAGGAAGTGACCAGGAAGTGAGTCTGTGTGGGAGTTCTACTTAAAATGATTGTTATGTATTAAAACTGAGGTTAACGCAAATTACCAGTATGGTGTGTGGAATGAGGTGCACAAACAAAAGATGATGCAGGCTGGATGTCAGCAGGAGGAAGGAAGAGAAAGAGTGAGCAAATGATATAACATATCACATAATATTTTTCTTTTGAAGAAAAACAAGCCTTCTAACATCAGAATCTTTATTTTATGCGTGACCTTTAGTTTGTAGTTGTAGCATTTCTTCCAGGATTAAAAAAGTTTCTTTGGCTAACGCTTTCAGTTCTTGAAATGTATGTTATGGCAAGTATTATTCCATCCAAGGCTTTCTCTTCAGGTCCAAAGTACAAACCTTTTTCATTTTTTTTTATCTTGGATCATTACATAGACTACATGGGCACTGCAAAGCCCCAGAACTGATTTCTTGAGGGATCTTGCCTGGAAAAAAGATTCAGATCTGTAGAACCCACTGAAATTGTCATTTTTGACAGTGACTGTTAATAATATCATTATTTTCCTTTTATTCATTTATTTTTCTTTCCTACCTCTGTTAATGCCAAAAAGAATTCATTAAAACACGTTACGGATGGGCTCAGCTATTTAATCAAGGAAAATAAAGTACACAGAACAAGTTTGAGAACAAAACTGAAAAACTTTAATCGATAATATTAAGTTTACACCACAGTTGATTCATTTTCAGTTTACATAAACACCTTCAGTATCACAGCAGGAGAGGTTTAAAACTTGTTGGACACTATTCCAGGTTCTAGCATAACTAATTAAATTTCAGAAAACTAAGTGGCTAAGATGGTGTTATGAGCCATTTTCTCTTGTGGTCAAAAGGTCAGCTTGGCAGGGCTCCACTGCTGACTTATTTTCTTTACAAAGTTAGACCATATTGTATACAAACATGCAAGTTTGTGACATCAAATCATGGCTTGAAGCGTCATTGGCTACAGATACAATACAACTGGCAGTTTTCTGTAATACTGTGAGCAATGCATCTCTGAGCAAATAGTAATGTTTTATCTTAAAGATTCATATGAGGTATGTTTGTTGTGTTCGCTGTGTTCAGATTGGAGGGGGAGAAAGTTACACCATCGGATTACGATTCGCCCCCAGCCAGAGTCCCGGCTCAGTGGAGATCCTGGTCTACGTGAACAACCTGGAGGAGAAGACAGAGGAGACGTTCTGTGTGAAAGTTAGCTACTCATGAATGATGTTTCTGGCACAGTGAGTGTGAAATGAACTCAAATGAGGAAAAAAAAATACCTATAATGTTTCTACTCAGTGTATGTAATTTAAGACAGAAATAAACTTTTTTTTATCACATACTGTGTTTTGTGTTTTTCAGTCTTTTGTACAAGGTGGGATATTCTGTCATGTATGAATAAGAGGAAGAAATGAATGAGAGTGTTTGTGCTTTTTCAATGAGCTTCACTGACAGAAGGTCACATCTCAAGGATAAAACCTATTGAAAGCAAAACAAAGAGGCAAAGCAACTTTCTCTAAAAAGCTTTGAACGCACACCTGAACACAACTTTTAATTGACTAAATTATGCAACAAAGCAAAGCAGAAACTAACCTTAAAAGTACTTTTAAGCATAAAAGCTAAGATGTGGATGCAAGAAAGAAACAAAACGAACACATCCGCGGAAGTAACTGAGAATAAACATGATTTTCTGTCTTGCAATCAGCAAAGCAGCACAAAAGCAACATTATCAGTGTCGAGGCCAAATCCCAACAGTGATCTGTCATCTTCCGAAATGTCCGGCAGAAATGTCTGACAGTTCATCCCCCACCCTCCGAAAGTGGGCCGAGGGTGAAAGCAATAACATTTTATCGACTTTAATTACCCAGTAAACCCACTTGAATGCCACTTGATGGTTGGGTTTTAATCTAGGACAAGCCAGGGGTCCGCACTCCGCATCCCCTCACCTCCCAAACAACTTATCCTCATCACCGGCATTATTAGAAACCGTGCCGTAATGAGGTATGATTTTGCAGCGAGGCGCACATCTCTTCAGATCGCCCTCATTAACACCAGCACCCTTTTAAACCCCTCCATCCTCTCCTTCCTGCTCGCTCTTCCTCGCTCTGCTATGTCTGAGAGAAAGAGAAGGCCATGCACATTGTGTTATGTAACACAGAGTTACACAATCCCACCCTCCTACCCCCCCCCCCACCCCTCCACCACCTCCTCCCACCTCGATTTCTCTCTCATTAGAATGCAGGCAGTAAAATAAGCTTCAGCGCAGCAGCAACAGCTAATAAAAAGAAGATAGCAACGCAGCCGGGTGCGCTTAATCTTTACCTTCTCTAACATTTTGTCTGAAGCAGAAGCCTCATTGTTTTCTCTCCATTATGTTGATATGTTAACAGCTTACAGAAATACACATTAACACTGTATTCATTTAACAAATTTGTTCCCTGTAGTCTTCGACATTCTTGTTCTAATGCTAAAAGATGCTCTTAATGCAATACTCAAACACTGTATGTACGTAGAAAGAGTTATTGGTTGCTGTGAGCATTCATCCTGTATCGAACCTTCCTTGTTGGGTTGGTGAGAATAGATATGTGAAGTATCAATACCACTGATACTGAGTCTTTTTTCAAGTATCAATACTAGTGAATAAGTATAATACAAAAAAAGGATCCATCTAACGTTAGATTATGTTCAGGGCACATGAACACTCTTCATAGTGCTGCACTTTTTGCTTCTCTTCTGCTGATGTGATCACAACATTAAACATTTGTTATTTAAAAACAGTCTTGTGATTTAATATGCATGTGTTTAAGTAATTACAGAGAATAGTGGTGGAAGAAGTATCCAGATCCTTTACTTTAGTAAAAGTACCAATACAGCAAGTAAAAGTCCTGTATGAAAAAATCTACTTTAGTAAAAGTAGATAAGTATTATGAGCTTGATGTAGTTAAAGTATTGCAGTAAAAGTAGTGGTTTGGTTCCTCTGACTGATATATTGTTATATATGACACCATTAGATTATTAATACTGAAGCATCAGTGTTAGAGCAGCATGTTACTGTTGTAGCTGCTGGAGGTGGAGCTAGTTTCAACTACTTTATATACAGTTGGCTAGTTTTGTCCAGTGGTTCCCAACCTAGGGGTTTGGCTCCTCCAAAGAGTCACCAGATAAATCTGAGGGGTCGTGAGATGATTAATGGGAGAGGAAAGAAGAAAAAACAAAGTTCTGATACACAAATCTGTTTTCAAGTTTTTAGACTTTTTTTCTCCAATCTTTGATTTTTGGTAAAATATTGGATCATTTGAACATTTATTGAAATGAAACCATGTGAGAAGTTTAGAGGGAAAAATCACTATTTGGTGGAGCTGTTAACAACTCATAGACATGTGAAATGTGACCCCGACTACACACTGCTTTTTGTAAGACGTCAAAAGCCAAAAACTGGTTTAATCTTTAACAATGTGTAATATTTTAAAAGCTTGTTATGATAATGTCAAATAAATGTTGTGGAGTAGAAGCATAAAGTCGCATCAAATAGAAATACTCAAATAAAGTACAAGCACCTCAAAATTGTACTTAATTACGGTACTTGAGTAAATGTACTTAGTTACTTTCCATCACTGGAGAATAGTAAGGAGAAAAGCCTTATAGACACTAGCTTCAGCTGACAGCTAAAAGTTTCAGGCCTTTGTCAGAGTTACTTACAAAATCAATCTTTTTATTAGTGAGTCAGCTGATGTAACCTTCCATCGATGGTGTTTCTGACTTCAACAGCTGACAGAGAGCTAACGTGAATGTTTTGTACACTGCACTTTGCTAATAAAAAGAGAAGTTTCATTGGCATCTGAGTTTTAGCAAATTCAGGTACAAACAAGAACTGCATCATAGACTAAAGTTATCCTTTCTATGGCAGCAAAAGTGACTGAAGTTTTCTTTCACAGCCCTCAGTTTATTTCCTGCGTCTGTTGGGGTGGAGATGATGAACAGCCGTCCTGCATCCATGCATGACTACCTGCACGTGGAAAAGATTTCCTGCTGCTGTCCGTCTCATTTGGGCGTTTTCACAGCATCCCTGGTAGAAATGCGACTCTGTTGCAGTCCTGCTTTGTGATTCACTGCAGGCTGGTGAGACAGGTGTGCTTTGTGTCATGCCTGTTGCAGTTTTAATACCTGGACCCTGGTTGGAACAGCAGCCCACAGTGTGAGCATCATGGTTGTTCTCTCAGCCAGGGGCAGAGCAGCGCTGACACCTTATTAGTGGTGCCAGTCCAGTTGTTGTCGGTTCCTCCTGAAGGAGCACAGGCACCCCTCCACAACAGCTCACACTGTCTGCTCACCTTGTTAGTGTGGTTAGACGGCTCCTGTCTAGCTGCCCAGAGGAGAGGCCGCCTTGATATTCTGCTGGGTGGAGGGGTGCCTGTTATTTCCCTGATTTGGAGAAAACCAGGCCTACCTGCTGGTGCATGTCTGTGTGTTAGTATGGTGTTTTTGTGTGTGTGTGTGTGTGTGTGTGTGTGTGTGTGTAGGTGACTGGCCTGAGCCATGTGAGTGGGTGCATGTCTATGAGAGCATACAGCGACGCAGGTATCAAAGAGCTTAGTAACTGGAGGAATATGCAACCTAGCAACCAGCCCTCCTCCTCATGTACACTGCTGGCCTGGAGCTGCACTCATACAGTTGAGGGAAAAGAGTTGGTGTGTATCATCACAATTCAATTCAAGCAGTAGATCATCCAGCAGAGAACACACACACATTTCAACTGTTGCCTTTTTTTTTTTTTTTTTTTTTTTACAAAAATCAAAAATAAATAAGAAAGCACTTGCTACCCTCAGTGATCTCATAATTGATGTTTTCCTCATCTGTCAAGGGCAAAAGACCTGTGACATCACTGATCTGGGTGTGGTTTTCAACCCACAGGTTTGAATTACTCTTTAAAATAGTCATGTAGCAACTAATGTAAACAGTAAACATGCTTAACAAGCATAAAAAATGTGAAATGTTCAAAAGTGAAACTGGAGGAAGAAAGCAAAAGAAATTAAAGGAGAGGCACAGTTAAAGCAGCTGTCTTGTTTTATCTCCAGGAAGCAGACCTGGGTCAGATTAGACATAAAGTGCGAGAAGGAGCTTTTTAACAAACTGAAATTCAATTACCTTGTTACCTGTCTCAGCAGGACCTTTCTGCAGCCATGACTGCCAAGCAAAAAAGAAAATGTGTTCGGCTGAGAGAGCGTCACTGCTCCTCTCATACATACACACACATGCAGTTTGAAGACAGTTCACAGTTTTCAGTAGATGGCAGCCTTACACGTACAGCAAATACCCACTGTTGTTGTCACCAATCAGCCTTTCCTGTAAGGCAGCAGTAAATAAAACTGTTACTAGAGTCTGGCCATAACCCAGCCTGTATAACTAATAATCTTATTAATACTGAGGAAAGCTTTTCGGCCTTTATTTAATGTTTTTCCATTAAAAAAAGATCAGTTTTATTCTATTGACTTGCCTGTATGTATTTAGAGTGTTGTGATGAGGGGATACAAGCACTGTCAGCCCTCCAGCACCAAGGACAGATATTCACTGGTCAGCATCATGGCTGCAGGTGAGCCACACAGCAGAGGGCGGGGAGGAACAGGCAGCATGGCAATTATCACCTACAGCTGGTAGCCAATTCCCCACACCAGGAGCTCATCAAGACTCATCAGCACCCACATTAGGAGACGCTTCTCACAGCCTGAGAGAGGTCAGGGTGGTTTTCCAGAAAGTAGGTTTAACAAACTCTGACCCTGAACTCTGAGTTGATGAACCCTGAGATGGGAAACTCTGAATTGTCAGTTCAATCAACAGAGTAAGTTCACTCTGAGTTAAGCATGTGTGTGATGAATGAAAAAAGCCATCATCAATGAGGTCCAATTCACCATGGTACCTGTTGCCAATTCACCATGGCAACAAGTAAATAAAAGGCAGAGTCTCCATTTTAGTCCAGTGAATGTAGAGATATTAATACGTGTGTATGTGGACAGTGAACATTTATCTTTAACAAGAAGAGCCGGAGTCAGAAGTGTCAAGTTAACATAATAAAGTTTGATTCAGCTTAGTCCATTAATTCATCATTTACCAGACATACATTTCCTTAATGGATGATAAAGTGGATTCTGACTGTGTATCAGGCTGCAGCTACATTACATTTTAAATATATTTGTTCAGCTTTAATCTGACGGGGGACAAAACACAGGAGGCAGCAACTGAAGATGAAAAATTTAGTTAAAGATTTAAAAATATACAGATCAAAGACAGAGACATGACTGTTAAGCTAACAATATAGAAAAAAAAAATTCTAATAATGTGTTTGGTGGTTTGGTGATAAAATACAGTAGATTTTAAATGTTCAGACTTCTATTTGTATCTTGGTTCAACAGACTTTATTTCAGCTACTTCAACGACTGTAGTCAATTTAAAGATTGCCACTGAAATGCTGTTAAAACAGACTACAGACTGTTAAACCACAATCCTTCTCACTCAGATAAATTAACATATAATCTCCAATATTATAGGATGTTTGTGTCCCATCAGTGAGACCAATCACATCATAGAGATAAAGATAATTATTCACAGATCTTACGTGTCTAAAGCTTCATACTCATTTCTTAAATTTAAACATTATATGCAATAAACAAATCAGTGCAGGAGCTGCTCTAACAAACTAACAGCTGTCTTGTGAGCACAGAGTCTCAGTGTTATAACAGAAGGACATGCAGAGGTTTTATTCTGAGCTGAGATTGAATTAACGCTGTGTAATATTTGAATGTGAGGGCAAAAGCAATAACTTTAGAAAGTCCTTGAGTAACAAACTAATACCCAACCAGGATTTTCATTCTGACATACAGTAAACCTCTGCTAATTAATGCGCCTCAATATGCACTTTGATACAGTCTGAATGAATGAGGAAATGAAGCTAAAGCCGAGATTATGCTTTCTGGGTCCATGAGTACACAAAGGTCCACTTGGGTCTGCATAATGTAAGTTTTGTCATCAGAAAGTGTACACATAGGCTCTGTGTGGACATCCACGTACCTCCAATTTGTTGTGACCGAGTGCACATGGATGTATAAAAAGAAACGGTTACATTGTTGGAGGAGGGGCCCCATTCATTCAGATGAAAGTTGGTCAGTGGTGCATGAAGCAAAAAAAGTTTGACTTCCAGGTGTAGAATTACCCGGATTGTGTGGCCCATAGAGCAGGCGCACCAGAGACTTCTGCCACCAAGCTGGCTAACTTACGGTTTAGCCCTCCGCTAATTTGAATGGGGTTAAAATAATTCAATTGTGCGGCTCTTCTAGACTTTCCAAATGTTATCAGACTCAATAGATCAAATTCTGCTGATTTATAGACGTCTCTTTCACAATGTAAGTCTCTAGGAAACAATCTCTTTGGGCCAGTGTGCATCATGTGATGGACTCAGAAGTTGTAATTGAACGGGTTGGCCACTATGTCAAATTGACTTCTAAGCCCGGCGCTGTTCCTGGGGGCTTGGTCCTCGCAGCCACAACACTGTCCTCCTGTGGACACCAATCTACTGCACATGTATGGAACGCGGACTACAAGCAGACTCCAAAAGTAGTATAAACAGAACTACTACCCGTCTGTGGTGTCTGCAACCGTTTGTGGGACAGAGGGAAATTCAGGGGTTGTTGAAGAAAACCTGCCAATGCGCAGGTTAGTTTCACTAAGTTACCTCTTTCTGGAACTGAATCTCAGAGTTTCCCTCATCTCAGGGTTAACAAACTCAAAGTTTTCACTAAACCCGCTTTCTGGATTACCACCCAGTTTAGAACTCACCTTAGACCACAACTCCCAGCTGTACTTTTTGCTACTAGACGGAGAAGACTGACCGGCTGCCTCACTTAGTCTGAAGACCGCTGGACGACACCATCTCTTCCCTGCTGCATGGACCGACTGCCCCTCTTCCCCACATGGGCTCCCTTGGGATTCACCATGGCCAAGGCAACTATATCTACCCCTTCCCCCCTAGTTCACCACTCTTTCTCCTAACCTTTATCTCCAGTAAAGCAACCCTCTGGGGGACATGTTTGCACCTTACTATTGTGTCTGTGTTGTGTTGCCCCAACAGCGTTTCACTGCCGCACTGTATTTCAAAACAGGCCAGCCTAAAAAAGCAGGATAAACTCTAAATTAAATGGTGGATCAACAGGGTTTAGATGGATACATTTGTCTCCTTCTGCATTCTGCTCCCTCTTGGCTCTCTGTGTGTGCTCGATGTTGTCTTTAAGTGGATGAGGTACATCTTAAATTTTGTTTTACCGTGGTTCCACGTTGAGCAGCTCACATAGATCTGGTGTTGTTCCTGTAAATGGCTGTTGTGGATGAGACCAAAAACTATTGATATTACCCAACTGTGTCACAGTCGGACAGATCACGACATCTTAAAGGCTATTTCAGGTGTATGGCAACTTGAGTCTTGTCTTTGTAGTTTTGGCCATCGTTGGCCATAACTGCTGAGCACTGAGAAGACGGCAACAACGACAGCAGCCAGACAATCAGAGGTTTTAAACCCAAACCTATCTGTAACAGAAACAATAGCAAGCTGTGAGATGAATATCCAAACTATCCATTGTGAAGGGTCTAAGACAGTTTACAGACTCACTTAGACCTCAGCAATTACTGGCAAGTTTGTAAAACACCAGAATTATCCTTTAAACACTGTTACAGTCAAAATTTAAATCATTGTATGTAAGACTGAATAAATCCAAATGAACTGATTATTTTCAAGAGTTTATCATGCAGTATCAGGCAAACATTAGCAACATATTTTTCTTGTAAGACAAAACAAGAAACATTACAAAATAACCATTTCAGGGTGTGAGTATAGCTTACAGTAGCATCTAGTCTGGTGGGCAGATTGTAAAGAAATTCACTGAGCACATTCATGCTCTCAAGGGGACAAGCCCATTTGATTGAATGACTGCGTGATGTTTCCTCTAGTGCCACCTTCAGGACAAATTTGTCAGTACGTTGTTTTTTCCATCTACTTAAGTATTGTGGGGCGTGATGAACGGCTATGCTAGCAGCCCCTTTCAGTTTCAGTCTTTAGTCAATTTCATCTGATGATTTAAAAAGACATTTCCTTTTTCACAGCTGCCTGAGTTGATGTTTCAACTGAAGCTGACTGCTCACTGAGAAGACTGGAGATGGGAGAATATGAGGTCGAGGGAACATCTGCATAGTGTCTGGCCCGTGTGGGTAAGGGTACTTTCAGCCCCTTCAAAATGTGAGGGGATGGGTTGGTGTGGGCATGTTGCTACAGGGTACAGTGGAAAACAAGAAACCACCCCAGAAGTCTAAGTTTATCAAAAGCCAAGTAACAGCATGGTGGTTCATGCAATGTTTGATCTCATTCATCTAGCTGCCTGCAAGGTAAGCCACAAATTAGCAAAATACTACAAGATGGTCTGCTATGTATGCACAGTTGATTAGCCAGAACCTTGAGTTGCTAGATGATGTAACATTTTGCCACAGACCGACATTTTTGGCTGCTTTCTCTTTTTCACCAGAGGCCACTGCTACAGCACCTCCCATTGTGCCACTGGAAAGTAATGAGAAGCTTGATTTTTTTTTTATTTTTTTTTTTTAAAGTGTACTTTTGTTGGTGGTCCTAACTGCTGCGTGGGTTCATTGGTCTGTCTCTGCAAACACCAGGAGTTTACACTAGAAGAAAAACATTATAACCACTGCAGAGGAGAATACATAATATGCACATAGAGTATTTATGGACCTTAAACAAACAGTAAGTGTCCCTTATGTAAGCCACTAAACCCATCAGTGCTAATTACTGTTAATTTACTGTGTAGCTTAGGCTAATTGCCTAAAATAATGCTTTGGAGGTGTTCAGGAGAGAGATCATCCTATAACTGGGTCAGTGGTTCAATAACCGTTAGAGCAACAAATGATGACGTTGCTGGTGACCTGTTCTAAGTGTCCTTGAGCCATTTTGAACCTCTGTTTGCTTCTTCATTAATTATTTTGACTTGGATTGACAGCTGAATACCTAAATTGAAACTGTAAATTAGCTCAAGTCAAGGAAGGAAAGGGGGAGTAACTGCTGGTAGGGTGAGAGGTAACGATCGAAAGCTACGATAATTAAATGGTTTGTTTTGTTTTTTTGGGGGGCTTTTTGTAAGAAAGAAAGAGAAAACTTCAGTTCCCAGCTGTACCAATAATTTCTGTAGCCATTAAATGGAGAGTTCATGTGGGTTTATCAGATAATAAACCAAAGATATATTGCGGGTCAGTGCCCTCTTAAAGATTTTATTACAGTAGCCTTTACATGAAGTGAATGGCGATGTGAAATCGAGGACTACATTCTAATTTGCATGCATATTCTGGCTGCAGAGATTTCAATATGTATATTTTTCTGTGTCTAGAGGTGGGACCACCACAGTGTAGTTCACTGCAGTAGCATGGGTCAGTCTTACTACATCAGAGAAGGCAGAAAGGGAATCATAGATTCAGGAGATATTTCTGAGATGAAAATACGCTCTTAGGGATATTGCTTTCTGGTGCTTGTTAAATGGGAGGTTTGGATCAAAGGTAACACAGAGATTTTGACATATTCCCTTTTGATAACTGTACAGCCACCAATATTAAGTGAGAGGGCTGGAACAGATGAGTGGATTCCTCACTGCGAGGCACTAACATTTTGCAGCACTGAAGAAATTAATGTTTTTGTCATCCTCAGAAGAGTGAGAGCACAAGTTTTTTTTAATTTTTATTTTTACAAACTTCACTGAAAGCTGCCTTCTCAGAGTCTGTATTTGAATCAAATACAGCAAGAAGTGCTGTGATGGATTCTGGGGCCTGATCGACCCTGGTGAGGTTGCTGGGGTCAGGGTCAATAGTTTCACAACTATTTGAGTAGTCAAATAAAACCATTAGTCAAGATACAGGCCTCTATCTCTTGTGTTCAGCACAGGATAAATAATAGAATATGGAAAATATTTGAAAGGTTAGTTGAAACCAAGTGTTAAACACTAATGGCAAATTAATATGCACGAAAACATCTTAATTTCTCATATGCAGCCCTTTTTCAATTAGAGCAAACTGGAAGGTCAAGCCAATTCAATTACAAGCAGCAGTACATTGTGGAGGCCTGTATCTTGATTGGTAAACCTGTTAGAGACAACACACTCACAGCAGTGCTCCAACAGAGTTTGCTTGCTATCAAATTGAAATGAAATGGATTGATGTAGTTAAGGTGAAATTATTCAATCTGATACAGATACCAACTGCTCAAACAGTAGAAGGGATTTAAATTACTTAAGTGTTAGCCTGTTATGAATTTTAAATGGGAAATCATGTCCCATTTCCTGGGTTTAATCAAGTCTCTTTGAAAATCAGCCACCGGATTTCTGGTTTAATATACTAACGGTTGGAAAGGAGAGAGAGGGGAAATGAAATATGGAGTCCTGATTGGGCGTCACAGTGCACTTTCCGTCTGTCAGCAGAATGGCCTGGCGTAATTAGGAAAAGCAGCACAATGGAAGCAGGGAGCACTGTGTTCAAAGCCAAGAGCGCTACTCTTTTATTTTTTTCTTTCACTTCACACATTCAGACCTATTGGAGACCTATCTGCTTCGCTTTCTAACCACTGCACATCAGAGTGAACAACCACTTAGCAAGGCTACGATGTACAGAAACGTTATCAGTCACATCAGAGACACTACAAAGCTGCCTCCCGCCTCTGCCTTGTCCTTTTAGATTTACACGTTGCATTTAAAGTCAAAGCAGTATGTGTCAGAGACACACAAAGATTATCGTGGGACTATCTATCTGCACACTTCTATTCAGATTCCCTGTGATCGACTACAACCGGAAAATTCTGCTTAACCTAATCAAATTAGGCTGTGAGACAAAAACTAAATTGCAGTTATTAACCTATAGCTTCAATGTTGATTACAAAGTGCAGTCCTATTGACCTGCATGCACTGCTTTGGAAATATTGTAAATATTCATGGGTGAGCAGCAGGTCCCTGGGAGATAAATTGGGTCCTCGCCTGTGTGTTCACCTTATCAAGCGAGGGGTCAGAGCGCAGGTAATTTCTTACAGCAGAGTGGAGGCAGTTCAGAACCTTTCCATAAAATCCAACCCAGAATAGAAAGCTCTCACCTTACATCATTCCCCATTTCCTGCTGTCAGCAAGGACTCGTTAAAGCAAAAACATTAGGCCCCTGGTGACTCTCCAGCTTTAGTGCTGCCCCAGTCCTGCAGGAGGTTCACCTGTCAATAACACTCAGCGGTCAATATGCCTGTTGGCTGAACTGGACAATTATTTCTCCTTTTATCAGAGTGCATGTTTTAATCTACATACTGTGTTGTACTAATAATCATTATAGAGCTAGTACAGTAGATGGCTGAGAGTGAAACATTGTTTTTACCACAAAATAAAAACAAAACATTTTAGCAAGTAATTTAAACTTGCACTAATCAATAAGTTTATATCACCAGTGGCTCAAATGACTGTGTAATGTGAGAGGTATCACTCCTCCTTGTTTGATTTCATGGCCCACAACTTTACTATTTTGGTTCGGTCTTTCTCACCAACATAATTTCCAGTGGCAGCAGGCAGTTATGTACAGCAAAAGTGCTCTCATAAATCGACTGTGTGCTACCTGCCCAACATCAAAGAGCAGACAGTCACAGTTAGCAACTAGCTGGTGAACAGAGTGGAGCATTGTTAAGCCTCTAAAGGCCCAATTATATTTCTCAGGAGTTGGTGAAGACCGAAACAGCTAGAAAGAAAGTGAATATTGGACCTGTTCACATTTGTCAGGTCGCCAACTTCAAATAAATGCTAATGTTGCTCTGTGTCTGCTATATGTTAGCCATATTGATGTCAAACATGTGCGTTATGTTCGCCTTATTGTGATGTTTTGCCCCCAAGTTTTCCCAAAAAATGATTTAGTTCTGCTTTAATCTACATGTTCTTGTTCAAACTGGAAACATCTTTAAATGAAGTGACAAAATATCACAGTAAAGATTTAATGGTTTAGTTAAATGACATTTTGTACATAACTCAAGCTCTTAAGAACCTCGTGAGGCTACAAGTTTCTCCTTTCCTTTCCATGTTAATTTACAAACTGGGCCCTCTCAGATATACACCATTAGAAAAGTATTGGTTGTCCTGTTCAATATGGATGTAGTTGTTACTGTTGCATTTGTTGTGGTTGTGTGACAGTTTTCCAGACTAGTCAGAACTGTGGATGTTCATATCACTGAACCAGTGATGAAATCTGCATGCTACAGGACAAAGTAAAGCATGCTTTGTGGATTTTGAAGGCAATAGTCTAATGTGAATTATTATAGCATTGCTGACTGTGTTGTCATCAGCTGCCCTTCTCCGTTTGTGTTCAGCTTTTCTTGCCGCCTGAGGACAAGCTGCCATTTCCTTCAAGCTCCTGACCCCTCACAGTCTTACTCCTACATGTCTCACTATCCAGCACCTCTTACACTCACTGCACATTGATCTTGCACTTTGCTATCTTAAATTAAGATGAAAATCAGTGTTAGATCGTTTGGCACTGTAGACATTGATAGTGCTCTGTGTTCCTTGAGGTCAGCTCAGTCTCTGTGCCCTGAGCCCACAGAGACTCTTGGTCCTGGGTCTGGGCAGAGGGCATCACCATCCACAGCCCCCCCAGTTGGCCTCCAGAGGTCGGGGTCAGTGAAGGTTCATCTACCCTTCAGACAGAAAATGATCTGATGTTTGTGGACAAGCTCACAGTTCATAAAACAACAGGCGTGTCCACAATGAAATTCAAGTCTTGCTGCCTATTAAAACGGACTGATGTAGTTTTATGGGCTAATCTGCACTTTGCTGCTCTGTGGCTACAAGAAACAAGATACACTCACATGCAGTACTTCTTCTACACATTATACTGATATGATGAGTCTTGGTTGATTACATATTCATTTTCAAATTGGTCAATACTAGATTGCATGCTGAGCTCTTAACTGAAATGTTTTGATACAGCTCCACTAGAATCCATTAACATGTTCATTATTGGGTTACTGGGTTTTAATGGAGAGTTTTACTGCTGCTAATGCTAATTCGGGGGCTTTTTCAAATTAGTTGAAAAAATCTCAGACAAACACATAAAATCCCAGTTTTAAAGGAGTACTCCAGTGATTTAGCATCTGTCATGTCAGGGGACTCACAAGAAACAGATGGTCAAAATTATTGCAGCAGTAGACATCCTGACTTTTAGTCCCTAGTATGGGTCAAGCTTCATAAACGCTAGATCCTCCATTTCCCATAGAACATCTCTCATGTCTTTCAAACACCTTTGGCTGAGCACAATGTTATCCCACAGATCGCAGATACATTTCACTCTCACATGATTATTGAAAATGATGTTTGATACAGAAGCATTGTGTTTGAGCTGTGCCTTCATTATCAGATATTTCTCTGGTCAGGCATTCTGAGCAGGGCTGATTTTTTTTCCCTTTGACATCTTACAAATGAAAGAATTTGAGTGAAAATTGTGTGATGATAGGACTGTAATGCTGCAATAATACATGAAGTAACTTTTGTATTGAAAGGATCCTTACCTGTGGTTTTCAAGATCTGATTAAATAGAAGTTATGTTTTCATGAGTATTCATTAAGGGGGTTGCTTAGCTACCAATATTTGTGTAGCCTCTGTCTTTCATAATCACAGTTCCGACATTTGAAAGTTTAAACTGATGATTACATCAGAAAAAGGGAATCATTTGTCAAAATGAAGAATAAAGAAACACATTTTACCTTTGCAGGATAGTTTTACTCATTCCCAGCTTTGAATAAAAGCTGTATTTTGCTCTTCTTCTATGATTACCTTCATAAAGTTTACAGTTTTTTACAGTAGAGGTAGCTAGCAAGGCTACTGAAAAGTAGCCTCCCAAAGGCAGTCTATGCAGTCTACCCATGTCTCCAGCTGCCTGCATCTGTAACATGACCCTCATCTTCCAATCACACCACAGCTCCATCTAAGCTCCCTCAACTTTGATCAAATTTGTATTTTCTGGCTCCAGTAAACAGACATTACATTCATATTTTTCTGGTGTGTCGTCCAATTATCTTAGTGGGCACTTGAGTGCACTTCCTGCCTGTCATCCTCTTGTCCTACACTAGAAGTGACTGTCCAGGCTTTTAAAATAAATAAGTCAAGATGGCTGGTTGGGAGCAGGTGTGCTCATGTTTCCTCTCTGGTCCAGCTGCCTCCTGCAGCGGTGCTGTCCGTGGTGCTGAAAGTCCTCTTCACAGACAGCAGTGAAACCTCTTTATGTACACAGCATGTACCCGCTCTTACATGCTCTGTGACTGCCTGCAGAGCGAACAGACCTAAAAAATACATACACAACTACGTGTTTGCTCTCTGAGGGGGGCTTTGACAATAACTGCATGGTCAGTAATCAGGCCTCATGACTACTCTCCTACCCTTGGATAGAGGTAATTTTAATGTCCTCCCTGCTACAGTGATGGAGAAAATAATTACATCTGAGTATTTGGATTTTCTTGGCCTGCCTGGGATGCTGTTCTACATAGGAATAATTTGAAAACAATTGGATTTGCTCTATCTCATACCCTCCCTGGGCCTCCCCGAACATGAAATTTCACTTCTCTGCTCTATACCAGGCACTCATGTCTCTCCCTGGCTATTTAGGCTGTAATGTGTGCTAAAAATAACATCAGGGCCAGAGAAAAGGGATGAAGGGCATACTGCCATACAGCTCAGTAACGAGCAGTGTTATAAGTCATTAAAGATTTTTGTGTAATTAATGCAGCATATGGTAAGACACCTGCTTTAGAGCCATGATTGTGTTACACGCCTCCTATAAGGTTTTATACACTAACCCTTTGATTAAGACATAGGGGGAATCTGTGTTAACTTGCTTCGTGAATTTCAGCTAAATTAGAATTTTATAGTTTATCTTATGTTAGCTATTGCAACCGCAGTTTAATTAGTAATCTAATTTACACTCGCCTTCAAAGTTCTCAAAGCAACACAGTAAATGACAACATTTACTTTTGTGCATTAACATGCATGATTGCATTTGCATTGTTTATCAGTGTGAAATGGATGCTCTATCATTAATAAGTGCAAGTGTGTGTCATTGTGTGTGTAATTACACAAAGCTTTAATTAATGTTCGCAATACCAAACTCACACATTCTTGGATACCAACTGCTTTTCTGAATAACATTAAAAAATGTACATTTGTATTCTGGTGGTAAAGGACTGTTCTATTATACTAGGAGAGAAGTAACTTATCTAAATGCTAAATATCCAAACATCATACAGGCAAGGCTATGAATGATATGTCTGGAATAAGTCGTTATTGATCAGGAATGCAGAGCAGATTTACTGGAGGTCATGATAAAAACAAAGTACTCAATGGGTGCAATGCCAATTCTGGTGCTTCCAGTCAGGGCACTTTCATCATGATAAAGTATGTGGCTCTGATCCCAGAATGCTCAAAGTGGCAATTACAAAGACAACTTGCGCTACATAAGTCCACTTATCCAACGCAGCATTAATTGATACTAATGTAAAAGTACTAATAAAGGAGGGGCTGGGGTAGGGGAGGGTAACAGCACAGCAAGAGTAGTTAATGATCTAATTGTATGTGACAGATGGATGATGACAAGTATAATATCGATATATGACTTGCATGACTTGTGTCCTGCATAATAACCACAGTGGTCTATGTCTTAGTAACAGCAAGAAGGTTGAGGTTCTGCTAACTGTACAAATTACTTTATTCATATTTATGCTGTAAGATTATCAATATCTTGATTTAGTTTTCTTTGGATGAAGTGGGAAACTGCCCCAGGTTCAGTGTGTCCATTGATTTCTGATAATTCAATTACAAATGCCTCTTGTTTTTCATTTGTATTAGTTTTTGTTGTAGTTTTATAACATATTATAAAACTTGTTTGATGAGACTCAGACATCACAGATACTGTTATGTCGATGAAATAAAGAAAAACTTCCAACAAGTCCAATCTCAGGAGTGGTACTATGATTTTAAGACATTTTGCAGTCCAAAACACACAGCTGATCTTGCTAAAAAAAAAAAAAAAGGCTTAGCCCTTTCTCAAGGCCAAAATGGAAATCATTATTCAGAACTAATAATAAAATGATGTGGGATGTACAGAATTAGCATCAACTAAAGTTAAAGTTCACAGAATAGCTAAAGAGCCTTTAGGTCCCCTAGGCTGCAGTGTAGCAATACATGCAGAGAGAAATGCACCCAAATATGGTTCAAAAATCTCTTTAACAAGTTTAGTAGCCTGCAAATTGTTGTAAAATAAGGTACAATTATTATATTATTATTTTATTATCATCTATTATAATATTATCATCTGCCAATTATTTTCTCAATTAATCGATTGTTTTGTCTATAAAATGTTAGAAAATATTGAAAACTGTCCATCACATTTCCACTGTATCCCAGGCAATGACATCAAATGTCTTGTTTTACCCCAAACCCAAAGATATTAAATTAACAATGATATAAAATGAAGAAAAGCAGCAAATTCGCACATTGGACAAGCGGAAACCAGAGAATTTTCTGGCATTTTTGCTAAAAAATTGCTTAAATGATTGATTGTCAGAGAAGTTGCAGATTATGTTTTTGGCGATCGATTAGTCTACTAATCATTGCAGCTGTAGAGTAAAGTTTACCTAATGAAAAAGAAAAACGGTGAAGTTGAAATTCAGATCAAAATGTTTAATTTACCGCTTCCATAAGTGGCCTGTCCAAGAAAGAACATCCAGTATGGGGATGTCTGACAAATACTTTTAAAACTGTGTCACTCGCCATGTTTGGTTTTTTTCAAATGTAACTTTAATGCTTTGTGGAGCACAAACAAACCTTTATCATACTGGGGTGGAGGCAGCTGTTTTTGATGTAGATATCTCAAAATCTCAGTTCTCAGTCCTGAGAACAAGAAACTGGTGGGAAAACTGCAACAAGCCGTCATCCATTAGGAGTCTGCCTCAGAGGAGAAGTCTCTGGAAGGTTTGCTTCTTTTTCCAGGAGACTGTTTGACTGACGGTCTACAGTAAAGTGAGCTAGAAACCCTGTGAAGATTGTAAATAGTCGCTACTGTATTTTTGAACTGTCATCATAAAAGTTCCCTTTTTGAATTCCTGATTGGTTGGTTTTTGGTGGGATCTGCAGTAAATCCTGGAGTGGACTTTTGAGTTTATTATTGCATTGTTTGTGCACAGCTGGATTGTTGTGAACTGTGTATATGAACACACAGGGAATTGTGGAAAGACTTTTTGACTGAAGTGTGTTCAACTGTCATTCACACACTCACAACACACACACACACACACACACACACACACTATATTCTTGATTTGGCCAATTGAACTGTCTGTTTGTCTTATTGCTACATTGCTGTGTTGACTTGTTGCTGTGTGTTCCTTTGCTGAGATGAGACACATCATGTACTAGATAGATACTTTACTTACTCAGGAGGAACCAATTGAGAGCAACACTCTCATTTACAGTGGTGCCCTATGAATACAAATTCAAACAAACAATCTTATACCAAACATAAATACAACACAAACACAATGACAGTAATATGAGTACATTACACAGGGATAAAACAGACACATTGAGAAAAACAGGAGAATTCATTATATAAAACATCGTCCAGCAGAATCTTAAAATGTTCTCAGGATAAAAATTTAAGGAAGTCCTGAAGCTTATTCCAACCTAGATTCAAGGTTGTGACTTTGTCAGTAACAACTGATTTATTTTTTCTTTGCTGTTTGTTCTGTTGCTGAGATTTGTCTCACTGTTGGTTATTTATTGTCTCATAACCAGTGGGGTCTGCCTTGACAATTGTCATCAATTCTCTGGCTTGTAAGGTTATTTTCATAAGAAAGCTTGTCATGGACATCATTGGGTTGTTATTGGTAACCCCACGTGTTCATTGACACAGACCAGCAGAATGTCATGTCTGCTCCAATCCCCTCTACTACATATCAACCAAATGTCTCTACCATAAGTGGACAATTTAAAAATCATATAGAAATTTTCGCCTTTTTGAACAGAAACTAAATCAGCTGCCCTGTGATTGGGAGAAAGAGGACTGTTGAAGCAGTTATCCTTCAGATCTAGATTATGTGGATGTCATTCATGACCAAATTGCTGCCTCCACTCTGAAGTTTTTGGATCCTGTTTAGATTCTTCTCTTTTTGTTCATTAATGGAGACACTTCAATTAGTCATCACTGCAATTTATATAAGACCTCTCCTGCTGGGAATTTAATAAGCACTGGAATTCATTTATCTACAAAGCCCTTGTTAGATTATTTTCATCTAACATCTCATCTTTGCCACTATGGAACATACTTAACTCTTGCGGATGATTTTGTTGTACCTGACTTCATTTACAGTAGAAAGTACTTATATACCATTAAGACAGACTAAGTGTTTGACAATTTTAAACCTTTAGTGCTGCACTAGGAACTACTGAAGTAGAGTGAAGGAGGGAATGTCAAAGATAAGACACGTCCTTTGACTGTCCCACCAGTCTTTAGACATATCAATAAAAACAAGCACAATTTCTAACATTGTAAGAACAACCATCCTCACACATGACTGTTAAACAAAGCTGAGGCAACTTATAGCAGCACTGCTGTCATTTATTCATCACACATGTACCTATAAAGCATCACTGGCAGTGAAATTGTCAATTATTGTAATTAAACTTGAGATATGCTGTCATGTTTTGATAGTTTTCCTTTTATATTTGAAGAAAAAACAAACAAACCCAATAATATATATAATGTGTGTGGTATATATATATATGTGTGTGTGTGTGTGTGTGTATTATTAAAGTTAATCACAAAATTGGTTGCTGGCACTGCTGTGGAAATAAAGTTTACAGAATCCTTAAAGAAACAATTTAATTTTAATTTTTTAATTTAATCTTTTTTTGTGTTTGGCATGCTATTATTGGTGTGTGGACTGCACACACACACACACTTATTGGCTAGCAACCGGAATAAAATTGTATTTTTTTATTATAACTTCACCATAAACACACTCGTCTTGCTGTAAAGCTCCGTGTTTCAATGTCTGTCTGACTATACTATCATTATGAAGATCTTTCTCTGTCGTAAGGGCAAAGAAGCCTTTTGTTCGAGCTATCCACCCAGACCTGTGCTGGCTCCTCATTGTCAGCACTGATAGTTGGATTCTCTTGCTTCTGAGGATCATTTTCCTCCTGATATATTCAGACAGGGTGATGGCCTGAAAATGTGTTCTAATAATTCCATCATTTAGCTTGCTTCATGTCTTTGTGAAATATAAAATGAGTTCTGCTTCATTATCAAATAAAGACTCAAGGCAGGACAGAGCTTTGAAAAGCTGTCACTTTAACAATACTCCAAAGGTTCAACATATTCCTTGTGCTGGCTTGTAGATGGGGCATTTTTCAAGCAACGGAAAGACCTACAACCAAACCAAACTGCTCAAAACCTTTAGCAGAGGTGTAGTCTAAAATACACAGCTGATCCATAGGAGCATGTATGGCCACATTTCCACAATGGTCATGTGTTTCTTTCCTATAAGGCCTTTGATTGAATCAATCATGGATGACTTTTCCATTAAAAAATATATTAGAAAACTATCTAAACATCTCCTTAGAATTATTGTGTATTGCTTTACCTATCATACAGGATCAATGGAGTAGAGATACATCTCACACTTCATTTTAGTAATAGAGTTTGGTTTGTATTTTATCTTGTATATTAATGACTTTTCTGGGAAATTCAATGCTTATAAAATGTTTTTGATAATCTCATAATGAATTACGTCATTTATGCAGATTTTATTTGGCTGTATATGCTTTCATTGCTCCTCAACAGCTGTTGAGTATATTATCCCAATATGGTGCTGCGTCTGACAGATCAAAAAGTCCCTCAAATTAAGCAAATATACCTAGTTTGTCCCTTTAGAACAACACATGTAAGCATTTTCTGATAACAGCACTATCAGCAAGATGATATCCTTTGTCTATGCTGTTAAAATCATCACAAATCAATGACTGTGGGGATCTACTTTATATTGACAAAAAAATGTAAATAATATAGTCAGTTCATCACACTTGTATGTAAATTGCAACATGTCTGTCTGCTGG
Organism: Thunnus thynnus; assembly: GCF_963924715.1. NCBI lineage: Eukaryota > Metazoa > Chordata > Actinopteri > Scombriformes > Scombridae > Thunnus > Thunnus thynnus. The sequence continues at coordinate 9,886,601 of NC_089522.1, read as the reverse complement.
GCTTAAAATGTATGTTACTGTATTATGCTCACCTATGATGTTGGTATGAGAAGAGCTGTATACAAAGTCACTTACAGTGCATTGATACCATGAAGATGTTATAGGGCTAAGATTTTACAGTGCTATTGATGACAAATTATTAATTATTAATTAAATTAATGTATAACTATGTGACAGACTCTGATAAGGAACCTTATGAATGTAGTGAAGAGAAAAAGGTAGAGAATAACACAACTTGTGCAAGAGTAAAAATGTATTAAAAGCTGTAAAGTTGTGGCCAGTGTGGTTTGAAATATACCTGCGCTGGTACCTTTTTCATACTCTCTCTTAAATTATTTTCTTAACTTTTTTTCTATTGCACAGAAGTGTACTGCATTCACAAAAGGGGGAAAACAGGGAGTTTTAGGAAATCTGTATTGTATAACAAATCCTTTATTTCATAATTACCTGATCTGTATCTCGTAATAGTTTTGAGTTTTGAGATGAATAATTTTATTTATTATATTATTATATATTATTTATTATTATCTCATAATAATGAGATACTAAGTCCTAATTATGACATAAGGAGGTCATAACTATATGGAAATGTCATCATTTATTTCTTTGATAAATGCACTGTACTGTACTTTGGTGCTATGGACTATATGTCTGAAATAAAGCAACATGATAGAAAAGGTGTGACAGTCAAGGCCAAAGTGTAAAATGTATTCAAAATGTGCTGAAAGTGCTTCAGTCTGGAAGCCTTCATCAGATCCAACAAGTTGACGTAGATACAAAAGTTAGAGAGTTGAAAATGGATCAAATCTACTTTTTACCATAAAACTACAATTTCATACCATAAAACAGCAAATTGCAACACAGAGAACAAGCTGGACACTGGAGTGGAGGATGTGACTGGGGAATTGTACATAATGCATTCTTCTGGTCTAAACTAATAAAAAAACTACAAAGTAAAGTTTGGGCATAAAAACTGCAAATAAACATTTTATAACTGGATGACATTTCATTGTTGTTTTTAGTTTTGTGTTTTTTGTCTCTGGGAGATAGAGCTCATCTTCAGAGATATTGATTGTTCTGTCCGACACTGTAAGAATGAATTAAAGAATGGATCTTTGAATCAAATGCTATTCGCTATAAATGGTGCTATATTAATTACTGACACATTCCAAGAAAAGCAACAAATTCCATCTATTGAATGCATTTTTAGGCAGCTCAAAGTCACTTTGTGATCATGAATAACATGAATAATGATTTCATTTATCTATAATAGAAGGCTGTAATGCCAGCCAGCTAGTTTCCCACATCTGACAAAGTGATAGTGGTAGTGAAATAGAACTGTTTCCTGTTTCTGTGTGGCATTAATCAAATTCACTCCTGAATAATGGATGAGAATACCAGCTTTAAGTTTGTGGTTGAAAAATCCTTTTCAAGTTGATTTTAAAAATAATATCAAAAAGCATCACAACTCAAAGTGACTGTGGCTGACTAAATATCCCTGACAGCATTTACAGTTACTTACTCTTTGGATAGTAAAGAGTTTCTGTCATGCTGGGTTGTATATTATACAAAATATAGTTGGATGGTCTACTTGGCAGCTCAGTTGAGCCACTTTACTGCAGACTTAGTCCATATATTAGATGGAAGATGTAGCTCTTGTGATCCATAGTGCAAAATGTACTTGTGCTAAGAGGTTTTTAAAGCTTTACATATAGCATTTTAACATTAATAAATCATAACCACATTCATTTGGAGACATTAGTGTAATAGCTTAAAACAAATGAGACTGTCACTAAGGAGAGCACTGTCTACCACCCTCTACACTGCCTCTCAGACTGAGTTTTACCTGAAATAAATTACTGGACAGTTGAAACAGGAAGAAAGAAAAGGAAGTTGTTCTTACAAAATCCACACACCGAAAACTTTTCTGGTCCCCAGCTCATCCTGGCCATGTGTTGGAAATGTCACTGAGAAAGACGAGGAACCCCAAATTGCTCCAGATGGCCAGGCCAGTGCCTTGCATGATATCTCTGCAGCCATCGTTGTGTGAGTTTGTATGTAAATGAGAGGCATTGTGAAGAAATCTGTCTTGCTAAGGAAGGAAAGTGCTACTTTGACTGCATTCCATGTACCATTATAAAAAATGTGGTTATATATATTTTTTATTAAAAAGATAACATACTAAGAGAGGGGGGTGACATATAAAACAAGCTGTTGGTCACACACAAATAGATACAGACTGACAACTATAAACAATATATATAAATATCTCATTTAGACGGCCTCCAAAGGTATGAATTTCAAAGATTTGATCCATTGTACTTCTTTAGGAGGACATTCATTTTTCACTAAATATATACATGACATCTTGCACAGAATAAAATTATTTAAATCAGGTAGTAAACCTTATAGACATTGTGAAAAAGTGGTGTGAGATTCTCCAGGGTAAAGGATGCTACATAGAGTGACTGCCAAATTTACAATGGAAATATGCCAAACCTTTAATCATCCACTTGGAACAAGCTTTAGACAAATGGGGGTGGGGTAATATGAAGTCTATGTATTCATTTAATTTGTACTTTGGTTGCTTTTAATAGTCAACAAATATAAACATACCTCTCACCGCATCAGTAATACGTAATGTCTCTGTCACATTCATCTTCAAGAGAATCCAAAACCTCTTCTCACAGTTCTTTGGAACCATTTGTGTCAATGCTGCTTTGTACTCATCTTTTTGTGGCACTTTGTTTATTTTGTATGTGATTCACCAAGGGGACATAAACAATCTCTGCAGGTTTGAAGCATAGATGAAATGATACTCTTAGCCTGGAGATATCTACAAAAAAAAGTGTGCGTGTGTGTGTTGGGGGGGTCAGGTAGGTTAATCTTTTCCTTAAGTTCCTCAAAAGTCAACAGAGTGTTATCTTTTATTGAGTCCCCATTTACTATAATCTGTTTATCTGCCCATAGGGAAAAAGGATTTAAGTTCAAGGCCAGGAGGGAAAATCATAATTCAGGGACAAAGGTTTAAGAGGCCCTGCTACAATAACCCTCAAACTTCTTTGTCAGCCTCCATGACTTTACAGTATTCTGTTAAAAAAAAAGCCATTATCAAGACCTTTGACTGTATTTTGAGATGTGTAATCCACCTTGTTCTGTATCAAGGTGAATTCATTGTGACTTAATTGTGACTAAATCAAAGAGATTCAAGTATAATTTATTTGAGACACAGATAGGTTTTTTTTCTTAGTTTAAGAATCTTAATAAATTTGATGAGGTAAAGTCAGGAGAAAACTGACCCACTTGTTAAACTTTATGGAATAAAATTTCTTTTACTGTAATTTATTTTCTATACACAAAATTCCCTAAATTTGTTTATTTACTAAATTAATGTGACTACAGTTTGATTTCAATGGTGTTGATAACTGTGTTACCAGTTAAACACATAGCGATGTGTCATCTGCATATAACAACATTTCGGGATTTCTTGAACCGACACCACACCCAGTAATGCAACTGGTCTCTAGGGTGAGCAATCAGTCAGCCTATTCTTTTTCAGTATTGCTATTTCAAAACAAGTGAGAAATTTTGGGAAAATTAGGATTATATGAAATTATTTCAATGTCAAGGTCACTTAAGGCCAGGTCCTGATTAATCTGCTAGGGCAAAAACATGGAGCTGTGGAAACTGCTTCGAAAGCAGTGGTACTTTTGCGGAACATCTGGGAGGTGAACACTGTGTTCTCTCTGTTCATTAAGTACCCTTTCTCTCTGGGCCGCTGTCTCCTTTCTAGTTTCATTAGCGACATATGAAATGACAACAGCAGGAGTAAAGGCCTTAGCTCTATCTTAAAGAGGATAAGTGCAGATAAATGCTTAAACTGTAAAATGACATAATTCCTAAATATAGGATCAAGATCATACTTGATCATCAGTGTCAGTCAATCTCACAAATCAGTTCCATGTAGTACAGGAGCATGATTAGAGAGTATTATGTTACCTATAGAGCAGGAAATTACTTTCTGCAATGATCAAGTTGGTGTGAAATAATACTGTATTCTAGAGAAAGTCTTGTGGATCTTTGAGAAAAAATATATATTTCCTATCAGTAGGATGCCAGGCTCTGCAGGTGTCAATAAGGCCAATTTCACTGCAGCAGCTGAACAATGATTTGCCAAACCCAGGGATAAAAAAAATGAAAAATGCTCATGTCCATTATTTTTGACAATTTCAAGAAAAAACAGAGGACAAAGTAAGTCACAGATTCAATGCTGATGCTGAGGGAAAGAGTTTTTACAAATATTATACCTTAATGGTTTCAAATTTCACAGGCAAAAAATGAAAATTTACCTCGTTTGCAGTCTGAGGTGTCCTGTCAATAGTTTGAGTCATATTTTTTATAGCATAGTTCTAACCATTAGTGCTGTAGTTGGCCACTGGGACAAATATTCTGCAAGGCTGACTTGCTGCACCACATATAACTGTCTTAAAACATGTTTTGCAGTAGCAATATAGAGAAGTAGTTTATATTTCCTGAATTAAATTCAGAAGCTAGGTAGGGGTTGCGACTTCAAATCCACAACTGCAAATGAAAATGACTTTCAGTATGATTCTCAATTTTTCATTTATCTGCTGTAGCATGCAGGTCGATGGGGACGTGATGTTGACGCCTGCTGTGCTCACATTTCCTCTTGGAAAGTCTTTGGGGTTGGGTGAGTTGTCCTGCAGACTGTATAGAATTATGATGTCAGTATGTACAGTAGTAATGAATAGCTATCCAATTTCATGAGTGAAAGTCACAACAGGCTCACCCCAGGCTTTGGGGTATGTGAGTACAAGTCTGCATGCTAATGGGGTCTAACTTGTAGCTGAACTGTGACTATTGAATAAGATCACAGTGACTCTTCAGCGTCTTCAGGCAGGAGGCACATTGTGCACCAGAGTCTCTTCTGATTCAGTTGTAACAACTGCACTGATTCAACGTATCATTTTTTTTAGCGTGTGATTAAGCCTCCTACTCTTTCCAAGCAGGTGTGTCCGTAGATGTGTCACACACCTGCTGACTCACCCAGGGGCTAAAAAAGCAGAATTGCTCCCCAGGTAAGTCTGCATCTGAGGCAGACATACAACATCTCACCCCCATTCAACCCAGACATTCTGCTGTGAAAGACTAATGCCCTCAATAACAAGCCAGCTTTCTGCAACAGCACAAGGTTGGCGCCCCTGCTTATTTGAGCTCAGTCCCTCAGCTGCCATTAGGGCCTCATCCAACCTCGTACCAGCAAGTGTGAAGGGAGGAGAGAGACAAGCTGGACATGCAGACTTCATTGACTTCATTGCTGCCTTTTGCATGGGCGGACAATTCCCCACACTCTGGGAGTTGGCTGCCTATGAATGTTTCCCGTAAATCCAGCATTTTAATAAGCACTCTTGATGGAAAATGACCAATTGGAAACTGTGTCTGTGCCTTTTGCATTATGAGGTCTGCAAAATTGATCATATTGCAGTGATTACAGGCAGCTGGGAAGTTGGTTATAACTTTTTTGCTGTTGCAAATGTCAGCTTTATATTGTGATACCACAAGCAAAATCACAAATACTCTTATCAAACTTTTGTTCTAGTCTGTAACTCCAAACTAAGGGTTTGATAATTACTGTAGATGAAAAAATAGTTCCTAAACAACATTGTATTATATTGACATCCCTTAAACATATGTGAAGATGTCAACAATATTATTAGTTTTGTTTTTACATTCAAAAACAGGAATTAGACATCTGCCAGGCTCTGTACGTACTGCTCAGATGTCAACAAGGGAAAAAAAAGATCAACCATGTGCTCACAATGGTTAAAATGACAAGAACTGCTTATGATGGCATCACTAGAAAATGTATCACTTCCTCCGCCATTTTCTGTGTTCCTATTATCTCGACTGGGAAATCAGTCTTCTACCCTTTCATCAAGCCAAGACCAACCCCTTGATTGTTTACTCTGGTGTAAAGAAGAGTATGTATTTAATTTGGTTAGGTGTCAAGTCAGTGTGTACACTGGGTCCATTATTGCAGGTTGATAGATCAAGGCAGCCTTTCTATGAATGCTGTTAAATTTACTTCATGTATTTGTGAATGTGAATGCCGTTAAAGCTTCTTAATGTGCTGAAGATGATGCTGAATACACCTTAAACTAACTTTGTGTATTTAACTGTCTGTAGGTTGTTCTATGTATTGAAAATACATACATATGCTGTACATAGCGCAAGTGTTGTAAACAACAAAAAGAAATGATTTATACTTGGAATTGTTCAATATGAAAACCAAATTTAATGTAAACTGTGATTGATTGACCTGCTGCGTGAGGCTGACGTTACTCCTAAACTCATATTAAACCTAAAATGAAGCAGTTGCTATTCCTGTGGGTTTCATGAATATGTATGTCATCTATTGCGAATGTCATTCTGTCATCATTTCAGTAGTAGACCTACTGTTTACAAGCATGTGGCAAACAACATACGCACCATGGATAAAAAGAAAAGAGGGGATACAGAACCTACCAGAAAATCCCATTATGAAAATATTATTTTAGCCAGAAGAGATCTGGAAGGTCAGGAGGACAATGTCGACAGAAATTGAGATATCAGTTGTGCAAATCCATTGTCAATTAACAAACAACATCCATGGTCATGACAAAAGTATAGACTTAAAAATGAACAAAAAACAAGTTTTTGTTCCTCCTATGAGTCAGTAGGAGTCACTCGTTAATCTCCGATCATTTCTAACCTCAGTTTCGATGCTTTTGGGAAACACCTTGTAAACTCAAGAAGGATCATGAAATGGATTTTACAATCATCTTAGCCTTAAGATGCTTTCTAGCAATGGGGCCCGGCTTAACTGACAGTTCATAGGCCATCCAGTGTTTCCACATAGAAGTGATTGGGTTCTTACTGTGAATAACATGTATCAAAGGGGCTTATTTTTGACAGTGCCATAAAAGTAAGCTCTTGGTGAGACTAAACAAGCACAGACAGAAATTATTGATCTTTGTCATGCTCTCTTTCTCCGTTCTATTTATGACAGAACTGGAAATTCCAAATGTAACTGCCAGTCAGCGGCACTGAGCTGTGACGGTGTTTTAATATTCATGTACCTTCTTGTAATGAGCAAGTCGAGTCAAATGTCAGTGTTTCACAGCAGAGATCCCACCTGCGAAAAGCATCCAAATGGGAGAACACAAACAAACATGAAAAGGCATGTTTGTTATGTATGAGTTCCACGGACGGCTTATACCGGCACCCTTGGGAGAAGAGTCTGTGGATGGAGAGACACAATAACCAGAGGCAGCAGGGAATCGGATGAGACCTCAATAAAGGTTCGTATCAACAGCATCATAAAATTCTCTCCATTTCCAGATGTTGTGGAGATATGGTATCTGCTCTCCGCTGTCTGCCTGTCAAAATACAGAACCGTCTATAATCTGCCGATAAGCCACATTCTCAGGCTCCCTAGACAATCCTCTTTTATTTGTTGTACCTTTCAATCATGTCATTTGTTGAGTTGCAGAGAGATATTGAGCTCGACTAAAGTTCCTTTCCCTTCCTTGTGGATGGCAGAATACTAAAGAGGGCTTTTGGAACTGCTCCATCACATCCAGCTGGGAGAGCAGGTGGTGAGAAGAAGCCCTGGGGTTTGTTGCATACGCACAAAATGGGGCTTGAAAGAGGTGTACAAACTTGACGGGAGAATGTGCGCACCTGTATGGAAACTCTGACCCATGTGTATGAACATTTTGTACAAAGGAAATTGGCAACATATATGGTGAGGTGGTGAATTGAAGCCAGATTGTATAATGATCCCTCTCACACATTTAATTTCACTTAATATCAAACGCTAATTATAGAGCCACTTTATCATAAACATTCAAGCCAGCAATGTTTCTTGTGCTCGTAGTGAGCCATAACTATTCCCTAAGCACCTTTCAATTTTAAAAGATATACAGTAAGCCACCTCAGATCTTACCCAGTTACATCTGGGATTTATAATTGAATTATAAATTAAATATTGAGCATAATGTGCTGTCTCACCATCACATTCCCAACCCCCAGAGTGCAGAGAAGAGCGCCGGGCTGTATGGTGCTCACACTCGTGGTCAGTTGTGGAACAGCACAGCTGCTGAAATGCCAGGATGAGGCAGGTGGCAGGATTCAGCAAAGTCTGGCTTGTCTTTCCTGATATTAAGCGTGCATATACTGATTCCTTTTCACCTCAACACGTTAACTAACTGATTAAATTATCATCATCAGTTTTAGAAATCCAAGATGACATCCAATAACTTTAAAGAATTGCAGAACAGAGCGCTAATAGATTTTTAATAATATCCTCTAATACTGTGCATATATCACCAAGTACGATTTTAGTTTCCATATAGATTTTGTGTGTAAAATAGCTGCAGTGAACGGCTGTCAGATGCACAGAGCGCACTGGAGACACTGTGGTGGCTGCCTCACACGCTTTGCCTTCTCCAGTCACCTCACCAGCACATCTTCACCACCTGCATTCATATATGCATTGTATAAATTAGAGAGAAACACCAGTATGCTGGAGTAAATATAAATGAATACAGTGTTTATTGTGTTTTAGATATTGAGTGTGTGGTCTCATCAGTTATGAATGTGTCTATATACAGTGGATGCTTAACAAATATCAAGCAGAGAGATTTGGTGTCCCTGTGCCTCCACTTGTCCACACTCTGAAAGTGTGCAGCAGTGTGCTTCTTGGCATCTACCTCCATCTCTGACCACTTTGTTTAATTTTGGTAAGGGTTTTGTTTGTTGCACCAACTGCTTTAACAGCTGCTGCAGCCGTCGGCCTCTTAAACTTTCTTCTGTTGCTGCTGCTGTTCTCCACAGGAATAACATGTATTAATATATCAATATTTGTAAAGGATTTTGCATTGACCATTTGTGGTTAATTGTGTGAGAGTAGGGGGTGGGATATGAGGTCCATGTGCCCACATTTTCAAGTTGATTGTGATTTATAAAGGGAAACTTGCATGCATTTTGGTTCAGAGTCAAAAATGTCAATGATTGGATGGATATGAAATCTAGTGCAGACGCTTTTCTCTGCGGGATGAATTGTAATAACTTTGATCCCATTAGTTCAGTACTTTGTTTTATGACCAAATACCTTCAAAACTACCTGCAAAACAAATGACATTGCCATGAGCCTTAGCTGCACTTTGTGTTCAGTGCATGTCAGCAAATCTTAGCATGCTAACTCACTAAACTAAGTTGGTGAAGATGGTAAACAGCTATCATCAGCATTAAAGTTTGCTTTGTGAGCATGTGAACACGACAACCACTATTCTTTTATACTTCAGCACCACTGCTAAGGACCTAAACTTTTGTCCATCTTATGATTAGGTTTTCTTTACAATAAACATTACAGGCTCACAGAGCTGCGAGTGTGGCTGTTTTCCATTCATTTCACTACAATATGAAAATCAATTTGCAAAGACTTTAAAACTGTTTTCAAGGCAATCCATCACAGTGAACATCACGTCTGGTTTTATGTTTGTCAGTTACACTGCACTGCATCAACATACAATTATGTAACTTTGAAGTCTCTGCTAACTTATTGTTATTTTATATTGAAATGAATGGAAAACAATGCCTGCCTGAATCTAGAAATTACACATATCTAATACACTATTTCCTGCCTTAAAATAACGATGGAAGACTCCCTGCTGTTTCTGAAAACAATCCTTCTTGCTACAGCAATATTCAAATGTAAAGAAATTGACAGACTAATGGTAAAATATATCAGAAAATATAAGTTTCAGTTTTAAAATCTCTCATATTAGTGGCAGAACATGTTACTGCAGTGTACAGCTGTCTTCTCCACATATACTCCAGGTTACACATAGCATATTACCTGCACTTACATCCACTTCTTGTATGCATGGCTACATCTGAGTCGACAAAAACTTGAAAACTACATCCACAGCACGTGTTTGCTTTGTGGGGGCAAGTGTTTCGCTGACAGTTCCTTCCTGGTTGTTACTTTACATCCAGTAGGTGAAGCTGAGAACAGCTTGTATTCCAGCACTTTTCACTCCTCTGACTGCAGACTTGACAGTAATTGTATAGTCTGTGGTAAGGTATAAGACTGGGCTCCTACCTTGAGATAGTCATCCCTGCAAAGGAAAAATGACAAGAATTCAGTATCAATGCCATTTTCTTTATCATGAAACTGGTCAATTTCAAAGAGATTGAATAATAGCATATGTGCAGCTTACTATTGTCAAAAACGTTGGTGTCAGTGTCGCCCTTCAAACCCCATTCTGTATTCGCCATTTGATTCTGACAGGTGACTCTATGCTTCAATGCCTGTGAATAATCCTCAACCACACACATACACCAAAAGAGCAACTTTTCACCCCCACATTGAATTTTATGATTTTCTTTTGACAGGAGTGTGAGAGGACATTGGAAGTATTATTGCAGTATCATTAGAATAAACTCAACCACCTACAAGTGTTGTTGAAAAAAATTACAGCAAAGGTACACTGCATTTTTCAGTGTGTTCCAGCAGTTAAGTTGCCTTTTCAGCGATGGCAATCAAAGACTCCCCTGGCTACTTTCCCCTCACAGTAATCAAACTTCCTTCAGTGAATTCAGTTGTGAGCTATTGCACAAAGTGATACACTACCTTATTGTGCTTTCCAGCTGACCTAAGGTAGAAATCACAAGCATGAATTAGAGAGTTTATACTACAACTCTTACAGTAACACCAACCATGCTACTCCTTTTGAGCCCTTTTTTCTGTGGCTTGACCTTTTTTCTTATGCAGTTAGACAGCTGGGACGCTGTTTCTGAATGGCACAATTTTAGGTAACAATGAGATGTAGGTACAGTAGGTTTGGACATTGTTAGACTTTATCAATACTGATTCAATACTGATTCCTGAGTCAGCGTATTCATTTCAGTCCTACCCATAGAACCATAGGTGCATTACATGACTTTTTTAACATCTATACTGGCCAGTAACAGCTCCCATTTGTCTTGCACGACCCAATACGTCATTTTTTTTCACCAGCTAATGCTTAAGGCAGTGACGGTGACTTCAGTCCCTGAGCATCTCCACCTTCACTGACAGTTCAGATGGTAGTGCAAAGCCTGACTGGTGTGAACTGTTGGCTTAGTTTAGTAAGCATGACAGAATAGGGGATGTTAATGAGTGGTAGGGAGAGTTGAAAGAAATATTCACTTTTTACATTTTCCATTTATTCATTTAGAAGACGCTTTTGTCCAATGCAACATTCAAATGAGGTAGAGTAGGTAAGTGGATTGAGGAGCCTGCGGCCATCGAGAGTAAGTGCTATAACACTCAGTTTCAAAGTTCACCTGACACAGATTTGAAGGTTCATACAGTAATGCATGAGTGTGTATGAAATATTTTTTTTAAGAGAAGAGAGAGGTAAGTCACCTTTGTTTTAAGCTGATTTAGGCTGCCATCAGTCAAAGATGAGGTGCTCTGTTTTGGTTAAAGTCTATCTCACCACAGCTGCATAAAATGCATAAAAAACTCCTTGTTTTAAATGATATTTGTGTCACTTTTCATCCCTTTTTCTGTCAACTCAGGTTGCAATTCCCAATGAATGCAAAGAAATGTTCTGCTGTCTATCTTTTATACTGTTTAATTTGTAGCTAATTTCTATGCAGTTGAGCCGTGACCAAAACCCCGGGCCAAAGAACATAATTTTAATTATTCTGTATTCTGAATCTGTTTTCAAGAATACAGAATAATGCATTTTGTGCAGTTTTAGGAGTCTGTGTTGCTTTAACACACAATACACTGTTGTTAGCTGATAACTGGCATTGTTATAAACTGTACATCAATAATTCATGATTTTTTTTTTATTAATTCTGAAACTTTTAGTGCTGTAAAGATTAACTGATACATATTTGAAAACAAAGTCAGTCAGAAATGCAAGCACAGTGACGCACAACCACAGATAAGAAATTGGTCAAAAACTGATCTTTCTGTGTAACTCTGTCTCTCTGTCACTTAAATATGTTGGTGGCAGCACAAAACACACTAAGAAGGCAATGTGTGCACTGTAATGTGGCTGACTGAAGTAACCTGAAGCGAGTGATGCTAGCATTAGCAGCTACTTCCAATGGGCCTGAACTCCTCCTTCTCCAAAGTTGCCCATGATTACTATTGGTGGTGTATGAGTAGACATTATTTTCTTAATTTTCATTCCAAGTAGAAACAAAGTCCTATTGGATTTGAGGTGAATCCACATTCAAATGCATCTTAGTATAATAATAATCACAAATCGACCTTCAGTTGCATTCTTGTATTGGACTGTGGACCATGATACTGTACAGTAGAGGTAAACATCCCTAATTACTTATAAAATCTGGGCTTTTTTTATAAACATTTTTCCCAAAACACAGATCATCACTTAACAATTTTGAAAAGTTTCCCAAAAATGACTCTTCTTAAACTGACCTCATTTTGCATTGATTCTTCCCTCATTATACAGTAACGCCTCCAATGGAGACAAACATCATAGGCAGATTATGTCTGTATGTAGAGCTCCCTGCCTGGCACAGAGCTTATCATGTGAACACATGTTTGGAGAGCAGATCCGCACCTCAGCATCAAAGCCGGTCAGATATGATAACTTCATGTCAACCATGTCACTGTTATTGTCCTTTGAATTATTATTACCCATCGCCTCTTTGAAGGTTGTGTGCATTATTCAGTCCTTTACACAATATGTTCTGTTCCTCATATGCTGTTAAGGAAGGTGAAATTCAGAGTGAAATATTCACCACCCTTTTTTTCTCCCTCTTGCGTCTTAAGTGTTTTTCCAGCTCAGGGTACGCTCTGTACAAGTAGTGAGCATAGTAAGAATCATCATCTGCAAGTGCTGTTCACAGTAAAAGCCTCCTACTCAAAACATTTATCCCAAATCACAAAGAAAATGGATTGTTATGGGACATGAATTATAGCCTTTCAGTGCACTAAAACATGACTTCCTTCAGCACCCACCCTGTCATAATCAACTACAAAACGTCACGTTGGAAATTATGATAATCTTAAAATAATCATCTATCTTTGACATCAAAAACAATACAGTGCATTTTCAGCACTGTACAGAGGATGTTATTTGAGGTTAGGATTAGAGACACGCGATTAAACTTGTCATGCTGCATACTGCTGGAGTCTTGTATATGATCATTTTTGCTCCTGCTGATGCTTTCATTTTGCAGTGGCACTACCATTACTGGCATAATTGCATCTTCAAACCACCCAGAGATGCGCCCTTGTTGCAAAATCCATTAGCACACCACAACACTCTGCCCCTGGGACCAGGACGGGGGTTTCCAACGAGGCTTGATATCACTCTGTGGGAGTGAATAAAACATGGACACTTTCCTCCTCTTGGTCTGTTCTCCATTGATTGTCTTGCTGAGACAGGGAAAGGAATGACTCACTTGGGTTCAAAAGGCCTTGCAAAATGAAATATGACAATATCTTGTGCGTTTCTCAAGCACTAAAAAGTTTTGAGAGCACAGTTAGGAACTCATAACAACTGTGAAGTTTTTTTACATGCTTGTCACAGCAGCTACTTGAAGGAGTTTGACTTAAGACCCACAACCTTGCAATACTGTTCTGTATTAAAAAATAATATTTTATTTCATTCCTTGCTCTGTATTTTGCTTTCAATTATGTGATATTCAAACAACCTCTCTCAATGCATTGTGAAGAGCATTTCTCTGTTTTCTCATGCGGGTCTCCGGAGAAAGCCACCGCTTGCTTTCTTGTCTCGAGTCTTTTCCAGCTCCATCCCACACTGCCCTATATTGTGTGTTATGTAATGATTACACACTACCTGAGGGCAACAGTTCTTCCAGCGACAGGGGAAATCTCATAAACAACCACTCGCATTTTTATTTTTGCATTAAGATTGATATTATTCTTAACACACAGTTTCAAACTTGAGACATAAGAGTCTAAACTTTATAAAGGGAGAAAGAATATTACAGGAGCTTAAGCACGATATATGAAACTCCAATAAGAGAAAATATAATTCACAGTGCACATCATACACACTATGTAGGCAATTAAAATGGTGCTTTCCACAATTACAACACACTGAGACATTGAAGAGAATTGAAAGTCACGCGTTCTGTCTCAAAATCATTACAAAGTTTACAGTGTATCTGATCTACAGTGTAAAAGACAATAACCAGCAGCAGCTTTTGTACAAACTAAGCTTGTAGCAAAACATTTATGAAGAGTCTGAAAGAAAAGATTGCCACTGATGCAAGCTTATGGGAAAAAGTGACCCATAAAACAAAAAGAAAAGGCAGATAACCAGTGGTTGACCACTTTGATCCAGAGTGAAATATCTCGACAACTATTGGTGGATTACCATGAAATTTGGTGCAGATATTCATGGTCCCCCTAATAACTTTTTTGATCATGACTTTTCGTCTAGTGCTGCCAGCAGATTGGCATTTTGGTTCAAGGTATTGACAGTTATTGGATAGATTGATATGAAATTTGGTATAGTATCATCATCAGGTCATAATGTCAATTTGTCAGATACATTTTATGACCAAATACCTTCAAAATGACTGTACTTCCAGAAGAAATGATTTTGCCATCCGCCTTAGCTGTACTATGTTTAATCTTAGTGTCTATAATCTCCTGACTGTTCATCTTGTGTCACCATGAGGTCAAAACTGAAACTGGTTCAGTACTTTATGAACAAATACCTGCAAAACTAATGACGTTCCCATCAGTGTCAGCCATACTTTGGGCTTAGTGCTAATTAACAATTGTTAGCATGCTTACGTACTACACTAAAATACTGACCATTGCAAACATTACTTATGAAAAATCTGCATGTTAACATCATCATTGAGAGCATGTTGGCATGCAGACTTCAGTTCTGTTTTGAACAAACTTAATTTATATTATCAACCAGGAGAGCTTCCAGCATTGCTCAATATGCTGGTTTGTATTTTACCATATTCTACCAAAAAGATGACTGTTGGAAAAAAAGTTTTAAAATTGTATTGCATAATTATTTTTAATGAATGCAATAATTTATTTTCCAGTATATTCATCCATCCATTTTTGGCTGTTTATCCGGGACTGGGTCGTGGTGGCATCAGACTGAATAAGGAAACCCAGACAACCTTCTCCACGGCAACACCCCCCAGCTCCTCCTGGGGGATCCAAAGGTGTTCCCAGGCCAGTAGAGATATGTAGTCCATCCAGCGTGTTCTGGGTCTGCCTGGAACACCTCCAGAGGGAAATGTCTATTAGGCATCCTAACCAGGTGCCAAAACCACCTAAGCTGGCCCCTTAGGCAGCGGCTCCACTCCGAGCTCCCCCTGGATGTCCAAACTCCACACCCTATCTCTAAGGCTGAGTCCAGACATACTCCAGAAGAAACTCATTTTGGCTACTTGTATCCACAATCTCATTCTTCAACAAGGGTGAGCGATGGTGAACAGTAAACCACATGAATAAATAAGTTGCTTATTGTAGCTCTAACTTTGAATGTGAATTTATTCTGGTCTTCGTCTCTGAGATTCGGTAGGACAGTGTGAATGTGTGATGTTAATGAATTCCAGTCAGCTGCTTGGCCACTGGTGGGCCTCCAGTCTTTAATTGACCTCTGTCATGAGTCAAGTATCTGCAGCACTTTGGCTGCTGTGTGCAGCCATCTTCACCACTGGACTGGAGAATTCAATTAGCCGAGCTCCCTCTTGCCCACTAACACTGGCTGCATTAGAGAAGAGTTCCTTATCCCTCTGAGTTTACTATTTGCAACACTGCACATTATTTACAATCACAAATGTGCACAATGAATTCAGAAAGTCAAGGAGGGACATGCATCAGTATACTAAAATGCATTTACAATTCCTGGCTCCCTGCAGTTCACTGCACTTTCCCATCCATACACAATTAAATATTCAAGCAATTTACCCTTGGTGCTATAATTTCTCCTTGTGTCTATGGGGGTTTGACCGAAAGCAGAAAGTGGCACTGCAACAGCAAAAGCTCAAGGGGCAGAGTTTGAAATGTTTGTCATTGAGCAATTCCATTCACTCATGTCACAAGTTCACAAAGAAAAAGCACACAAAGTTCTGGAACTGGATAATAATAATACCTTTATTTATATAACACTTTTCAAAACAAGTTACAAATTGCTTGAAATAAAATTAAAAAGTGTAAAAAGTTTGACACCATCCAGTAAATGATACCTGCAGTGCAGGCATGGAGGTTGTTCAATTGATTGGTGTTGTTAGTGTTAAAGGAGAGATATAACTGTAAATCATCAGCATAGAAATGGTAAATGACTGTTTCTTAACCATATGACCAAGTGGTAGCATGTAAATAGAAACTGTAAGGGCCCAAGAATGAAACACTTTGGATCTCCATATTTTAGTGGTACCAAAGCTGATTTATAATTCCCAATTTCCACACAGAATGACCTTCCTGAGAGATAAGAACAGAACTGATCTAAAACCAAATCTGAAATGCCCCCCCCCCAAATTTGAGAAATTCAATTTAAATACTATAGTCAACAGTGTGAAAATCTGCGGACAGATCCAACAGGAGTTATACAGTGTGTTGACCACAGTCAGGTGCTAAGAGAAGATCATTTAAAACTACAGTTTCTGTACTGTGACCTGCATTAAAACCTGACTGAAATGTCTCAAAGAGACCATCACCAAGAAATGGCAGTTTTGAAATTGGCTGGAAATGATTAAGAGTATCTGGGTATAGTGTGGGCTTTTAAAGGAGAGGTTATACCACTGCCATTATAAAAAGGGACAGATGGACAGTGCAGTTCACTGAATTTGCTGCAGAATTTGGTAATGACAGCTAAATTCCCTCTATTCCTGAGAAAAATAAATAAATGTAAGGGTGTCCACATGGCCTCTTGGCTTTTAAGTGGCCTCTTGGCTGTTAAGACACACACATACACACACACACACACACACACACACACACACACACACACATACACTGCAGCACCGGTAGCTCTGTCTGCCTTGCTGGGAGAACCCACCGCTCCAGGAGCAGCTGTTCGCTGGTGTCCCTTGTGGCCCTCTGCCAAGTGAAATGTGTGTGTCAGCCCCCGACCACACAAACTCACCTAGCATGGTGAGCACAAATGAGTAAATAAATGAAATGAAGAAGTGTATTCAACACTTAATCTGCCTCCCAAGAGCATGGAAGCTACTGACTCTTAAAACATTTAATGAAGGAATGTTAGAAGAGAAAAGAAAGGAGGAGTGTTATTGAAAGGAGCTTCTAGTCGAGGAGAATGGAGCCCCACTGTAAACATGGTTAAAAAACAAAGGATTATGAGAAAATGAGCTGCTCGCATGACAGCATAAATCAGTGGGAGGCATTCTCCTCTAATGGAAAGCTGGGGCCCATACCGAGGACCTTATCAATCATAGAGATAGAGCTGCCACCATATTGACTATGCACCAAACAAACAATATCTAGGATGAGGTCTAAGTGCTATTCCCAATACAGGCCACGCTGTAGATCATTCCACTGCCAACGTCTCCTGGGAGCACATTGAATTATTGAGAATGCATATGTGTGTGAGTGCAGATCATGGTCGGTTTCAAAGGCACGAGGACTATTTGTCTGCTGCTGGATTACAGCAGCAAACATCACCAAAGGTCACATTCATTGTGAAATATCAGAGACTGGAACAGTCTCTAGATAGAAGCTAATTTTACAAAGCAATGCAAAGTGTGTGGGAGACTATTTGCAGAAATTTGGAGAATATATGCTAATGACATTTGTATAATTCAAAGTGCTCCTATTATGACCAGCACACACTGGCTCAGACCCAAACCTCAGCAAAGTGTGAGAAACTAAAGTGAGTGTGTTGTGTTTATGAGTTATACATTTGGCTCTCTAATATTTTCATGATATGTATCCCAGTGACCATTGGCCTGATATATACTACCCACATTAGAAAGTCATAATACTCGTATATGTAATTACTTTTTTTACTTTTTCTTTTGTATTTTCTGAAAGTTACTTGGCTACATCAAGTGGGGAAAAAAGAAATATGTCCATGAGGTAAAATTCCTTTGCCTCCATAAATCTTACAGATTTACCATAATTTTATGGAACTTCATATTTCGCACACAGGCCTGTGAAAATTAATAGCTTTATAGGGTTTTTATAAGCTTACAAACCCTTTTTTTAAAAAAAAAAAAATAGTGAATCTTTAAAATGGGCTTATGAATTTAGTTTCTTTATAACTTTGAAACCCACATTTATGGTCTTTACATTTATTTTTACAATATTAGTTGTACTTTTTGTGAATAATATTGGATGGATAATAACATATGACTGTGAGTCACTCATTGGGATAGGAAAATGGTCAACTCATCACTTTTTTAATTCTTCTTTTGCCGACCCTGCTATCTGGCCGGTTGAGGCTTTCAAATGTAAACATCAGAGTAAACATCAAGGAAAAGGTGGAGGGGATAAACTCCAGCTATAGATCCCTACTACATAGTCAAGCAAGACCATCTCTGCGTCAATCTCTGCATCCATCTCAACATCAGAGGAAACACCGAGGTAAACGTGGAGGGATCAAACAACGGCTGAGATCTCGGTCACATGGATCTTCGGTGCCAAGCTTCCTGCTAGCCAATATACAGGCGTTGGATAATAAACTAGACAACATCCATGTCCGCCTCAGTTTCCGACAGGATATCAGGAACCGTAATGTCCTTTGTTTCACTGAACCTTGGCTAAATCTTTGAATACTGGACAGCGCCATTCAACCGGGCGACTCCTCTTTTATATACTGATCTGACAGAAGAGAGGACTCTGGCAAGGAAAAGGGAGGAGGCATGTGCTTTATGGCGAATAAGAATTGGTATGACAGCTGAAATATTAAAATGCTATCCCGTTCTTGCTCAGCTGATCTGGAATCATTGCCAATCAAATGCAAACTGCACTTTCTACCAAGGGAATTTACATAGGCTGTTATCACAGCGGTCTACATCCCACCACAGGTGAGTAAAGAGGCTGCTCTGTGGGATCTTTGCAAAGACTGCTCACAGACTGTAATCCTGATGCTGCATTCATTGTTGGTGGAGACTTCAATCAGGCTGACCTTAGGAAGGTTATGTCTGACTTCCTTCAACATACTGACTGTGCCACAAAGGGAATAAACACTCTGGATCACTGCTACACATTCAAAAAGGGCTACAGAGCAGGAAGGGTAACCATGCGGCCATCTTGCTGAGGTCAAAGTATAAAAACAAAGTATAATACATAATGCCAGTGATGCAAGAGGTGAGGAAATGTTCAGGCCAATCAGAGGCTGCCCTACAGTCTGCACTACATGATGCAGTCTGGAGCACGTTCCAGGACACCAATGTCGATGTCACTGATGACAACAATGGATTCACTGAGTCTGTGGTGGATTTACAGTTTACAACTGTACCCAGAACTGCAGTTAAATTATCCTACAACCTGAAACCATGGATTACCAGAACCGTCCGAGATGCCGATAAAGCAGCAGCCTACAATGTAAGCAGCAAGGGAGGCAGAAAGGGACTATGGAAGGAAAGTGGAACTACAATCCCAGGAGCATGTGGCAAGGTCTAAGAATTATGACACATTACAAGCCCACCCCCCTTCCTTCTCAAGTGCTGATGCATCTCTAGCAAGTGAGCTAAACAACTTTTATGCTCGCTTTGAGGCCATCGGCAGCCAGGAAGCAAAAACAGCTGAAGCAGAGGTTAATGGATGGGCGGGTGCACCTTTCACACATATCACCCTTTCTGAGCATGATGTAAGGAGGGCTTTCAAGCATATGAACACCATGAAAGCAGCAGGACCAAAAGGTATCAGTGGGTGAGTCCTCAAAACTATGTGCTGACCAACTAGCTGGTGTTCACAGTGATATTCAACCTGTCCCTGGCTCATTCTGGTTTGTCATACCCAGGTGCTTCAAGAAGCCAACCATCATTCCTGCGTCCAAGAAAACAGAACCAGCCTGTCTGAATAACTACCACCCAGTGGCACTCATCTCTGTAGTGAGGAAGTACTTTGAATGGCTGGTCAAGGATTACATCTGTTCCTCATTACCCAGCACACTGGACCCACGACAGTTTGCCTACCATCCCAACCGATGAATGGAAGAGGTCACTAGGATCCTAAATGAGGTCACTGCCCCTCCCTTAACCCTCCAATCATACACATATTTATTACTATTCCTATTCTATTATTGTATTTAAACTCTTTTTAATGCACAACTTGAAAGAACTGACAGGATTACATTTCACTGATGGTACCTTATATGATTACATGTGTAAAATAAACTTTTTCTAGAACACACTGTACATGCACACACATACACACATGCTATGTGTGCAATAACTAAATTGTGAGACTTTGGGGAAACAGTCAGAAGCATGATGTGGATTTCTGTCTGTTCTCTTTCTGGCTGACCTGTTTTAGTTGGGAGTCATGTGCACCACAAAGCATGGCTGTCACTGCTTAATTAAGCAATCACAGTGCAGTGGAAGACTCTCCGAAGAATTGTGAGCAGTGTCTGTCTGGTTTTAAGATTAGATCTAAGGATAATAATATGCACAAGGTCTGGTCTTCCCATTGGGCTGTGTTATTTGAAGTTCCAATAGGGGCTTTTGTCACCAAGATACATTTACTACACACCAAGTGTGTGTAAGGTGACTGGGGACAAATATTTGCTATATGTCACATTAACATCATGGCTGAATTTCAGTTAGAGGGCCCGGGGGAAAAATTTATTTGCTCTTGTTCCCCAATTGACCCCCTGCCACTCGCCCTCTGTGTGTATATAAACCGTCACCTCCAAGTTCTCATTAAGTACAGTGCAGAGGAGTGCACATGGCAGTTGCATTACATAACAAACTGTGAGAACAAGAATTTAAAAAAGGTCTTAGAACTAGATTTTGACAAAGAGCTTTTCTAAAAGACAGAACATTAAACTTCGGTAATGATGCAGGACATTAGTTGATGTTGTATTTTAGTGGTGTGAACTCCCTAACAAATTTGCAATGAATCAAATTACTAAACCCAACATGCAGTAAAACTGAAACCAATGGGGGTCTAGGCCTGAGTGAGATAAATCTACCCTCAGATGCTCTGTCATTGTTCTCCATTAGGATTGTCTGATTTTTCTTTCTCTACTTGTGTTCCAGTAACTTAAGTATTGTAATTTCGATTTTTGTGTGCACCCATTTCCTCTCAACCTGCATTGTCAACTTTTGCTTCAATTTCCTGTATTTCCCAGAATGGCCTTTAACTGCCTCCAACAAAAGGCTTCTCTGTGCTGTAAACACGTAGGTGGAGAAAGCAACAGCAGTAGTACAGCGAGTCTTTAGAAAAACAGAGAGATAACAGAATAATGCCATAGAGCTGTATGACTATTCAACACTGGAACAAAATGGTGAGTCTAGAAAGAAACCCTGTATGTTTGATTCTCAGGGCTGACACCACTAACTGATATCAACTGCTGATGTTTTCAATTGCTAAAAAAATATACTATTAAACACCATTTTAGCTATGATGTAAATGTAAATGTAAATGTAAATGTACAGTAAATGGTCAAAAGTATGCTGTTAGAGCAGCATTAATATGCTGCTGTAACAGCCGCCTCTCTCCTGGGAAAGCTTTCGGAGCCTGGCTGCAGGAGTTTGCTCCCGTTCCCTCAAGAGCATTAGTGAGGTCGGCCACTGCTGCTGGGCGATAATGCCTGGCTCGCTGTCGACGTTTCATTTCATCCTAAAGGGGTTGGATGGGGTTAAGGTCAGGGCCCCAAGCAGCAAGTTCTTCCACACCAAACTAGCAAAACCTTGCTTCATGCACAGGGTTATTGGCATACATGAATTACCAAACAGGAAAGGGCCTCTCCAAAACTGTTGTCACAAAGTTGGAAGTACACTGTCTATAACATCATAGTATGACATGCCGACTGCGTATATAGTTCTACAGCATTAATGAAAATATACAATTACAGACTTAAATGTATTGATCTTTGCAGTTAGGCATTGCAAAAGCTCTTTCTGCAGTCAGTGACAACAGAAACTTGGACATTTAAACTTGATAAATGTTTCGAAGCAAAGACAGATGCCAACAAGAGCCCTGTCCCCAGCTGCAACCAATCACTGCATCTCACAGTCTGTTAGATACTGTCATTTGGGTCAAGGGGTTAATGATTTTGTGCTTTGTCAAATCAGATTTATTATCTGAGCATGGATTAATTTGTCAGTATTGTGCGGTCCATTAAGGCACTACCAAGCAAAGCCTTAATTAGGAGAAAGTTAATTGCAGTGATTACCAGCCTCCTCTTGAGGCGTTGTAAATGGGTGGAGGAGCTGAAATCGCCACCAAGTTTTGGGAGTGACGCAAATTAAGCGTGGTGCTCCAAGAAGTCACACACTGCGACAGAATGTGGAGCCTCGCACTCTTCGTGTTTCCTCCAAGATGTGATTTCCTTAATCTCTTTGGATAGCCTGAACAAAATTACTGAGTGATTGCTCAAGTGTTGTTCACATAGATAATGTTCTGTGTGGAAAATCGCAACAAATTAAATTATTCCTACTGAGTGAGTATTGTATTGGAGGGCTGCAAGCAAGTGCAGTTACAATCTCATGGAAGAGACACAAAGACGAACTAAAAACACAGTCAGCTCTTTAGGCAGCGCGAGTGTTTGTTTGTCTGTGACACTGATACGCATATGCAATCAGATGAAAGACTGAAAGGCTGCTTTTGGACTTGAGGGCACAGCTGAGATACATCAGCCAGAAGCATGTTACCTTATCTCAACCCCTGTTCAACATTATCATTCTGTGGGCTGTTCCCATATGGTAATGCTTCTCTGCACCAACGGTCTGCAGGTAAAGCTGTGGTGGTGTTGTTAAGCTACTCTATGATTTTCATACTGATACAGCCCCAGTCAAACAGAACCTGAATCCAAGGGCTTGAAATTCAGTGATTCAGTTATTCCGTGATTCCTTTAAAGAATAACATCAGATTCCTGATGGTTGAGAGGAAAGATCTGGATTCAGTAAATTCAGGACTAGACAGGAGTCCCGACAGGAGTCGGGATCAAATTATTGCAACATATTTAAAGGATATGTTTGGATTTTTTCAAGTCTATTTTAACACATAACATGTCATGTTTTTGTTCCTTCAGTTGTCCTTTTGCCTAAACTTTGGAATATAACATTGTTATAGCGAACCTGTGAGCAAATAGTTGCTTATTTATAGATCCAGCAGACATGGAGCAACATTACCATTCAATTTGTGTTTCTGGCCACCTGATAAATTTACATCCTGTACTCTCCTTTCAGCTTTGTTTTTGTCTCTAACAACTCCTGAGAAAAATATCTGTCTCTTTAACTTCTGGATGTTCAACTTATTTCACTGGGTAGTTGCTAACTTTTTCTGTCTGCTGTTTCTGTGTCTGTTGAGCAGGCAGTACTTATAAGAGCTTTTTTTTTTTTTTGCAGAAAACAGATGCCCACTGCTGCTAGTACAAATAGAGTGGAGCATGTGGGCTGAAAAACCAAAACAATTAGCTCAAACAGGCTAAAAGTCTCTGTAGAGCTGAGGCGAATTGCAAAGTGATGCAATATTTCTCTGTGAGTTTGACACTATGAGTGACATCTTTCACATTACGCAGTCATTTGTTAACGTAATAATATTGTTTAGTACAGCTTTAAGATAAATTAAAAAAAATCCAAACCTGTCTATAAATGCAACTTCTGTATCTGTAATACTCAGAAATGTCAGCTCTTATTACTGGTATTGAAACAGAAAAGTAAAAGTGATGGAATGGGAAGTCCTTGGACCAGATGGTAACGTGAGGAAATAAATTGGAACCAGGCAAGATTGGAGGAAAATTTCACTCCCACGACACCATCCTGCCCCCATTACCAAACACTGTCTCATAAAGTTTCATGAAATGTCCACAAGCTCTGAGATGAAGATTACTATCTGTGGGTGCAAGTTTTCTTAGCACATTCCTTCACCATGAATATGACACTGTCAAAAAATTTGATGCTTTTTTTCTCCTGTTCATCATGGAAAGGTCAACAAACGGTTAATTTGAGGCAAATAAAACTATTTGATTGATGTTATGTCAAGGTTTTAATCATGCGAGGTGAACAAAATCTTTTTGTCACAAGTTTGTAATTGAATCTGGAGTGCGACATTACAGTTAACCACACCATTTCATTGTCAAACCGCTTCCCTCTTCTAGTCATGTCTCTGAAATAACTGCTTCATAGTGGTAACCCATACTGTTTACTTTTCATGCAAGGAACATATAAAATTTTAATTTGAGTCTTTTACAGTATGTATCATAGACAAAGATGTGCATTTGTATGTTCATGTGTGAAAAACCTGACCAATCAGGATTCTTTTCTTTTTGAGGTGAAGCTAGTCTTTCGCTTGATTCCCAGCTTGTGGGATATATTGATTCAGGCTGTGTGAAGCCATCCATCTTACACGCAGAGGCCCAGGTTCCCTCAGCCTCTGAGCTAACTGCTTGTATTTAAGCAGTTGATATCTATCACATGAGATACAGTATAACAAACTGATCATGGACAGTGTTACGGAAAGTAATTCATGGCTTTGAGCACAGCCGATAGTTAGCTATAATTAAAAAGGCTTATTTGTAGATTGAAGGCTGGTGCGCTTGGGATCCCCAGAGATAAGTGGAGATGGATGTGTGTGGGTGGTGGGGGGTAGTACAGGGTCAGACTTTTCCTCAGTGGAAAACATGTCAGTTATATTTAATTGACAGGGCGCATGTTTGAGCGCAGATATGCAGTTGCTTTCCCTCCAGATGTGCTTTTTCTCTGTGTGTTCCTGTTTTTCTATAATTTTACTTGTATACCTTTGGAGTGATGACACAAGGTCACTTTGGGGTTCTCAACTTCCTAAAGTGCCTACTTTTCCTTAAATTTAGATGAAAGGTGCTGTGGAGCAATATTTTGATGGTTGGGTCCTGTATTGATATTACATGTTGTGTTAGGACACACGAGGATGCACATGCATACCATGAGCATGTGACGTAATGCACCTTTCTGCTGACTGCAGAGAGCGATAGAGTTGTTGGCAGTAATGCACTGTAAAAGACAGCAATGCGACAATGAAATAGGAGAAGAAGACTGAATGCCATTGAATGAAAAATGCAGATATTAAAACACTGAAATGTTTTAAAATGTTAATATTTAAATGTTTCTATCATTTAGGTAATATACTCTTTATATTATATTATATATTTATATTATTAAGCATTATTGTGAAGGTCACCATATTCAGGGTCATTGATCAAATCATTTTGAAATTTTAATGCAAAACCAGGTGAAAAATCAGGGCAGTTCACATACAACCACACTGAAAATGATTGCCTTGTTCTGTTGCTCATGTCAGATGGTGTGATAACTCCATATACATTTTACACATTGTGCAGAAACAGAAATTTGAACTTACTGAATTAAATATGTATAGTATATCAGCCCAACCCAGCTCTACTTAGAACTGAGTCAAGTACAACTACACAGTCAAGTGACATGTCACATTAAATACATTTTTCCCACTGTTAATATATAAAAATATTGATTAGTGCAGCTTTAACAGCAGAAGTGTCAGAACTGTACTAAAGCAAAATGCATGTGTACAAAAATACTTTTCTTGCTGAGAAATCCTTTCCTAGTTTTCTAATGTACCTCTGAATAGTCAAGCAGATGGTGCCACATACAATGTCCCTCTTGAGCTCAGCAAACAGGCTGGTGATGCTGATCCACAGAGAGCAGTGCAGGGTGTTTTTGGTTTGACTGGCAGACCACACCTAAGGACAGGATTAAAATGTTTCATGCTGCACAGTGACAATTAGCTGCTACAAGGTGTAGTTGCAAACATTGCCATTAGTCATAGTCAAGAAATTTGACCAGGTCAGTGTCTTTGCTTTAGCTCTTGTCCAAGTGATAGAAGATTGATTCCACCATCACCATCTTACAACCTAAAATGTATTTATTTTAGGGGTGGGCAAAAATATCATATCAATTTTTTTCAGGCAAGATCATGATCCATGATCTTATCACGATGCTTTTTCATGTTGGTTTTTAAGACTATTTTGCAAGTTACTGAACAGCACTCAAGATTCAAGAGTCTATCACATAATGATAGAAATTCGTCTTAGGTTAGGGGCACACAAACGACATAAAAACATACACCCATGAAAGACTCATATAAAATTATATTAAAACACAAACAATTCCACAAATAAATAACAGCATTTGTGCAAAGCTGCATTAAGAAGTAGTTACAGTCTATTTGGCCTTGTTTAAAATGGATATCGCAGTGTGAAACCAAACTGACAGTGCAACCAAACTAATTTCACAGCTGAAAAGCAAACAGTACACCTTAGCTGACATCACACTAGCTTGCAGCATAACAGAAGTTAGTGCTACCAGTTAGCAGGCGAGCCGCTAAACAGTGGCTATAGCTTAGCTGTCAGTTTAACATGATGCGCAGCAGGTGAGCTTCCTAGCAGGACATTAAAACTGCTATAGATTTCACCAGCAGATTGGAGATGTGGCACCATGGTTACATGTTAGCCTCCTGCTAGCAAACTGCACTCTGTCACAGAGCTGAACTGATACAATGTGCACTGTAGCACGATACTAATGATCTCTCTGTAAAGGCAGATCGTGGAGACATTTTAATCATTCATGATCTAATATCGTCATATCGCAAAACTCTAAATTATTTGTTATCAGGGCCTGGTCACAACAGACACTACTCTCGTGTAGTGGATTCATCACTGTGTTGTGTTGTGTAATAGACAAGGACCACACTTCTTAGCATTGTCTTTCAACAATTCAATGCAAAAAATGGCCATGGCAACTCCAACTGCAACTGTAGAGGAAGCATTCACAGTGAAGCTAATGTGGGTCTACGCAGATGGAGAACTAACAGTATTCTGTTTAATTAAAGCAAAAATTATGTAAAATTTTCCCTCTTGGCAACTGATTTTTTTCTCAAGGGAGAACACACACTGTGCTGAGCAGATACTGTATGTATGCTGTAGCAGACAAAAATGCTATTTCATTTCAGTATAACTTCACACCCGCCCACCCTCAAAAAATGAGAAAAAGAAAAATGAGGCTTGTGACTGATAGTCATGCCCCAAAGAGCGGATGTTTGGCGCTATTTTACCCAAGGTCTGTATTTTGTTTTCTATATAAGTACAAGCAGAACAGACAAGAAGAATTTATAGGTTGTTGCTTGTGTCAAATGTAAGGACAGACAATGCGGAAACCAAGCTCGGCTGTAAAACACACGATACTTGTCAAAAAAGGTGCTGTTTTTTGGATAATAAACTCTGGTCTCACTAAGGCCATGCCACTGTGTCCATTGTTTTAACAGAATCTGAAAGAAATCATGGGGAGAACTTTGATAGGAATGATGTGACCTAACTTGTTAAATATAATGTGTGACAGTGATATGGGATGTAGGAATAGAGTCACTTTTTGCTGCATTGTGTGGATTTATTTTACATGACACTTTGATGAAGTTAACAGAAATAACCAACTGAGAAGCTGATCACATCAGCAAAATGTAACAGTTTAAGTGTTTCTTTCTGCTTTGCATTGACCTTGAGTTACAGGCCCCACAAACATCTGACACAACTTTTTTGTTTTGAATTCTGCTGTTCCTTTTGGCTAACATTGAGAGATACTGTGATGTGTGTTCTGTCAGCTTGTCTGCTGCTTACCTTCTGTGCAACATTCACCTGGGAAAGACCAAACAGTAATCTACAAAAGCACACTGTGGCGAACTGTCAGGGTTGAAGCTTGTCCTGCTACCCTCTCCTCTGTATCAAAAAGCTTCACCTCTCTCTTTGATGTGCTGGCACCTCGGTGGTGCTGGCTGTGATGCCCCCAGCTTTTCTTTGCATTCATCCCCTGTCAGTCCAGCTGACATCAGTCAAGAGTCTGCATAAATGAACGCTCTCCAGTCTGCATGAAATGGTTTTGTCACTCAAGAAGAACACTCAGCACTCCAAACATAAGACTGCAAAATGGAGGTTGGATGTTGATGTGGATGTTTTGGAGACACGCTTACATTGTGACAAGAGAAAGTCCAGATGTTTTTTGTTTGTCTTTTTAATGACAATTTCGGTATGCATCCAAGTTGATATTTTGCTGTTTTTTTTTTTGTTTTTTTTTAATAGAATTTATATAAAGATGTCAATTATTTGTTAACCTATATGTGTTTTATTTACTCCAATATCCTGTGCAGGAGTCAAGGCAGGGTGAGTATGTGTTTGTTGTTTGGAGGGTAGTTGGACATCATCTTTGCATTGACTAACAAAGAGTGTAATGTGGGAGTGGCATGCTTTGTTGGCCGTAGTGCCATTTAATACTTCCACTGGATTGCACTAAAGTCTAGAAATTGAATATAAAAATGCCTTTAAATAATATGAAAATTAGTCCATGCAGCAGGATTGGCCACTGGGTCAACTTCATGCCACATGCTGCTACATTTATTATATTTTTTTTATTTAAGTGGTACTCCAGCAGTTTAGTGTGGCACTTCCATTAAGTAGGGCGATAAAAAACAAACAAAACAATGGACAAAATCAAAGTAGCAGAGGCAAAATTATTTTGACTTTTAATCTCTTGTATGGCTAAAGTACCAAAAACATTGGATCTAACAATTCCCATGGTGCAATTTGATGGACCCTTTTATTGGACCTCCCTTGCCTGGTAAACACAGAAGTTTTTCAAACCTCACCCTCACAGAAGATAGAAGTTCTTCAGTCACTGCTGGAGGGTCCACCATGAGCATTTTAGCTAGACCCAGGATGCACATGTTGGTCATGAAACATCTTGTTTAATCTGGGTTACTTAGTGTACTTGCTGGGTGGTTTATTAAATCAGTGATTAATTAAAGTAAATACAACCTTTTATACCTATGCCAATAGCCCACAATGATGTCATTTTTTGTACTGCTCATAAACTGCTGGGCCTGGTCCAGGCGCAGCTGCTGATTTGACGCCTTTCTTCAGTTCCATTCTCACACAGTTTATGATGACTTTCATGTGACTTTTGTTCTTACTCTGTAATTGTTGCAACTTGAAATGTGGCAAAGTACAATGTTTGAAAAAAAAAGTAAATAAATGTGATTGGTTACTTCCACCCCACCAACCGGACACCACAGCGGGGGCTACGTGTGTGTATGCACATACAGTCATTGTGGCAGGTTTATGCATACAGCATTTTCCATGCCTTATGTCTGAGTCACTATAAAATTGTAAATGTGTCTATAAGATTAATTCAAAAACCTACAGCCATAATAGCCAAAGGTGGATGCTGACACATCGGTAATGTCCTCCAACAGTGTCAGAGCAGCAGTACATGTTGTAAAGCATCACTGATTGATGATGACAAATGAGCAGGTTGAATTTATAATCGGACATCTTTTTCCTATTAGTTTATGAATGCATGTACTGAGTGACATGTAAACCTATTTACTTGTTTGACAAGTACGTTGAAATACACACACATCTACAAATAATATGGTACAGTGTTAAAACACTGTTGTACTAAAATAAAAGATTGAGGCTCTTCATTAACTTCACAAACCTTTGCTCTTTGCATTTCTTCAGCACATTCTTCTTCTTCTTCTTGTACATTAGGCAGGAAAGTACACATACATTCACACAGTGCATCATATTTTTGTTTTGTTTACAAATGTCACTGCTATATGAAAAGTCATCATTTAGATATTTAAGTCCTTTATCATGTAAAAATACTGATCATTCTCCGGTTACATTTTCTCAAATGTGAATATTTGCTGCTTTTTCTGTTTTACATCGATGTTAATTGAATATCTTCTTTTGTTTTTATGTGGTTTTGGACTGATCATCATGGAAAGATTTTTCAATGTTTTGTGACATCATAGAGACAAAACATTAATTGGGCAATTCAAAAAAAGACATATTTATCAATATTGAAAATAATCTCTAGTAAAACCCATAACACTTGTGCCAAGACAAGGCTTATGTCAGTGTTTTTCAAATCTCAGTTTTCCCTACATCTACACAAAATAAAAAGTAAAGCTTAATTTTCAGGTGAGGAAAATACCAGCTTCGTGTGGATGGAAGGCCCAGAGAAAAAAAACTTTATTTTCATTTTTCATTCAGCAGATGTTAGCTGGCTGCACAATGTTTGGTCAGGAGGGAAAATATCTTGGACCTGGCCCATTCAGGGTCCCAAAATATTTACTCATGACAATCACAGGTCAAGATGGCAGTTGACTGTTTGTCTAACGCTCTGTTGCCCATCATCCCCAACCAGAAGCTCCCACTAAACTTGAAAGAGCTATGTGTATTTATCTAGCTCACCTTGTGTTATCATGCTGGAGGCTGTCATTTGTCTGATAAGAGCAAAGGATTGCTTCTAGATACGAGTAAATGGCCTCCTCTGTCTTCCTTAAATCCCTCGCTTGATTATTGCCATGAGGTGAAGAAGGTTTCTGTGCAAAGGTCACTTCACAAATCAGAAGAACAATTACAGTGCATAGAGCAGTGAAATATTTGAATTCATTTATAAAAGGATTCCAGGCTTAGAAGATGAATTAGCAGATTATCTGCATATCTGTGGAATTAGGGAGAGATTCTTTTTTTACAAGCTAGTGGCAGATAAGTGATGCTACGTGGCCATACATGGCTAGAAAGGTCAAGAGTGTGTTTACAGGGATGCTGAAGGAAATAGCCCTTATGTATCTACATCAGTTACTAGCCTAGCTGCCCACCTAATTAAGTAGCGAGCACGGTAATCAATCACAGGCCAAATTGGATTTGGATTGGATTTCTGTGGTCTCTGCAATGAGCAGCGGATTGTCCAAAGCTGGAGGTTTGACTTTGACTATGACATTCCAAGTCAGCTCAGGCAGAAATTAGTCACACACTGCAGGAGAATGGTGAGAAAAGTAGCAGTGTAATGACACACAGGGGCAGGTTTTCCGGCAACAGTAATGCCATATATCTCCTGAAATTTCACCACTTAGTTTGAGGGTACAAACTTTTGGTAAATATCTTGGATATACACTTTATTATTTTATCAATACTACATGTTGGCAACAGAATAGAGAGAGGAAGCAAACGCATAAAAAAAAATCTCTTTAAGTAAGGAAGATTAATGAGGCACCATTATATCTAAAAGCTTCAGCACATATAGAATATAAAGAATGCAGTAATTACTGTATATATTGCTGGCTGTATGGAATAACTCTCTGTTAATGAGACTTCAGTGATTTCCCAACTGCACCAAGATCGACTGTTCCAAAACCTTTCACAACGCTAACTGTAGGCCATATTGATTTTGGTTCTCTTTCCTAATAAGAGTGGGAAACATTTTAATTATAGGAAAGGCATTTGGGATGGTTTATGAAATGAAAGACCCTCACAAATTTGAAATACAATCAATGCAGTGAAAAATAAATCTCATGAAACCTCATGAGTTCCAGTTAACCCTGTTTCCTTAAAAAATTGAGCACCAGTGGG
This sequence comes from Thunnus thynnus, assembly GCF_963924715.1. Lineage (NCBI taxonomy): Eukaryota > Metazoa > Chordata > Actinopteri > Scombriformes > Scombridae > Thunnus > Thunnus thynnus. Next base: position 9,854,952 of record NC_089522.1, on the reverse strand, counting down.
TGCTAACAGCGCAAGGTTACGACTGACTCCAACTTCAGTCTCCATTAAAGTTGCCAAAATGCAACCTGTAAAATGTTCTGGCATTAAACCTTCCTCCATCTGTTTCAGCGTTAATATTCCTGCATAATGAATATTGCCCAATTTGTTTGGTCTCGCCTAACAGCGCTGGAGTATCAGCTGTGCCAAACCCAGCAGGTCATCCAAACTAAATGAGTAAATGCATTCATCATTGACCTTGGAAACAGCAGTTTGACAAAAATTACCTAAAGAACATAAAACAAAGATAAAGAAATGTTTATCAGACAAATCTGATGCCCCCATTGTCAGGATGATATAATTTGACAGTGCCTTCTAGAAACGTTACAAATCATAGTTGCAAAAAAGATTGGTATTAGCATTTTCTGATTTGCCTGCGCCTGGCCAAAAAATAGTCCGGCACATAACTTGACACACAACACATGAATGTTAATTATTGAACAGAGCCAGGCTAGCTATTTCCCCCTTGCTTCCAGTCTGTAGGAGCCATTTATGTTGATTGTTGGCATGTCATTTGTTTAGTTATAACTTGCAGTATTATTTTGGATACTGTTTGGCGGTCATTAGATGCACAGTGTTGTATATTCAGGGGCATAGGTGACAGGAAACAGTAGGCACAGGTAGGGGGAGCACATACAGTTCTTACCAGACCGGTAACAGACACACACTACAGCTTGCAGGACAGAAAACCTGGTATGTTCATGGCTTGTACAAATACTTCAATAAAACAACAAACTAAACAGCAGCCAACTGACTGGAAAATCTGTTTTTGAATCTGTGTAAGATCACTCCCACCTACCTTACCTGTGTATTAATGGCAAATGGAAAATTAGGAAAAGAAAGGACATTGAAAAATGAAATTTGCCATTACACAGTCTTTATACAAAGCTAGGCTAACCGACTTCTGACAGTAGCTTCATATTACTGTACAGACATGAGAGTGGTATTAATCCTCTCATCTTATTCTCAGCAAGGAAGCAAACAAGCACAAATTCCCAAAATGTCACACTATTCCTTTAAGGTTTGGTTTGGTTTAGTTTAAGTAACTAAAACAAATTGTTTAGGGTCATAGAAAGATCATGGTCATTGTTGACCACTGTTGGTAAGCGAACAACAGTCTGCTATGTTTAGGTCACACACTTGGTCGGCCGATTGTTGACCCGTACTTAAACAAACGACTGATGCTGATGTTCTTCATTTTGTCAAACCACTTACTGCTTGTTTTTGTATTTGTAACCCCTTTCCCCAGAAATTAAATGTATTTGCTGCTTGCTTTTTTGTGAATGAAGTGTTACATTTATGTACCCCAGAGGAGTCATAGGGAGGGTGTGGCTAGGTTTAGGTAAGAAAAGCCCTTTGACTAAGGTGAAGGAAATATTGTGGTCTTGATTTAATGTTGATAAAGCAAATATATTGTGTCTCATGTTTCAAGTCATAGCTGACTTTTTCTGTATTAAACCAAAACCATGATCTTTTTGTGCTATGAGTGCCTAAATGTAACAATAAGATATTTAGTAATGCTGTAGTTGCTACAAAAGGATATTGTACGATTATAAGATTGGTATTTTGTTCATATGTTTAGTCTCAACATTTGTGACTTGCCAAATATGTTAACATTTCCTCATTATTTGGATAGAAAGTGTTATCTGGCTGGCATTACCCCTCCTTCAAAACATATTTGTTGTTGCAAATTAGTAGTATATACACGTAACATCTAGGAGACAGGGTTGGTCTTCGACAAGCAGAAGCTGCAACATTCAAATTCAGTTCCTTACTTCACAATATAAATCATGACTTGAGTTTCCAGGAAAAGAAGTACTGATTGAGTCCCTGCAAGGGTTTCTGTGCTATAAAATATCTCAGACAATGCAAATACAGAAAATCTCTGCAATTTGTTTAAGACTGAGAGTGAAATATGAGGCGTATTATTGAAGCAGATTATTGAACAGTATGTGGTTGAGCATGGTGGTTGAGGATACTTGACCTGATGATTTGGCAACCTTCAACTACAAGCTGTATGCATTGTTGACTAGCAGCAGCTTGGCAGCAGCACCAGCAGTGGAGCTGGTGAGGCAGAGAAACATTTATAGTTTAAATGTTCCAAAAGTTACAGAATTGAAAACAACTTCACTGGACGAAACTAAGATAATTTGATGTTATATACTAGCTTCAGGCAAGCTTTAGGTGCTAATTTGTGATTGTTGCTCAGACATGCTGTTTAATTAACCAACTTTACTACTGTTGGTGAAAATTCCTCCCAAAAGCAAATTAAACATCTGGTCCATTTTAAAGAAGAACAAAATTGTCAGTAACATTTGGGCTTCATTAATAAGCATGTTCTGTAATCAATCCAACATTAATCTTTGAAATTAGTAGAAATATTTACTATTTAATGTCATCTCTCCCCTTTTCCATGAGTGGGTCAGGAGCAGAGTTATTATTGCATATGTGTCATTAAGACATGAACATTATTTATAAGCTAAATTAACCACAGCTCGTCCAGCTGATTTGTTTGTGACTGTCAGGCATCATTTTATTACAAAAATCCTGTCAGCATTTTTCAGCCCGAGCCCGACACCAATATAACTTAAAGTTCTCTCTGATACACGCAAACATGAGGATACTCTGTTGAGCCAAACATTTTTTGTTGGCATTGTTGTAGAAACACGAAGCATTATTAAAATGCTAAATGCTATATTTCATGAAATCAAACTTTTGAAGTAAACTTATTATAGGCCTCAAACATAACTACCAGTGCCCCTGACAATCATGCCCGCAAATATTAATACAACCTGTCTATTACAGAGAAGCATAAGCATGCAGTATAGAATATAGCCAAGCTACGTGATCCAGCAGCAAATAAGTGAATAAAGATTTACAGCCTACCTTTCTTTGATGTAACTTTACAGAAACTGAAGAACAACGCTCCAGCTTCTCCCTGATGCTCTGCAATGTCAACTATCAAGTATAATACATGCATACATGCATATGTATAATATTTATAATATAATAAATATAACAATATTTCATACAGTGGCCTATGTGTGCTCTGTGTGTATGGGCACAATGAAAGGACAGAAGTTAAATGAGCCCAAGCGCGACCTGAGCCCAATTTATGAAAAAAAACAAAAAAAATTGGCCCGAATTGACTCAAGGTTTTGGAACTGCAGGACCCAACAGGTGAGCTGCAGCCTCTCTGACGTCATAGTGAAAGATTAGCCATAAGTTCAAGAGTTGAATGAAAAATAATACAATTAAACATTTTTGAGATGATTTAAAGTTAGGTTTGAGCATCACTGTGGCTCTGTTATGAAACCCTTGAGTTGTGTTGCTCAAATCCACAAACTGAGAGGACAGAATTTCAGGTGAGGTTTGAAAACCTTACAACAGCGAGTTACAGAGAGATTTTGCTCTCAAATTCAATGGAAAAAAAATGTAAAAAATCATGATACAAGTCCGGTCTCAGGCAAGCCAGAAAATGCATATTCAGTAAAGTAAACATTTTGCAGAGTCAGGCACTTTCTGTGTGTATGTGTGCCTATGAAAGAGAAAAGAGTGCTAGAGAGCAATACACATACACAATTATTTTGGCCGTCTGACAAAAAAGATCCCCACCAAAGTTAAAACCAAACTTACGTCCTTGTGGTTGAGTGAAGTTGAGATTGGTGATCACTTTTCCCATCCGCTCTGTCCATTTGCTTGAAACGAAGCAGATAAAAATCAGATCGCCAGAAACACACAGGCTGAGCTGGCAAAGTCAACATTTGAATCTTTTATTTATATCCACATGGAAACAATAACCTGCCAGCACACACACACACACACACACACACACACACACACACACACACACACACACAAATATAAACAGAGCTATTTTGCATACTGTTGAATATACACACACACAAAAACTGAAAAACCTCAAACGCAGCTGCTGAGTGAATATTAACTCACCTTGTGTAGTATGTCAGTCTTCATGCAGCGCCTGATGTGTGTTCAGGTTTCAGATGTCACTCAGTAGGAATCCCCGCCACCCCGCCCCCTTTGGTTTTGATCCATATCGGAGGCAGGTGTCACTCAATATTCCTCAATGCTTCCTAGGCCTTCCCTTTTCATTTTTTCTTTCTTGTTTTTGTGATGATTATTTCAAAGAATCTCAGTATCCACTGATGATAACCAGGAAAAGAGGAGCTTTGCTGAGATGAATGGGGGCAGTTATACAGTGTTAGAAGATTTTCAAAACATACCGGTTTCCTCATATCTTCAGTACACACATTTTGTTTGCAGCCTAGCACAGCTGTCCTTTACTTGCTCCATTTTTAAGAGTGTTATCATTCAAAATGTAGCCCTCTGTCAAACTGAAATATCTTAACAACTATTGGATGGATTTCATGAAATGTTGTACAGACAAAGAAGGTCCTCCAGAGGAAAAAGAAAACCAAAGCAATAACCAGTTGGGAAAGTTAGTTAAACGTAAGTATATCATCAGAAGAGTTGAAGGACATACGCAGTAATACATGGAAAACGACAAGTTCATTACACTGGAGAGCGTACAGTACTCTTGTTACTTGTTTAACTATGATTGTTTCAAACTACTTTTATTTTAGCAAAGCACTTCATGGAGGTCACATCAAGTTGTTGGTGAAGGTGTTGGGAGGGCACCACAAACCATACCATAGTTCTACTCTGAAATAAGCAAAATGATGCATATATTCAAATACACGTTCTGACTGGGGCCAGATAATTCACTATAATACCTACAATTTTGTAAGTGGGAGGCAGAAATCACCTACAATGTCTTGTTTGGACTCAGCACCTAGATGAGAATGATGTGCATGTATTTTGCAAACTGATTGCATGAATTGGCATTTGCAACAGTTTTAAATGCTGATACTGTTCTGCCTCTAAACAAAACCAAATCATGTAGCTGTAAGATTACATGAATGTCTCTGTGGCAATGACTGTGCAGTAAAAAGGATGAGAGCTGAGACCTCCCAACAATTCAAAAGGCCAAATAAACACAGACTTGTTTTTGTCCTTCTATTTGTTTACAGTTTCTCTTCCTTTTTGTAATAAAAGTATAACCTTCAGAGGCTTTGAGTCATCAGCATGTGATCAGCGCAGCAGCAGGGGTACAGTATGTACACAATTTGACTTCTCAAACAAGCACAGTCCTCTGTTTCAAGGTTACATTGGCAAGTATGTATACAGCTGGAGAATCTTTTTATACAGGCATGATTTAAAAATAAAAAGTTCAGACAGATATTTCAAAAACTAATAAAAATGCATATATATTTGTTTTGGGTCTAACCTAATTGTACACTGATATAAGGACACTGTCGACTGAAGTTTGTTTCAGATAATTCAGCATCAACACTGCTAAGGGCAACTTTGTGTTTCTCCCCTTTTTGCTCTTGAAATAATACTATTTAATGTCTCCAGTTCCAGCGGGAGTAAACAGCAGTAATTTGTGGGCTGAATCTACATGGATCTGGGCATTTGGGTTATAATTTTCTGCAATTTCAGCATGTTGAGCATCTCTTTTCACATTACACACAATAATTTGATTCAGTAGCAATATCGCAAACATCGCTGAGTGGACACTAAGCTTCCTTGTATTTGGTCCAGGGTGTGGAGTCTTGATTGATGCCTGTGTTTGTATCCAGCAGCTCAGCAGATGTGAACACACTTCTGGAGGAGTTTCTTGATATAAGAAAATAGAAGTTAAGTGTTAAGCTGTGTTGCTTCAAATTCATTAATTTCCTTTTTTCTTATTCTTTTATTTGCTTGGATAGTATGCTGACATAATCACTTTGATCTTTTCTTTCTATAATACAGCTATTAAAAAAAGAAAATCATCATTATATTGCAAAACCTGTCATCTTTATACTCATTTACAGTGATCCATAAGATCATACGGTGGACAGCTCTGTGTATGTTTACGTCTTAAAAGTCATACAAGAAGTACGATTGATATTTAATGTCACAGCTGATGAATTATAACACTGTATTCAGATGAAATCAGAGCATTTTTATTACACTGTCATCTTCCTGTTTCATACTTTAAATACAGTAATTATTTCCTCTTCAGCCATTTATTATTTCTATAGAATGTTAATTCAACAGCAAGATATTGTGAAACACGATCATGATGGTGGAGTATGTCTGTTATTTCTATGATTATAAACATAACAACATGCAGCTTAGTCATGAATACACTTATTTAGAAAAGATGCAAAAATTCTATTGGGGGGGGGGGGGGGGTTTACTTTAATAGGAAAAAAGAGAGATAAAAGATATAAAAGATAAGATAAAAATAAGATAAGATAGAAGATAAAAGAGACATAACTAAAAAAAAACCCAAAAAAAACAACCAGAAAAACAAAAAACAAGACAACAAACAAAGAAACAGACAAACAAAACAAAAACAAGCTGCCCAACCTGCCAGGCTGCCTATCTTTGTGACTTTTATCACATTTTTTTTCAAAGGCTTTGGAATTTTGGAGAATATTTTGGAAATACTTTTGAGCCTAGGGCAATCCAGCCTTCAAACAAACACTCGAAAATATTTTTTTTAACCTGCTGTTAAGGTGCATGTCAGAAATTTTACTTTCCCTTTGTACCTAAAGCTCGATTTGGAGGAGGGCTCATAGGAAGATCAAGGTCTAAAAGATTATTTAAGAGGGTTCTCATGTAGTCACTGGTGAAAAAGTAAAACTAGCTTAAAAAAAAATAGTTGTAGTTTGTTTGTTGTAAATGATTACAAGAAAAATAACAAGACCAAGCCAGTGCATTTAGGTTGAGTTAACAAATTATTTTTAAACTGTTATGCCAACTATGATGCTAATTATCCCTGTAATGTCTCCAGCCTTGTAATGTATTGTTTTTTTTTTTTCAAGGCACAAATTTCAGGAGTAGATGAAAAAACGCATATGACAAGGTGACAAACATTCTCTTCTTCTTTATCTCTCTGTGTTTTGACACCAAGGATTAAATGTCACATTTCCACATTTCTGGGACATGTTTAAGTGCTGTGACAGTGAGGACAACAGGCATTTTTGCATCACGCTCCCTGGAACACAAAATTAATGGAATCTGGCAGAATGATTACCGTATAACTCCTCTCACCCGATTCAATTCCCAAACAGGAGATAACAAGATAATGGATGGAAGTGTCTCCTACACAAGGTCTATGGGCTGATGTAGGCTTTGTTTTCCATTCATATAGCAGATATGCGGCCATCTTCAGGCCTGTTTTTTCTGCTATCAGACATGAAAAAGGGTGGAGGGAGATGAAAAAGACCAATTTATAGCAAGAGGCATGAAGGAGGGAGTAATCTTACCCACACAGATATAAGAGAGAAATCATTCATTGAAGTTAACTTTACCATCTTATGTTATGAGGGTGTTTTTCTATTTTTGAGCAATGGAAAAATCTAGTATCAGTCATAGGATTTTTTTTTCTTGAGGATGTTTACGCTGCCTGCTCTTTCGACACTTCACTCGGCGGGGTGAGTGAGTGGTGATGGCGAGGTTTTAGGTGATGGAACTAGGTCTTAGTAAAACACTCAACACTTTGGAGGCTGGTGTTGTTTCAGGCTGCTTCTTGCCTCAATCTGCATAGGCAATGGGGTTAATTAGGAAACCCACTTTACTGATGTGTTTCAAAGGATGAAATTAAAAATTAACCAACAGCCCTTTCACGCCAGCGGGAAACCATGGTGGATAAACAAGAAGAACACCCCGTCCTGGTTAGAAGCTCTCACAGAAAGTATTCAGCTGTTCCCATGACATAACAAGGAACAGAAGTACTACAGCACAGATGTTGTGATCAAAGTGGATTGTGTTCTCCCTCTGACGTACACCCCTTAAAAACTGCCTTCTGAAAACTTTGGTGAAGTTTTCTTTTTGATGGCAGCGAAGGGTCAGATTTACATTACTGTAAAAACAGTAAAAGTAGTAAAGCAACAGTAAAGTTCCTAGTGAAAGACGTTTTAAGGCGATATGAAACCTCTGCCTATGATAGGTCTGTCTGCAGGATATTTAATGCCACAATCAAGGATGCTAGTCTGAAATGCCTGGAAGATTTACAAATACTGGCCCTTCTCTGCTATAAAATGATGTTTGGTCAGGGCATGTTAGTTCACACATCCATCACTGTAGCGCAAAGAGGGAAATTGCAAAGGTATAGGAGATGTCACCAGAGGGGATACTTTAGCGCTGGGGCGGAGACGTCATTAGAGATGTCACAGGGATGGTAAAGAGCAGATTGAAGTGTAGATTGCAAGAGGCAGGCACATGTCTTGACTTTCAAAAAGGATTGCTTGATTTTATTGAGGGATATTATTGCAGTGTTAATCTAATAAACTCAGCATGATTGTGGCTAATTTAAAGGTAATGGCATTATTGATTATGTTGACATTATCTGGAGGGCCTTATAATGGAAAATGTGTTTCTGAATTTTAATCACTTTGGTAGATGGGCGTTTGGGATTTACTTACTAAAAGTGAGTTAGAGAAAATACTAACAGCCAGTCAAGATGAATGAAAGTCACAGTTCTATACCATGACACCTAAAGGAGTGGAAATAATTTGAGTTGATGGGATTGTTCAAAGTTCTGTAGTCTGTTTCTTTTTCAATCATATTCACACATTCATGTGGATTCTTTGGTTTCCACCAACTCCTGACAAAAATATACAGCACTTTAGCTGCTAAATGTTTCTTCTCTAGCTAGACACTAACTTTGACTGTCATTTTGTGCTGGCCAAGTAGAGTACTGTGGGTTTACTTCTGATGAACCCAAGAATGGTGTTTTTGATCCAAAACAGAAATTAAAACTGAAACACTGAGTTGAAAGACGCTAAAAAGCTCCATAGAGTTGAGGGGAACTGTGGGTTTGTCACTATGAGTGACGCTTTCCTCTTTTACACACAATCATTTGGCCCACTGGTAATATAGAAATACTGATAAGTGCAGCTTTGAGATGCACAATTTACCCAGAGCGGGTACTGAGCAGCTCCACGGGAGTAAACCTGCAGGAGGCAAGAGTCTTACTGGCTCATGACACAGAATGACTCTTATATATGTGTGTGTAGTTGATAGGCTGGATGATCAATACCAGTGACTCTGCCATTACCTGAAGAGCTGCTGAGTCTTCTGGCTTTCTTGTTAAGACTTTTATTAAGATGTTTTTTCACTTTCAGGCTCTTACACTGAGTATTTGGAACAAAAGCTCCACACCAACTGGAGTTTCAAGACCAACAATCAGACATATTTTCAGCTACTCAGTGATGGAGGACAGTGCTTCAAGTGCAACAGCTACCAGTTCAGTTAAAAATGCCAATACCTCGTGGTCATGGCCATTGAAAGAAAGAGAACAGCAAAGCATTATTTATAGTATATGAGTAGCCGGTATGCAAAGTACCAACAAACTAGACCCACATTAAGATCAATCAAATGATCCAAGTAGCTATACAACAACACCACATGTTTAAACATCCTAATAAGATGGGACCAACACTGTATGCCGTCAAAAAATAAGTAGTGCTGCTGTAAATATTCCAAAGCAAGATTTAAAATGCGAGGAGCTCATCTGAAATTAGCTGCTTACTAAATATGAGTGCAGTGCACAAAAACTAGATCCATTTTTAAATGTATCTATTGAGTTATTAAAGGGCTGTTTTTACTTTTTCCATTATGAGAAATAATGACTTTCCCCTCCATACGTTTTGGTTTACATTTATTGCACTTAAAAAGTCTTTTCTAAAAAAAAATTATTCTTAATAAAACAAAACCACCTGTTTTTCAACCGTTTTTTCAGGGGCCAGACTTACTTAATTATTTAAGTAAGTTAGTATTTTTATTTGTAGCCTTCTGGCATCTTAAGCACTGTCACCATTTATTCAGTCTAATACAATGTCTATGTCTTGTTTCTTTTCAGCAAGTAGCAAACTTTTAGTCTCCCTGCACACAAAACATTCGGGCTTTCCTCTCTTGACATTAAACCAGGTGCTGCACATCTTCCGTTCATTCATCTGTTTTACACTCCAACCCTCTGGCAACTCACTATAGAGGGAACTTTTAAGCACACCTACCGCAGCCTCCTCCCCATCGAAGCACCTCTCTGGCTTGGTCTAGCCCAACTGTGGGATTGGTATCAGCATTATATCCATACTTACACATAGAGCCAGTGTGGTTGCTTAGCAATTTGTCATCACTTCCCATTGCTGGAATATAAACTTGCCCATGAATTACAGTGTCTTCTTAAGTACCCCAAATTGCATTAACTGTAAATACCAAAAAAAAAAGTAAATAACTACTTTGTTTTCACTGGAGACAGTCTTCCCAAGAAAAACGACACAATAGGTCGTAATGTTAGTCACCCCAAAACAACATATAGTTATGTTTGAGTGACAGGTGCTGTGGTGTATAAAAGAAAATAAATTAAAATGCTTAACAATGAGAAGAATGTACTATTATAATGATATAACAGTGCTGTTTTGGGATGCTATGTTGTTATCTGTCATCGCCTGAAGGTGGCCTTATGGCATTTTGGGGTGCTCAATGAATACAAAGAGTGCAGAATTATGTTCACCTGGCTCCTAATAAGGAAACCATTGTAGTTCGCTTTCTTCATCTCTCTGTCGTTTTTCACTGAAGATGTATTTTCCCACAATATTCTGTGATACACAACAGGTGCCATCCAGTGGTCGTAGTAATTATGACCCGGAGCAGGGGTGCAGTTCAGATGACATCTATTATTACATCTATTAAGTATTTCCTCAGGTAGTGGGTTGACCCAACAGTGGACTCTGCCACAGGAGACCACTGTTCGCTTTCTGTTTCCGACCATGGGTTGGGAAAAATTTCTAAAAAATGTAACTATGATAGTTTCCTAACCTAAACCCTGTGACTATTATTGTAGCCATGATGATGAAGCTGGGAAGTGGTAACTTGAATCCACAACACGTTTCTCGAACCTTAACAAAGTGATCATTTTAACCCAAACCACAATCTTTCCCTAAACCTAACCAAGTGGTTTTTGTGCCTAAACCTAACCAGAGCTTAACCACAGCGTTGTCACATCATAAAACATTATTTTTTAACAGTGATTTGTGACGGTTTTGGAAAGCACAGATGTATTTGGTTGTCCTACTAATTATAAGGGCACCAGATTAGAAAATGCTCATATGTGTCATTCTGGAGTCACATGGTCAAATGACCTATTTGGTTGTTTAATTTGGAGGACTTGTTGTTTCACTGTTATTTTGATAAGGAGTAAACATTTCAGTATTCCAAAATTGGAAATAAACTTCACAGTATAGATAAATGCAAAATGATCTGATACATTTTCAGAATCCCCTACAATTTTCAGTAAGTAAGCGGTGCAAGACAATCATATTTTTACACTAGCATTGACCCTTCATTTCATCTTTCTGTTGAATCTCTTTCTAACTTTCTATCTTACTTCTGTCTGTTAAGACACTGTAGCCTTTGGGCCTGTTCACTGAAAGGAGTCAATACAGCTGTTCATGGAAGATAAAAGATCAATGCCTCTTTTAAAGTCAATTGTCCATCTCAAAATAAACTTCAAGGCATGAGTGGTGCAGGGACATCATGGTTGGAGAGGCTAAAAGTCAGCAACAGGGGGTGGGCGTTTGGCAGGTGGGGTGCTGAGCAAAGCTTGGAGAAGTGGCTGAGATTGTCACTAAAATGAGAAAAGCTGGTCCACCTTGAAGGTTGGAAAAGGCTGTAAAACTTGGCCACACATGGCGCTAGAGTTACTGTCATATCCTCTTTGTGGGTTCTGATCCTTGTGCAAAACAATATGACGGATATAGTCTTTTGACCCATGGAGACTCTGTGCTCTTTTCAAAGCATCCAGCTTCTACCAAAAGAAAAAAGCTCTGTCATAGTTTTATCCTGAATCAATATCTGACAACGAACAGACATATTTCACTGCTCAGTAGAGGGTTCAATGGAAAGAGTCAAGAGGTCATCCAACTTGTTAACGTGACGAGGTTTTTTTGGAGCTAAATGCGGGCGGCTAAATAATTAAGCGTACACCCGTTTAGCTCTGGGTGCAGTTCACTTGAGACTTGTCCCCTCAATAATTCAGCTTGTTAAGCCTTTTATTAAAATCTACATCAAATATTTATTTCACGTTGGGACCTCTCGCAACCTTCCTCCTTTTATGATCACCGCTATGGGCAGTTACGCTAACTGACAGCTGTTATCCTCATGGAACTTCGGGCGCTGACAAGCCGATCGTGTTAGCTAATTGTGTGCAACACCTCACAACCAGAATGACTGCTTGAACTAGATCAAATATGTACTTTGAGGTGGGACTTATTCTCGTAATGCTTGTCCCAATGAACTTGTCAGTGCCTGAGAAATAATTTGAATTATACAGCGGTACATGAAATGAAATTAAGAGCAATATACTAAAGAGTAATTTGACTTGTCAAAACGTTCAGACTAAATTAGTAAGAGCAGTGGGTTTTGGAGGGACTTGGCAGCAAAGCACCTAGCATAAGGTGATACTGTGGATTTGAGGCTCTGCAGAGGATTGTCTGTCACAGGGCAAACATTTCACTTACAGCAGATGCTCAGTGGAGCATTAGCGTTTGTGTGGCCTCTCCAGGGAAATGGCCTAAATGGGATCACTTGTACTCACAGTGGTGTAGAGTAGAGACCCAATGGGCCACTTTGTTGGCTCTCAAAAGAAACCCATGTATAAGGTAACTGCTGTGGTTAGATCAACACGTTCAAGGATAAGAACAAAAAGTATGATGAATGGTTTCCATGACATAAATAAAACAATAAAAATGAACCTGTACACAGACCAAAGATGAAATCTACTACAGATTTAGTCAACAAATAAAAAGAAAATCTGAGCCACATTTATCAGTTTATCTTTAACTGAGATCATACAAGAAAGAGGCAAATGTTATTGAGAGCCGAAGTGAAACTGGAACTTCTGGGTTTTGTTTCAGAAGTAAGAAAACTTCCTTCAAAATCACATTTTTATTTGTAATAAACATAACCTTGCTTAACAGTATGTCCTGTGGTTCACTCCATCTGTCTAGACAATAATTTAATATTGTTGTTTTTTTATATTAGAATTTTTAGCAGCCTTTAACAGACAGCATTTCTCACCGTCCCCAGACAGTTGCAGACAAAACGTCACCAGCTTTACAGACAGCTATGAGAATGGAGAGGAGGCTATGAGAGGAAATAAAAGATAAGACAGAAACTGTTACAATGGTGTATAATGCATGTAAAGCCATAGAAAAGATTTAATAGGAGCTGTAGGAGTTTGAATCTAACAAGTTAAATGTTGTTTCACTTTATTATCAGAAAGGCTTCAAATTCTATTAAAAAGTTATTTTTCAATATTCTATTAGCAGGTTCTGTAGTAGATTAATAAGACACTCATTCTAACTTTGAAACACCAGGAACCAAGGTTGAACTTTTTCAGAGAGCTAGATGAATTAAACCCGAAATCAGAGACTGCATTAATTTGCAGAAGCAAATGGAACAACCAATCAGGTAACAACTTTTTAATGGTTATCATTTGGAAATTCTCACCTGGTTCCAGGCGGCAACATTTAACCTTCTGAGTGAGAACAATGAACTTAGGGTTTGGAGCATCAAACTTTACTCCTTAATGCCGCTCATTGGTAAGAGTGACAGATTCAAAGAGCCATTCTATCCTTTTTACCCATGCCATTCAATTTACTTATCATGACGACTGCTGCACAGCCTGCAAAAACTGTCATATACTGTCTGCTGTGGCTCTGGAGGGAGCTTTGTAAAGACTGAAAATAACAATGATATCATCAGGGTTATCTCTGATTGGGCTCGTAGACTACAATTATGTTATGAACAGTTTGAAAGATGTGGGTATTTATCGGGCAGGGAGATATTTTTGGAACGTCATCCTTAAAAGGGACTAAAATTTAAAATATGTGAGCCTTTGCTGCCTCGATTTTGACCATTCTTGTATAATTTTGCCCCTTGTAACTTTAGGGAAACACTAAATTGTTGGAGTACCTGTTTACTACAGAAAAAATGTATATCAAACTATCTTCTACAGTTCTTCTCTTTTCTAAAGGTAATATTGGAGTGCATACAAGATGGAGGGAGTGTATTACACTGGATCGTGGCTTATCTCTGTTGCATCACTGATAACAAAGTCAATTTAGTACCATTAGATGCTGATGTACATGATATAACAGTCAATTGCTCATACAAGTGCTGAGGGAAAAGTAAACTTGACTTCAATGGCTGAATGTTGTGAGGGACAAGGCCTTCGTAAGTGCACAATCTATGGACTGTGGGAGACCCAAGAGAGCACGAGAGCATGAGAGCTGCACGCGGTAATCCTTACTGCTCTGAGGCCACAGAGCTAACTGCTGATCCACCTTAGCGTGCATGGTGACACTAATACATGATATCGATTCCCTCATCAGGTGCTTTTCCTTTACTAAACCTGGGAATGAAGCGAAGAGGTTACTGTATCTGCACCACATCAGCAACATTTTTCACATTTGAGCAGGGCAATCAGTGTATTTTTTTTAGCCAAGCCATCTGAGCATGTGTAAACCTCTGAATGCATTAGACATCCTGCTAGCCGCACCGGCCTCCCTGCTGCTTCTTGAATGACCCTGAACTCCGACAATTACTCTCTTCTGATGCTCAGTGCATCACAAATGCATGTAAGCACAGAGCGGTGCATGACATGGAGCATCACGTTGAGAAACATAAGCCAGGACAATTATCTCTGTATGGTTTCTATTGCAAACATGCCAATTACCGGCACCGCCACCTGCACGCAGATGAAGTCCCGCAGGACTGGAGCACACCCACTCTAAAAACCTTTCATATACTGCACTTGCCTGTGGATTTATGTTTAATTTTACAGTCATACATCTGCCACTGTGTTGTTTCAAACTGTGACATGAATGAACTGGACCTTCTTGTGTTAAAAATCAGACCACTTTAAAAACCCTTTAAACGCTGCAACAGCATTTAGTGTCATATCTCTCTAATCAAATAGATGTAGTTAGGTTAGCAGCTCCTGAAGCAAGACTTAACAGACCAACTCCCCTGATGCTGTCAAGTAAAATCAAATCCTCACTTCAGTCCTATCAACGCAGACAGCATTGACAGGCCGATACCCTGCTAATCGCTCTTCACAACCAGCCTGTCAAATGTTAACAAACCAATATATTGGTCTAACCCGGGCTGCAACATGGACAACTCCTTGACCTTTGTTATGTCAAATCAGCAATCTGTTTCCTGTCACAGCCTGCCGTTCAGATCCGACCCTCATGGACTTCACTTGTACGGCTACTGGACCCCCTCGGTGCTGCAAAGCTTTTCCGAGCAAAGTAGGGTCCCACCTGGGAGCAGCTGGCAAGGGGGGAGGCAGGGAGGAAATATTGATCGTAATAAGCATAGCAAATGACCTCTGGAGTATTTTTAGACTGGAGCCATATGACTGGGGAGGAAGCGGGCCATTTCCATGAATGAGGAATGAGTTGGTTGTTTCTCTCGGCAGTCGGCCCCCACCGCGATGTTGAAGAGTATGCAAAACCCTCCCCTGAGGCTCTGTTAATTATTCAACCCCCCACCACTGCATGTATCCCCCACCCCCCCTCTTCTGCTCCTTATCCCCTGTGCCCTCTACAAGAAAACACCACTGAGTGATTGAATTGTTTGCTGATGGAGCAATCCCCACCATCTTTAACTTAAAAGCCACTCGCCATAAATCAAAGCAAACATTTTGGCTACCTACATGATTAATGCAATTTAATATCCTTATGTAAATACTTGTTTCCCCAGAGCACCACAGGAACATGTGGAAGTGGCATGTTGAAACAGGGGTACAGCACATGATAAGATCGTATTAAGAACAGCGTTTATCCAGAAACTATTGCATGTTGCTTCCATGTCCTTGTCAGTCTGGTCATGCATTTTACCATTACCACTGTGTAATTTCCTCTCTGATGATTTTGCTAAATGATTCTGACTCCTCTGTGTTTAAAGGACATTTGAAGATAAGGGCCTTTTTCTGAATGTAAAATAGATTTTTAGTGGGAGCATTACATGGCAAACACACTGAGTAATATATCAATCGTTGCAGAGGGAGGAGAGGGTTTGAAAACCTTTTTTATTTTCTGACTGCGCCTCCTAAGCCCTACTGTTTACCTTTCACAAAACAGAGCATTTGCCAGAAATTATTCCTAACGACACCTATACAGTAATCACAGTTAGAGTCTTTTCAAATCATAAATATACTGTATAGTAGGTCTTTCCCTCCCCATTTGACTGTCTTCTTTCTTTAGTAACACAGTTGCACGAGAGACATTTCATTTTCTCTGACATGTGACGTGGGCGTTCACACATTTGCAAGTTCTGTATCTTCGCAGCTAATTCCTCCAGACAAAAATAGATTCGCCTACCCGCTTCAGGGTGCATACACCCCACCAATCCCACCACCACCACCCCACATTACTCTGATTACATACACTCACTGGCCACTTCATTCAGTACACCTGTGCAATCTAATGCAATCTAATACAACAACTCTGCCATAAATTCTACATTTACGAAGCTTATACATTTTCAGTTTTCGTTGACATTGTCAGAAAGGTGATAATTCTACTTTATGTTCATTATTGAGGTCGTAGTAGGTGGTGGTTTACTGGAGTGCATTATATTGAATGGTGTTCCTAATATTTTGTCCACTCCATTAACATACACGTGGGGGGCAAAATATTAGGAAGACTTTTCAATATAATGCACTCCAGTACACCACCACCACCCACTACGACCTCAATAATAAAGTAGAATTATAACCTTTCTGACAATGTCAACGAAAACTGAAAATGTATAAGCTTCATAAATGTTGAATTTATGGCAGAGCTGTTGTATTGGATTGCATTCGATTGCACAGGTGTACCTAATAAAGTGGCTGGTGAGTGTATATTAGACATCAAAATCATGACATATTAACCCTGGATGGGGATTTCATTTCAATACCTTGGGTGCCACAAGTTGAGGTCTAATCTTGAAGCTTTCAGCTCTCGGGTCTCAGAAAAAGTCTTGTAAATCCATCAGTGTCACATTGGAGCATTTGGAGATTTCTGATGCAACATGTGGGATACTGAGTTGTATCATGGTGATTTCTGGTGAAATATAAATTTTACAGTTATGGGTTAATATTTAGTTTCAATATTTAACAAAACCATAATCTTTCCTTAACTTTGAGCAAAGTTTATTTTAATCCTTAACCTAGCAGCAGCTGACTGAGGATGTGAGACTTCAGGTGTCAAA
The DNA here is from genome assembly GCF_963924715.1 of Thunnus thynnus. Taxonomy (NCBI): domain Eukaryota; kingdom Metazoa; phylum Chordata; class Actinopteri; order Scombriformes; family Scombridae; genus Thunnus; species Thunnus thynnus. The sequence continues at coordinate 9,837,573 of NC_089522.1, read as the reverse complement.
GTTAGTGCGAGACTGGGTTGTTACAGCACATATGCAGAAGCCTATCAGTGTCTTCTACAAAATTTGTTAGTCTTCTAGTCTTCTTCAATCTTCACTGCAGAGATAAGGAGCCTGTATTTTCATGGAGACATGACAGCCTCCTACTGAGTCTCTGCAAATCAAAAGTCAAGCTACAACACCTCTGATTATTTCAACTTCACCTTGTGTATGTTTGGAGGCTTAATAGAAGTATTTACATCTTAACTGTGTTGTGTTTGTTGCGCATTTGTCAATTCCCCACCACTTGCAATTTACGTTCACGCAATCACTGCCAGAAGTGATTAGTCATGAATAATGCATTTCATCTTTAAAATTCAGCACTCAGGGTTTGATTTGCACAGTTATATTTTTTCCTCATCTCCCTTCACTTATCCCTGATACTCCACCTCCACCCACTACCACCAGCAATCCTGCATTTGTGTTAAATAATTCAAACGGAGCAATAATCAAATGGAATAGATCCCGCAGTCTATGTATTCACTCCGCTTTAACTGCTGTCCCGTTTTCTCTGTGAATGATATCTGAGAGGAAACCTCCTCGCATTTGCTCTGTAGCAGCCGGTAGGATGTGAGGCTGGCAGGCCAACGAGAGCGAAGAGCTGTGGAACAAACCGATTCCTCCTGGCAATCCCTGGCAAGGCAATGCAAGAAAGACCTTTTTTTTTCTTGTTATCAATCCACATATGCTGAGGAGGGAAACGGGGGAGTGTGGTGGGTGAGGAGTTGGTGGGGAGACCTCTGATGGGATTTTCCCCCCATGACGCTGCTGCGCTCAGTGCTTGCGTCAATAAAGCCAGCTTAAACTGCTTAATTATATTATGTAAGCTGCGAGATCAAGGAACATACCGAAAGCTTGCTTCTAAGCACAGTGCAGAGTGTGTGTCTCTGGCCCATGTCTTCAAAAGCTTTTCCTCTACCTCCTCATGCTCTTATTCCAAACTGAATGAACCATGATATATTCTGATGATGTCTAAGATTAAGAGTGCCTTTTGTCTGAATTCTGCTTTTCTGAATGATAGATTTCAATTGAGCCCCACTAAAAAAAATGTCACCCTCTTCATCACATGTGTTCCTTATATCTCCTTGTCACATAAATTGACAATAAATGACTGTTTTTGCTCAGCACAGTTCTTGCAGCTTAGCATTTTGCACACTTTATTAATAAAACATGTACTGGAGCTTTTAAGTGGCACAACTCACATTCTTATCAGCATAACACAACACCCCGAATAATTTCTTTAGTATTCTGTAGCATCCAAAGGGAGAGAAAACATTTGTGATTAGATATAGTAGATGTTTGTTTGCATGATGTCAGAGTGTCCGCAGGAGGTTAGGACTGACAAGGCCTCAATGATGGTTCAGCGGATTGGCAGGTTCCTCTCATGCAAATCTCCTATAATGAAGTACATGCTCCTAGTATAAATAAGCAATGTGGGTTTTTATCATGCAAAAGCAGAAATTATTGGCATAACATTGTTGTGCAAGTAAATTTGCTCCTGTACTTGGTTGTCTGAGAATGTATATGACATAAAAGCCTGACAAACCATAGAAATGCACGTAGACTACATGTGTATTGTCCTCTTCAGGGTTAATAGCTTGATTTTTGAATACAGCAGGTGAAAGAACTGAATGAAACATACTTGAAAGGAACAACATTGTAGAAGATACTGGCACTCTGCAGAGGCCAGAACAATCAGTTTCCACTGTAGCCATATGGCTCACAGAATTATAAAACTCAATATGAAACCAATGAGCCATGGAGAGGCACAAATTATTAGGGAAGTCAGTTCTGTATTGACTGCAGCACCATTAAAGAGATTGAGTCAACTCTCTGCTCATTGCTGCTGAAAATGAAAGCTGAAATATTATGCATGGAGATGTATGGCATATGATAGCTCACTGACCAATATTTCCATCCTTATGTAATATTGCACATTATATTCCCACTCAACAAAACCTAATGTAACCCTTTAGATGTCACAGCTCAAGCAATGAAACGACTCACCAAATGACCCACAATACTTTCATTGCCTGGGTGGATCTTTTGAATTGATATGCTTTTCTCTTGATTGTGACAGAGTGGTATACACTTTAGCAAAGGAAAACTTCATACAGCCATATTCTGATAAAAGCTGTTAAAAATAACAGCCAGGAATGGTCGATGAGGGAGATGCATTCCCCGGGACTATGGGTCTTACAAGTTGACTGCACAGTAATTACATCTCCCGAGGATCCAGGAGAGGAAAGTTTTCAAAAAGAGAGGGGAAGCTGGCAAGGCAGGAGAACTTCATGCTCTGCAGGCGTCGCCATGCTCTCCTCCCTCTTGAAACAAAATATGAATGCTAATATCTCATCAGCAAACAGACGGGGAACACTAGAGACACATTGTGCTGGTTCATTCATCCCTACTACCTTATGTTGTCTTTCTAGCCATGAAATTAAATGTTTTTGTTCACACACATGCGGGATATAAGGATGTCCAGCCTTGTTTTAAAGAAAAAGGAATCCTTGGATAGATTTGCTGAGTTACCTTGAGGGTTTAGAAGAGATTTCTGTCATAGTCGTGCTATCAGCTGCTGCACAGCTTTTATTCTGAGGCCTCAGAGGTCGCAGGGAACTGAAAGGAATCATCTGTAGCCACAAACATATTTTGTTAGGAGTCTGGCAACATTGCTAAAAGCTACTTGGTGGCTTCTTACTTTTGTTAATCAAACTGATTGCTTTTAGCAAAGCAATGGTGCCAACCAACTTAAAGTGGCGCGAGTAAAAGTTAGCTGTTATTCACCTCTGAAAGTATTGTGCAATAGCAGGTGGAGCAGGAGTTACCAGGAATGTGAAAAAGGGGAGGAATTAAACATAAAAAACACAACTTTATGCTTATGAGGGCAAAATTAATCTAATAGTTTTTTATAAAATAATTTAAGTGATGCAGCAGAAGAATATAACGTTTAATCTTTACCAGGTGTGGAGAAAAATAGTCCCAGCACATAACTCCAGATATAACCACTATATAACCACCACTTCACATTTTTACATTTCAGTTGTAAACTTTGTGTACAGATTAATTAACTTAATCAATTGACTCTAGCTCCATAGTTAATGCACAGGCATTATAGCGGTATGAATTTTTTCATGTAGACAAGAAAGTGAATACAAGTGTTTCCTGAAATGTTAAAATATTTCTTTAAGCCAAGCTCTCTGTGTCTTACAAAGTTTTCTCAATTTAAAGGAGGGATCACAATTTTTCAAGCTTGTCTTAAAACTACAGTCAGGTGTCCATATAAACAGTGAAAGAGTTTTTCCTCGCTGTAATCATTCCTCCTGTTCATACTGGCTATTAAAAGATCCCCTTCAAATGTGCTTTCAATGTAAGTGATGGAGGCCAAAATCTACAGCGTGTCCACAGTCACGGTCATTTTATGCAAAAATGCATTTAGCTGTAGCTTATATGAGGCTTCAGCAGTCTGAGTTAGTCATATCAAGTGGATTTATGCCACATTTACAGTCTTTTTAGCATCAAATTCCCTCTCTGTGTTTCCTCGGCCAGTGTTTCCCTGTTGAGCTGTGGTGTAAGTATAGTAACAAAAAGAGGGACTTTGCCACTAAAAAGACTGTAATGTTGAAAGATATATACTTGATTTGACTCATTTGAATGACTTAGGCTTCATAATAGCTTCAGATAAACTTTTAAATGCATTTTTGCACAGAAGGAGGCTTGAGGATTGTGCCCCCATCACTAAGTAAGTGTATAATTAAGAGATTTTCTAATGGTTAGTGTGAACAGGAGGAATAATTACAGCAAGAAAAAACCTGTTTCAGTGTTCATTTGAGCATCTGTCTGTTGTTTAAAGACAGACTTGAAAAATTTTGAATCTGTCCTTTAACTGTGATAAATCATTACCATGGTTACCGGATAGCCTACGTATTAACCAGTCAATTCACTGAACAAATGGAGTCATCATCCCTACATGTTTCTGTGAAACACACAGCCTTCATATTTAAAATAACTTGATAAAGACCATGCAGCAACTACTTTGCTTTTCATGTTGTATAAAAAATACACACACCTGTGAGACAGCCAGTCAACAAGGCTTCTAAGAAACAGTAGGAAACTAGCTGAGTCAATAATGAATTAGATCTATACTTGCTTGTTCCTGATCCTGTCTGGTTAAATGCAGCCTATTTTGGACTTGTATGTCATCACTGCAGCTCCAAGGAATACAAAATAACTGTGTAAAAAGACACATATTTTAAGACTGACATGATGATGGTGAATTAAAAGTATGATGACTGCAGCATATTTAGCAATTTAGCATTTTAAGGCCTTAGTCACAGCATTTCAGTCACATGCAGTAGACCTTATCAAGCAGGATTAATCATTTAGCTGCTTTCTTTTGTTTGTTTTTCTATTCTATCGGTTCTATTGCTTTTTTCTTGTTGTATATTTCTACTCTATTTCTTACAGCCTACATCACTGAGTATTACATTTTGCTGCTGCAGCCACTTCATTCCCAACAGAAATCAACAATTTCATCTTATCTCTGATTAGATATGCTGCTATTACTGGTAATCTGAGGATGTTGCAGGTGTTTGTTACATCTAGGGTTGCTTGACAGAAGCAGACTTTGTGAAACATTTGAAAAGAGGCAAACTATGTTAAAAAAAAAAACATGTTTGACTTTGTCATGACTGAGGAGCTGCAGAGATGGTGAAAAAAAATCACAACATTAAGAAATTCAAACATGATAAATATACCTGGTTATTTGCCTTTTATTTGGTTGTATGATCTAGTTAAAGTGTTCTTAGTTATATCACTTTGGCCTCCACAGAGTAACAGTGGCGAACATGAGAAGAGTTGATTTATTGTAAAGGCTTCAAATGAAGTGCTTGTTAGATCGTCAAACAGAGCCTGAAACCTCTTAGCCGTGTTGGGATGGCACTGTGTATGAACTAGTTTGTTTCAAGCATAACCAAGCCTTAAGAATGTACCATCTGGCGTACGTTATCGTATCAACCTTTAAAAAACAAAACAAAAACAAATTATGAATGAGTTTATCCAAAATGTACTCATTATATGCCTGCTCCATTTCGGCACTGTTTGTTTGCTGTTGTTTGCCCTGGACAGAGAACTTGGTACCACAAGCGATTGCAATCCTTTTATATATAAAATATTTAATTAAACTAATCGCCGTGGCCAGAGGCCTTGTGCCTGTGAGAAACCTGTTACTTAATTTGCATTTAAATAGAAAAACACTGACCAAAATATTCAGCTGGTGGGTGGGATGACTTTCTGTCAGCTGGGGTTATTTGCTGTGATTTACTGCTTTTGAAATGTTTGATTTGTGTGTGTAATGATCACTGCCCCTCTTGTGTCTTGTTATGATTGATTGTTTGATTGCGTGATGAGACCCGCTTCTTTTCCTCCCTGTTTGCCAGGTAGGCAAGGTTACATTTGCAGCGTGGAGACAGAGACATTTTCCACCAAATGGACAAGAAGTCTCATTTTTTATACTCCCAGGCTGCTGAAGCGGAACATTCATTTCATCAGCTGAATTGGCAGTCATTGCGGGAAATCAACCCCTTAAATTGTTTTGATTTAGACTGAAGGCCTCTGTTGTCCCCATATCACTGTGGCCATTATCACTGGCTTTCAAATGGTAATTAGGTCTTGTTAATTGTTATTTACAGTAGTGATTGATGTGACATGAACACACTCATTACATTTAGGGCAGCCATATATTGACTACATTTATTCAACATGACAACTGCATTAATGAATGCATGCCTGAATGCTAATTTGAACTTCATGCACAATTTCTCAGTAATGTTCTTGAGATTCGGGTATGGAGATTTTTTGTGTGTGCGCAATTGTTCTCAGACAGCCTTTAACTTGACTGTAACAATTTTTTCACATTTTCATAGCATGTAATATAAATTTTTGATGGCACAATATTGTCAGGGGTGATGTAGAGTATGTTTTAGCTTTGGTTAGACTTCCATGATGGACAAGATGTTGTTCATTGAAAAGATAATCAAAATTGAATCTTTGGCAGTTTTTATCAATCAATAGATTAGATGAGAGAATCACCTGATTTCTGACCCTTGTTTCCTGCCAATGTGGCAATACCAAAAATAAATGTTCCACTTAAAGAAACACTGTAACAAATGAAAAGTTGATTAAAATGTCAACTTGGCAATAGTGATCGTTGGTCTGTGCATTATTGCCAATATTTTGTTCAGATTCAACTTGTGTCTGTTTGTCAAAGCAGTTTTTCTGTACTTCATACACATTGTCAGGAATAAAGCCACTCTATGCAACTTTTAAAAGGAGAATTGACACAATATTTATCTTACAAATGAAAAGTTGAAATATTAAGCACCACAGAATCTGTAAAATGTGCTGAGATTGTTTTTATCATTCTTTCCAAAATTATTTCTTTACCCCATGAAGCCACATCTGTCAAAATAAACTAAACTTGCCATCTTCTCTTTGCAGGTCAGGAGAAGATAAAGGATGAGCAGGGAGATAAGGGATATCTAGCTTTGTGGCCACAGTAATACTGTGTATCATACTGTCAATATACTGCTCAAAAGGTTAAAAGCTGTGTACCTGCAACTCTTTTGTGTCATGTCTTATGCTACTTAAGTGTCTGTGTTTTGTATTTTATCTCAATGCTTTGATGAAGGCTGTCAGCTGAAACAGGTGATGTCAGACATGTAATATTAAAGGCTTTTTATTATACTCCGAGTGCTTTGGGCTTTTCCCTCAGGCCACAACATACACTGAATGTCGTTGTTGACAACGAGCAAGAGAAAAAAGGATGCATGCCTTACCTGAATACTGCTGAGCTCAACTTGCTTCCCGCAATCGCTTGACTCACCTCCCGTAGTGCTGGCTCACTCAACTGGGTGGTTGGAGCCAGGCCCAGTGTGCTCTTGCATCACCAACTGAGCTCATCGTTGGTTTCAGTTCATGTACAGTAGGTTAACAAACAGATGCAGACAGAAACTAAATCAAAATACTTCAGGGATGAGGGTTATTATTTATTGCCCATCATGATCTCAGCAAAATGGTCCATCACCATCAGCAGCACGCCACTCTCCTCTCCTCTCTTCTCTCATCCCTCATCCATCTGGCGACTGTCCTCTGACAGGCACATATTAGCTAAGACCCACCTTCTTGACATTTGGCTACCAATCACTGAGACTAATGACAACCTGTGACCGTGGCATTCACAAAACAGGACGTGCTTACTTACCGCAGTCTTTCACTAACCTTAACTCAATTGTTTTTTGTTTTTTTAGACGCATAAACCTAACAGGATGTGTACCTTGTTCTTCAAAGATCTGCACTTTGTACCACCTCCCCACAGCTATGCGATGAAAAACACATTGCCAGTGAATATTAATGAAGCAGCGTTTATGTTTCCTCCAAAACATATGTGGCAAAACTATTCAGTATTAATGTAAACACATTTTTAGAAGACCAGGTTGGATGGAGGGCAGTGTTTCACACATCTGTTATACCTCTGATCTCTACCAGCTGCGTATGTACAGTAGGTCACATTATCTGAGTGATTCTGGGAGATGAGGGTCCACGCTGTGTTGCTGACACCTTTTAAACAGGGTCAATCTGAGTGCACTACCTCACAGCTACAGCCAGTGACATGAGGGCTTATTTATAACCTGTTCCAATGGGGCTCTCTCATACGAATGAATCTGCTGAATCAACACTAGCACCGGTTCCCCAGGTACCTTTCACGCTTATGAAATATTCGCACAAGACATGTACTTTCTTCAGTATAGTCATATTTCATCTCAAAAGCACAGTTTAATCCTTCTGATAGCTTTGCGCAGATTACCTGAAAGCCCATAGCTACATCAGAGCTCTCCATCCTCCCCAGGCAGTATTTGTTTGTAAAGCATCGGTTGTATTCAAACTGCTTTGATTCTCAGTGCATTCACCACATATATAAACTGAATGGTGGATATACATTGTGGTCATTCTGACAATTGGTTGGAATTAAGTTTGAAGCTTAGAGAATGAAGTGATTTCATTTGATTGGTCTTGAATGGAAAGGGATCAACCAGCACTACTAGCATATTCAAACAATACATAGACTTCTTTGAGTGATGCTGAAAATATACCATTCACCTATATCTCACACAGAATTTGAATACATTCCTTAAATATTTGTCAGTCTACAGTATACTGATCCCACAGTGGTCCCATAAATTGTGTTACTATAGCACTGTTTACCCTATAGTATAATCTTCAACATGACAATAAGATTGCAGGAGCGTAATGTTCCAAAGAAGAGATAAATATGCTTCCACCAAGTTAACTGTTAACAACACAAGTGTTTATTATGAATTATGGATTCACACGCATAATGAGTACAGAGCTTCTGAATTTCCATCTATTCCACACACACTGGATTCTGAGTTTTATTTTATGAAGTGTATAATTGTGTTTATGCCACTTAAACATTTAAAAATCAATATTTAATTTGAAAGAAATCACTAAAACATACATGCTTTGAATTATGCTTGTATACATTTAAAATGAAGAGTGTAGCAGCAGGTTAAATATAATTTTCAACAATAAAAAAAACAAGTCACAAGCAGCTAATAAAGCCTGCTTTGCCAAACCCCGCAGGCTGTCATTAGACAAGCATTTAATATTTAATATGAGGTACCAGTATCTGAACTAATCAATGAAAAGCAGAAGTCAGACCAGCACTATGTCCAGCATTCAGTGCCAGTCTCAATACATGAGGCGAGTGTTAATACTCCGCACAGCACATGGGAGCTCTGAAAGGGAAAAAAGTCAAAGCAAACAACAGCTGCATACACAACACAGAATACATTACATTTTATCATCCTATCTCTTGTTTTAATTAAATAATCTTGACGGCCCAGTGTTGGCTGTCAGTACAGCTCTGTTGATCACTCTGGTCTACAATGTTTTGTTACATTGGACTGTACTACACTTTAAACAAGTATCTGACTATACCCTGTACAGTACACCTGAGTTTGTATAATAAGTCCTATAGTTGGTTGTGAATCTGACTACAGACCTGGCACATACTGAGCATGGACATGAATCAGTACAAAAGACTTGTTTGTTCATTTTTACCACTGCTACTCTAACCTAAACATCCTTTTCCCTGGCTTTTCTGAGGATGTGAATAGCCGAAGAGTTGAAAGTTGCTTTGGGAAACTTGATGAAAATTCTTCTAGATTTTAGGGTTAAGAATTCATGAGCATCAGCGATTGACTAAAATGCTCCAGAGCTCCACCAGCGGCACCAGCTTTTTCACTCTCCATTCACTTGTGTATTGATAACAGTTCTAAAAAAGATATACCCATGTTGCCCCAGATTTACCAGACTTTTTAAATTGGAGTTTTAAAACCTATTAAAAGATATTCAAATACCCTGGCTGCGCTCATTGTTTAAAATGAGTCAAAGGCAGTACTGTGTAAAGTAAACCAAGAAAAAGTCACTTTAGCCACCTTTTCATTTGCACAATAGAGCTTAGTCATCTCTGTGGGCTGAAATCTTTATTGCAAAGAAATTCATAATGTACGATATTGTAAGTCATGGAAGGATACAGTGTCTACAGGAACAAAAGAATAAAGCCTTGCTGAAAACATCTGATTGTGAGGCTTGTGATGCTCACTGACAGGGGGCCATAGTTGACCCTCCTTTACATTTGTCTAGACAGGAGTGCTTATGTATATATGTTCTGCAAAGTGTGAGTGTGCATGCACACAGGGTGTGTGTGTGTGTGAAGTGTCTAGAGCAGTAGTACAGTAGTGTAGTAGTGCTTGTAGTTAGTGCATGCTGCATGCCACCTTGTGTGCTCTGCTTGCTACTCTCTGTTTATAGCTATTGCCGCTGGCTTAATAGAAGGTGAAAGGAGGAGCCGAGTGTGTAAGCCTGCTCCTGCCAGTAGAGAGGACCATCATTGCCACCGGAATTTACCTCATTATGGTGAAGACAGTGCTTATGGGGATGCTAATGTCCACGGTGAACAATACCTGGACCTTACAAATGGATGAAGTCTGATGGTGATAGGGCATCTGGCAATGGGAGCAGGTATGAATGGAATGGGAGCTCCTAGTCATAACCCTGCACGGCATCGGCACAGGGCATTTGTTCGCTAACAACTTGGACTAAGTAGCAGCTGTTTTAGGAATACCCCTGTGTAACTGAGCAGCCCTATTTAGGGGCCGCAATGGTTACCCCAACTGGGGAAGGGCCTAGAAAAGGTGGCCTAAAAATTGCCCATTCTATCACTCACCTTATGTTACCATGCCTATCGGGTCATACAATACAACCTAAAACTGGCAAACTGACTCCACAGAAGTGAAGAAGCAGAAGCAATTCAATGACTACCTTTGCTGAAAAGTTTAGCCCAATCATTAGATATTCATGTCTTTTTATTTTTGTGGTGAAATAACTCGCAAGACTTTTCTTTGTTTGAGCTGATAGTCATCTCCTGGCCTTCAGTGAGTTTGTTCCTGATATTTATTCAGCTGTTTCTCCACTGTAGAACCAGATGAATTTTAAAGGTATAATGTTGTTTTATCTCTGGAATTTTGCCTCATACCTCCAACTTAACTGTCATATTTATAATGTAACGTTATTATTGCCATTATCATTATTATCATTATTGAGATAATCTCTCCATGTCATAACATTGGTCATATTAATTGGCAATGACAACAATGAACAACAACAAACAGGGCTGCCAACTCTCACGCACTGACTGTGAGACTCACACAATTGACACTTTTCACATGTTCTCATGCCACATGCAGTGAAAAACAAATTCATAACTGACAATGTCATGGTGCGAAAAGAGGACACTGACAACGCATGGACAGACAAGACAGAACAGCACAGTGCAATAGCAGCACCATGCAGAAGTGAGTTATTCGGTGAGAAATATACACAAATCTATTGTATATTATCTACTGTAATTTATTCCCATGCATACTGCTCAGAGTAACCTCAGTCAGTGGCTCTTAGCACAGTCTCTCCCTCTCTTGCACCATGTGTATGCACGCAGGAGTGAGAGTGAGCTACTATGTTTACAGGGACGCTCTGTGTCTCTGTCGCTCTGAAACTTTCTAACAATTCCTAACAATAGCTTTTTAGGTTAGTTGTGAGGCCTTTCATTCATCCAAATTGTTTGTACTTTCTTTCAGTTGTTAGACCTTGAAGATGGCCTTGTGAATATTAAGAATAACAACCCTCAGGTTTAACATTGTTTAACCATGCTTAATTATCCAACTCATACTGTGATGTGTTACAAGGCTATTTCATTTATATAAATTGTTTGTCTTTGTTTGACCTCGAAGATGGCCTAGTAGCCTGCAACCTACTACCATTTTAGGCTATATAATGTTTTAATAAATATAATTTCAACATGAAATAGTCTGACAATCTTTTCCTGTCCTGATCCACCAAATTATATACAGTTCTTGTACTGTTCTTGATGCATTCATGGTTTTCATAGCACCCTCAATCTAACTAATCTAGACTAGTGCAGGTGGCTGTTTATTGATTTAATCCAAGAGGTTAGGTGGTGTACAAATGCAGGAAATTTGATTTAAAATACTTTTTTTCTGGTGGAGGACCCCCAGACCACCCTGCCAATGATGCATCTTTCCAAGTTTGCTCCCTCATTTTAAAACATAACCAGGCACCCATGGTGAGCAGCATAGATCTTTCTTATCCTATGTTTTGAAGAAAAATATATGTAATATAACTCTGGTTTCTTAAAGCCTCAGTCATTAACGAGATACTCTTCAAATGGCAGCATTATCAAATTATATACAGTATATTGTGATAAATATTGATGTTGATCAATATGGAAAAAAATATTGTGATCATATTTTTCGCCACATCACCCAGCATTAGCTGGAACCTTGTCAGAGCTCAGAAAAGACCATGGAGCATCAGTGGACCTATATCAGCTCTGCGCTCTACGAGGCAGCAGCCCAATCCATCAGCCATGAAAGCAGGAACCACCAAGACTAATTTAAAGTCAACTCAGATGCCATCCACAACTTACTTAACGACATGCACAAAGCACAATTTAAACAATCCTTCATCCACCAACACCAGACAGCATTGGCAGGAAAGTGCAAAAGGCAATACAGGCCATATAGAATGAGTGGTGGCCTGAAGAATCCAGTCCTTTGCCAATAAAAATGCATATTTTTTACAATGCTGTCAAAACCATCTAAGGCCAAATAAATTGCTGCGTCACTCCCCTGAAAACAGCAGATGGTCTAACACTTCTGAAGGATCAGAATAGCGTCCTGCTGATGTGGGCTGAAAATTTTGACACCCGGCTTAATCAGGACCCTGATGCAGACCCCACCATCCTGGCTGAACTGGCTGAACTTCCTCCCATCCAAAACCTCAGTCTACCACCAACCTTCTAGGAGATTCCATCAGTATTCCACTTCCTTAAGAACAATAAGTCCCCTGGCGCTGACAATATCCCTGCTGAGCTACTGAAGGAGGGAGGGTACATGTGTATGCGCTAGGGGTGTGCTCGAATACAAATACGTTATTCTGCAAAGCGGAAATAGTGGGTTTTTTTATGAATATTTGTTTTACACTAATATTTTAAAAAACATTTTTTTTGGGGGAGAAAAAAAAAAAACGATGTCAAATAGTGTGCAGATTGGTTACATCGCTATCTCAGTCTCTCTCTGCTCCGCTGTTAGGTCTATCAGCAGGTCTCAGTGAGGGGAGTCACATCCACCTTCTACATGACGCATATTTCCTAATTTTGACTACACTCCCGGAGTTGGGGGTGTTCCCCAGAGATAAAGCTGAGCTATTGACACACGTGAAGTGCTCTCAAGGGACTCTCCATAACCTGTTGTTCCCCTTCTCTTTTCCACAAAGTTAGGTTGAAAAAAATAGGCAATAAATTAAAAGAATCGCCTTTGAAGTTCTTCCCTACACGTTACACGCTGGGCCGTCTCTGTGTTATGGGTGTATAAATAGGTAGAGGTCTGTCTGCAATGAGGCGATGAATAAAGTTTTAGCTCAGTAGTCATTGGAGTCATCTATGATCAGAGAGACTCCAGTTCGAGACCCGGTGTGGGGAACTCCTTTGTAAGGTAGTTTATTCATGAAAACTTATTGTAACACTTTAATTTTCTAAAATTAAAAGCATGATAAAAACAAAAACAGGATTTGCCTCAACAAATACAGAAACAAATACAAATACTGGGCCCTCTGCACATCCCTAGTATGCACACCCTCTACCAGTCCAGTGGACTGATGCGAACATCCCATCGATGGAGAGATGCAAACATCGTTGTCCTTTATAAGAACGAGGGTGAAAAGGCCATTTGTGGTAGTAGTAGGGGCATATCACTCCTTTCTGTTGCTGACAAGGTTCTGGCTAAGGTGTTGCTTCAGAGACTCATCAGCAACATCACCAAGTCAATGCGGCCTGAATTGTAGTACGGATGTAGGAAGAACAGGAGCACGACAACATGATCTTCACAGCATGGCAGCTTCAGGAAAAGTGCTGGGAGCAACATCAGGACCTGTTTATGGCCTTTGTCGACCTCTCCAAAGCATTCAAACTGTGCAAAGAGCACTCTGATGGGATGTTCTTCTCAGGATTGGCTGTTCCAACAAGTTTGTTAACATCCTCTGCCAGTTCCACAATAGGATGACTGCTCGGGTGGACATAGGAGGACAAGAGTCTGAGCCCTTCCTTGCATGCACAGCGGTGAGGCAGGGGTGTGTGCTAGCACGAGTGCTCTCTAACATCTTTCTCCAGTGTGTCACCAAGCTTCTCCACAATGATATTGAAGACAGCAGCGGTTGTGGCGGTGGACTTCAGACTAGAATGGCAACCTCTTTAACATCAGGAGGCTCCACGCAACCACCAACTCTCAAGACAAGACAGAAGACAGAAAGCTCCAGGACCCACTCTCTTTAGAGAGTTCAATTTCAATTTTTGGGCTATATGATTACAAAGGAATGTTGTAGGTTAAACCTTGTCATAATGATTTAAACTACAAGGCCTCTGTCTCTCTGACCTTCATGGTCTCTCACGAAAGATGTTTTATGTGGAGGCGCCAAGGGAAGAGATAAGATGGCCTCGGATGGAAAAGAACCACTATCTTTGTTATTTACAATTAGAGTTCACTTTGACCCTGTGTGCCCAAATATTCCCTCCTCTCAGGTTGCATGATCTGTGCTATACTATAAGAACTGACTGTTTCCTTTAAGTTTTTGGTGAGACTGAATCCCTACATACGTTGTGCCAAAGGCTTCTCTGATGTCAGATATTTGTCTTCAGTAAACTTCATATATTCAAGTAAGAATCAACTGGATCTTGTGGAGTTTCTTCATCTTTATTCTTCATCAAAGTGTTATTGGACAGACATTGAAGTACAAGATTTCTCCAACACTCAGCTGGCAGGCCAAAGAAGCGCTATACGGATCAGATGAAAAAAGCTTTGAGGAAGTGCAAGATCAGACCTGAGGACCTAGAGGATGTTGCTGCTGACAGTACCACTTAGCAGCAGCTGTGTAGGGATAAGGTTACTACACTGGAGATGGAGAGGACAATGAGATGTTAAAGAAATGAACGTCATCATTGGATTTCGATGGACAACAAAAGAAGAAGAACGCTCTGCAAAAAGTATTGCCCCAAGAGGTATGAAGTACTTGAGAAACCCTAATCCAATAACTACAAATGAGCAGCATGTTTGCTTGTCTGTCGGAATAGCATTTCAGCTTGAATTTGACCATGACAGCAGCTGAGAATACAAAAGAAAAAAGAGATAAAAGGAGAAATGTGGGGGAGCAAGCAATCTCTGAACTACTTTGTCAGCTGAGATGACTTGTCTTGGCATGAGTAAGGTCTTCTGAAGCTGCTCTGAGCGCCATGTGTACTACACCAGCCTGTAATGGAAAGCAGAGTCATTATTATCTAATTAGGCAGAGTAATGATGTGCCACAGAAAGCCATAAGGCCAAGACAGTCTACTTCATGCCTGTCCGTTTTTCACTAAAGGCTGCTCATAGTGGCAGATGCACCCTTAAAGCTATTTTTCATTAAGGTGGAAAAATGCCAAAATATTGTTCAATTGGACATATGTTTGATAGAGTTTTGGTTAGTGGAAATAAAATTATAATTGTAAAAGTTAAAGTTGCTCATTTAAAACAACAGTTTGCAATTTGGGCATTTACCAAATGCTGTTATCCAAAATCAGAATGAATCATGGGGAGGGGGCTTCTAGATGAGGTACAATTCTGGTTGTAAGGCCCAAGGTTGAGGAGGGCAGAGAAAGATTGGAAACCAGTTTCAGTAAGAGGGTCAGGGTCAGGTCGAAGTTTAAAAGCTATGGAGATGGCTTTTTCAAGACTGCTTTCTGGACAGTGTGCAGCTCTGATTGACAAGGATCATGACTGTGAAAAGTTGGGACATGTCAGGGTGACAACCTGGTTGAGAACGAAAGCTGAGCAGTAGCCACAGGCTTGAGTTTAGGATTGAATCATGAACTGGATGTATAGAGGTATTTTGATCCATTCTGCATGAGTTTCAAGGGTTTCATAGTAGATGCAGGGAGGCCAGAACAGAGGATATTACATTAGTCAACCATATTTGTGAAGAGCCTGGGCCAGTATCTTTACTGAAACATTTATAACATAAAGTATATTGCAGGATTGAGCTGTGGCTATAACATGGACATAGTTATCAAGGGTCGCACCAAGGTTTTTAGCAGATTGGTTGTGTATCACTTGGTTTTGACAGTGGTGAAAAAATGATCTCATAGAAGACAGGTTATGGGAGAAGATCAACCCGAGGATGTCAACCGGGCATATAGAAAACTGAGATGGTTTGAGCCTGAGGGTTAGAGGGGATGGTGTGATAGGCCTACTGTTGAGTGTCATTAGCATAGAAATGTTAAAACAATTTGTGGGATATGATGACTAAGACACAGGATTTTGGTGTAAAGTGAGAAAAAGATGGCATCAAGGACTATGGTATAGTATTAAGTGACTCTGAAACTGTGAGGAGTACAGTTGTGATTGAGAATAGTGAAAGAAAAAGATGACAACGAACAGCGCTTTTAATGCTCATGATACACTTTTTACCAACATCTATATGTAGACAAGCGGCTGCAATGTGAGCTATACTGTTCACGTACGTATTTGCTTGCACACTTGCCTGGGATGTGTATGTCCACATAATCACCAGCTGGGCCGTCAGTATGTTGTTGGTTTTTTTTGTCCACTTCACAGGCATTTTCATCTGCCTCTTCTCCACTCACATCAGTGTCGTTTGATTCCATCTCAAAATCACGCTCTTCAATTTGGATGGCAACAGTCACATCCTGCACACTGTATAGAGGACCTCTCTTTCCTGGTTGCATTCAGAAATGGAAAAAGTGAATAATAATAATAGTAATAATAATAATGATAATAATAATAAATATGTATAAATAATATATATGAGTATTACATTGTAGTAGATAACCTGAAGAAATAGATAGGAGGGTGGACCAGGTGTTCAGGGTAGAGAGCTAAGTATTTTCCAGGCTAAATCATTTCAATGTAAATTAATCCTAATCCTATTTACACATTCTACTAAATTCACACAATACTGTCTGGCTAGCCTATTATGCTCTCTCCTTATCATACTAAAAAGAATACATGCATACCCCCAGAACACTTACATCCTCACATTCAGGAACATCCTCACCTGTCCCTGAACAATGCAACAAGCATCCCCCAAGACATTCAGAACCTGTTTCTGCCTAATACAACAGGCAGCTATTCGGGCAAACAAACAAAACCCAGAAAAAAGTCTGGGATCAGTTAAATGTATTTTTTAACTGATTAGATACAGATAGAGTTTCAAATACTGAAACCATAATAATTTATTTGTCTATTCAATTCTGGTCTAAACTCAAAAATTCAACAGAGAGAACATATTTAGAACTAGTGAATCATCAAAGACAGTATATTTCTAATAATATTATTTCCCATATTTGGACATGTGAGAAGTGCAATTTCCCTATGTAATGTGTAAGGTACACATGCTATTTTGACTACCAACCTCACCCAGATATGTAGAATTGTAACATAGACGTAACAAGCTCAAAATTTGATGAATGCACTCCACAAAAACTAAATATGTACATGTTCTGGACATTGTAATGATCACAGAAATGTTTAAGGCATTTTACTTACTTAAATCTTGACAAATCCAGTCCATTAAAACGAAGAGATGAGCTTTAAGGAAAGTTTGCATGTTGTGTGAATTCATGACCAGATGGCTGGACATATAAACACATTTACTATTCAAAAGCATTGTGAGAATAAACAATAGACTATGTCAATTTAGATTTAGATTTTTTAAGGAGAGCTAAAGTGATATATGTAATTTTGCAACTGTGGGCCTTACAGGGCTAAGGGCAGATCAGGGCTGAATCATCCCAGGTCAACACCTTAATATCTTAATTGAGATATTCTGATTTTGTACGCTATAAACATGTCAGCACTTAAGGATGTTACTATACTGTTGTCATAGTGTATAATGTAAAGATCAGATAGTATTTATCAAAATTCCAAGAATTACACTTAACCCCTCAACAGTCCTTTAAATTCTTGTAAAATTAGCCTAAAACGCTTATCCAAGGCATACCTAAAGTAAATTGAAAGCTGTTCTTGAACCATTAGGAGTACATGCATGGTTCTGGTCTCTTTTGAAAGGTAACACTCTGAAACTTTTTCCCCAACAGTCAAAATCATTGTAAGTGCTTTTGGCATTGAGTAATAAAAGTTTGAATACACTGAAATAGAAGGTTTTTTATTTCCGCCTTAATATTTTTTTGCAAACAGATGCCTGCAGATGATCTATAGCTGGGACATATTAGCTGGAAAACACTTTTCGGAATTTCATTGGCTATTCGAAGCACCAGTCATCAGCAGAATCTGTTTGTTTTGGCTTGGTCTGTACATGAAAGAAGAGAGGCAGACACTTCCTTTCAACACAGACTTTCATTGGCTCTTGTAGGCTGTGAAAAACCTTTATTCTTAGGTTTGTGAGTAGGAGTAATTGTGAAGGATTCTTACTTTTATTTTTCACTCGAAAGTTGAAAATTTTACTTTTAACAGTTTGATACAGGCCCTGGGCAGAAGAAATCATCAAAGCTTAATTCTCCTCAAAACTTTTGCCAACTGTTGTGGTTTGTGCAGATGCTGCTGTTGACCTTATTTCACATCCTGATACACTGACCCCTATGTTCATGAGCTTGCATCTTGATGACACTTAGCGTTAATATATGAGGACACACACAACCAACACTCAGAGGAGCACTTGGCAGCCATCATGGTTAAAAGGAAGTGTTCAAGCAATCTAAAAGTTATGTAATTTAACAACAATTAAAGGAGCTGACAGTTGATAGAGGAAAAGTCCACAGGTCAACGACAAAGCTTTGCCAGAAGGATGAATCAGGTCAAGCGGACTGCTGGTTGTTCTGCTTCAAACCTTTTTTCAGTTTCATGTTTCAATTCTTGATCAGGGGAGAAAGGAGAGAAAGAAATTAAGCCAGCCAGTAGGTTGGGAAGGAGCAAAGAAAAGCAAAGACTGAGCATTTATGTTTCTGATTACTGTAAGTACAACTAGATATATGATATTTACTGTCTATGTATACAATATCTTTCTTTATTTGCTAACTTTCCTGATGTTCACAGGCTATTCCTAATTATCATTCTTCACTTCCAGTTTCTTCATCAAATACTGGAGTGCAAGATACTGAATCCTTACCAGCTCCAGGATGCTGTCCTGTGCTGGAGTTTGACCTCTGATCTGAGAAAAATGAAAATTTCCCCTCAAGAATGAATAAATTATTAATGTCTCCTTACTGACAGAGGGCATAATAATTGACACCTTGAGTGCCATTCAAGAGGGTGCTGGTGTCGAGGGAAATAAAAGAAGGCTCTATTCTGTTCATTGTAGCACTCACTGACACCCAAAGAATTGCTCAAAGTAGGGTAACACTTCCTATCGAAAAGGAAATGAGACTTGGGAATACAATTAAGTAAAAGAGCACTCCACCTGTTTAGCATTGCACTCCTATGACATTGTCAGACTCATGATGGAAGGTTAAAAAAATTGATGCAGTAGAATCAGAGATGTAAACATTTTCTAATGTCTGCAGTTATATTTAATAAGTCATTGATGAAAATAATTAGTCTGTAGTTTTGAATGTTAATAAATTGTTAATAAAACAATTTTCATCTGGATGCCCTGCAGCCCTTTCCAAAAGGTAAGCGGTTGAACAGTACATTTGAGGCGTCATCCTAAAGAATTAAATAAAGCAAATTTTATGGTTGTATAGAAAGGAGGATTTTTCACAACCTGGCAGCCTAAGGTTGAGAACTTTCAACTGAAAAATTGTGGAACAAAGCTGAATGCAGGGAGCATCTTAGTGTGAAAATTATGTGCCTGTAGGAAATAGACTTCCTGTAATTATTTACAGTCAGCCAGTCATGCAGTCCTAATAAACTGATCATTATCAACCAATTCCAGGTAATCAAACAAGAAGATGTTTACACAGAACTGTTGGGTGCTAAGAAAATTTAAAAAAACACCAACCCCCCCTCCACCAAACAACAACATAAGATGTGAAAATAAATTACCGTAGGCTAAAATAAGGCTTAAATAGGGCTTGGTATTATTGTAGGGAGGAATATGTGTGTATAATGGAACATGGAGAATAAATGTCTCATACTTGTGTTACTAGTATGTGTTTATCTGTTTGGAAACCCAACATCTTTTTTTTTTTTTTTTTTTTTTTTTTAGCAACAATGAAACTATGTTATAATTACATTCAAAGATGTTGCCATGTAACATAATTGAAACCTACTGTATCATAAAAGTAGCCTAAAAAAAGTGTCAAGTGCAGTGCTGATTTTACCTAACTGTAGTTAATTAGTATTTCTCAGTGTCTTTTTAAAACTGAGTGAACAAATAAATCCATGATGAAAAGTGTTGGTTAACTTCATCTTGCCAAACAGTCAACGTTACTCTCTCCAAAATTTCAGGCATGGACACCATTCCCATCAACCTCACCTCTGCCTGCCAGACGTACTGTATATTGTGCCACCACCCTCCATCACTCATATGTTTGTTTTGAAGACCACTACAAAGCTCAAGTTTCACTACCAGCCAACATTCATTCAGTTCTTCCACCATCTGTTGTTGGTACTCACTGAAAGCATCCAGCCTTTTTAGCGGTAAAGCAGTGCAGCAGATATCCTGTCAGTTCAAGTGGGAGCTCAAAATATTAAATGAGGACCATTGTACAAAACAGTCTTGTTTGTTTACAGTAATTATCATTATATCATAAAATTAATGTGGTAATGTTGATGTCAAAATGATAAATGTAGCACCTTTAGGTAAAACACAACCAATAATTTCTTACATATGTTTTATGATTGTTTTCATAATAAACAACTTAAGACATTCAGAATAATTTGGCAGTGGGTACAACAATCCACTTTACTTTAGTTGCTCTAAAAGCTTCTTATCTGCTGACACACTTTCAAGTAATTCAAGCACCTGCACATATTTTTTCTCTGGATAGTGTTTTAGAATTGTGTGTTATTTTTAGATGACAGGGTTGACCAACATTGTACGTAAACCTAAATGTCACAAAGAATTAGCATGAATTATAATGGGGTCAGTACAAAGCTAATGGCGTATGCGTGTGTGCATAGAAGATAGGAGGAGGAGAATGGGAGTTAAAGTATTCATGTAAAGCTTGCAGAAATATTATGTAAATAGTAAAAAATTGACATCGGTCATTTTGGACTTTTCACTTTGGACTGAAATTAAGTGTCAAATCTACCATGTACTGTATGTCCCTGTTACCAGTGGTTATACCACACTAGTACAGTACTTTGCCTTAAGCATACATTTCTACACATTTACACAACAGATATATTTATTCTGACGTGTTATCTCATATATCAAAGCACATGGAATTCACTATCACTGAACTGCTGCACATTATAGCCTTGATCCACATATTTGCTGTGTGTTTGATGAATTGTGGGCTTCAGGATGTTTGACAAGGGGAAGAGAAAACGAAACCTCAGTTTGATGCCACATAATTTACTTTACACTCAAAGCTGCCAGCAGACTTCATCAAGTAAAAACAACATGGGTTCCTCTTCTCTTAGTTTCTATAGTAACCATATGACAAAAGTGGAGCAAAACACAAAAAAGAGAAGCAACATAAATGAATATTTAAATATAAATCAGCATAAGCCTGAGTGACAGCTACAAAGTCATCATGCCACTTCCTCAAGTATAATTATTTTAACCATGACATCTTGGATTCTGCCCCTTGACAGTTTGAGGCAGGAAATGAGACAATTTTAAAGCGCCACATGCATACAAGCCGGGAAAATTGACTTGTACAAAATTCAGGACAGTTGCTGTGAATGCAAACAGACAAGCGAATCACCATCAAAGTGATTTGTCAAGGGGTAGATCAGAAACGTGTGCCTGAAATTCCTGCTTCACAGCAAACACAGCTTTCTGAAGTTGTGCACAGAAACCTCCACATATGTTGTATACTCTGTAAATGTTTGAATGAGTTGGATAGAGGTTATGTAATGTGGTAACTCAGTCCCAGTGCTCTTCCATCAAAGGCAAGGCCTGAATTAGTTAAATATACTCATAAAAACACATGATGATTCATTCATAAATCATCAAAGATGTCCTGCATTGTGAAAATATGGGGGTAAACACTTAGTAAACAACAAACTCTTATTGTTGGAAATGAGGCCATATATTGTAATGTATTATTGCAACTAATATTTACAAATGAAATTGCATTGGCCACCCAATGTGCAGCGCTGTACTCTGTTGAAAGACAACTGTGTTTGCAGTTTCTGGGGGTGAAAAGGTTGATCCAAAATGAGAAAAGGATACATGATAGTACCAGAAACTTTTGGGGGAGACTTCATCTCAGTCCTGCAGGTCCTGGTGGTGCAGCATAACTCCAGCATAACTCCACTTTTTAATAATGGGTAGAAAAATTATTAGAGTGCTTTAATTAAGAAAAAAAGTTGCAAAACAGCAATGTAAAAATCTTCCTTAACAAGCAAAACTGCATTTAGAAATGTACTCTAGTAAAAGTGCAGCATGTGTTAACATGAAGTTTAAAATGGACCTCTTTCAAAGTGTTTAATTATTGAAGTATTTTTGTGTAGGCAGCATCTCCACATTGAATCTGGTTCAAAATTAGCTTTATAATGTGGAATAATTTTATCTGTACCAATGCATTATGCGTACAATACATCTGTGAAATCTAACCATATAATCTCACTATATAAAGCAAACATCTCAACGTTGATTTGCTTCTTCTTCTGCCCGTGAAGTCAACAAGCAGAATAATGGACAGCGCCACTCTGTCATTGCAACCCACATTGTGGTTGGAGGTGGAATTACATCCATACTGATAATGACTTGAAAAAGTTTGAGACTTAAGCTCTACTATTGAACTGTGTATTGTGAACGAAACTTGGCATGCATATTCCTGTCAAAGCAGATGGGCGCCCACCTAGAGCTTCGTTCTGCTTGAGGTTTCTCCTTGCCGCTGTCACCAAGTACTTGCTTATGGGGGAATTGCTGGGTCTCTAAATCAAAGAGTATGGTCTTTGACCTCCTCTATGTGAAAAGTGCCCTGAGATAACTATTGTCATGATTTGGCACTATATAAATAAAAAATGAACTGAAAATTTTTTTTAAAAATTGAATGTTCAAACTTACTTCAGAATGTCTCAGACACATTTTGAATAGGCACTGCAGTTCATCTGACTAAAAAGCAAGGAATCTCTGTCTGTCTGTATGTATGTGTGTCCCTCGCATATCTCTAGAACCGTTCATCCGATCAACTTCACACTCGGCGGGTGTATTGTGGGGGACCCAAGGATGTGCAGTGTTGAATTTGGAATTTAGTGCATTTTGGACACATGGCATGTTTTATATTAATAAGCTTTGAATAAACAAGTGAACAGCGAGCTGCTCAGCTCTGTGTGAGTGCAGCAGGGGCTGTTTTATATACCGTCACATCACAGGGGGGTGGGGCTTCTGGGCTCTGACTCAATGAGAAGGGTCTATCTGGAGTCTTGCAGACCTACATGACATATCAACTTTACTACATGACATGCCCCCCTCCTCATGCCTAAAGTGGGAGTGTCATGTAGTAAAGTGGGTGTGTCGTGTAGAGACTGCGAGTCTGTAGATAGACCTACTTGCTGAGTGTTGCAGTGTCAAGTGTGAAGTTGTTTGGACACGTGACACATTTAAAGGGGTCGTATTATGGTTTTCTTATTTTCAGACATATATATAAAGTCGGATGTTCAATTGTACTCAAGTACATATTTCTTCATCTGGTTTAATAGCTGTGAGTAAACTTGTCATATAGTAATTGTGTTTTATCAGCAACTTCTAGTTGCACCCATTATGGGTGAGGAAATATTAGTTAAATGTTCTGATGATGTCAGCTCAACAAAAAGATCAGTGTTTGAATGAGTTCTGAAAAATCAGTGGAAGATTTTTGGTAGAATTTTTAAACTCCTTTCACAAGATTGTTTTCGCAAACATAATATAACAGCTAACAACTGCAACTGGCTGCCAAAATCATATTGCACTTGACTGGAGCTGCTGGGGGCCATTTAAAGTCAGGAAAAATAGGCAGGCAGACCAAAGGGAAAAGGAAAGGTAAAATTGCTGTCAAAAATAATAGAAAGTTGCATTCCTGCTCTTCTGTCTTGTGTTGTGTTGCTGAGCAGTGAGCTCCACTAAAGTCACTTTGTAAGGCATCTTTTAAACTGCGTCTCTC
This sequence comes from Thunnus thynnus, assembly GCF_963924715.1. Taxonomy (NCBI): domain Eukaryota; kingdom Metazoa; phylum Chordata; class Actinopteri; order Scombriformes; family Scombridae; genus Thunnus; species Thunnus thynnus. The sequence continues at coordinate 9,813,611 of NC_089522.1, read as the reverse complement.
CCTGTTTCTCTCTGCCATACTCTCTTTCCCTCTGTGTGTGTGCGCACTAAAACAATGCAGCAGATTTTAAACCTACCCTTCCCAGATGGTAAATTTCAGACACAGTTTCCTTTGCTGCAGTGGTCAGTCTGCCGTGATAAATCAGGTGCAGCTATTTGCCTCCTCTAATATTTTGCACCTCTAAACAGAAATGCCTTAAAATATGAGCCCAAACATGGAATTTTGAGTGGTGCATTTTTTTTCCAGTTTCACCAGTGCACAGCCTCAGTGTGACCCTTTAGTAAATGGGGAGAAATACATTTTGACTGATTAGTGCCTTTGGTGGTGTTCCTCACCAAATCATTACAATATACATTGTAATTATTGAAATGGTCAATTAATTGACCATCCTTTGATTAATAATATATCACAGACAGAATATAGGAAGCCTGTTTTGGTGCAGATCAGACAAAATTTTTATTATATCGATGTGCTTGTCTGGTACTCCACTGGAGAACAAAAAGGAAAAGAGTAAAGAGGGCATCCTTGCACCAGGAAGGCGCTTTCTGCCTCTCATTGCCACTGACCCGACACCTTTAATGTGAGCCAATCCCCTTCCTGCACTGAGGACAGTCCGACCTGGTTGTAAGTAATAAGCACTGTATGACAATAATTGATAAAGCAAAATTCATATTATTTAATGTTTGAACAAGGTGTCTACTGCAAGTGAAGGATTGACAGGATATTTATTTTTGGTTTATTCTGTTTCTCATAAACAGGTGGGTCTTGCTATCTCTGTTTGTAAATGGAAACATCTATCTAATAATCAAATAGCAATGAATAAATAAAAGATGACTTCTTCTACCTCCTCAATGTTTGTTGTACTGGTTGCATCACCATATGTTTTATATTTATATATTGCTGTCTGTTGTTTACAGTGTTGCTTTGCTACCAGCCCACCCAATGCATTTTTTACATTTCTGCGGCACCTTAAGACCAGAAACAGAAACATGAAAACAGCCTTATACTTGCTCATTTTGCTCGTCTGTTGTAGCCACTCTGCAATATTTTGCAGGATGAGGTTTATCTTTAAGTACAAAATGATACAGTAAGTCCCACAAACACACATCTTACTAAATTCAACACTGATTTCTTTAACAGCAATGTAATGTGGACTTCCCTTCATGGCCCCAGTCAGCAGATCTTAACACTACTGAACCTTTATGGGAAGTAGATTTCCTCCCTCATACCTCAACTGTAGAACAAGAATACTTGCTTCTTGACAAAAAGAAAACTTCCAACAAGTGTTTGAAAGTCATGTACTCTATGTATCTAATCCTTATATGGGACTCAAAAAATATTCAAAACTGTCCACCGTAACTACATTGCCATCTCTTTTAACTTATAGTACGCCTGGGTATCCTGAAGTCAGCTTTTTCCCATGTGAGACGAATTACAATAACCTGTATCAGAAGCGTTCCCTAACATGCACTGCTGAACTGCAACCACTGCACTGTTCCCTCAGTTTACCTTACCTTGGGAATCTGCAAAGGAAGGATTAGTGGCCGAGATGAAGGGGCCGAGGAAGGAGTACCACAGGGAAAATGAATATGCAGCTTTAAGCCTCCCTGGGCCTCATTACAACAGAGCCCACAGACAGACATGTAGAGGCCAGTGCTCAGAAACTGCTACTGCTTTCACTACCGATGATAGTTCATCTGGGTTTTGAAGGCCACTAACATTATCAATATAATAGGGCTAAACCTGGGCTGAAAATTCAGCATTATATATAACATTACCTGAGCTATAGACTTGAGACTCGGACTTGAGTGGCAAAAATGAAGACTTGCGACTTGATTTGTACTCATCTTCAGTGAAACTCGACTTGAGACATGACAGCCTGGAGACTCTAGTTTTGCTTTTTGGAGTTCTGCCAAACTGTCATGAATAATTAATGACATAATAATGATGCGCACAACTTCTCCATATCCTAATACACACTTTCAGTCGCAGCTGCTGGCACCAGAATAAGATAGAGAAAGATTAGAGAAATTAGTTTGTTACTGTTTTTATTATAAAATGAATTAGTCTACACAAATGAGTAGTTTTTAATAGTTTCCCCTCTTCATGTCCAGCAATGCCTATTTTCCTCCCTGCAACTGTGAAAATATTCTAATGCACAAATCACTTATTTATGTGCTATTCCTGCTTTTAGCTATTAAAATAGTGTATTTGTTAAATAGTTAAGATGCTTATTGATGGGATTTCATTTGTCCATTGTATTAATTGCTAGAAACAACCAATTTTTCATGCTGGTCCTGCTGCCTGCCTTGTTGGAAAAAATACGACGAAGGTTGAAGCTGCCTACTGCAGGAGGAAAGTGTGCTAAAATATCTAGAATGTTAGAAATGTGAATTTGTTTGTATTAATGCTACCAGAGCTTAATAATTATCTTAGCTCCTAAAAAAACCCTTTAAAATATGAACAGTCATCAACTAAATGTAACTATATAAGTCCTGTCAGTGCGCCTTGCACTTGTGTGTGGAAACATGTCAAATTCTCAATACTCAAAAACTCAAAAAAGATGATATTTAGAGGTCCAGACCCACAACATTTCTCTCCACAAACTGAAAGAAAATTAGTATTATTTTTACCATCAGTAAAATAATTAATGTAAAATGTGCTGCTTTAGAATACATTCATTTTAAGGGCCACCAAAAGACAGTGAAATAAAACAAACTGCATCATATCCATATGAAAGAGACATAACACTGGCTGATATCTGAATTTTAATAAAAGTTTAATTTTGATATAACTCAGCAAACTAATATTGCAGTTTAACTCCAGTCAACACTGCTCTTACATTCAGAGAGCATCTTGAAGTGTGAGGGCACATTATAATGACAGCAATAAACAAGCCTACCAAAGACTACAGTGCCAAAATCACAGTTTTTTTTTTTAGCTTATTATTTAGCATAACAAGGAGTGTCAGATTTCTCTTGAACGGGCTCACATGCTCTCTGCTGTCTAATTGCTTGGTAATAAGCGTGTAATGAGTTTCTGATGTACAGACTGTATATCTTGGGAATTTGAAGTATCGTTCCACAGGAATTTAAGTGTGACAAATGAAGTGATTGTGTTTGTGTTTCAGGGCATTGTACACCCCTGTGAGTTTGCCTGCCAATTTAACCTCCATTTTGAGGCCCATCAACACAGTTGAGAGTCACAGTATTCAAATGCTGATTTCCAACTGGCTTTAAATGTTGAACAACAAAATATAGATAAAACCATTTCATGATTCTGTTTTTAAACCTATTATAATCAGTCCGCCTTTGAGGTTCAAGCAACTATTAGTTCTTAAATAATGAAAAAAAAAAATAATTTAGGATGTAATTTAAGGCCTTCAAATAATTGTTCTTTGTAGATCCACAATAAAGCAGGAATAATTGAATGTAACCATTTTTCGTAATTAAACATATTGTTATAGTACCATGTTAATTTACTTTAAGGTCCAGATTATGATGAATAAATGCCTGAGCTCAGTTGAATTGCAAAAAAGACTTAGTAGTAATAAATCCCTTTAACATTGCCAATTGATTTAATTTGATTAAAAAAAGAAATTACAGCTGGCAAGTAATCAGATGACGGCAGAGTCCTATCAGGATCCAATCAGCAGCTTGATGAGACTCAATTAAGACTGAAGTGAAGGAGAAAATCGGCTTACACCATCAAAGCCTTTGGACATTCTCTCCTTATAACCTGCTGAGCATGAAATCAAAAAGGTTGAAACATGTTAACTGGACATCGGGCAAAGTCTAAAATATATTGTATTTATTTAATTCTAAAGAGAAGGGATACAGTAGATGAAAAAGTTTAAATCCCTGATGTTGAAAATTAAATCAGGGAAAAAATATCTAACAGTTTCTCTTCCCTGCACAGCTTTGCACATGTATATACATCCCAGTTGCTCTACTTACAGTATTTTCCAGCAGCATTCATACCAGTTTTACTAGTTTTACTGTTGCGCACTGTGGGATAGTATGAATATGAGGCAGTTATACTGAAAGGCACCATCCATGCCCAGCATAAACCTTCCCTGGATTAATAAAATGTTAAAATTGCACCAGAATGTTGTATGTTGACAGCTCCAGGTACTTAGTGACTCCTTTTTCATGCTTTTTAGTAAACTTCCTCCACTTCACAGTGTCATTGCTTTGGAGTACGAAGGGGGTTGGTATAACAGAAGTATTGTAAAAATATGCCACAGGGTCATTGCTCATAATGTGCAACCTGACTTGTAGAAATTCAATAAAACAAGATTAGTTCAGCTTGACTATAAATATAGACTCTTAGGGGGAAAAAGCTGAAACCTTTGACCCATGACTGTCTGTAAATGGGACTGGACCCTGTATTCATGTATATCAATCAATCAATCAATCAACCAGAATAACAACAATCATAACAATAACAACAGCAGCAATAGCTGGGGAAGGACACCAACAGGACTGCGAAGGACCGTGAAGGCTCGGCCTGCAACCCAGGGTTTTCTGGGAGATGAGAAAGCACAAAAAACTCTGGGGAAGAAGCCAAGTTAGTAACATGCATTGATATAACATGAATGCATACAGATGGAGAGGAGGAGGAGGAGAGAGGAGCTCACTGCATCATGGGAAGTCCCCCCGCAGTCTAGGCCTATACCAGCATAACTAAGGGCTGATCCAAGGGGAGCCTGGCCAGCCCTAACTATAAGCTTTATCAAAAAGGAAAGTTTTAAGCCGACTCTTAAATGTAGAGAGGGTGTCTACCCCTTGGACCAAATCTGGAAGATGGTTCCACAAGAGCAGAGCCTGATAACTGAAGGCTCTGCCTCCAATTCTACTTTTAAAGACTGTAGGAACCACCAGTAAGCCTGCATACTAGGAGTGCAGTGTTCTAGTGGGGTAATATGGTACTATGAGCTCTTCAAGATATGATGGTGCCTGACCATTAAGGGCTTTGTAAGTTAGGAGAAGGATTTTAAATTCTATTCTAGATTTTACAGGAAGCCAATGTAGTGAAGCTAAAGTGGGAGAAATGTGGTCTCTTTTTCTAGTTTTAGTCAATACACGTGCAGCTGCATTCTGGTCCAGCTGTAGAGTCTTTAGAGACTTGTTAGGGCAGCCTGATAGTAAGGAATTGTGATAATCCAGCCTAGAAGAGGAGCGTGGACTAGTTTTTCTGCATCTTTTTGAGACAGGACGTGCCTGACTTTTGCAATGTTACATAGGTGAAAAAAGGTATTCCTTGAAATTTGTTTCATGTGGGAGTTAAAGGACATATCCTGATGAAAGATAACTCCCAGATTCCTTACGGTGGTGCTGGAGGCCAGGGTAATGCCATCTAGAGTAGCTATCATTAGATAATGTGTTTCTAAGGTGTTTAGGGCCAAGCACAATAACTTCAGTTTTATCTGAGTTCAGTAGTAGAGAATCGCAGGTCATCCAGGTCTTTATGTCCTTAAAGCATGCTTGGAGTTTAGTTAACTGATTAGTTTCATCTGGCTTCATTGATAAATATAATTGGGTATCATCTGCATAACAATGAAAATTTATGGAGTGCTTTGTAATGATATTACCTGAAGGAAGCATATATAAGGTGAATAGAATTGGTTTAAGCACAGAACCTTGTAGAACTGTTGTTGTTGTTTAACTCTTGCTAGAATGGAGGACTCATTGTTAACATGTACAAACTGAAAACGATCTGATAAATAGGACTTAAACCAGCTTAATGCAGTTCCTTTAATGCCAATTAAATGTTCCAGTCTCTGCAAAAGGATTTGATGGTCAATTGTGTTGAATGCGGCACTAAGATCTAACAGGACAAGTAAAGAGACAAATCCTTTGTCCAATGCAGTTAGGAGGTCATTTGTAACTTTCACCAGTGCTGTCTCTGTGCTATGATGCGCTCTAAATCCTAACTGAAAATCCTCAAATAACCTATTGTTATGTAGAAAGTCACATAACTGATTAGAGACTGCTTTCTCAAGTATCTTAAATAGAAATGGAAGGTTAGATATGGGTCTATAATTGGCTAAAACACCTGAATCAAGAGTAGGCTTCTTAAGAAGAGGTTTAATTACAGCTACTTTAAAGGACTGTGGTACATAGCCTGTTACTAAAGACAGATTGATCATATCTAGTAAAGAAGTGCTCACTAAGGGTAAGGCTTCCTTAAGCAGCCTAGTTGGGATGGGATCTAAGAGACAGGTTGATGGTTTAGCTGAACAAATCATTGAAGTTAGTTCAGGAAAGTCTACTGGAGAAAAAACAGTCCAAATATATGTCAGGATTTACTGCTGTTACTAAGGTTCCTGTGTTTGGGGAGAGAACGGTGCCTGTTGAGGGCAGGAGGTGGTTAATTTTGTCTCTAATAGTTAGAATTTTAGCATTAAAGAAGCTCATAAAGTCGTTACTACTGAGATCTATAGGAATACATGGATCAATAGAGTTATGACTCTTTGTCAGCCTGGCCAAAGTGCTGAAAAGGAACCTAGGGCTGTTTTTATTCTCTTCTATTAATGCTGAGTAATAGGCGGCTCTGGCATGACAGAGGGCCTTCCTATATGTTATAAGACTATCTTGCCAGACTAAGCGAGATTCTTCTACTTTGGTGGAACGCCAAATCCTTCCCAATTTTCGCGATGTTTGCTTTAATTTGCGGGTTTGGGAGTTATACCATGGAGCTAACCTCTTATGTTTTATTATCTTCTTTTTTAAGGAGGCGATGGAGTCGAGTGTTTTTCTTAATGAGCCTGCAGCACTATCAACAAGATTATCAATTTGGGAGGGACTAAAGTTAACATAAGAGTCCTCTGTAGTATTGAGATATGGCAGTGAATTCAGTACTGATGGAATTGCTTCCTTAAATTTATCTACAACACTATCAGAGAGACATCTAGTGAGGACATTTTTGTCTAATGGTGTGTAGTCCAGTAATAGGAATTCAAAAGTTATTAAAAAATGATCTGATAGAATAGGATTTGTGGAAAAATTATTAAATGAAATGAAATTAAATTTCAATCCCATAAGTCAGAACAAAGTCTAGGGTGTGGTTAAGATGGTGAGTGGGATTATTTACACACTGAGAGAAGCCAATTGAGTCTAATAATGAGATAAATGCAGTGTTGAGACTGTCACTATCAACGTCCACATGAATATTAAAATCACCTACTATAATTACTTTATCTGTACTAAGGACTAAATACGACAAAAACTCTGTGAATTCAGATAGGAATTCAGAGTACGGACCAGGAGGACGGTACACTATAACAAATAGAACTGGCTGTAAAGTTTTCCAGGTTGGCTGAGAGAGACTAAGAACAAGGCTTTCGAATGAGTTATAATTAAATTTAGGTCTAGGGTTGATGATTAGGCTTGAGTTGAAAATGGCTGCAACTCCTCCTCCTCGGCCAGTGTCTCGAGGAATATGAGTATTAATATGACTGGGGGGAGTGGATTCATTAAGGCTGACATATTCTTCATGACACAGCCAGGTTTCAGTGAGACAAAATAAATCAATACGATGATCTGAAATTAAATCGTTTACTAAAACAGCTTTAGATGATAGAGATCTAATGTTCAAGAGTCCACATTTAATTATCTTATTTTGTTGTACTATTGCAGTAGTGGTTTTAATTTTTACTAGATTTTCATGAATGACTCTTCTTTTGTTTACTTTGGATTTAATTGATTTATGTGGTCGGGGGACAGACACAGTCTCTATGTGGTTTTGGGTGGGTAACTGCTCTAATGGAAGCGCAGAGAAGCGTGTGGGACTGCAGCTCTGCTTCCTGGTCTCAACTCTGGGTTGTCATGGTTTTGGTCTACTAATAAACTTGGCCATATTTCTAGATATGAGAGCAGCTCCATCCAAAGTGGGATGTATGCCGTCTCTCCTAATCAGACCAGGTCTTCCCCAGAAAGTCTGCCAATTATCTATGAAGCCCACATCGTTTGCTGGCTTCCCGGCTGCTCAGGAGCTACCGGGGGGAGTGGGAGCTACGCTAGGTCGGCCCGTAAAGGATACTGGGGGCTGGCTAACTACATTAGCTGCTGATTGTTTTTCCATGGTGCGGAGCCGCGCTTCCAATTCACTAAGCCTTGCCTCCAGTACTGCAAATAAACTACACTTATTACACGTACCACTATCACTAAAGGAGGCAGAGGAATAACTAAACATTTGACACACCGAGCAAGAGAGAGCAGGAGAACGAGAGGGAGAGAGAGAAGCCATCGCTAACTGCTTAGTTTACGTTAGCTGCTAATGCTAGCTGCAGAGCTAAAATTCTGCTTTTTATCATCTCAAAAATATGAAATGAATAAAATGAATACAACAGCTCAACCCTAAATTATTTTTCAAATAATATATTTATTGTTTGTTGCCATGGTGAATACTGTTCAGCCTAGAGTCAACAGTAGCTTGAAACTTATACAGTATAAATGGCTCATGCATACATGCATAACTCCTGTTAAATTGCATATGTTTAATGATAACATTCCTGATACTTGTGTCAAGTGAAATGAGGCAAGAAGGACATTGTACCACTGTGTATGGGAATGTGTGAGAGTGAAATTCTTTTGGCAAGATATTATTAATATGATTGATCAAATGTTATAAAAGACATTACCACTGGATCCTAAGCTTCTCGTTCTGGGTTTATATCCTACCAACCTAAACTTACAAAGTAAAGAGCTTACATTCGTAGACATACGTATATTACAAGCTAAATGTATAATTGCTATTAATTGGAAAAATGCTGATGGGCCAAGAATCGGAATGTGGATTAAAGAAATGGCATCAAACATGTCAATGGAAAAGATAACGTACATTGTTAGACGTTAACAAAATGTCTTTATATTTGGAGACCTTTTATGTACTTCTTAAGACATGATGTTAATGTTGGTAATCTGCTTCAGCAGGAACAAACTCTGAGGGAGTAAGGTAGCATAACAATCTTGTACACAGACTTGAGGAACACACTTTACTTTATTTGTTTTATTTTATTTGATTATTATTATTATTATTACTTTTTTTGTTTATTTGTTTGTTTGTATGTATGTATTCAGCTGAAAGGGATGGAGGATCGGGGGGGACAGGGTGAAAAATGTTTGCTATGTTCTATATAACTGCTACAATTTGATGTGTAATGCAAACTGAAAACCAATAAATATATTACTTACAAAAAAAGTAGACTGCTCCTCTCATATTTCCCACTGAAATGTTATTTTTTTCTCATAATATTAGGAGTTTATTCTCATAGAGCAATGAACCTTTTCAAAGCAATGATATTATTTCCTCAAAATCTCAAAACTATTATATTATCAAAATATTTTTTTCCCCTCATTGTGTCCCTAATACTCTGTTATCATTCAAAATGCCATGTTGGGCTGCACTTGTGTTTTGTGTGCTTTTATTTTTTAAATCGAAAGCATCCAGTCTTGCATTTTATCATGAAAGGTTTAATCTGACCATGTCACATGACAATAAAAAGGTCTAATGATGACATCACATTCTGAACTCCAGTGATGACGCTGTCATGTGTCCTTTGAGATGTCATACGGAATGTTTACATCGTAAAGGACAAACTCAGCCTGTTGCAACTTGGACTCAAACAGAGGGGCATCTCTCAGTACAAACAGAGCGCCCACTGAAGAATCGACAGTTCAAGTAGTACGAAAACTGAACTAGCACATCTCCACAAGCAACAAATATCGCTACACTATTTGTGTTAAAGCGTCATGCAGAAAAGCAACATGTCAAGAGTTGAGGTAAGAATTTTTCAGCAAGAAATGCTTTCAGGCAAACTTTTTTCAATTGCTATCTGCTTCATCTTTTATCTAAAGCTCAGACAAAAATCCTTGTGAATATTTCTTGACACAAGGGATTTTTAATAAACAACTCACGTTGCTAGCCTGATGTTCTACTATACATTTGTGTGTTGAGGATATTTAACTTCACTATTGAGTGAGTGTATTTAAGTGAAATACAGAAACTATATTTTAGTGTACTTTGTCACAAGAATGTGAGTGTTTTGGTCAAGGCTTTGGCACATGCATTTAATGTTTTGAGTGACTAATGGCCATTTGCAGCTTAAATGAAGTGCTGTGCTGTCATGTGATAATTACACTTAATATTTTGATCATTTTAATGGAAAGAGATAATGAACTGATGGAAGAAAGTGTATCTTGAAAATCATTTCCTTGTAGTTGTTAAGGCTTTAGATAAAATATGAAGACTTGAGAGAAATGCTCCATATTCATATACTGTGCAGTGCATGTACATGCTGTTGTGAGAATAATGATTATCATTCAGGGCAGCAAATAAGAACAAGTATAAAGCCATTTCTCACATCCTGTTAGATATATTCAGATATATTTTCACTTACATTTTCTCTTAGGCCAATGAAAGAGATTTTTTTTATGGCTACAGTACATTCAACTGTATTGATAAATATAATGATGAAAGACCTCTTGTCTTTTTGTATGTATCCAAAGTAAGGATGGGACAGTATTTTTACCTGCATGTACATTTCTGTCTTTCAGACACCTTTCCAAGTGCTGCACCAAGACTCTGCCAGTGGTCCAGACCATGTCAGCCAAGCTGAAACGGCGGAGCAGAACCAGCACACTCCCGGTAGAGTCCTGCAGGCCCTGCGGCGAGCCCTGTTGGACTCCAAAACAGTAAACCAGCAGTTGGCCGCAGAAAATTCTGCTCTGAAGGAGCAGATGGCCTGCAGAGAGATCGACTGGGAGCAGAAGTATCAGGAACTGCTGGATGAAAAAGCCATTTTGGTGAAGACCGCAAACAAAAATCACCAGCAGTTTGATGACCATTGCAGAAAGATGGACATGAAACTAAGAGGAAAGGAGGAGGAAGTCCACTCCCTTAAGAAAGATCTGCATCACCATAAAGTAGAGATCAGGAGGGTCATCAAGTATTGGCAGCAAGAATATGAAAAGATGACGGCCTTCTGGAAGAGCGAAAATGATAAGATATCAAGTCTGCCAGGAGGAAAAGGCAGAGCTGGAATGCTCATCCAACAAGACTGTCACTGAGTTGAAGGCAACATGGGAAAGCAAGTGGTCTGAACAGGAGAAGGTCCTCGCCGAACAAAAAACTCTGCAGGAGGACTTAGAGAGGAAGTTGAGCCAAGTCACCCATGAAAAGCAAGACCTGATCTCCGTAGTAAGGGAGAAAAAGAAGGCTCTTGTAGAGAATATGTTTCAGCTGAGCCAAAGAGAAGTAGCCAGCAAACAAAGTGAGGCAGCGTGGAGAAGAAAATATGAATCTCTAGAAGATGGATTGAAAATGGAAATGCAGAGACAAAGACAGCAACTGGAAGACGAGTGGCGCCATAAGGCCAGCCAGATGGAAGAGGAGATAAAGCTCCTGAATGAAGAAAATGCCCAACTTCAGGTACGTCACATCAGCTGATCATTTTGATTTGAATAATAACCTGTTGGATTTTGTTTCAGTTTGTTTCAGATTGAACCTTCGGACGCAGAAAACACTGAATTGTATGTTGTCTGTCTTTTCAGGAGCTGGCCAAGAAAACAGATAAAGAAAAGGCAAGAATGAAAAAGGAGGAAAAGAAGGCGCAGAAAGAAATAGAGAAGAGACTGAAGAGGGAGAGAAAAGAGGAGGAGGAGAGAATGAATAAAGAAAAAGCAGAACATGAGAAAATGGAGAAGGAAAGATTGAAGAAAGCAAAGAAAGAGGAGGAGGAGAGGGAGAAGAAAGAGAAGAAGGAGAGGAAGGAGAGGGAAAAAAGAGAGAAAAAAGAAAAGAATGAGGAGGAGAAGAAGGAGAAGAAGGAGAGGAAGGAGAGAGAAAAAAGAGAGAAGGAAAGGAGAGATGAGTGACATCCTTTCTCCCTTCCTAACCGCCCCCCTTCCCCAACCTCTTCTCTTTCACCCCTACCCGACAAACCATCCCAACCCCTCTACCCCTTTACCCCATAAACCTCTCCCATCTCTTCTCCTCCCGTCCAGACTCTCCCCCGCCTCCCTCTCTCAGGAAATTCTCTCTCTCATCTCGTCTCATCCATCCATCCACCAATTCAGCCTATGTCACCCTCCTTCTCTCCTCTACAAGGGCAACACGGTGGTCCAGTAATTACGTTTGCAGCTTCACAAGAAGAAGAAGCCACTCAGCTTCTTCTTCCTGTGAAGCTTAGTACTGTACTATCAATAAAAAATTAACAGAAAAGGTTTTCAATATCTATCTTATATGACTCTCTGTAAACTGATGATGACTCTTCATTTTCACCCTAACACAATGTAAAAGTAGTTGACACTATAAATTTAGATGACAATGAACTTTTGGTTTTGGTACTTGATTTGCCATTAATGCAGTTGCTCACAAATTTATTTTCCACAGACTGAAGGAAGACATTGTAGTGTCTGGAAATGTTTTTAACTGGTTTGCCTCTTATCTCTCTGACAGAGAGCTCTTTGCCACAAGTAATGATCATTTCTGATAACACTCTTAAATAATTTGTGGGGTTTCCCAGGGATCAGTGTTGGGGCCACTAATTTTTAATGTATATATGTTGTCTCAGAAGTAAACTTTAGGGGTCATGTGGGGTCATCAATTCTGCTTTTTATCATCTCAAAAATATGAAATGAATAAATTGAATACAACAGCTCAACCCTAAATTATTTTTCAAATAATATATTTATTGTTTGTTGCCATGGTGAATACTGTTCAGCCTAGAGTCAACAGTAGCTTGAAACTTATACAGTATCAATGGCTCATGCATACATGCATAACTCCTGTTAAATTGCATATGTTTAATGATAACATTCCTGATACTTGTGTCAAGTGTAATGAGGCAAGAAGGACATTGTACCACTGTGTATGGGAATGTGTGAGAGTGAAATTCTTTTGGCAAGATATTATTAATATGATTGATCAAATGTTATCAAAGACATTACCACTGGATCCTAAGCTTCTCGTTCTGGGTTTATATCCTACCAACCTAAACTTACAAAGTAAAGAGCTTACATTCGTAGACATGCGTATATTACAAGCTAAATGTATAATTGCTATTAATTGGAAAAATGCTGATGGGCCAAGAATCGGAATGTGGATTAAAGAAATGGCATCAAACATGTCAATGGAAAAGATAATGTACATTGTTAGACGTAAACAAAATGTCTTTATATTTGGAGACCTTTTATGTACTTCTTAAGACATGATGTTAATGTCGGTAATCTGCTTCAGCAGGAACAAACTCTGAGGGAGTAAGGTAGCATAACAATCTTGTACACAGACTTGAGGAACACACTTTACTTTATTTATTTGATTTGATTTGATCATTATTATTATTATTATTACTTTTTTTGTTTATTTGTTTGTTTGTATGTATGTATTCAGCTGAAAGGGATGGAGGATCGGGGGGGGGGGCAGGGTGAAAAATGTTTGCTATGTTCTATATAACTGCTACAATTTGATGTGTAATGCAAACTGAAAACCAATAAATATATTACTTACAACAAAAAGTAGACTGCTCCTCTCATATTTCCCACTGAAATGTTATTTTTTTCTCATAATATTAGGAGTTTGTTCTCATAGAGCAATGAACCTTTTCAAAGCAATGATATTATTTCCTCAAAATCTCAAAACTATTATATTATCAAAATATTTTTTTCCCCTCATTGTGTCCCTAATACTCCGTTATCATTCAAAATGCCATGTTGGGCTGCACTTGTGTTTTGTGTGCTTTTATTTTTTAAATCGAAAGCATCCAGTCTTGCATTTTATCATGAGAGGTTTAATCTGACCATGTCACATGACAATAAAAAGGTCTAATGATGACATCACATTCTGAACTCCAGTGATGACGCTGTCATGTGTCCTTTGAGATGTCATACGGAATGTTTACATCGTAAAGGACAGACTCAGCCTGTTGCAACTTGGACTCAAACAGAGAGACATCTCTCAGTACAAACAGAGCGCCCACTGAAGAATCGACAGTTCAAGTAGTACGAAAACTGAACTAGCACATCTCCACAAGCAACAAATATCGCTACACTATTTGTGTTAAAGCGTCATGCAGAAAAGCAACATGTCAAGAGTTGAGGTAAGAATTTTTCAGCAAGAAATGCTTTCAGGCAAACTTTTTTCAATTGCTATCTGCTTCATCTTTTATCTAAAGCTCAGACAAAAATCCTTGTGAATATTTCTTGACACAAGGGATTTTTAATAAACAACTCACGTTGCTAGCCTGATGTTCTACTATACATTTGTGTGTTGAGGATATTTAACTTCACTATTGAGTGAGTGTATTTAAGTGAAATACAGAAACTATATTTTAGTGCACTTTGTCACAAGAATGTGAGTGTTTTGGTCAAGGCTTTGGCACATGCATTTAATGTTTTGAGTGACTAATGGCCATTTGCAGCTTAAATGAAGTGCTGTGCTGTCATGTGATAATTACACTTAATATTTTGATCATTTTAATGGAAAGAGATAATGAAGTGATGGAAGAAAGTGTATCTTGAAAATCATTTCCTTGTAGTTGTTAAGGCTTTAGATAAAATATGAAGACTTGAGAGAAATGCTCCATATACATATACTGTGCAGTGCATGTACATGCTGTTGTGAGAATAATGATTATCATTCAGGGCAGCAAATAAGAACAAGTGTAAAACCATTTCTCACATCCTGTTAGATATATTCAGATATATTTTCACTTACATTTTCGCTTAGGCCAATGAAAGAGATTTTTTTATGGCTACAGTACATTCAACTGTATTGATAAATATAATGATGAAAGACCTCTTGTCTTTTTGTATGTATCCAAAGTAAGGATGGGACAGTATTTTTACCTGCATGTACATTTCTGTCTTTCAGACACCTTTCCAAGTGCTGCACCAAGACTCTGCCAGTGGTCCAGACCATGTCAGCCAAGCTGAAACGGCGGAGCAGAACCAGCACACTCCCGGTAGAGTCCTGCAGGCCCTGCGGCGAGCCCTGTTGGACTCCAAAACAGTAAACCAGCAGTTGGCCGCAGAAAATTCTGCTCTGAAGGAGCAGATGGCCTGCAGAGAGATCGACTGGGAGCAGAAGTATCAGGAACTGCTGGATGAAAAAGCCATTTTGGTGAAGACCGCAAACAAAAATCACCAGCAGTTTGATGATCATTGCAGAAAGATGGACATGAAACTGAGAGGAAAGGAGGAGGAAGTCCACTCCCTTAAGAAAGATCTGCATCACCATAAAGTAGAGATCAGGAGGGTCATCAAGTATTGGCAGCAAGAATATGAAAAGATGACGGCCTTCTGGAAGAGCGAAAATGATAAGATATCAAAAGTCTGCCAGGAGGAAAAGGCAGAGCTGGAATGCTCATCCAACAAGACTGTCACTGAGTTGAAGGCAACATGGGAAAGCAAGTGGTCTCAACAGGAGAAGGTCCTCGCCGAACAAAAAACTCTGCAGGAGGACTTAGAGAGGAAGTTGAGCCAAGTCACCCATGAAAAGCAAGACCTGATCTCAGTAGTAAGGGAGAAAAAGAAGGCTCTTGTAGAGAATATGTTTCAGCTGAGCCAAAGAGAAGTAGCCAGCAAACAAAGTGAGGCAGCGTGGAGAAGAAAATATGAATCTCTAGAAGATGGATTGAAAATGGAAATGCAGAGACAAAGACAGCAACTGGAAGACGAGTGGCGCCATAAGGCCAGCCAGATGGAAGAGGAGATAAAGCTCCTGAATGAAGAAAATGCCCAACTTCAGGTACGTCACATCAGCTGATCATTTTGATTTGAATAATAACCTGTTGGATTTTGTTTCAGTTTGTTTCAGATTGAACCTTCGGACGCAGAAAACACTGAATTGTATGTTGTCTGTCTTTTCAGGAGCTGGCCAAGAAAACAGATAAAGAAAAGGCAAGAATGAAAAAGGAGGAAAAGAAGGCGCAGAAAGAAATAGAGAAGAGACTGAAGAGGGAGAGAAAAGAGGAGGAGGAGAGAATGAAGAAAGAAAAATCAGAACATGAGAAGATGGAGAAGGAAAGATTGAAGAAAGCAAAGAAAGAGGAGGAGGAGAGGGAGAAGAAAGAGAAGAAGGAGAGGAAGGAGAGGGAAAAAAGAGAGAAAAAAGAAAAGAAAGAGGAGGAGAAGAAGGAGAAGAAGGAGAGGAAGGAGAGGGAAAAAAGAGAGAAGGAAAGGAGAGATGAGTGACATCCTTTCTCCCTTCCTAACCGCCCCCCTTCCCCAACCTCTTCTCTTTCACCCCTACCCGACAAACCATCCCAACCCCTCTACCCCTTTACCCCATAAACCTCTCCCATCTCTTCTCCTCCCGTCCAGACTCTCCCCCGCCTCCCTCTCTCAGGAAATTCTCTCTCTCATCTCGTCTCATCCATCCATCCACCAATTCAGCCTATGTCACCCTCCTTCTCTCCTCTACAAGGGCAACACGGTGGTCCAGTAATTACGTTTGCAGCTTCACAAGAAGAAGAAGCCACTCAGCTTCTTCTTCCTGTGAAGCTTAGTACTGTACTATCAATAAAAAATTAACAGAAAAGGTTTTCAATATCTATCTTATATGACTCTCTGTAAACTGATGATGATCATTTTCACCCTAACACAATGTAAAAGTAGTTGACACTATAAATTTAGATGACAATGAAAGTAATGAATGAATAATGATCATTTCTGATAACACTCTTAAATAATTTGTGGGGTTTCCCAGGGATCAGTGTTGGGGCCACTAATTTTTAATGTATATATGTTGTCTCAGAAGTAAACTTTAGGGGTCATGTGGGGTCATCAATTCTGCTTTTTGTCATCTCAAAAATATGAAATGAATAAATTGAATACAACAACTCAACCCTAAATTATTTTTCAAATAATATATTTATTGTTTGTTGCCATGGTGAATACTGTTCAGCCTAGAGTCAACAGTAGCTTGAAACTTATACAGTATAAATGGCTCATGCATACATGCATAACTCCTGTTAAATTGCATATGTTTAATGATAACATTCCTGATACTTGTGTCAAGTGTAATGAGGCAAGAAGGACATTGTACCACTGTGTATGGGAATGTGTGAGAGTGAAATTCTTTTGGCAAGATATTATTAATATGATTGATCAAATGTTATAAAAGACATTACCACTGGATCCTAAGCTTCTCGTTCTGGGTTTACATCCTACCAACCTAAACTAACAAAGTAAATCAATCAATCAATCAGTCAATTTTTATTTATATAGCGCCATATCACAACAAAAGTCATCTCAAGGCACTTTTCACATAGAGAAGGTCAAGACCATACTCTTTAATTTACAGAGACCCAACAATTCCCCCATGAGCAAGCACTTGGCGACAGCGGTAAGGAAAAACTCCCCTTTAACGGGTAGAAACCTCAAGCAGACCCCGGCTCTTGGTGGGCGGCCATCTGCTTTGACCGGTTGGGTTGAGAGAGAGAAAGAGAGAGGGAAAGGGGGAGGGGGGACAGAAGAACAACAATCATAACAACAACAATAAGTATAAGTATCAATAGCCAGGGAAGGATGCCATCAGGACTGTGAAGGACCGTGAAGGCTCGGCCCAGGACCCGGGGTTCCTGTGAGATGAGAAAGCACAAAAAACTCTGGGGAAGAAGCAAAGTTAGTGACATGCATTGATGTTACATGAATGCATACAGATGGAGAGGAGGAGGAGGAGAGAGGAGCTCAGTGCATTATGGGAAGTCCCCCAGCAGTCTAGGCCTATAGCAGCATAACTAAGGGCTGATCCAAGGGGAGCCTGGTCGGCCCTAACTATAAGCTTTATCAAAAAGGAAAGTTTTAAGCCTACTCTTAAACATAGAGAGGGTGTCTGCACCCTGGACTGAATCTGGTAGATGGTTCCATAGAAGAGGAGCCTGATAGCTGAAGGCTCTGCCTCCCATTCTACTTTTAAAGACTGTTGGGACCACCAGTAAGCCTGCATACTGGGAGCGCAGTGTTCTAGTGGGATAATACGGTATTATGAGCTCTTCAAGATATGATGGTGCCTGACCATTAAGGGCTTTGTAAGTTAGGAGAAGGATTTTAAATTCTATTCTAGATTTTACATGAAGCCAATGTAGTGAAGCTAAAATGGGAGAAATGTGGTCTCTTTTTCTAGTTTTAGTCAATACACGTGCAGCTGCATTCTGGACCAGCTGGAGAGTCTTTAGAGACTTGTTAGGGCAGCCTGATAGTAAGGAATTGCAATAATCCAGCCTAGAAGTAACAAATGCGTGAACTAGTTTTTCTGCATCTTTTAGGGACAGGATGTGCCTGATTTTTGCGATATTACGTAAGTGAAAAAAGGCCTTTTGAGATTTGTCCTTGAGATTTGATTTATGTGGGAGTTAAAGGACATATCCTGATCAAAGATAACTCCCAGATTCCTTACGGTGGTGCTGGAGGCCAGGGTAATGCCATCCAGAGTAGCTATATCATTAGATAATGTGTTTCTAAGGTGTTTAGGGCCAAGCACAATAACTTCAGTTTTATCTGAATTTAGTAGTAGAAAATTGCAGGTCATCCAGGTCTTTATGTTCTTAAGGCATGCTTGGAGTTTGTTTAACTGATTGGGTTCATCTGGCTTCATTGATAAATATAATTGGGTGTCATCTGCGTAACAATGAAAATTTATGGAGTGTTTCCTAATAATATTACCTAAAGGAAGCATATATAGGGTGAATAGAATTGGTCCAAGTACAGAACCTTGTGGAACTCCGTGTCTAACTTTTGCCTTCACAGAGGATTCATCATTAACATGTACAAACTGAAATCGGTCTGATAAATAGGACTTAAACCAGCTTAATGCAGTTCCTTTAATGCCAATTAAATGTTCCAGTCTCTGTAAAAGGATGTGATGGTCAATGGTGTCAAATGCAACACTAAGATCTAACAAGACAAGTATAGAGACAAATCCTTTGTCCGATGCAATCAGGAGGTCATTTGTAACTTTCATCAGTGCTATCTCTGTGCTATGATGCGCTCTAAATCCTGACTGAAAATCCTCAAATAAACTATTGTTATGTAGAAAGTCACATAACTGATTGGTGACTGCTTTCCCAATGATCTTGCAGAGAAAGGGAAGGTTAGATATGGGTCTATAATTAGCTAAAACCCCTGAATAAAGAGTAGGTTTTTTTAAGAAGAGGTTTAATTACAGCTACCTTAAAGGACTGTGGTACATAGCCTGTTAATAAAGACAGATTGATCATATCTAGTAAAGAAGTGCTAACTAAGGGTAAAACTTCCTTAAGGAGCCTATTTGGGGGTCTAAGAGACAGGTTGATGGTTTAGATAAGGAAATTGTTAGCTCAAGAAGGTTGATTGGAAAAAAACAGTTTAAATATATATCAGGTTTTACAGCTGTTTCTAAGGTTTCCGCATTTGGGATAAATCGGTGTCTGTTGAGGGCAGAAGGTGATGAATTTTGACTAACAGTTAGAATTTTATCATTAAAGAAGCTCATGAAGTTGTTACTACTGAGAGCTATAGGAATACATGGATCAATAGAGTTATGACTCTTTGTCAGCCTGGCCAAGGTGCTGAAAAGGAACTTAGGACTGTTTTATTCTCCTCTATTAATTATGTGTAATAGGTGGCTCTGGCATTACAGAGGGCCTTCCCATATGTTTAAACTATCTTGCCAAACTAAGCGAGATTCTTCCAGTTTGAATGCCAAATCCTTTCAAATTTTTGCAATGTTTGCTTTAATTTGCGGGCTTGGGAGTTATACCATGGAGCTAACCTATTTTGTTTTATTATCTTATTTTTTAAAGGGGCGATGGAGTTGAGTGTCATTCAAGAGGGAATGAAGTTAGCATAAGAGTCCCCTGTTGTATTGAGACATGGCATTGAATTCTATTCTGATGGAATCACTTCCTTAAATTTAGCTACAGCAACAGCACCATCAGATAGACATCTTTGTCTAATAGTGTGTAGTCCAGTAACCCCACTCAATTAAAAAGTTACTAAATAATTGTCTGATAAAATAGGATTTTGTGGAAAGACTATTAAATGTTCAATTTTGATGCCACATGTCAGAACAAGGTGGGTGTGGTTAAAGCAGTGAGTATGTTTATTTACACTCTGAGAGAAGCCGATTGAGCTTATTATTATTATTATTATTATTATTATTATTATTATTATTATTATTAGTAGTAGTAGTAGTAGTAATAATAATAATTAATTTATTAATACTCAAGGTACAGCAGCTTATCAACATCAACACTGGCTCATTTATGTGCACTTAATGTTCAAGGTCAAGGCTAGTGAGTTGCCATAGTGTCAAAGAAAAACTATACAAGGTAGGCTTTATATTTGTTAAATATCACATCAGATTAATGTAAGCAAATCAGAGATAATTTGTAGGCACAATAGTGGCAGGGCTCTACGTCTCGCTAACAGGATTTGCAGGTACTGAGTGGAAGTAGAGCAATTTAGCCTACATTTTACCTCCAAAATTTTACTTTACATATTGTGATAATTGTGTTGATGCTACTTGTGTATTATTCTTACAGAAAATAAACAAAAATGTACAAAGTTGCATGTTGTGGCACCAAAAGTCGTCAACCAAACTACAGGACTGAATATCGCCAAAGTCAATAGGCAGCCAGAAAGAGTATCCACAGGCAAACAAATTAACAAGCACTGACTCTACTGTCTGACTCTGGTACATGATAGAACCAAAGGCAGCATCAAAGTAGTATCAAAGGCAGTGAAAATGTATGAGAGCAGGTATCTGCAGCAGCTGTGTCAAGTAAGTTTGAGTCAAGTATACAGTTTTGTTGTGTTGAATGGTCTCAAGAGCAAACACATACAGCTTTGGTCAGCCCCAAGGGGAAAACATCTTGAGTCAATCAGTGACCACCAGCAATGCCTCACCAAACATAAACGTTATTACACAATACTGAGTGAGTTTGTAAGGCTGTTTAAGCCTAAAATGTTTCTATTTTGATTACTAGGCAACATATGAAAGCCGAGTAGGTGGGAGAAGACAAGAACCTTTGTCGGTGTCAGACTCAGAGTGCAAAGCCGTGGCTATTTCCTGGAAGCAGTATGTGACAGTGCAAACTAGAAATAGAATTTGTACAAAAGATTCAATTTTTGACCAGCATTAGTGTGAAGCTCTTTCCACTGCAGCTCGACATAAGGTTGAGGTTATTTTTTCCTACAGAGTCTTGCCTGATGCAGTTTAAAAAAATCTTTACATGATTTTAGGGCATTTTAGTTATAAGACAGGTATTTGGAGAGATATCAGAGATAGATTTTGATTGAATCTCTGCCTTCATGTCTTTGCTTAAAGGTGACATTTTTCTCTGTGACCCCGCAAGTACTAAAAGATACTAATTAAGCCTTTAGTCACATCATCATTGTTATTCATGTGGGTAATCCTCTATATGTGCCGTTAGTTTTCTCTGAAACTCCAAATCCAAAGCCTGAGATTGATTTAAATCTCATCATTTGAGTTCACCTCAGAGATCTCAATTAAATCAATGTCAGTAAGGGATTTAAGTCTGACACTCAGCTTTTCCCCCTTTTCCTCTCTCCTGTCAGCTGACAGCAGGGTTCCCTTTGCGCCAGTTGATTAAAAAGACACTTCAAAAGCAAAAAAAAGTCACTCCTGCTGTCCCCTTTTTGACAACAAATCACACTTGTATGCTGAACTTTGAGACAGTGGGGGACTTTTGGGGGGAATGTGTTAATTCAGATAATATCTGTCATCTTTCTGATTCGTTAGCTCATCCATCAGCGAGGCTGGAGAGCTTCACAAAAATCCACTGTGAGGTGATTATCATTCTAAATGTGCATCTCTCTTTGAATTTCAGCCAAGTGGTCGCCTGCGATGTAGACAGACTTTCCCTGTTGAAAAGAAGAGTACTTCTGACATCTGGGGATGTATTAAGAAGTCTTTTTCTTCATCCTGAATGAAAGCAAAACAAGTGGCCGGAGAGAGAAGAGTGGATGTATCTTAGTGTTGAGTGCTGGGGAATACTCAAGCACAGCCGCAGTTGTCATCATATATCCCTTTTGGGGGAATGAAAAAAAGTTAACATCATTCCATCTGACAGAGAGATGACTGACAAATCCGTGGTTGCACTGCTAAACTTCTGGGCCTTGCAGATATGGATGACCCACCAATAATACACTGTCCTTCAAAACACACGCTTAAGCTTTAAAGGTTTTTTTTAGATCATACACTGTAAAATACGATAGACCCATTAAGTTATGTGAACTTATTTCTTCTCTTTAACTCACAAGTTTTTGATATTGAACTCAAGCTTTCAAAAGTTAAGCTTAGTTATCCATTGTCTTGACTAATTGTGAGTTTCGTGCGGATTGTCAATGTTCATTTAACTCATGTCTGTGAGGTATAAGATGAAAAAAGGGAAACTGGAAGGGGGGAGGAAATCCAGAGAAGTTGCCACTTGACAGAGTAAGAATGTAACACAGAGCTATTACTATAAACAGTAATAATACTGAAGTGTGGTGCTAACCAGTTATCCACAGAGGATAAGACCATAGTATTCCAACGACAGCTAAAATATTGACACTGTAGTAAAAAACAGTGGAATACTTTCAGTGATAGAGTGTTGCACCTGACTACGGACTACAAGTTGAGGCAGACTGAGTGCAAATGCAAATTGGAGAAATGCTAAGTTACATGAAGTTTCCGACTGAGTTACACAAAGACAAAGAGGAGGTGAGTTTGTATATATTTTTTTTAATATTGCTTTTGAATTTGTGTTGTTAAAACTTAATAGCATTGCCGTTTTCTTACCTGGTGAAAAGGAAAAATTCATGGCGTTCATCCCTCCAGAAGAGTTCCAGAGATTTGTAGAATCAATGCCAAGGTTGCCATTCTTCCAAGATATTCCCTCATTTGGTGTTTTGATGATGGTGGTGAAGAGCGCTGTCTAATACGTCAGTCCTAAATCTCCCATAGGTGTTCAGTTGGGTTGAGATCTGGTGACTGTGAAGGCCATAGCATATGATTCACATAATTTTCATACTCATCAAACCATTCAGTGACCCCTTGTGCCCTGTGAATTGGGGCATTGTCATCCTGGAAGAGACCACTCCCACCAGGATAGAAATGTTTCATCATAGGATAAAGGTAATCAATCAGAACAACTTTGTATTGATTTGCAGTGACCCTTCCCTCTAAGGGGACAAGTGGACCCAAACCATGCCAGCAAAATGCCCCCCACAGCATAACAGAGCCACCAGATCCCCTCACTCTAGGGGTCAAGCATTCAGACCTATACCAGTCTTTCCTTTAATTTGTCACCTGTCTGTATATTTAATTCAGCAGTACAGGAAATAATTGATGATTGATTGATAATTGAATTTGACATCGGACAATTTGCTCATCAAAATATGAAGATAGTCATTGATAAAGTTTTCATAGACAATAATTGCATAGCTGATGTCTCTGTTGTAACTTTGAACCCACTCAACTTGCTCTCAAGGGAGAGGCCTCTTGGGACAGCACAAAAGATTTTATGAAAAGAACTTTACTGTTATTGAACCAGTTGAGTATGTGTTAAATACACAAGAAAAAAAGCATACTTTTATGTTCCTATTTTAGATTTGCTGAGTAAACTGTTAGAAAGAAATGAGATACTTCAGACACTAGAGAGATCCATTCAACATGAAGGCCATTACAGTTTATTTCAAGATGAAGAATACTTTAAAGAAAACAAACTTCTCTCTGAATAATTAGGCATAGCTCTTGCACAATATATTGACGATTTTGAAGTTTTTAATCCGTTAGGTACTTCAAAAAAGAAGCACAAAGTTTGTGGTATACATTGGGTGATAGCCAATTTACCCAAAAGACTTTGATCAACATGATCATCAATTTATCTAGCTGTGTTGTGCAAAACTATACACATAAAAGAATACAGTTACAGCAAGGTTCTAGAGACTCTTGAGCTCCTCGTGAGAGAAGGTGTGTTTGTTCAGAGTCTTGGCTCTAATGTTAAAGGGGCAGTTTTGTGTGTATCTGCAGACAACTTTGCTGTACACTCACTTGTGAAATGGACTGCCAGATTTTGGGAGAGATCTGTTAGAGTACATGAGATCTGTTTAGTGGATGGCTGCATATCTTTCATTATTGAACTGTTCACAGCTGGCTTCTTGGAGAATCTCAGGTGTTACCAGTTCACCAAAAAAGACCCTGGAGTAACTGTGGTTGTTGATCCTGACCATCTGAATGATTACATTCCCCTGGCCACATACCTTGTTGACAGATTTTTGTTTGTTTGTTTGTTTTGTCACCCTGTTACAGTTGTTTGTCCCTCCAAGATGCTTCTCTGAGTTACTATGTCACCTCAAGACATAAGGCGTGTCACCCTAGAGTGTCCTCTTGGGTCAGTCAAGGAGCTATGTGAAGCAGTTCGCACCAGTCTGGTGGTTGATTGGAAAATTAATTCTACAATTTGAAGAAATGAGCTCTGCAATTTGACAGACATCAAAGATCTACTAACTGATCAAGCAACCCTGAAAGTTTTGTTCACATTTTCTGATCCAATTTCTGACTCAACATTAGATGCTGCAAGCTTGAGTTCCCCAAGTGGTGCTTCATGAGTGGAATGTCCCGATCCTTTTGTTGTTCCTACTTTCTCCCATGATGTTGAACTTCAGCCAAGTGCAGCAAATGATGCCTATGCCAAGGATTGAACAGTGATGGCTGTCTCCAAGGGTGTTAAGAGATAAATACAGGACAAACTAGCTGATATGATATCCAAAATCACTGCATATCCAGTAAAGAACATTCTGAAAGTGTACAAGAACATTATGAAAGTGCAGCCACAGCCCTCGTCGCCACAGCCATGCTTCTGCCAAAGGATGGTACTGCCGGGTATGGCTCCCAGTCTCAATACCAAATACCAATGTTAAAGTTTGTGTAATTTTGTTCCTGTTCAAATAAATTTTATATATTTTTTGCCATTAATAGTCAAGATAAGGAATAAATCTAAGTAGAAACAATCTAAAAACATTAGTCCACTTTACTTGAAATGGCACTTATGTATAAATGTAGCAGAAGTTATCTTAACTTGAAATTGTGAATTGAAATAGGGTGGAATTGTATGTTTGTATGACCAGATAAAGCAAGTTTTATTAAATGGATAATGTAACATAGTTGTTTTAATCACGGTATCAAGTTTAAACAACAAATGATCGTTAAATAACTTGTATATCTTGACTTTTTGAGTTGAAACAAGCTTATCTTCAAATTGAGTTTATTCATGTTTTTTAAAAAAATTATTATGGTGTGGAAATTATGAACAAACTGTACACAACCCACTCTTTATTTTCAGAACCAGTGTTCATCTTTGCACATGATTTTGATTTAGTTTTAATGATGTTCTTTTGGAAAAAATGTACATTGGGTCACTTTTACACCTGTCTGTGTGGTTCAATTCAGTTGGTCTGGACCAAGAAAAAGAAATTCAGCGTTGCCTTTGAGTTCAGGTCTATTTGATGTTCAAAGTGGCTTGTTACAAATCATTCTGCAGCATCTATCATTCTGCAGCATCAAAACTACGCAGGGGAAAACAACCAGTCATACAGAGTTTTGCTGCTTCATATGGGATTATGATTATTATTAGTCAAGACTGCAACTCGACCTCACATGACATATATTAACAGGATGAAGAAGAGGTGTTTTGTCTTGTAATATTACAGCGAGGATAGTGGGATCAATGTGTTTTACTTTTTAATCCTGTGGTTGGTCTGCTTTGCTTTCACACCACAAACATTTCGCACGAGAATTCACTTGGAACTTCAAGATATATTTTGTGTTTTCAGACCTGCACTGTTTAGTTTCGTAGAATTGGACTCTTGTTTGTTTTGCTCCTTGATATGATTAGTTTAGGCAGATCTGAACACAGCTATCACACTCATGTGCGGACCAAAGCAACTGTACCCAGACCCTTTGAGGATGTTGTCTCGTCTCAATCTTGTCTGGTCCCAAGCAATGTTCTTGCTCCCACTCCAAACACATCTGACCAATGAGTGGAGTCAAAGTTCCCATGTGGCTTATAGTGATGCATTGCGGTTTGCTTGAACCAAGAGGAAGACGCACATTTACCAAATCATCCAAATTAGCAAATTAACTATAGTTAGGTTGTCTAATCTGCACCAGAGTCCCATTGACAGCTTTCACACCAGCCTCTCATGAAAACATACAAAGCTTGGTTTGCAAGCAACCTTAGTTTCTGTCACATTTTAGTTATTTGATTACTGTTAGCTTTAGTCTACATTTCAGTAAAACTTCAGGGAGAACCAGAAAGTTTATGTTTTCGAAGTATTCTGAGGCTACAGCTGTCACCATCTTTAGTGTGCACCAGTGGAGGCTGGTCCATGGAGGCAGAAGAGGTTGCTCCTCCTCTATTTTTTGAGAGGCAAGAGGGAGATCAAAATACAAAAAGAATATTTTGGTTGAAATAAACCATTACCAAATCTCAGTATTATTTATAAAATGTTTTTTCTCTCTTTGGAAAAAATCCATTATTGAAATTCTGATTAAAATGCTTCAACAGTGACACCTGCAGGGCGGGAGGAGAAACAGCAGTGTGTGTGGAGTGGTGGTGGGAGAGAGTGGGAGGGAGTGGGGGACAGAGGAGGACGGGCTCCTGCTGTCCTCCTCAGGGCGGGATCATGGATGTATTATAAGAGCTGGATACTGGACTAAAAATGACGCCCATTCAGTCCTATAGGAATTGCTTGCCTGGCGCATACGCCAAAAAAAGTTTCTAGCTTCCGGGTTTGCTTCCGCGTTGTGCGGCCCACTGAATATGCACAGTAGTGTTTCCCCTCTCCTGCAACCAGGAGAATTAGCTTGTTTGTCATTGTTGCTAACAGACTGCTAACAGACTTGATATCAGACTGGTTAACCAGCAGCCACAAAGTTCTGTCAACTAACAAACAAGATGACCAACAGCCACAAATGGACGTTATGACATGGATACTTCATCTCAATGATAGAAAGAAGAAGACATCAGATAACGTGAGTCAGATACAGATTCTCTCTCTCTGTCTCTTTGGTCGCTAATTTCATCTCTGATGGTTAAATGTCTCTGTGGCTTTTGTGTGAATTTATCTCCTTAACAAGAATGCAGCAGAGATCATATAATGTGCTGTGGGTAGTTTGCTTGTTGAAGTTACAGTGAGCTGTCTGGACTCACTCATTCATTTGGAATGTTTTCAATTGAGTGGTTGGTCAGTCACCTGTTGATGTTGTGTGATTAGTGAATGAGTGTGCAGGAGGTTTGGCTGCTTGTTGTGACAGTTTCTTCAGTTCGTTTTTAAGCTGAGTCGTATATTGAGTAATAAGCTTAAAGTAACCAGAATAACAAGTGTTAACATGTCAGCTTTGTAGGCTATATTTTTTATATAGATAAGAGTGTGTAAGTCATGTATTTGATACATGCATTAATACTTTTTGATGTGAACCTAAAATTTTAGATCTATGAATGTTTTTAGTGTTCAGTCTCTCTAGTATTCAGCACGAATCTGAACCTGTATCAGATTATAAGCTTTGTGGTACTTTATATATTTCTGTATACTAAGAAAATACAAAGGAAATATGTGTAAATCATGTGATATGCTGTCTGTTTTTGATGAGAACATAAATCTTTTGTCACAATAGAACGATACTATGAATTTGAATTTCACTTTGTTGGTAAAATGACACATCCTGAACCACTTCACGACTAAAATGACCACTTCTTTGTTTAGAAACAATATGTATATGCTAAATAAAGAAGCAGCCTTTTCACCACTCAAGGGTTTTTGTTTTTGAAAGCAAATTGTTTTATTGGCATATAAAATTGTCCCCCCATCCCTCCGATTTCATCAGGTGGGGGACAATGATGTAGTTTTCATGCCGTTTGTTGTAAGATTCCATGTTGGTTTTCCTCCTGTCCTCCCCAGTTTTTTGAGTCACCAGCCGCCACTGGTATGCACAGTTACCTTGGTTTTGTTCTCATCTATTGCAAGGTTAGTGTCAAAGGCACTGTTTATCAAACTGTAAGGGTTAACTTGCACACATTGCCTATGTCACTCTTCTTAAGCACTTGACAGTTCATTCCCAAGCTCTGGCTGTTTGAGGAGCCACTCACTTGCTCACTAAGATACTATTCACTGTCTGATGAGCAACCGAAACATTGGATAACATTAATCCAGTAATATTCACAGTAATATTTATTTAGCAAACATCTAGAGGAAGGTAAAGATGGATGACAGCCTTCATTATTCCTGCCTGTGAACAATAGCAACTAAAAGTTACGTTAACGCCCTTGATAATGTTATGCTAACATGGCTGGGTTAGGGTTAGTGTTAGGCTAGTTTGCCCCAGCAGTCTTTTCACCACTTTTTGTCTAATTTTCAGTAGCATTGTAGATGTATTTACTCCATAAATCTGTGACTTTTCTCATTACAAGAATGTAGAGTAATGTTAACTAACATTACTGGCACAGAATAAATGTTACTGAAGCGTATGCTGCATATTCATGTAACGGTCAAGCAGCTAAAATTTGTACACTAGGTCATTAAAGAAGACTTTGCATTAAAACAGTAATAAGCTAATTTGTCAATTGGTCCATCTTTCTCTATATTACTTTTAGTCTTGTTTTTGTCATGGAAAACAGGTCATCAACAAATATTTTTGTCATGGTTTTTGTTGATGAAATGAACTCAATTCAGAACAGGGTTCAGTTGTTTCCATTCATACTGGCTCTCTCCCATGTCTGAGCCTGGTTTAAGATAAATGTTGTTTTGAAACTAGTGCAAGGCCAGGGAGTGAGCAATATATCAGTGAATATGTGAACTTTTCAAAAACTTTTCCAACACATCTCTCCTAGGTCTGATATATCATTTGTCTGATGTTCTATTCTCCCTCAGGCATCCCACTGCATCTGCCAAAATCTATTACAGTAAACTGGTTCAATATACCAGAACTTCATAAGCTTTTTTCAGTCCTTCATATTAACCTAAAAAAGTTATATGAACAAAACTGTTTATATCTTTATGACTTTTTATAACTGGATTTGCAAGATCTGCAGATTTGGGTTTGATTTCAGGTAGAAACAAGGTTTAAACATGATATTAGGTATCAAAAGGAGGTTAGATTTCCCCTAAAGCTGGGTGCAAACTACTACATCCCAATTAAGTTGCTGGATCCTTCAAAATCCACATTTCAAGACTGAATACACAAGACCTGTCCTATTACAATGAAATACAGTCTTCTTTGGCCAGGACAGTGTACTCAGTATATCACTTAACCATTGTGAACTGTTCAATTTTTAAACTGTTATTAACCACAGGGTGTGGAATGAAAGGATTGTATGGATATTTTCACCATTAGCCTGCCTGATACAGTGTTTCGCTGTTGTCTATCATGTGCTGACGGACTATAGCCAATGAGAAGAGGTGGGAATACAAAGTCAATGCAGCTGCAAAAACGGAAATGTGAATGCAATTAGTTTTTCACAATGAAAACTGCTTCCTGTTTGGGTTCCCTGACCACAGTCTTAAGAAATATATTATTTCAATAAACAATGCACAAATTCAACTTTCGGTTTAGAATCTATAGAAAACTGTCCTCCTCCCATGCTGTGTAACACTCCCAACAAGCTTCAAAATTATTTTATATAGATTAGATTTTTAAAGGCTGGTTTGAGACTGCATGGACAGTACGCACTACAAGCGTGAGAACTGCGCATGTGCTAGAAAAGCAAACAGAGCACTTGTTTTGTGTACTGTATGTATGTATTTCTATTCTCAACACCATTTTCTTTTTTCATCTTTTTCTTGTTTTTCTGCAACATATAGGAACTGGTCAGCTGCATTCAGACTGAAAACAACCGTCTGTAAAACAATACAAGAGGCTGGTGGAGGTGTGTTGTTTAAAGTACCAGTTAGACAATGAAATATGATCCAGCAAGTCTGGTTAGAGTAACAGATTATTATGAAAAAAATTCTTATCAGAAAAACACTGCACTGTAATATTCATAGACTGGATTTTACAACTCTGGAAAGTCATCACTGCGGTGACCTTCTTTTTTTAGTGGAACTTAGAAACCATGAATTGGCTTTAAGTCTGAGAGGAAGTAAAGCCTGAGAAGCTAAGCTCAGGGAACATGAAACATGAAAAAGAAAAAAAAAATCTGGGATATTTTCCAGGAGAGGTCCCATGTGCTGAAACAGCTCATGAATGGGCTCCATAACTGGTTGTATCAGGCAGTCACAGAGTAAAATAAAAGAATTTATCCAATAACTGAAATATAGTTGTGCAATGAAACATAATCACATCTGTCAGAAATATTTACACTGAGACAAAGCATCAGGATCTTTATAGATATAAAATATATATAGATATAAAAATACATTGAGCTCACATTGTAAAGGGTTGTAAAGTAGTATTTTGAAATTAAGATTTTGCTCTAAAATCTTAAAAATCTCAAAGAGAAGACAATGTGGAAACACTAGAATTGTTTTTTCTCCTATGTGACCATGTAGCATAATGTAGGACAACAGTCACCAAAAGTGTCTAATGTATGAGTTATTTGTCAGCACATATGACTTGTTTACTCTCTTGGTTTATTTGTTAAAAGTCTGTGAATGTGAAATGAACCAGAACCAAATGGCAACAATATTTTCTTTTCTTTTCTTGTTCCAGTACAAGTGAACCAAAATAGAGGTGTGAAAGCAACCTTGGATGTTTGCAGTACAACTGTATAATGGCAAGGCACCAGTAAACATGTCATCCCTGACAAATAATGTAGTCGCAGGATTATGGTGCCTGAGTTATTGCATGTAAAGGATGGAGAGACAATTGAGGGACAAAAGCTGGAATTTGAAAGAAGGTGAGCTGTGTTAGCCAAATACTTCTGAATTTATTGAGCACAATGGCCAGAGGGAATCCCAGTGGGAGCACTTGTAAAGAAGACAGAGGAAAGAACAGGGCTAAGAGAAGAAAATTCATTATGTAGCACAGTGGCCATGTCATGGCCATCGCCTCTGGGAGAACAAATCAGGACAGGAGGAAAAGAAGCAGGACAGGAGAGGACAGAGGGCAGCAATAGTGAGGTGTGATCTGAAAACACAGGACTGCAGTGGGTGCGTGGGGTGGTGGTTTGGTGTAATTAGTGGGACAAGCTACTCAGAGGGGCTACCATCCATCCATAGAACACAAACAGACACAAGGGAGCTTCCAGCTACTTATCCCAGCCCTGGGCACCTTTTCCTGAATTGTGAAAGTGAAGGATGGGCCCTGTGGAACGCCATATGGCTTCAGTCAGCCTGAAGTAGATCACTCACTGTAGATACATAATACTTATCCTTCGGCATCGGGTAGCAATTTCAGTTTCTTTTGTGAGCAAAAGGATTAGTCGCTTTATCTTTGCCACTGGGAAACATCTTCAGATCCCTATTGCAACTTATTGGCTGAGTGCTTCCGATACTGGAGGTGATCTGAGCTGGATGCAAGCTGGAAATGAATTCTCTCATCATCCAGCAATTGAATAAAGCCTTCGCTGTGCAATGCAGTTTTTGGGATCATATCAGGGACTCTTGCATGGTGAACCAAAAGCATTGCGCCACATACCTAGAAGTCATGTGACAGCTGTTTTGGCTCCTAAAAAGAGTTTGGAAATCTGATTTTTTTAGGCTGGAAGCAAAGAGAGGCCTGCAGCTTTGTCTGAAATCTTGCTGCTCTGATCTTTCATCCTGGTATTCTCAGCCTGTTGCAAACTGCTGGAGCTGCTGTCTTTGATGTCGAAATGTCGCATGTGTTTCCTCTTTGACATGCGTTACAACCACTATTACCAGACATTAACATCATCATTGATGCACACAATTTGATGGCCAGTCAACTGTGAGATTTAAGTTGCAACTGCCAAGGCTTTTGATGTGCTTTTGAAGCCGGGAAATTATTTGAGACAGCGCACAGCGGGAGAAAAAAACTTGCCTCGGAATAATTGTATTGTGGTGTAGCTTTAAGTGTATTCCATGTGTCAACACAGGATCCATTCCCTTTACACTTCCAGCATGCATACCAATTAGGATATCAGACAAACACAACATAACAGCCAATTAGATTTTTTTCCACTTGCTATTAACATGAGGGATTTTCTACGATTACTTCCTGCTTACATTGCCTTTGGGCTATTTATTTTTTGCTGGATTATGAAATGATCCTGTTATAATTGATAACAGTAACACGTTGCTGCAGTGACCATCCGAAGTGGTGAGATATAAGCACCGCCGTGCCCACCTGCTGCCACACTTGTCGTGCAGTTAAGCAAGAACACTGTGACACCACTGCTCTCTGTTCACCTTCTTTCCCCATTTTATACAATCTCATAAAAAATGTATTTAAGCACTTCTGCAATGCTGGATGCTCTGTTGCCCTGGCAACCAAATTCACCCACCAGTATTAAGTGCCTGAGGCCTGGAGCTGGTACAATATTGCTTCACTTCTTTTCTCTCCTACTCTTCTTTCATTTAGTGATATTGTTCTCTGTGTATATACAGTAAACCACATTCAATGACATCAGAGCAGTGTCATATGCTGCTTTTATTTCATTAATAAGTCATATAGTTACAAATAAAGTTTATTGGGATGGTGCATTATAACTAGGCCTAGGCAATATCAAGAGGCTCTGCAATATATGAATAATGTGTACATCCTTCACCCCTGGGTGATATAAAGGTTATAGAAGTTACAGTTGTGACTGTAAGGTCACAGGTTCCAATCTTCAGCCCAGCTGTAAAAATGTAAGTAGTTAAAGTGAATAACATGTGCACTTTGGCCTAACAGCTATCACAGGGGTGTTTGTAAGGCACTTCTACCCCTCCTCTCAAGCACTTACCCCACCAGCTTCCAATTCCTAGTAAGACTGTCTTTCCCAGGAAGCTTGGAGGTGTGAATATGTGGAGTTGCATGAATGTGAAGCAAGGTGTTAAAGGAAAAAAAAAACAACCTCTAGAGAGTGGCCCATTTATGGTTGTCCTCTTGCAAACATCGACCCAGCATGCTCTTAAGCCTTAATTAGGGACAGTATGTGACACTGCGGCAGTCTTCAGAAAGGAAGAAGGGGAAAAACAAGCAGCAACACCCTTATTGCCCCCACAAACTGCTCCAGACATCAGGACAACATGCACTCTCAGAGAACTTATGCACATTACCCAAAACACGTAGCCGACTCTGAAATGGCCCCCAACTAGCTAAAAGTGCAAATAGAAAGATGGCTGACAGTGTTTGTGCCTTTTAGAGGTTGCCTGGGCCCTAAGCTTGCCTCTGGAAAGCCCTGAAGTCAGATAGAGGACATATTTAGGGTAAAACGACCATGTGTTGCAGTTGTCACAAGGCATCAGATGCAGTCATTTTGCTGTGCCACACATGCCTTTGTACACCATCTCCTCAGAGAATTGAAATGGACTTATGCTGCAAAAAAGACTGTCTTGTATCCAGGCTTATAAAGCTTATTTTAAAATATATTCAAATTTGTCAAATTATATAAATGAACAGGGTCATATCTGAGAAAATTTAAGTGATTTCCCCTTGGTATATGTCATAGGGATCCAAGGAAAGTGCTCATTTCCTTTCAATAAAAACAAGGATGTATTTTATTTTAACAACAGTACATGGTGGAAGTGCTTTGCTTTTAGTTTGCTATTTGGCTTTAGTTGGTTGTAAATGATCATGATATTACATACAATTTTTGATTAAAACTTCTATTTTGGCTGTTCCTGGGGACTTGACAGGTACCACATTCACATAGCACATTCCTGGTGCATTACTATGTAACGTGAATAGCGTGTTACTGCTGTTTATCTCACAATCATTGTGAAGAAAGATAAAATCAACACATCCTCATACTGAAATAACAGAATAAGTCTTTTTCCAATAACTACCAAAACGACATACAGTACTGTGTTAAAGTTTTAGGCACCCAAGAAGTTTAGATTCTTATCCATTATGCAATACCATCAGGGAGGTGTCTGATTGGTCCTAAATTTATTTTGACATGACAATGACCCCAAGCATACAGCTAGAGTCATAAAGAACTATTTTCAGCAACAAGAAGAATGATGAGTCCTGCAACAGATGGTATGGTTTGGCCCCAACAGAGCCCTCAACATCATGGAGTCAATCTGGGATTACATGAAGAAGCACCTGAGATGGCCTAAATAATAAATCCACAGAAAAACATTCTTTCTCCAGGATGGTTAAAAAAACATGAATCACTGTGTTAAGGTGTACCGAGGAGAACTGTTGCTGTTTTAAAGGCAAAGCTGCTCACAGCAAATATTGATTTCATTTAGGTTTCTGCTATTTACTCAACTTTGTAAGAAGTTAATTTATAAATTAAAACAATTTATAGCAATATTTTTGTAAGCATTCTCACTTTACTTTTAGTGCCTAAAACTTTTGCACAGTACTGTATATGAGTGTTTTTAGCGCCCTCTATAGGATGAATGGGGACCAGACCACATAGGTTGATTGTACCTGCACTCCAGAATGACCCATAGGAGCGTAATATGCTGCTTCAAAACCATTACAAATCACTTTTAAAACGTAATGTTGTTTGATGGTGTGACAACACTGTGGTTAAGGTCTGGTTAGGTTTAAGCACAAAAACCACTTGGTTAGGTTTAGAGAAAGATCATGGTTTGCGTTAAAATGATCACTTGAAACACGGTTAGTACCTCCTTAAAGTTACGCAGTCTTCGTTGTTATGGCAACAGTAAACACCACAATGTTACGGTTTTTAAAATAATGTCATGACTCATGGTTGGAAACAGGACACTTGCAGTTGGAGATGAGGAGCGAACGGCGGTCTCCTACAGAAAAGTCCACTTTTTGCCATCTAGCCATCCACCAAACCCCCCTCCTCCTAATAAAACAAAATCATCTTATCAAATCACCTCATACTGACGTCATCTGAACTGCGTCATACCCCAGGGTCATAATTACTACGGCTGCTAGATGGTGTAAATGTAACTATAGGTCGTTTTTTTCTTGAATTTTAGACCTATACTTTCGTTTTTGTTCTGAGTACAGGCTGGCTAAAATAGTTGCCCCTGTAATAACTTTCCAGAATTGTAAAATCCTGTCCTGTGAGTATTTCATGGCACTGTGACACTGCATAAGACCTAAAGCCAGACATTGATGGACTAACCTCAGCCAAATGGCGTCTGTCATCCATAACTTGATATCTAAAATACAGTTAAGAAGGGCATCTATTTGCCCTGAGTCATCAGGTCACACAGCAATGTAAAGCTGTGTGTCATTAGCATAGCTATGGGAAATTTATGCTGTGCCTCCTAATTACGTTTCCAAGTGGCAGCATGTAAAGATTAAAAAGAGTTGGACCTAAAATTGAACCTTGAGGAACACCACAATTCATTTTATAGATTTTAGGTGAACATTCATCTATGCTTACAAAAAAATTTCTATCAGTAAGATAAGATTTGAACCAATTAAAAACAGTACCATAAATCAAATGAGCCTGTAAATTTTGCCGAAAAGAATTGAGCGATCTACTATATCAAAGGCTGCACTTAAGTCAAGTAGTACTGATACAAAAAGTTTTTTCATATCCATATTGGACCTGTGGTCGAAGTGCTGTCTCAGTGCTATGATTGGCCCAAAAACCAGATTGATATTTTTCAAAAATATTGTTCAGAAAATAATTTAACTGATCAAAAACAAGCTTCTCTAAAATTTTACTTAAAAATGGCAAACTGGATACTGGTCTGTAGTTATTAAGAATTGAGGGCTCTAAATTGTTTCGCTTCAGAAGAGGTATAACTATGGCGGTCTTAAGAGCAGTAGGGAAAACACCCATCTGAAGAGAATAGTTTACAATGTTGAGTAAATCTTCTTCAAAAAAGCTATAAACTGTTATAAAGTATGCAGGAATGGGATCTAAAAAGCAGGTTGTTGGTTTTAATTGAGAAATAACTTTGCCAAGCATCTCAGCATCAACCAGGACAAATTTCTCCAGTGTTTCCTCACATAAAAACAAAGATTCTGGGGTATTAAAATTCATGAGCTGACATTGACATAAATTTGATATAATAGTATCTGTTTTATCGCTGGAGTGGACTGCGAATTCTTCACATTTGGAGTTGGTAGATATACTGCTAGACTTCATCAAAACAGGGTTAATTAAACGGTCAGTTGTTGAAAAGAGGATTTTGGGGTTATTCAGGTTGTTGGTTATCAATTTTGAGAAGTGTACTTGTCTTGCATATTTAATTGCCTTGTTGTAAATCATCAGCTGTTCATGGAAAATTTGATAATTGACCGTTAATTTATTCTTTCTCCATCTTCTTTCTGCTGTTTGACAGTTTCTCTTTAATTGTTTAATTTTCTCGTTTCTACAGGGAGGTGTCGGTTTAGAGGTTATCTTTTTCAGTTTTGATTTTTCAGTTAATTGATTAACTTAATTACTTACGTGGTGGAAAATAATTCATTGTCATAAGAAATTGTAAAAGACCACGTTTGTCAAGCATGGATTTGGCTTATTTTCCTCAGATAATACTTGAGGAGACATCCCTATATAATATAATTTAATGAACATGAAATGTTCAGAAAGTTCTTGGAAGTTCTTTTGTGGAAATGGCTTTCTCTGTGTACGTCTCCATCATTTTAGCTTTTCTTGTGCTCTAGGTCAGAACACAGCTCATTCACTTTGAAAAACTGAAAGAAAATCGAAAGAGTGCAACTTTAAGTGTAATTATTGAGCATCATTGAGAAAAATGGAACAAAATCAGCAAATACAAATCAAATACTTAAACACTGACAATCAGCCTGTTTTTCTATATTCTTATAGCAGTGAAAGGACAGAGATATACTCCAAGACAGAAAATTACAGACAAAGACAATTATAAGATAAAATTAAAGCTACAAGCAGTGATGATCGGGCCCTCGCACCCTTGTGCATGTCAGGGTGCAGCGCAGTCGAAGGGCTTTTATTGTGGGCATGCAGATGTGTTCAGGACTGGGCTCTTATTGAACATTGCATGAAGGAGTTAAATATAATTTCCTGTGTTCACTATGTGGTGCTAGAGAACACCCATTAAGTAAACATCATGTTGGTGTATATTAACTGTAGACCACACCTTGAAAATTTCATGTGTATCAGATGATATTTGTCCTATAGGGCTGACTTCCTGTTGTCAGTAGGTGGCGCTATGACTATGACTCTATATTGACATATAGATGTATTCAGGACAGGATTATTATCAAGCATGAGAAATTTGGTGCAGGTTTGACAATGTACATTCAAGCTACAGCAACTACCTGTTTCATGGTGAAACGTCAAAGTTTGCCGCGTTGCCACGGCAAGATTTTGGTAACTTTTGATCACAAACTAGTCTAGATGACACACACTGATTTTGAAGTGTGTTAAAATACAAGGCATGCAAAATCGCCAAAATTGACCACTAAAATCAAAATGGCTGACTTCCTGTTGGGTTTAAGCGATGGGTCCAAGAGACTTTTTTGTGTGTCCTGCCATGATACATGTGTGTACCGATTTCTGTACATGTAGGTTTAATGTGGCGCGGGGGCTGCTTCATTGACATATTGTAGGGGGCCCTGTCAAGCCATTCTGCCACACCCATGCCCGCCACCTATACAATATTACAGACTTAAAGACTTCAAGGGCATTCCGTGAAAACTCATGATTTTGGTAAGTTTTGATCACAAACTAGTCTAGATGACACACACAAATTTTGAAGTCAATCTGATGAAATCTGTCGGAGAAGTTCGTTAAAATACAAAGCATGCAAATCGCCAAAAATGGTCACTTAAGTCAAAATGACCGACTTCATGGTTTCGCTCCACGGGACTTTTTTGTGCGTCTGGGCATGATACATGTGCATATCGATTTCTGTGCATGTTGAAACATGGCGCAGGGGATAGAGTTTAGGGGCCACTGTTTAGCCATTTTGCCACGCTCATGTTTGGGACCTATAAAAATTTGGAAGAAGAAGAAGAAGAATTCCTTCAGATCCAGTAGGGCCTTCACGCAGCTAGGTGCTCGGGCCCTAATAAGATATATCTTTATTGACCCTGAGAAGGGAAATTCAGGTGTTACAGCAGTATAACATATTTTCATGATATAGTAAAAAATAGAAAAATATGGTAAAGTATAAATAGTATGGAATATAAGTGTCGCTGAAGCTGAAATAATGGCTATTTGACCCCAAAAGCACGCCCCTACTCTCAGGACAATAAAACAGGCCAATGCGTGGTCTCACTAAGCTTTTCTTTCTGTTGTCCTTGGAAAGACGTCTGCAGCATCTCCGAGCCCTTGTTGTTTTTCATCAGACCTTTTAATCTGACACATGTCTCTTAGTTTAAACTTCAACTTTTTATTTCTTTTCACCTAGTTTGTGCGCAAGAGTTTAACTCTATGAGTGAGTGTAACGACCCATTCAAACTACAGATCAAGATATCTTGAAGACATCAGCACAACCATGCTTGCTGTTCCCAGAATAACTGTGTCAACTTGTGTTTTCTTCTTCATCTACAAAGCTGCTGTGGTGACTCGGCAACGTGCCAGGTCACCTGAAGAAAATGCTGTCTCACCCCTAATTCACGGCTCCCTCAATGCTGACGAGTGGATAACACCTGCTGGGAGGCCACAGAGCACAGCACCAGTGAACAACAGCTGACCCATCAGTTGGTGTCGTTATTCTCTGACTCTTACTTTAAACCTTAGGAAAGTTTGCTAAGTTTTGTTTTAGGGTGCAACAATCTTATAGTAAGAAAATCATCACATCTTTCCATTTTTCACCATCATTAGGTAGTCCATTAAACTTGCCATAATACGTTTCTTTTCATTTATCCTAATTGACTATTAATTTATCTGTTCATGTTCATCATTTGTTCATTTGTTAACCAATTCAGTTAAATAACTATGCATTTATTAGTGCATTGTTGTCTGTACCTTCAATTTACAACAGAGAACTAGAGATCAATATGTCCAGACCCCACTACTTCAGCTCATGAGCTCTGATCTGATTTTCCTCCTGATAAAAGGGGGTGGTGCCCTGATTCAACAAGTGCAATTTTCCTAATAAAACTAAAATTCCCACAAGTGTTACACCTCAGGTGTAAGGGATTATCTTCATGTGCTTTTTCTTATGTTTAGACAGTCTGTTACAGAATCAAGGATAGAGAAGAGATAAGAAAAGGCTTTAGAAAATGTCTCAGTTTTTTGTTTATTCAGTGTTGTACAAAGCAGAATACAAGGTATTTTATTTACACTGACAGTGTAGAATTTGATGCACTTCACCCACAGTGAAGTACTTGAAATGGTACAGTGAAGCAGATGATGCAAACAGTAGAAGAATGTGTATTTGTGGACAGGATGAGTTAAACCTAAGCTCTGCTTGGTTTCACTCAGTCCATTACTACTAGAACTGACATTAATGGCGTGTGTTTGTTCACTGTAGACACCAGCCACTTTTCAGTTGAGCAAAATTATGCAGCACATGGTATTTTAATTCCACTTTAATTGACTTTAATCTGACAATCAGTGAGCCTATAAAATATTAAGTGGAACACAGCGGTCAGTCAGTTAACTGTGGCTCTCTTTGGCCATGCAGAAAGTGTAGGTGTTGAATAAAATCATCAATGAGCTTGAATCCCCATCTGAGGTTGGTATTGGATTTGTGTTTGTCTCTTTTATGCTCTCCAGCACATTAAGAGTTTGTTGAAGGGTAAATTCAGAAGCAATAACACTTTGATTATTGCCTCTACTACAATTTAGGAAAGCTTATCTAGAAACCATGTCTCCTTTAGGAGTATGTTCATTAGTGCATTGCATTTTAAACACCACTATTTCATTTATTCTTCTGTATTATAGACCCTGGTTGTTTTTAGGACAACATTTGCAGAATAATTTTCAGACAAGGAGCCTATTATGTCCTCAATTAACCATGAGGCAGTGATTATTGCAGAAACACTGTATTGATATATATAGAATATACACTCAGTGGGCAGTTTATTAGGTACATTTATACATCTGCTAGTTAATGCAAATATCTAATCAGCCAGTCATGTGGCAGTAACTCAATTCATAGAACAAAGAAGAGAAAAGGAAAGAAAAAGCAAGTGTGATCCAAGTGACTTTGAATGATGAAACGTGATGAAAACATCTAATGAATCTCAATTTCTGCAGTGATGTGAAGCTGGTAAATAAATCTATGGAACTTTCATCTTGTCTGTGTTCAGGCCTTAATAACACATGAGCATTGCTTAAATGCCACAGCCTACTTGAGTATTGTTGCTCACCATATGGATTCCTGTGTGGTCTACCCATCTCACAAAGCACACATTTCAAGCTGGTCCCACAAACATGACAGTGAGTTCAGTGTACTCCAGTGGCCTCCACAGTCACTAGATAAACATCCAACTGAGTCACTTCAAAATTGGAGATTTGAAAATATGAACATGCAACCGACAAAATTACAGCAACTGCATGAGGGTACCAGAATCTCTAAGCAATGTTTCTGGCACCTCATATAATCAGTGGCACCTCATATGAATTCACTCTATAGAGTCAAATACGAATTGAGGCTGGGGGTTTAAAGAAAGGTGTGCCTAATTAAGTGGCCACTGATTGTGCATTTGAATACCAACAGGTCCATGAAAAAAAATTATTAAACCATACAGAGTAGATGTTTATAACGTGTTGCCACCAGTGATTGGGTGAAGATCTTCCTTGTGCTCTGTGTTCAGAAATAGCAACACTCTTAGACATCTTCCATCTATATGCAAAGTGTTGCTCAAGACACTAGACCAGGCTGCATAACCAAATGTGAAGACATTAAGAGAGAAAAATTCTTCAGGTTTGGTCAGTTTGGGGAAAAAAGAGGCTGAATGTGATCAGACTCAGTCCGGCAGTTTACAGCTGCTGTTTATTTAATAGAATTCACTGAATGTGAAAAGCTTAGACACTCTGAGGTGAGAGAGGGCTAAAGTGTGTGTGGGTGTGAATTTCTAGTCACACGCTGTATGCTGTTAGTATACTCAGTGATTTGGGGATTCATGGTCAGGGGGTTACAGCAGGCCACACTGATTCTGGCTCTGGCTGGGAAGAAGGGATGTGAATCAAGGTTGAAAGTATGAAAATCTATCCAGTGACTTTTAGAAGAGTTATATGACAGCAGGGGTCAGTCTACAGGCGCTAAAGGCGGGCACTTACCAATGTGAGAAATGATTTGAATCTCAGACAAGATCATAAGGAATTCTCTTATCTTTAGGGATGTGAGATAGTTAGAATCTTGTGATCCAGTGTAAAAGAGTCATACTGGTACTGGAAGGTTTAGCCAGGGCCATCCATTGGGCCATCGCTCAGTGGACGGCAATGTCCATCAGTCAGTCCACCACTTTGGTTGACAATGAAATATCTCAACAAGTACAGTAGTCTTATCTAACACCTTCAACAGCATTTTATGCCTCATGCATTTTTATGATAGGAAATGAAGGGAGAGAGAGAGAGATGGGGATGATATGCAACAAGAGTCTGCTGCCAGATTCGAACCGTGGATATTGTTATTATATGGCATGTGTCTTAACCAGTAGGCTACCAAATCTAGTGCCCTATCTACTCAAGGCGGTGCCATTGAAAACATTTCCCAAGATACTATACCTGCTCATAGATATATATACATGTAGATGCTGTATCTAGTCTGTGGGACCTGCCTCAATTGCTGAAGGGATCTGTTCGCTTTACAGAGTAGAGAATGCCAGACTTTTCTGCTGCATTTGGGCGCCCTACTGAGAGAAATACGAAAACCAAAGAACAAGAGTAACATTTCATAGGGGAGTAGTTATTTCACAACATTGTAATTTCACAAACTTGTTGAATTTAATATAGTGTTGTCACTTTGGAAGATGTGTTTGATCTTGTTGAACATATTGTAGAAACTCAGGATGGCACTGACACCCATGTTTGATTGTGAGCAGCTTTCACAGATTGGCAGTCTAAGAAAACAGCCATGTAAAGTAATGTTGTTCAGACAGTAAACCTGGATAAAGCCACATGCACACATAGTGGCCAACCAGTGCCCAATTATTAGTATTTTTACATTGGCTAAGCTCTTCATCTCTCTTATACACACACATGCAGCCCACAACTCATCTTCATTTTACATTGCATACATACATTTTGTAAATAGTGTGACAAATATCGGTGGAGTTTGTGAAAATATGAATATATAAAAAACAGGATAGTGAAGCCTCTCAAATATACAAAAAAGATATTGAGTCTATTTTCTGTATTTAAAAAAATCATAGTATCATAGTAGCAATATTACAATTCAATAAGAAAAAAGAATATATTTGCAAAATAATTACAAACAGAAGGCTCAACTTTGATTTATTGTAGTAATAGTTTGCTGTTACTTTGTCAGTCTGTCAATTTGTCAATTTTGTCTTTTTTGGAGAATACTTTGGTGTCTGCCATCTCTAGGAGTAAATAGTATGGTGTAAATTAGCCATATTCTACTGACTGGACAGGTTATCATCCAAGTCATGTGACCACATACAGCCTGTACTTAGCACTGAATAACGTGTATTCCTGTGTATTGGCGAACCTGAGGCATTATTATTTATCAATAATTATCAATCAATTATTATCAATGCATAATCTATAATACAGATGAAGAACTGTGATTGTTGATGTAAGTGAAACCTCTAGGCTAGAACATTTACAGCCCTTTGTCTTCCTTTCTTGGAATCAACTTGGTAATGCTTAATTTCCCTGATACTTTATAAAACAATGTCTTGGTAATATTTTGTTCTTCACCCAACCTCAGATAATATAATGTTTTTCTGTCTTTTTTTCAAAAGGCATTAAAGAAACAACAGTGCTGTTTAATCTAAATAAATTAGCCCCCGTTGGAGGCAGTAATAATGGAACACAATAAGCAATGAGCAGCTGTCGCAAAACAAAATGAAAACAGTAAATATCTTGTCTGCTCCAAGCTCAAGTGCTTTGGTGTGGGGAGAAACAGGGTCGTCTCTGTCGCACACTGAAACCATTAAACCTAATTTAAAGCTGGTAATATGAGTTTTTTGTGGAAAATACCATTGGAGAACTGCTTATTTCCTATCCTACCTTTGCTTTTTCTTGGCATCCTAATTTTACACAGGGCTTTGTTTTGTGAGATGACAAGCATAATGGCAGCCTCTTTTCCCTGTGTGGGATAAAAACATGTCAGCCACTACAGGAGACGACATCTTGTTATCTCCAAACAACTCCAAGTATTCTGCTATCTTCTGTAATTATGTGTGCTACTATGCACGGCAGCAGCATTCTGCCTTTCCACATCTCATGTACTACAAAAAGACAGCATATCAGGCTTTTCGCACAATACTGGCACACTCAGCTATTAGAGCATCCTGGCTGGCATATCTTCACCCTCTATGCCACCAACTTGTTCCTGGCATCCTGTCATCGCATCATTTTGTCATTTCATCCATTGTTAACATCTGAAAATGTTGATGAGTGCAGCTTCAACTACCAAATATTAATTTAATCCAATTCAGTTCAAATTTAATTGGTAAAGCACCATCTCATACAGAGGCAGTGCTTTACATAAAAATAAAATAAGACAGCAAAAATGTGCTTATATACACAAACATCCATACATTCATACACATACATACATAAACACTTACAAACATAGATACTGTAAATATACTGCAAGTTCTGTGGGCATAAATATGTGTCACTAGAAACTGAATTTGAATCATTTATATTTGAATTTGAATTGCTCAACTTGAATATCTGCATTAAAAACAGAATTTGAAATTGTCTTGTTTAACCTGAATAATTGCATTGAAAAACTGAGTCTGAATAGCATAATTTGAATTGAATTTGAAAAGAATAAATCAAATTTATTAGTTTGGAAGTGAATTCCAATGAACTTGAAACTGAATGTAATATTGTTAAACTGAATTAAGTTGCACTGAAACTGTATTTGATCCTCACAGAAAATTCAACTCTCTATATACCTCCACGCTCAATTCTCATGATTCAAATCAGTT
Organism: Thunnus thynnus; assembly: GCF_963924715.1. Lineage (NCBI taxonomy): Eukaryota > Metazoa > Chordata > Actinopteri > Scombriformes > Scombridae > Thunnus > Thunnus thynnus. The sequence goes on along the minus strand of NC_089522.1, from coordinate 9,769,514 downwards.
TTAGCAATTTGAATTCAGTTCACTGACACACATTCAGTTGTTGAGGAGGAGAAATCGAGTGCAGATTCACAGAACTCCTTTTTGGTCCGTTAGCTGCAATTATACTGTGGATATCACAACATGAACTGCTTCTAAACCAAAAACTTAACAACCGCACATGTTCGAGTGGGAATCTGATCCGAAATCATGGCGAAATGAACAACATCGACAATCAAGATTACAGGTTTCCCTGACGTTTTCCTCAGGTAAATACTGTTATTTAAATGTCTCTTGTCACATAATGTTAACTTAGTGTTTATGCATAGACTCTTTAAACCGTAAAAATACACTCTGTTTTACATTTGTTTTTACAAGTAACAGGCACTGTACATTTTTGAGAAGTGACCTACAGAGCCCAGTGAAGTAGAAAGGATTTGTTGTTTGGAGATACAGAGGTAATGTGTTGGCATGTTGCGTTACATGTAGCACAGTAACTTATGTAATGCAGTGTTTTCCCTATATTCATTCAGCAGTGGCACACCGCCGCTGCAAAAATTTCACACAATCATTGATATCAGTGGGCTTTTAATGATTTTCATTTGCACACTGTGTGAGCACGATAACACCCTAAATTACTCTGGAATTATTTTGAGTCATCCTCCCTCTCTTCATTCTTCAAAGGACATCTACGTGAAAGTTACTGTTATAAGAGTAGCGTAGCTCCTGTGTAGTGAGTGTGTTAATGAGTGTGTGTAGTTGAGCAAGTTTCAGAGAAGAGAAATGACAGTAAATGCGAGCCGAGCAGAGGAAAAGTTTAGCAGTAAGTTGTCAATCTGGCAGTAAATGTAAAGTACAGGCAACAATGTGTCAGTTAATTAATGCTGCAGCTCCTCAAGACAGAGAAAATTATTGTCTATCAAAGGGGGCCCCGAAGTTAGAAACTACATGTTAGCCTAACCTGAACAGGCTCACTTAAGGTGGACTGATCTTTAAGGTGGACCAGCAATTCTCATTTTAGTGTCAATCTCAGCTACTCTTTAACAGAGAACAGAGAAATGTGTGGCTGATGACGGTCTTTAGTTTTTGAAAAGCAGTTTAGTTCTTGACTATCTTAAACAGGACTACGGTACAATGAATTCTGGGTAAATTAAGACTTTTTTCGAGTAGTACAATGGGTGTGTCGATGTCAATACTATGAGTCTGCAGATAGACCTTTTTTCAAAGTAAAAAAAATGGCCAACTGAGTAACTGCATCCAACCGTTCGGCTCCATTTACCCCAGCAGAAAATGTTTGTCTTTTGGAAGAATTCGACAGTTACAAGGACCTTTTACTTGGAAAATTCAGTGAAGAGTGTAACAATAAAAAACCTGATATGGAAACAAATTGCAGCAACAGTAAAGAATGTCAATCCCACGGTTGACAGGAGCATTAAAGACGTTCAAAAAAGATATAAAAAAATGGTACGAGATCCAGAGATAGAAATGTTCAAAAGAATAAATCCTAAAACAGGAGAAGAACCACAAAAGCTTAAAGACAATACAGAAATGGTGCTGAGGATGTACAGTTGGCATTTGTCTCTGTTTTGGGGGGAAACAGTGGACGTGACAGATTATGTAGGGCCAGTAGATGTGACTAACACCCCCTGCCACCCCACATTGCCCAGTGCTGGTGGTGACAGCAGCCCATCTAATCAAGAGGAGAACACAGGTAACATTAGGCCAATAATGTCTCTAGTGATTGTTTTGGTGACATCAGTCAAAAGAAAAAAAAGTCTTACTTTATGACGGTGGTTTTGTTGTGCTTATGTTGATCTGATTTGATTTTTTGATGCAGCCTATAAGGTAGCTACCAGCAAGTTACATGTTAACAAACACTATAATGTTGTGCCCTTAAAACAGGACAGCCTAGATTTCATTTCATTAAAATTATATATTATTATATTATATATATGCACTAATATAAAAGATAATTAACAACAATAAATGTATTCGCTCTTCAAGTCTCCGTTGAATTTCAACATGTCCACAACAGTCCATGCAAATATGAAAAAAGAACAAGGAAATATTCTGATTCATACATGGAAAACACAGACAGAGCAAAATTTAGCCTAACTTTGGAGTGTTATTCATCCCCCTTCCTGAAAAGCATGACATGATATGACATGACAAGACAGTAATGTGTTAATTGTTTTAATTAAAAAAAAAAAACTCATTAAATTTGACAGCACTATAACAAAGTAGTGCTTTCTGTCTTTATTTTTCTTAGTGACGCAGTCTTTGAACAGTCTGAATGACTACTACTACTGCATCTCTGTCCATAGTGCTAAACAAACAATACCAAAATCTCCAGCTTGAAGAAAGAAAATTGCTGCTTGAAATTGAAGTCTTAAAGCTTCAGCAAGATAAATTGAAGTTGGAGATGCAGTTAATGGAAACATAAATACAGTATGTTGTGTACTTCTTCTACCTTGAAGTTTCTGTTATTGAGGCAAGCTTTAACATGAATTTACTCAGACTGTGGTGCTTAATTCCTTTCTTTTTTCTCTTTAAAAGTTTCATCTGCTAGTGCTCAAGTGCTCATTGTTACTGGGGTTTTTATTACTATTACTGGGGTAATTATTTATTAATTCATCAGAATAATTTATTGAATGAACATTATATATGTATATGTTAATTGTCTTGTGAGAAACTTAAAATGTTTTATTGTATCACCTGAGTAATAAGAAATAAACTGAGACAATATTATTTGTTACATTGTTTGTTACTTATTTCATTTCTTTATGTAACTGAATGGACAAGGGAGGCAACACACTGGTTCAGTTTCGTGTGATTTTTAGTTGTGATTTAAGTCTGTCAGCATACATCTGTCGTATGTATCAACCAGTTCCATTCTGCTCCTCCTCCTCTTCTTGTCCTCCATAGTTTCATTATGATATTCATCTCTGATATCGTCTCCGTCTGTGTCAGGAAGCCGGAGATCCTATATGGTAACATAGGCCTGAGGCCTAGGCCATAAGCTTAGGCCTGAGTTAGCCTGGGGGTAAGGTGTCTATTTTTTTGGCTTAAAATTAGTCAGTCTTCATTTTTGTGAAATGGTCTAACCTGCGTTAGACTAATGTATAAGCAAAAATTAAGACTGGCCTAACAGTATAGACCAGTCTAAAATATCTTTGTGAAACCGGCCCCTGATCTTACAACGTGCTTATGCACTTGAAAAACTGCTCAGTAACCAAAGTATCTACAGCCAGTGCCATATTTATGCTTTAAAATGTTGAAAATATCAAAGGTGCAGATTGTCTGTTTGATACCCTTTTAAAATACTGTAGAGAATATTGTTTAATATATATTGTGATTCGTCAACACCATAATGTTTGTGAAATGAGACAGAAATGTCTTGTCTTGTTTACAGAGTCATTATTTACTACCTGCGTGCATGAAATCAAATAAGATTTTCGTAAAACCTTTGTGAAAGAACATAATACTTTACTCATACCACAGGACCCTCATCACTAAATTTAAAAATGACCAACTTTATTCATAACCAATGAAATGGAAATATACATTTGATATACATAATGCACAAAGTAGCAGAACCATAACATTTATGAAAAAAGTCCAGATCATGTCCTCCATCAGGGTAAAGGGTTTCTTGTATACTGAAGTTGTGTCAGCTGGCATTGGAGGTCTCAGGTCACATTGGTCATCCTCACGTGTCCTCCTGTGGATACTGAGACTTCCTGATGCTGCTGGCTGCTGTATTGTCTTCAGGCTTTTGCTGGACTGAAGCATGACATCTGCCCAGCAATAACTTCTTCCTCTGATGCTTTCTCATACTGTAAGGAGAGTTTGGTGGATCCGGGAACATGGCATATGGCAGAGTCACTGTTACTTGTACATTATACTGTCATCTTTTATTAGGGCCAACTGCACAACTGCAGATATATTTGGTCTTGAATGAAGGAGAAGCATGTAGATGTGTGGTTATCACAGTGTTAACATCAAAGTGATTACAGTATAACAAGAGGAAACCGAAATGACAGAACAAAATTTTTAATGCCATAAAGTGACCAGTAAAGTGACCCGCCCTTATAATTGTGTAATTCTTGTATCTAGCTTGTTATAGCACACTATGTATTTCATTTCTAGGCGATCCAACCATAGTTACTGACATTATAATATTCTTCTTCTTTAATTTGCTTTCTATAAGGATCACTCCCAGTGTTGATGTAGCCTGACCAAAGTGTTGTGACATTTGGAAAGTTAATTTGTATGTTTATTTTAGTACTTACAGTAATTCTAGCATCTTTTTTCATGTGAATTATTTTGAGCATTGAAAACACTTTTCCCTCTATTTTTTTACATTGTCATATTCTGTGTTTCTGTGACTATTCACAGTAATCGCACCTACCATGCTCTTTATGTAGAACCACAGGATTACACAGTGGAAGGCCTCAGTGGCAATGGCTCAGCTTCCTCACATCAATGAAGACTGTTCTAGATACAAGGACTGCCACTGAGTCTGAAATAACACTACAGAAAAGGTTCGCACACTGAATTAGACTGCATTAGTTTCAGCAAATAAACTGGCAACTACTACATACACACACTTGTAGGGATATTTAAGTAACTCACAACATGTCTGTTGACCCTGTCAAAGCTGTGACTGAGTCTGAATGGTCATAGGTAGCATCCCCCCGCTAAGTAACCCCATGTGTATCTGTGAATGAGAATGGTTGTATTAGTCTTGGCTTGACTTTACACACACTGTCCAGTGGACCACTACAGCTTTCAGGTATGAGCAAGTTAGCAGCTTGGTGCTAATCAAAGTTACACAATGTTGCCAAGCAAAAGAATTCCTGTAGTTTGACCATTTGTTTTTCACATATGTACCACAGATCTATCTGGTAAATTTACATAACACAGCAACAGACACGCATACCGGCAAGGATCACAGAGCAGAGGAGGCTTTTGTGTAACAACAAAGCTAGCTGAGCTTGCTTAGCAGTATGAAGTACCACAAAAACCAATGTGAAGAAACAGTTACCCATCCAACCTACTACTCTGGTTATTAAATTGGCTTCAAATGAGGCTTAACATTCACAAAATTTCTCTTGATGTCCCTCAATATTACAGACTCCAACATTGCTCCTGTGTCTGGGCCTACAATAGACACTAGCCACATCAGCCGCAGAACATGCTAACGCCAAGTTCAACAGGCTAAAGGCTGATTTATCATAGGTCGCTTGACACTTTTGATGTGTCGCTTGACAGAAATTTATTTTCAACAGAAAAAAGTGTAGCCCGACACTTTTGAGAATTTTATGTCGCAGACACCATCATATTTTGACGCACAATGTGATTAGTGTTACTAACATCGCCATGGAGATTGTAGTTTTCACTGAACTTCCTTATTGATATTTTGGTCTGCAACTTTAGATAACTTGTAAAGTCCTTGTTTAATTAGTCTGGGGTGATAGTGATGATAATGATAGCTGGGATGATATACCCCTAATGTAACTAAACAACCCAGCTGGAGGATAGTGTCTGGTTACCATGGGGACAACTGAAACCTTTTGCCAAAGCATAAATTGAAAATATTGTGCGACTCTTTAATTTCTGCTGAGCAACACTTATCAAAAGTATCAAACGACCTACCATAAATCAGCCTTAACATGCAAAATAAATAGTAAAAACAGGAAAGCAACATAAAAATGGCAAAACTTACAGGTTTCAAGTTTGAAGTCAATATCGATCCATCCTTGAGCTTAAGTTTGGATGCGAATCTTTCTTTGTTCTGGTCCCTTTGAGAAAGCAGTCTGAAGTAAAATGGTTAGTGCACACACATAAGTGTTTTCCAGTTATTGCGGTGACATTTCCATCAAAAATAACATTAATCCACTGGGTCACTGAGCATCAAATAGTTTCAGAGCAACTGAATTCAATTTCATTACATTCAGTTTCAAGTTTATTGGAATTAATTTCCAAACTAATAAATTAAATTTCAAATTATGGTAATAAGATTCAGTTTTTAATGCAATTATTCAAGTTGAGCAATTCAAATTCAAATATAAATGATTCAAATTCAGTTTCTAATGACACATATTTCTGCCTTTAGAGTTCCTTTAAGAAAATGCTTGACTGAACAGGAAGGTCTTTAATTTGCTTTTAAAAGAACACAGTGTCAGAGCAAGTCTAATTAATGCAGACTTGATGTTCACTGTGAAGGATTACACAAGCGAAGTCTCAAGAGATTTTTATTTTGTACGGAAATTAATGGATGCCTGGAATGGCAGGGGGGGAAAATGCATTTAAACTCCTAAAACACAGCAGCATTGTTTGCAAAATGTTTAGCTGTGATGGAAAGTAATTTCTAGCAAATGAGCTAAAAGTTGAAAAACCTATTAGTACCTGATTATTATGAGCCATTAATTACAACTATAAGTATCATTCTTTTTGTGCAGCAGTACACACAGTACTGTAGATGGATACAGGATGGATAAATACTTAGCATTAAAAAAAAAAAAATACAGTTATCACCCACAGCACAATAGGTTTCTTGTGCCATGTGGTGTTTTTCTCTAGCTCTTGCCTGAAAGCTGAGACCACTAACAAAGTCAGACAGTATCCTTGTGTCTAAAGTTAAAACCATCCCCCTGACTTAAGGTGATTGCCAGTCAGAATGGCCAGACAGTTCTGTATTCAGTCAAGTGCATCCACATAGACTCCTCTCTCCCCTGACATTGAGAGAGCTATACAGCTCAACATGTCTAGTTGCTGTAACAATACAACATGACTAGCGCTTGCTGCAGCTCAGAAGTGTGATGTTTCTCTGCTGGAGTTGTTATAAATGTTTTGCTCTCCTGGCAGGCTTCACGCAGGGCAAATGCAATTATTCAGCAATGCTCGGCACAGGGTTATTTAGCTTGGACGGTTACAAAGTGAGAAATGTTTGGACACGGCTGGTCTGCAGGGTTTGTGTACTCTCTGTGTCCTCAGGGCAGCTGGATGCTCCTGTTAAAACAGGGATTTGGAGGGTGCTCTTTCACCTAGCCACATGTCACCAGTTTATACACAATGTGCCTTGTAGGCCATTCTGCTCCCCTTCACGCTCCTGCACACACAAACAAGCCGACACATGCTTACATATGCACAGCCGCACACTTAAACACGTGCATAAATTCACACTGTGAGAATTCAAGTGCATGCTGTTGAGGAACATTTTACAATGACGTCCTCTGTGAAATTATTCAGTGTTAAACTTGATTTTTTTTTCAGATCTTTCTCAGGATGTGTAAAAAGGTCAGCAATGTACTCAACATAGTACTGTTCAGTTAATGCAACCACATGCACAGCAGTAACAATATTCAAATCAACTTAAAACACAAGATTTCTGTTGCAGCAGGGTCTTGAGATCATTAACCTTTTGATTCTGGCAGCTGCTGTGACTTCCAACAGGTGGCTGATTGGGTTTGATAAACACTTCAGCATTTATAAGATGCTGATAGTTAACAGGCAGTGCTGTGTTAGGTTGTGGTGGAGCGCACATACACATTACATCACTTTGCACCTCCCGATGAGTGATGCCAATAAGGGGAAAAAAAATTAAAGAAATGTGAAAAAAGTTGCAGTGAATGCTAGAAAATCAAAGACACTTTACTATACTATATAGACAAACTATAGTTTTGTCCATCGTTTCTACTGGTTATGATAACATTATTATTAATTTACTGAAGTGATTGCTGAGATCTAGATATCTGGAGGTACAACTGAAAGTAAGCATGACATGTTGGCAAGAACTACTCATTCCACAGGAAAACGATATGCACACAACTACAGGAGTACAAAGGACATATTTGTCCTAAAACAATAGTCAGGTGCTCAAATGAATATTGACAATAGTTGTTTTTTTTCTGTAATCATTCCTTCTGTTCATACTGGCAATTAGAAGATCCCTTCATAATGCACTTTGAATGTAAATGATCCGAGACAAGATCTAAAGCCCTGCTTCTGTACAAAAATGTATTTAAGAGTTTATTTGAAGTTGATGTGAGGCTTCAGATGACTAAATTAGTCAAATCAAGTTGATATCTTACAGTCTTTTAAGTACCAAATTCTCTCTTTATGTTATGATCCTTCCACTGCAGCTGAACAGGAAAACACTCTGTCTAGACACAAATAGGGAATTTTATACTAAAAAGACTGTAACTGTGGAAGATATCCACGTTATTTGACTGACTCAGACAGCTGAAGCCTCATATTATCATCAGATAAACTTTTAAATACATTGTTGCAAAAAATATGGTCTATGGACTTTGTCCCCCATCACTTACATTAGGTTACATTAGGAGGGGATCTTCTAATGGTAGTATAAGGCAGTATCAACAGGAAAAATCATTACAGCCAGCAAAACCTGTTTCAATGTTAATATGGCATTATATGACTATAATTTTCAGACAGACTAGAAAAATCCGACCTACCCTTTAAACCAGAGTGTTGTTAAACTGTGGTGGATATTTATGATGGACTATTTGAGTAACATGGCAGATTTTAATGGGTATCAGAGTCTCTGTAAATTAAAGAGTACGGTCTTGACCTGCTCTATGTGAAAAGTGCTCTGAGATGACTTTTGCTGTGATTTGGCAATATATAAATAAAAATTGATTGATTGAAACTGTGGTGGATATTTATGATGGACCATTTGAGTAACATGGCATGCTGTATAAACACAGATTTTAAGGAGTGTCAGAGCCTTTATTGGGATACAGAAAAGAAATAAGACTACAATTAAGAGGAAACACCATGTATAGAAAAGACACTGTATATTTAGCCTTTTCAGTGAGACGGATAAAGCTCTGAGAGTTTCAAATCAGTAAGTTGCTCACTATTATATTTTATTGTATCGTTTCTTTACATCATTTTAATGAAATTAGATAAAAAAGTATTAATGACTTGCAGTAAGAATTGTATTATTTTATATAGTCGACATCGTTCTGACCATCATGTGAAACTTAACATTCTAATGTTGCTTTCCAGCCATACTGAAAACTACAGCAGGCCTTTGGATGAAAATCTTGCATAAATAATCAATAAAAGATGAATCACAGGGGCCAGACAAAGAAACGCAACAACTGTTCAATGCAGTGCAATCCAGCACAACTGGTCTCTCCACAATAAAGCCCCATATTGGGCTGTTGTTTTGGGTTACATCATATTGTACAGGTGTTGCTTTTATTCCATTCATCCTCTGTACTCTAAACTGTGCAAATAAAATAAAAGTCTTTCATATCACCAGTGGATGCCATCACTGGATGATATCCAATATTTTCATCAAAAGGCTCAGTCTAATCCTGGCTGATGGTCCAACATAGACCACAGACTGCACACACATGCACACACACACACACACACACACACAGCAATTCAGATAAATCAGAATAATAATGACAACTGGATTTCTCACTCAATATTCTGCATTCTGTGGTTTGTAGCTGCCAGTTTGAAGACATTGTCCTCACCAGAAAAACAAAAAGCAAACAAAAACGTTTTTGTAACTGGCTGTATGTCACAGCTGTTTGCAGCATCACACAACAGCTGAAACAATAAGTATGACTCAAAACTGAGAAACAGGCTGTGCATTTTTACGCATGTGGCACGGCAGCGGTAACTTCATTAACACGGGATCTGTCAAGATCTGACGGTAATTAATGTTCTGTGTTCTGCCACACATCTACACAGATCAGCTGTTACACACAGATTCCAGGTTTATACGCTGGAATTGTTTGTAATTAAGCAGCCCCTATAGATGAATCCTGTAACAGTTTTGAAGTGCATCCTGACAATATTGAGTATGGGTCATTTTGGAACCAACAAGTCCTCCAAATTAAATGACCAAATATGTTGTTTGACCATGTGCACTCCAGAACGACACATACGTTGGAATGTTTTCTAATCTTGCACCTCTTTCCACAGTAATCGGCAGGACATTATTTGTCCGTGCTTTTCAAAACCACTACTTTTTAAACTACTGTTAAAGAATAATCATGTTTTATGATGTGATAACGTTATGGTTAAGGTCTGGTTAGGTTTAGAGAAATATCGTGGTTTGAGTTAAAATGATCACTTTATTAAGGTGAGAGAAACATGTGGTGTGGGTTACAGTTAATACTAATACTATTAAAGTTAAGCAGCCTTCGTCGTCGGATAATAACCATCATAATAATAAGTTAAGCTTAGGGGAAGATTGTATTAACATTTAAAAAAAAAAAACTGTCCCAAATCACAGTTGGAAATGTAACAATCACCGTTGGAAACAGGAAACAAACCGTGGCCTCCTGTTGCAAAGTCCAGTGTTGGGTTAGTACCTCCATCCACCCCACCTCCTCCAAAAGAGGAAAATTGTTGACATACAGTATATACGTCATCTGAACTGCACCACTGCTCTGGGTCATATTTACTATGGCCACTAGATGCCATCTGTCATTCAAACGTAACTGTAGGTCTTTTTCAGGGACTCACATTACAACCTATTGTGTCGTTTTTTTTTTTTGGGAGGACAGTCTCTTTGGAACGTAATGACAACAATCTCTTTAGTCTTTTAGTTTGAAGGGCTTCACTGACGTCACTGATTTTTGTCCTAGACAGCTACAGTAGCTGTCTTAATTTCATGCCATCCAATTACATACAGCATTCATGTACAGTTTCTTACAGCAGCATGAAGTCAGAGACCTCCACTTACTAAATATCGCTCTTCATCAGTTGCTTCTAGGTAGGCTTCCTGACAGTTTGGATGGATGCCCAGCAGCACAAGTAAGTTCTGTCAGTGAAGGTGTAATGATAGAGGTTGGCTATATTGTTTTTTAAAGTGCACTAGCAGGTTTGTGGTCCGGCACGTCATGGGTGTTTTACTGTGAAGGCCTGTTTTATAAATCGCACATGAAGTGAATCTACACATGTCCACAGTGACTTCAGGCAGTGTTTATACAGAAATATAGCTTCACTACTGCTTCAGGCAATGAATATGTTTACTACAGTATGATGCAGCACATGTTTGCAACAGTTCTCGTTTTTTCTCCATCCAGTTCTTTGAAGCCGACATTAATGTTCACCTCATGTGTAGAGAGGAGTATTATTATTTCAGAAAAGCAGAGAACATGTCTTTAGACATTATTTAGAATGAAAATATCAAAACCAAAATCATCACAGTTGATCATGCTGTTTTAAAATATGAAACATGGTTGTTCAGTGGTTGTTTTGAAGCTACTGGCAGAAAAATTTAAAAAATAATCAGTCACTCATATCACCTCTTTGAAGGGTGAGGGGAAAAGATCAGAAAAAGTTGTAACATCATGTCATGTTATTGTGTGTCAATTGAACACCATTCTACTACTCAGTGGTTTAACATCACCCTCAGTAACCCAGCACATCACAGACTATTTGCAGAGCGTTGGCAGAATTTTAGTGCCCCCATTTAAGCGCTCACTACATTGCCCTCATAGTGCTGCCAACTTTACACATTTGCCAAGGAAGTTATTAATTCCAAAGCCTTTTTTTGCCCTGCAGAGATAATTTAAGGCTGTCAAGTTATTTTCTTCAATGCAGTACAGATAATCCCCCTTCTAACAACTCCATTCACAAAACAACAGCATCACAATCATTCTGAAACAACAATTCAGGTTTCTGTGGAACTGGGGTTCCAAACTGCAGTCGTTGAGGTTGGGAGCGCTTTAAAAACCAGGGGCTTTAAGTGTGATGCTATGGTTTTTGTGGTGGGGAGGCAAGGGGGTGGCTGGTATTGATCGGCTTGCGTTTGGAGACAATAATCAGGGAGGCTGATGTCAGGCACACAGTGGATCTACCTCGAAGGAATTGATTGCTTTGAGCTGCCGGCCATTGGTATTCTTGTGCTGGTAGACAATGGCAGACAGACAGAACAGGGCACTCTGTCTTTGAGGGTCAGCGACGAGGAGGGGGGAGTCGGTGGAGGACATGGAGAGGATGGGGACGGGTAATGGAGATGAGAAAGAAAGGAGACAGAAAAAAAGACAGGAAGACAAAGAAAGAGAGAAGAAACATGGGAATAAGCCCAGCAGTGCTGTCATCTTCACATGTGACTTCTGACAGCAATCCTCAAAAGACAAAATGTTTCATTGCAAGAGTGGGTACATTCTGCTATGCACTCTGAATACATAAGTCTTTACGGTTATATTCTACCTTTTAAAAGAGGTAAAGGTGAAGTAGGCAGTGGCATGTTGATCCTTTGGAGAAGTCTCTTGACGTCTCCTTTTGGATTCCAAAATCCAGAGCCAAAACCTGTTGATCCTTTCAATCTTAAAACGGAAGGATCCTGAAGTGAAAGTTAGTTGCAGCAACAGTAGTCGTTTTAGCTTTAGGACTAATGTAATTATTAGTAGGAATAACAATAGAATAACATGTCCTAGTGGTAGGAGATGAAGAAGCTGATAGGTCAGCAACCTTAAAGCTGCATTCATTGATTTTTGGCTACTAGGAGGCAGAAGAACTACAAAACAAGCTGTCAAACACACAGCATTGGCATATTAATCACATTATAAAGTTGTTATGGCTGACCTGCAAACCAGCAAAAAGTTGTCAGCACATCCATCAAACATGGAGCAACCTTATAGCATTCATTAGGAGTCATGTTTCTGGTCACCTAATGAATGACAGTAAAACATTAATTCCCATTTTAGTGTTGTTTTGGTCTCCAACAACTCTTATGAGAAAAAAAATCTGGCTGCTTTCTTCACCAACAAGTTATTTACTTTAGTCCCATTTGGAATATCAATATCCACCAACTCCAAAACTAACTATCTGGCTGTTTAGCTGCTAAATGCTCAACTATGCACCAGCTAGTTGCTAACTTTGCCACATGACACTGAGCAGCAGAGTTAGTTTGCTAAAAACAGCTGCCTGCTGCTTTTGAAAAAAATAATCGATGAGAGAGCTGAGGTTAAACCATGCAGTAAATGTGCCATAAAACCAAAGCAATGAGCTAAAAGAGGCTCAAAAGCTCAGTTGAGCTGCAGAGTTGAACAGACAAGTCATTTGATTCAAGTAACATTACAGATATTAAGAATAGTGGGCAAAATTTTCACATTGGAGTATGGCTAATATTGTATGGATTGGTTTTGAAACAGCTTTCATTGTGAAGTCCCTCATGCAGAGCACAGATGCCAGAGCAGAAACAGTGTTGATAGTTTGCAGCTTGTCCAAGTTAACTCATATATTCTGAATAGCAAAGAGAGAGATACTTATGTTCGCTGCCAGAAAAAAGAATTTTGCAGCAGTGCTTTTGGGAATTAATATCACGTGATAACATATGCTCTATGTGAAACAGAAAAACACTGCTGTTTTCCCCCACCTTGAAGTTTTCATTGCAGAATGCAGCCTCAAGGCAAGGCTCTGGTGACAAGAGACCAAGCTGGATGACTCATTTGTTTATAAAAAGATGGCGGCTGTCTGCCACAGATCTGTCAGAGCCCATGATCAAAGAGGAAGCAGGCTAATGTTGAAGAAGAGGAACTTTTTATACCCTGGCACAGCCGTCGGTGGCGAAGCTGCTGTTTATTTCCACTGAGCACATGATGACGAGGCTGTGACAAAAAGCTGGTTTGCGGATGACTAAATAAGCATTAGTATACCACTTGAAGATGTGTCAATGGGTTCTGTATCCTAATTTTCCCTCAAGCTTAATTTCCTGCCAGTTTGTATACTGTCAAGTGTCTATTTTAGCCAAGAAGAGATCATTTAGTTGTTTTTGTACTCAATACTAAGCAGGTTGCAAGTGCCTCTGTTCCATTTGTCTGGTTAGACTGGAAGATTTTTTACAAATAAGCAGCGATTGCTTCATATAATTCAGTGAGCTCTCTGCGCTGATGATGCTTTTCCTTTTTTGGTTAAATCGTTTTACTGAGGGGATTCTTCTTGATATAGATGATCACAGCTTGCCTCCATTACTCCAAGAGTCATGTCTCATTTCTTCGTAATCTTTATCCAATTTCTCAGACTTCATTCAACTCTTTCTGCCAGTTTTTGAAACTTTTCTTCTTTCCAGTTGGATGTTGTCTCTCTTTAAGGTGCGATTCTAGGATCAGACCTTTAAGGGGGCTCAGCCCCTAATGAGAACGTGATATGCATACTGTGCCTTGCAAAAGTGCTCAACCCTCCTGCCATCACTCATTTCACTGGATAATAATCAATACATTAATATTTTTCTATATATGACATTTTAATTTACAACAATAATAATTTCAATGAATTGCTAGTAAGTAACATGAGTTTTACACTAAATATTTTTATAAGAAAATGAAAAATGGAATATGCTGATTACAAAAGTATTCAAGCCCTTCCACTTTGGCAAACCTTAATTCAATGAGGTACACAATGTTACATTAAAAGCAACCTAATTAATTAGGTGGCCTGTTGTAGGGTATGATAATAATGGTTCAGAATGAACAATCACAGATTTCAATATAATACACCTGTTTTAGAGAGGACCCTCAGTCAGTTAATGAAACCTGAGACAAAGACTCATTATAATGACCAGAACTTTCCAAAGTGAGTAAAAGTTATGGCAAAGAAGATATGACGAGAAATGTAAAAAATATTGTTTCAGTCTCTGTACCACATGGGGACAGTCCTCCATATCATCAAGTAATGAAATACAAACTAGGGGTATGCCCGAATACAAATACATTATTCGGCAAAGCACAAATAGTGGGGTTTTTTTTATGAATATTTGTTTCATACAACTATTTAAAAAATTATTTGTTTTCAGGAAGAAATCAGCAGGTCTGAATGAGGGGAGTCACATCCACCTGCTACATGATGCACATTTCCTAATTTGGACATCACTACTGGAGTTGGGGGTGTTTGCCAGAGATAAAGCTGAGCTACTGACACATGTAAAGTGGCAACACTTCATGAACATTTATTGTAACACTTTAATTTTCTAAAATTAAAAGTAAAACAAAAATAGGATTTTTAAGCCTCTTTCCACTTGAATACAAATACAAAAAATTTTGCTGCCACAACAAATACAGATACAAATACAAATACTGGGCCCTCTGCACATCCCTAATACAAACAATACAAATATTGTCAAATCAGGTCGTCCTTCAGAAGCAAACTAGTAAGAGATAACAATCTGGGACCAAAAACAACTTTGAAAAAGTTAAGTGGCTGCAGTAAGAGAAAGAGTGCAGGAGTCACATTTTCTTGCTGTACAAGTATGGCCTATATAGCATGACGGCAAGAAAGAAGCCATTACTTTCTCTAAAAAAATTTTTTTTTTAAATGTGGGGAAAACTCATCAAAGATCTGAGTAGCATATGGCCCAAGGTGCCATGGTCAGGAAAAAATTAAAAAAATTTGATTTAATTTTGATTTAATTAATTTAATTAAAATTAAATCAAAAGTTTTTGACTCCATACAAATTCTCACTTTATTGTGCAACACCAACACAGGGCATCACCCATGTACCCCAATCCCAAAAGTGAAGAATAGGTTTATAGTCTGTCGCTTCAATCTTGGAGTGGAAGTGATTCAGGTCAAGTCATGTTTAGAATGTTATGAAGAGTTGGAAAATATTATGTCAGTGAAGTCCATGCAACTTTATAGAGCTCAAACTGAATGTTTTGGGGTTTTTTTCTCAGCTCAACAGTTACTGTTTTGCCACTAGAACAATCTTGACTTCACTATCTGTCCACTTTCACACCTAGTTCTTCCTGCTCTCACTCTCTCTCTGTCCTCTCTCTCCATCTTTGCACTGACAATCACACACAAATAGTATTTATGACATAAATAAATATAAGAGGAGATCGGGGAACATTAACATTATGGCTCATTCTGAAACAACGTCAGTGTCTGATAAACTCTTCACCTCTAAGAATTATGTTAAAATTATGTTGCTATATCACCAAATACATCGAATCAACTGCACAGTAGTAATGACCAATCTGACCCAACCTTCTCTGTCAGAATATTCAGCAATTTTATTTGCTAACGTTTCAACTTACTTGTGTTTTTCTGCTCCATGAAATTCTAATTTCACTACCTAGCTACATCTTGCATGCTCAGTTTGAAACTAGGGGTGGGGAGGATTTTCAATTTACAAGCATTTAAGTCCTCAGACAAGCTCACAAAATCTAACATTAGAGGGCTAAAAATTATTTCAGAAAATAATAATAATAAATATTATTAATAATATTATTAAAAAGAGTCTAAAATCACCAATACTCTCTGTCATGATTCAGATTCATTTCTTTGGATTGAACCTTCCACCTGGGGGTCTGCTTATCTTGGGTGAAACTGCCTTTCAGAAGTTGACCTCCTGCAGATTCCCCAACAGTGTCAGACTTAATTTTTACTTTTATTCAAATCTAAAATTAAGGCGAGACTATATAACCTTTGCTACACAATGTTCACAAGTGGAATTTCCCAAGATTTTCTTGAGTTAGTTGCTTTGAGGACATTTGAACCCAGGACCTTGCTATGAGATGACGCTATCTTTTTGGTGTCTGGGTGGACTAAGGGGAGTTGGACTGATACCCTCAGTACTTCTAAAATCCTGACTATGGCCTTTATTTCACTTGCTAAAATGAGAATAAATGAGCTGGGTTTTTTACCTTCCTCCTGTTGTGTTGGATGGAGTTCAAGTTAGTATTCTGTTGCAAATGTTTGAGGGAAGCCTTCATAAATTCCAGAAACATTCATATCTGATCAGGAGATGCTGTCTCTGCAACATTTTACAAGATGTGTAACATTTTATTTATCTGCTTTCTTACCCCTGTTTCTTGATTTGTTCTTATCTGAGCTGTCATGTTGGCTGCAGCATGGTAAGAAGAATTAGGTTAGTGTATGTTAGAGGAAGAAAGACTTTTACAAGCCTGCAAATCCTCTAGCTGACTGGACTGGGACATCTTCCTGCTCAGATTTTAATGAAGTAAGTGCCAGAGAATTTGCTCCATTGCACCCCCTGCAATGTCATCCTCAGAAGGGGACGCAGAGAAGTCAATGAAAATTGGAGGGCCCCCAGAGATACTGCTTTTTAGTTCCCCATCCCTTGGCTTTGCCATTTATTTCACTTTGATATATTTCCTGCATGTGATAGAAAGGTTTAAGGTTGGCAGCAGAATTGGCTTCCAATAGGTTTTAGGATACCAACAGCAATAACTCTGAACTGTACAAAAGTGTACTTGAGGTACTCTGTTAATTTTATTATCATACAGGCTCTTCACCCAGTTGTATTAAGCAAATAGGTGAGAAATAGAAGCTTATTATGAATCGGTATTTGCAAAAATAAATTACCTTGCTGTTAGATCCTGATCTTTATCTACAAGCTAATGGTGAAGAAGTGCTGCCTTAAAATCTGATGCATTGCTCCGAGCTGCAGTGTCACTTTAAACTCAGATTCTAAAGTAGATTTAAATACTACGTTATAATTGTATTGTGAGCCCCCTTCAGCTGCCTGGTCTGGAAAACACCAGCCTGTTCTTTTTCTGTCTGAGCATATGTTTGACAGATCCCGTCATACCCACCAAGATTTAGGATAAGACAGAAGGATAACCTTCTAATGAAAAAGTCAAAAAAGTTGTGGCGCCTCTTTATATAGTATTGGCCACCATAGCTGGTATTATCAGAATCAGAATAATCTTTATTGGCCAAGTATGTTTACTCATACAAGGAATTTGATTCCAGTTTAGTGGCTCTCAGTGTACTTACACAGAATAACAACACAACAATCTTTAGAAATATACACAAGGAATGACTATGTACTGGTGAAACCGTTGTTGTGAACTGTAAACAGGATATAAATAGTGCAAAGATTTTATTATTGATCCATTCGAGCTTTGTTGGTAAGCCCTGATATCCCAGCAATGTAACTGGTGAGGAAAATGTTTTTATAACAAATAGGTTAGATGGCCAGAACTATGAAAAAAAACGTTCTTCAAATGTGGCTTAAGTAATGCTAAAATTATCCTTTTCATTTTTATCCAGCTGAAGTGGCTCTTCAAATGCAGTTTGAGGATTGTTTGGGAGGTTATCATGAACAGTGTGTTCTCGTTTAGAAATTAAAGGTGACATGATTGGGGAGTGTCCATTAGAGCATGAAGGGAAGCTGGTGTAATAGACTCATGGACAAAAGTTTCATTTTATTTGTGTTTCTGCTTGGTTGTCCCCAGTGTAAATGCATAGATTTGTTGTTGCAGTGTTAATTATAGACCTTCTTCAACCAATAAACATCTTTTCTGCAATGAGATCATCCCCACAAAGAGTACTTCATACCTGAGAACTCAAGCTTGCCGCAATATCTTACCTTAACTATGAAATAAAACCCATACCATAATCTCTCCAAAAACAGATTTTATGGTATGGCACATTTCAGCAAGATGAGCTCAACAGTCAATCTGAGCAATTTAATGACTTCTCATGCAAGTTGAGATCGAAACCTCCACTCAAGTCCACTTAAAGTGTTCAGAAAATTTTAAAGTTTAACATCTCAAATTCAGTGATACCTGGGCAAACTCCGTCTGCTGAGGTGATATGAACAAACGCTCCACAACATCTTGTGGTGAGATTGTTTTGCCAACTGCTGTTTCCAAAGTCAAGACTAAATTTTCATTCTCAAAATTATAATCAGATCGTTTTTTAAGTGTACCTATTTTACTTTGTTGTTACTATTTTGTATGAGTAGTTGATTCTTTTTGTATGTGTCAAATAGTTACAATTACAGATCACAGATTATAATGGTCTCTCAATAACCTACAAGTTTGGATCTGAAAATCAAAATTTTTTCAGCGTATTTCATAAGGCGTACTAAGGCTTGGGCTGCAAAACTAGATAGATAAACTTTAAGCCAGCATTTTAGAAAAATCCATGCTATGAATCATCAGTAATCGAATAGAGCTAACTTAGTTATCTACAGAGAATAAAACCCAATTCAGTTAAAAAACAAAACAGAAAAAAAATATTCTTTTCTTGAGAATCAAACTAGCAGCCAGAGGTGCATGCTACTGTTTCAGGTGCTTGAATTGGCCTCATTTATTGCACAGAAATGACACGCTGACACTAACAACTGCAACACATTAACAGGTGAAGATGGATAATACTGGGGCACGCGAAAAGGTCACAGTAAAGCCTTGACTTTACAGGACACAAGCAGCCTGGATGGCACAGCAAACCGGCTGCAATAATGTTACAGATATTAGGACTGTACATGTGAATTTGTCAGAAATAACAACAGAGAAATGCTTTCTGAAAAGTTTGGACTAGCAAAGTTTCTGAAGAGGGTTTGACATCAAAAGAGTGCCAGACGGATCTTTCATCTCTGTGTGTCTGTGCTATAAAAACAAGTCAGCATTTAATGCACATCTCAAGCTGCACAAACAGAACCTGCTCTGCCCTCTGTTTCCTGTATACATGTAGGACAGGTCACTTTGTGGGTGGAGAGAGAACATCATCTATATGCATATGCCCATCTGACCGATGAATACAGATTCTCGCCAGTTGGCCAGTCAGTCTCGATCAGCAGAAAGCAAATGAAAATGGGAGCTGAGAGGAGAATTTACTCAGTGACTCTGACAAAAACAAAGAACGTAAGATGCATAATTAGGCTGCAGTCCAGGCTGTGAGCAGAAACATGCCAGTTGGCAAACTAGGCACTTAGGCTCCTGCTGGGACGTCTAGCGCGAAAGCTGGGTCTGCAAAGACCAAAAACAACAGGCACTGTGGTGACATTTTCTGAAAACTCTGTGCTGTAGCCTGATTAGTAGATATAACTTTGTGGAAACCCCCCCCCCCCCCCCCCCCCCCAAAAACACACACACACCCTCACCTCCCAGTACACATAAAGCCTCCCAGCAAATATTTTGACAATAAATAGATGTTGATACAGCAGTGTGTCCCAGTGCTGAAAACTGTAGTAAATGTAACACTTTAATAAAGGTAGGGACATGTGTCATCCAAAGCTGCTGTATTGTTCATATTGTTTTATGGAATCAGGACTTAAATACCTTTCTAACATCAAGTCCATGTGCTTTGGTATAAAGTTTTATGCCATGCCTAAATTGTGAACATTTTGTGCTTATCATTCACCCAGTCATTGGTGTTAAATAATTTATAAATGTGTTGACCAGGAGGGGGAACAATTGGTACACATATTGCATACTTACTAGATAATGTTTGGGATATTGTTTTTTTGTAAAATCACACTTGTATGTCATTTCTTCCTGGTTTTAAAGGCTATATTGCAGTTACCTGCAAGGGTATAATTTCCACTAATGACACTTTTACAATTTCACACTGTCCTCCTATTGTCCAGACACCAAAATCCAAATGAAAGACACTCTGAATTGATAAAAAATGATGATACACTCATCTGAGTGGCCTTCAGTTATTACATATGAACAAGATCAAGAACTCTGGGCTTTTTTGTCTTGGTTAAGCCTCTCAGGAAACATGCAGGCTGCCATACCCATAACTAGTGGGGTATTATGCAGCGTGCAGACAGTGCTCAAAGCTGAAAATCCTGCATTAATCCATCTGTTACTCTAAATACATTTAATCTGTATTTTGATTTACAATATTGTGATCAAAAATAATCCATTAAAAGGACAGTAATCTTTTAATAAGTATGCAAATACAACATTATCTGTCAATAAATATCAGGTCTTTGTCAGTGAAACTAAATATGATTTTAAGTATAATTAATACAGCACTTTACATAATATGTCTAATTATTTTATTAGGCTACCATTATTGTAACAAATACTAACCAATTTCATCATGTTATGTTACTTTACAACACAGTTACACATATTTATGTATACAAAAATATATTTCTAGATATAAATATATTTATATCAAATGTATATAGATATTTTGTATGAAATAATATATGGAATATAAATTATAATTATAATGTATAGTTAACATGTAAATAAAAATATTTATATTAAAGAACCCTGGGCTTGATTGTGTCTCACTTCTGAAACAGCCTACACCCTTGGATAACTGATACACTTTTCTGACACAGACATGTAAGTAAAATGAGCAGCATGAATGCCTCTAACTGTTGGCTGACTACCACATGACTAATGATGTGTGTGTGTGTGTGTGTCTGCTGAAATCAAACATTATTCAACCTCAAAATATCATCACTTCACTGATACAGTATATTTTTTGGCAGTATTGCCCAGTCCTACATGTTACTCTTTTGTTTGCGGACATTTGAACATTATGAAAATAGGGTCGGGTTTAATATATTTAATTGTCAATTTAATTGTTAATGGTCAAAGAGTACATCACAGTTACAGTTGACATGGTATTTAATTGTAATCACACTACAGCTTCTCAGATTAAAACAAAAATACAATGCATTACATGAGATGAGAGATAAGATGAGAGGAGATAAAAATTATGTGTGGGTTTCTGGAAACCAGTTTTGAGTTGTTAGCCAGGACACCTAAGGGCTGATGTCCAGTAAGTCTAAAAATATGAATAATAAACCACCAATGCAGTTTTATAGAGGCATATTATGTTTCCTTCTCTCACATTAACCTAAAGGTGCCACATTTGCCAGAATACAGCTCAACAGTATCTAACGACTTAATGTCATCCATGAGCTGGATATTGCTGTTTATGATACATTATGACAAAATAATTACCCTGCTATTCATACTCTGGCAAAGGCTAAAATTATTAATACTTCTACATTGCTGTTTAGGGTTGTCTGAGCTGCTCATTGTGGTCAAAAGTTAATGGAAGTCAAAAGTTTTCTACAGTCCAAAGTACTTTTGAGTAAATGAGCCAGTTCGGGCTCAGTGCTATATGTGAGGAAGCCAATGGAGCTGTCCAAAGTGCTGAACACATTGTGAGGAAGTGGCACAGTCCAACAGTATTGAACTGCAAAGCCATAACTGCTGTTCACATTTGTAGCCTATGCATGAAGTCATAAAACATTTTCCTCTGTTACCACACACACACACACACACACGCACACACACACAAACACACACACACACACACACACACACACACACACACACACACACACACACACCCACACCAGGACAAAGTATTCAAGAGCACCCAAAAGTGGTATTTTGATGGCCAATAATATCAAAATGGTCTCAGTTCAGTATACATTTTGACCACAACTTTAAAAAACCTACTCAAAAGCAATGACCAGGGTCAAAGCCTCATAAAACTCTCTCGCGCCCAAATTGAGACCAAGCTACTTCATTCCAGATTGGAGTCATTACTACAACCTGTTTTGAATAATATCTCACTGATGCACAAATGCTATGGTTTGTGCTGATGGCAGAGTGGTTTGCAGGAGCAAGTATTGCTTTAGGGGTGAGCTGATACTGGGAAATGACTGCATCAATCAAAATGTTGGGATTGGTTATGAGTCCCAAAGGACAGATAAAACCCACAATGGGGGGATAAAAAAAGAAGGCATACAATCATGCAATAATACAACAATGCACATCAAATGATTAGATACATTTGATAAAGACGACAATCTCCAAAGACTCTTTGGGCCATGACTAAAAGTTCTTGTTCAATAGATGAAAACAGAGCTCGGGGCAGGAAGTGAACAATAAAACAATAAAACCTTGTTGGCGAAGAAGAACAACAAAGTAATAAAGCTACTCTTTTGAAGCTGTAAATGCTAATGACATAATTTAACATTTGTAAGGGTGCTGTGCATTTCTCACTCATTCAATTCCTTAAAAATCCACAAGGGTGTGTATATGCATATAGCAATTTGCATCTGGGCCTCATTTACATGTGAAAACATTCAATCAGGATTGCTGCCATTGATTTGCTCAGTAAATATTGGTTTTGTCTTAGAGGATGGGGCTATATGTTATACTCTAAGCACCAGTCATAGCTATCTCCACTTTTACTGCTCTTACCAATGATCAAACGTCTGTAGGGTGGTGCTGTCAATGCATTTCAACATTGTTTACACACAGTACGGGTGGAACTTTGAAGTTAGGGTTAGGCCTTTTTCATGGAGGACTTTTTGACACTTGATAGTGGGAAAAGCACAGACGTAAATAGTAAAATTAATAATAACTGAATTCCATTTAGCTGCTTCAGTTTCAAGGTCCTCAGTTTTTCTCACCACAAATCTGGAAAAAGCTCACAGAAAACTGCAGGTCTGCTGCAACTCTCAGTTCTTTTAAATCAAGGCTGAAGAGTTTTCTGTTTGCTGCTGCCTATTATTAAATCAAATAATTAATTTCTTACACTGCACTGTAACTTTTATTCTTATATTTTATGTCTTATTCTATTTTGTTTATTAGCTTGTTTTTATTTTCTATTCTCTTAGCTCTTTTTGATTAGATTTTTTCTTTTTGAGTTTTTGATTGTATTTAAATGTCCTCTCATGGTGTGTTTCTTTTGAACTTTATATTGATGCTTTTAACGTTTTATGTAAAGCATCTTGAATTGCCTGGTTGCTGAAATCACTATATAAATAAACTTGCCTTGCCTGGTAGTGTGTGTGCATGCTGACACACTGTCACACTGTTGTGGCTTAGTGGGATACTTGAGTAGATTTGAAGAATCTAAATCCAATATTCACTCTTGTTTTAGCTCTGTTTTGGTCTCCACCAACTCATGAGTGACAAGTGGCTTTTTAGCTGCTTAATTTTCCACTATGCTCACTAGTTGTCTTCCATTTGATGCTGAGCACATTTATCAAAGCTTTTTTCTGAAAACAGCTGCCCACTGCTGCTAGAAATTAAGTTGATGAGTGCTGAGTTTACAGAATGTAAAAACAAAATCATGAACCAAAAGTGGCTAAAAAGCCCAATAAACTGCAAAGTTGGTTGATGATTCTCTGTGGGTTCTAAACAGCTGAGTCCTTCCACGTTACACATTCATTTTAAAGTGTAATTTTTTGCACTAATGAAACATTTACAGCAGGATGGTGATGGATAGCTGCCTAAATACTGCGTGTTCAAACTATTCTTTTGAGAAACCCAAGTTGCACCTTTACTAACTGTTCTACCAGAGGATTCAAGGCTTCTGTACAAATCATTGATTGTTCCTGTTTATGGTTTGAGAGTAACAGACAGTTGCAACCAAAAACCTGGCGATGTTTGGAGTCACTTAACTTTAAAACATATAATATTGGTTAAACTCCTGGTTCACCGAATCTAGCTGCAATATTACTGTCTATGCAGTAGGTATAGCATGTAATATAAGTATGTGGGGGAAGTTACTTAAGCTTCATTAAACATTTACAAGCTTCATGGCCTCTAGGCCTTTAGGACCTGGATAGTGACAGATGTGGATATAGGGACAGAGATAACTGATGTCTCCTTCCATGTTTGCACAGTTGAGGGAGGTTGAAACATATGTAGTAAAAAGTAGACCAGTGATGATGTCATGCCATTTTTGTCAAATGTAGGTCAATGCCTGTCAAATCTATCTCTATGGTCTTTATATCCTTGCAGTCATTTTTCCATGACTTCTAAACTCAGATTCAACTATGTGAAACCCCTTATAACAATAACATGTTGATGGTTTACAGTAACTTTAACTTGACTGACTAGAAAATAGAAACCCATGAGCAGCACAGCATTTGAGCCCATTGAACAGCTGCCACAGCTGCTGTAGCTTGATGTTACCTTTGCCTGAACACTGAAGGACTGAAAATATGTCCTCCAATAATTGTTTTAGGATGTATGAATCTAAAAATGCAGATGGAAAGCTGGAGCTTGTTACCACCATGATGAGGATGATGGCTGGCTAAAATGGAAACCTACATTAAGTATTTACTGCAATAGTAGTGTGGAAAATATTGGGATACACTTACAGCGAGGTGAGTATGTTATTCACCATCATGTATGCATACTCTAGTAAGCTACTTCTCATTTTTAGCATGCTGGCATACAGTAAAATGTACCGTATGAGGTATCTGCTATGAACTGGACATACCAAGAACCCCTTGGAAATTATTTTTTTCATCGTTTGCTGTTGTCTGAGTATGTTTGTGTTGTCAGGCTGTAGGTCATCATCACTGCGTATTTTTATTATGCTTAAAACCTTTAAGCGTCTTCATATTTTTCAGTATTCAGATCTGTTACCTGAGTAAGTGTCTTAAACCACAATGTAAAAGTTACCAGTTAATGCTAGAATCAGCATTCATTACTTAGGTAAAAGTACAGAGGTATTACATAAGCAAAGAAGTATTTAATCAGATTATTATTAGACTGCTGAAGCATTCCCATGGAAGTAGTTGCAGCTCGGTGAAGTGGAGCTTAAGTGTAACTACTTTACATACTGTTGGGTAGTTTAATTGGTATCACTTGCTAATATGGCTCCCATTAATAAGAACAACTTTTGGGTTGCCAAGTTGTGAAAAAAAACCCTTGTGGCTGGTGATTATCCAGAACCAGTCTAACACTTGTTTTGTTTTTTTAGCTACTGCTTTTAAACACAATGGGTTGTTTTGGACACTTATCATCTGGAAAAGAACCAAATATGATTTATTTACAACATATTAACATTGTAGGGCTCCACAGATGAATTTGTCATTTTGTGTGACTTAAAATGAAATTTATTGTGAAACTGAACTTTATTTTGAAATGTAAATAGTTACACCTCTCCTCAAGTGACTTCCTGTAACTGTATCCTGATGCTTATGGACCCCCCTCCAATCACCATTGGTCAGTGTGAGATATAACCCTCTGTGACATCACCAGGTCACTGAAAGGGTCATCTGGCCTTTGTTTCTTTCTCTTCCTTCTGGTCTCTCTTTATCCTCACTGCTGCCATGGGAGCCGCATCAACTGGCTCTTTCTCTTAGATGCTCTTCACTGCAGCTGCTGCAGCCTGCAGCTTTCTACCTCTGTGTGGTCTGCTCAGAGCAGACTAAACCAAACTCTTTTCTTAACAGCAGTGATGCGAGAGCCTGCCTAAGATTCGGTAAACAAGTTTATGTAGCGCCAGTGGCTACGACACAGAAGCCGCACTGCGAGCACAGCTGATCTCCTGAGACACGGAGTCTGCCAGCTAACTCTACAGGCCGCAGGAGCGACCAGTGATCTCCACAGCGATACAGAAGCCGCCCGGCCAGCACAACTGATCTCAGCGACTCAGCAGCCGGTAGCATTTCCAGCCTGTACCACATGCAGGCCTGCAGCTCGCTGGACTCAAAAAGCAGCAGGTCAAAGCATTTCTCTCCCTCCATGGATTTGGTAACGTTAACTGGGCATAGCATATAGCATAGTACTTAACTTCTGTCAATGTGTATGTATTGATTTAGTTGAATGTTATTCATTGAGCTTTAGTGTTGTAATGTCTGTTCACCGTTTCTGAACTAGTTCCCACTCATTGTAGTGAGTTTCACTAAGGTTAGACTTGCATGCAAACTAACCATCCTTTTTCCTAACCTGGCACCGTTCCTGCACTCTCTCTTAAACACAAAGACACACACGGAGGAGCTCAAAGTTCACACATTTACACACTCCTTTGTTTCTGACCTAACATGTTTATGCTCCAACACGCGGAGGCAGTACAAAGAAACGCACACTCTCTTTTCTCTTTGTCCCCTTGCATGCCATGTGGTCTCGGCAGCCATCTTTGATTCTGCCATCTTTGTCATTTTCTTTTGTCTAACCCCCCAACGCCATGCAACCTCAGCCGCCATTATAAATCCAAGCAACCATTTTGCTTTTGTCTGTTTCCTACACACACACACACACACATACACACACACATATAAAGTACATTTTAGTTAGACTACATATTGTGTGTTTTTACTCCCTTTTGTTCTTTAGTTAAGTACATTTAGTCAGATTATCTATGATGTGTTTTACCTTTGTTATCTTTCTTAAATAAATGCTTTTTAATGTACATGCTGTCTATTTAATGTTGTACAGAAGTGAATACTGCCAACCTCTGCTCTGCAAAGAATTCCAAAATCCTTCAACCTTTATGAGCTATTGATTTGGGAATTTTGGTTGTAGTTATTAAGTTAATTACTAATCAGCGTTCCAAATTGATAGTTTAGTACATTTTATGAGACTGAATCAGTGAATTGGCTATCTTTTCCCTTCTTCAAGGGCGGTGCCCCAAGGTGATTCAATGTAAATTAAATCCTATTACTTAATATAATTATTTCTGATGGCCAAATTTAATCTAAATGCCCTACAAAAATGGTGTGTGATCATCTACAGCCACATATTTGATTGCTTATTAGAAAAAAAGAAATTTGTGATCATGTATAAATGACTTACTGCAGCCATCAGCTTTGTAGTTATAAATGCTAGTAAGTAATTGATAACTGATCATGACTTTCTTAGTTTCTGTTATTAAGTCATCTGAAATCATAAACACTGTTCAAAGAGTTCAACAACCCATCAAATCATACAGTCATAAATGTAGTAAATACATTTTGGTAGCACATTGTCTTCAGAAGGTAAATGGGTAAACAGTACATTGGAGAGGTCTTCCTGTTGAATTGAGCTAAAGATGTTTTATTAATGGCTTGTAACTGATCTATTATGCATTAGTAAATTGATTTATTAACTATTGATAAAGACAAATTACAAGCATTTTTAAAGGGCACCTTAATAGAATGTGACGTACTAGAAGATGGAAATCCTTTATACTTAGTATATACCATGACACTCTCATGGTTCTCTCTACATGTGAGTGCATCTTCAGATATCTGCCCTTTTTCTCTGTATTACTATGAAACTTTCAAATGTACGCATCTTTGCATCTTTTCATGCTTAATTCTGCAGCCTCCATTCCCATTCATTCTGGAAAGTTAGAGCAACCTGCTGAATAGACTAGTAGCCGAGGTTCATCCGGAACAGCCATTTTTTAGTTGTGTTCAAAACATCTCTCTCTCTCTCTCTCTCTCTCTCTCTCTGTCTCTCTCACACACAAACACACACACACACGCACACACTGTCACATTGAGGCACCAGAGGACATCACACATTGTCTTTGACTTTGCTATTTCTTGCCGGCAGTTGTGGGAGGGAGGGAGGGAGGGAGGAGTGACAGGTTCTCTGACCAGCTGAGCTTTGCCGGCTGTAATTGGAGTTCAGGAGGTAGTGGAGGCTGCTGGGTATAATTGGATGGCAGCCAGGAACTTGTGTGGATGGTTGTCTAAGCCTCACTCCCCTTTTCACCGGCCATCCCAATTACTCCCCTGGTACAAAGCTCTTCACCGCCGGGCCACTGACACAGCAACCTCAATTTCTCAATTTCTCTCCTAAATGTGTGAGTGGGTGGTAGTTGTGGGGAGGGCTGGGGTTTAATGAGCCACAGTCATCATCGGAACCATGGTAAATGTAATGAGAGGACGGCTAGTTTGCCTCAATCATAAGCAAGAAGACGGACATGTTCAGTCATCTGTACAGAATAATCCCAGTTTTATAAGAGCACACAGAGTTAAGGCATACAAGTTTCCCGGAACAACACTCCCAGAGGACACACAGAGACACACACAGTGCATCTTCAGTGCTTTTTTTTTATTTTGCTCAAATGATGAGGCATTGTGTAGAGTGTATAAAGTGCACAAAAGCATCAGGAGAAGAAACAGGAATATGTCTTCATAGCAAAGAGGTGCAAGTTTGTTTACCTGCCATCCCTATTTTCAGCATGAAAAAAAGAATAGTTAACCACAATTAACCATCTGGTTTCTTCAACTTTCACTCAGGAGCAAAAATCAGCCTTCAAACTGGAAAGAAATAATGATTTGACATTCATCATGATAATTATCAGTATCGACTGATTGAATTTTTATCTTGATAACGTTTCTGGCCATATCGCCCGGCCCTAAGGTGGACATATTCGCAGAAGATAAGGCATAGGTCAGCTATAACTTATTTTATTTTATGTTGAAGAAAAACAAAAGCTGGAGAATGATTTTGCTGCTCTGCTCAGTCTGTGGCCCCACCAACCATTTGGTCTTCAGTCACTTGTTTACTTTAATACTTATCAGAGCAAGTGGGCTGGTATATCAAATATCCACATCACATCATTGCTCTAAACCCAAATCAAGTCAAGTCAAGTCAATTTTATCTATATAGCACCAAATCACAACGGGGCACTTTTCACATATAGCAGGTGTAGACGTACTTTTTAATTTACCTGACATTCCCCCATGAGCAACCACAAACTCCCCTTTAACAGGAAGAAACCTCGAGCAGAACCAGGCTCTAGATGGGTGGCCATCTGCCTTGACCAGTTGGGTTGAGAGAGAAAGAGGGAGGGAGAGAGGAAATTGCAATCAATGCAATTAATTGAATGATACTGATGTTTCTTAGTAATTTAATCAACAGAGAGAGAGAATGTGTACATACTGAAGAAGCGAAATGTAACTATGTGGTAATTGTTTAATATTAACTATGTAATGTGTATGGGACTACACATGCAGACTGGTGTCTCTGATACAAATAATGCATTTATTTATTATATTAGCTAACAGTATGTTTCTTAATGTGAAATAGCTATGTTACTTTTTCTCAGTAGCTTGTAGTGTAGATGATATTGGTGTTGTCAGGTGGATTAGAGTCTGTCAGTTTAAAGTTTTCTGTGTGACTTTACACTATTTACACTCACTCATCATTTTGATCTCACAGGCTCCACTCAATACATCTTTGAGAGAAGCATTAAACCGACATATGCACTGAAACTACAAGCCTCCAGAGCTTCCATTACCCTCTGACAGCTTTCTATGCTGATTTTCATGTCGTGTTGATAATATGTGACAGTATGATGATGCAGCAAAATGCTAAACATCTTGACTGTTAAATGGCTGAGTATGTTGCTCCAGAGTACATGTATTTGTATTTTGAATGGCAGAGAAGTTCAACACACTGAGCTGAATTGTTGAAAGTGTATAATGAAGATAGCCACTTTGGCCCACCTCACACTTTTTTGCAGGTAAGATACCATTTAGCGATGCATAGCAAGTGCTTTAAGCTATGTAAGCCTGCAATATCCTTCACTAGTGAGGAATGAATAGATTTTCTGGGAGTAAGAACTCATGACAGCTAATTAGTGAGCTAGATGACAACTATGAATCTGTGTTAAAAAAAAAAAAAGGAAAGGAAAAAAGGGATCTTCTTTTAAAAGTTTAAGCACCACATGCTGACATGCTTCAGCTTTGCAGTTAAAAAAGGGAGAAGAATAAAAAAAAGATTTAGAATTTGATTCAAATTATTTCATTGGGAAAAAAGAACATGCACTTTCCCCTCAATTTATAGACCCAAATGACAGAGAGCTAAAAGGGCTTTGCTTATTTAGGAGCTCATTTGATGCACAGAGAATCTCTTAATTTAAACTCTTAAGTTGGTGCTCAGTTGGTGCTTCTGAGAAGGCAGAGAGGGTTATTCATCTTCTCCACTAAAGCCTTCATCCCCTTCCCTGAACACACAGGCGTCAGAGCTAAATGCTTTGCTCTTTTTGCAGCCACCTCCGCTTCTATAGGGGATCAGAGAGTGTGCAAACACTGGTCTGATGGGAACCATAATCAATCCCTTAAGCACAGAAGCTGCTGTTAGATAAAAAAAAAAAGGATCTGCCTCTCCCTATAGCATTTATTTACCTCCCAGGGACTCGATATTCCTTTGGACCTTTGGGGGGGTGAGATTTCTTCAGGGGGAAAAATAGATAGGTATGGTAGATTCCTTAATTGGGAGGTGTTTGGAATTGTCTGGGGTCAGGAACAGTTAACCTCAGTAGAAATACTCCCTGGTTAACCTGGGTTAACCTGGCCTTGTATGTCCCTGCCACTAACTGCCGATGGAAAAATATGGGGGGCTATTAAGCAGAGACAGACCATCTGGGTCTGTTACAGGCAGCCTTGAGGGGCTGGGAGGACTTGGGGGAGGAGAGGCAGGGGATGGTGTAGCAGTTCTGCTCCAATCACCGTCTTTCTTCTTCTTTCTATGCTTTCTTCTTGATCAGGTCAAAGAAGCAAATACGCTCAAAGGTTAGCTCTTTATTCCACTCCTCCAAATTGAGGTTTTTTTTATGGCGTTGTAAACAATGGCTTAAAAATGTATGAAATATCTCAGAGTCAGCAGAAAAATCATCCTTAGATTTTGCATACACCCCACTGCTTCCAGTTCAAGAAGACGACATATGTTCTGCCTTTAAATGGAATTTGTGAGGTCACATTTTCAGTAAGTCAAAAGCACAATGTGCTTGTCATTCAGCTGGTTTAAGTCTTGATAACACTGCTGTTGGATGACTGACAACAAAAACGGATATTGGCTTGGATCCTTTTCAAAAATAATAAATTGTGTTTGAAGTTGTGCACTTCAACCTCTTGTTTATTAATGTACAAGAGTAAACAACAAAAATGCACTGAATAAAAAATTGCAAAGTAACGTCCATGAGCTCTGACATTTTTAAAAACATCTGTGAACCTTTCCACTTGAATACCACATCAGGGAGTTTTTCAAAGTGAGTTCCCATGAACACAATAAACACAACCCCACTTGAAAAGGGTGAGTGCAGTTTTTATTTTCTCTCCCAATACCAACTGTCTGCAGGGAGTGAGGAAAGGGAATAAGTAAAGGAGACAGAAGCTAAAGTGAAACTTATTTCTTATTTATGGGGCATCGGCAATGAAAACGAATTGCTCATTTTATCCCTCGTAGTAGTATGTTACAGTGGAAGACAACCAACACAACATCTTGGATGCCTCACAATGTCCCAACAAAAAGACTAGCATCACATATTTGAATAGTTAGCTTGACAACTTCTATGATGTGCCTCTTGACATTGACCCATAGCACTGTTCCACTGTAACTGGAAACACAGTGATGTGAAAGAGGAAGGATGTTATTGGTGTTTTCAGGTGGAACTGTGAAACTGGTCCCTGACAATTACTGCCTCACACATCTCTGTTTAATTGTAAGTTATACAACTGTCCCAGAATTACCAAAGTGCTAAGTTATAGATGTTAAAATTACAAATTCAAGTAATATCTTAACCTAATCTGTACGTTCTTTGAGTCATTTCACAGATCCATGACAACAACAAAGAAGTGCACCAACTCAGGTTTTTTCAATGTCGGCTTTTATTATGGTCCTTAAACTTTTCCTCCCTCTGTTTGTGCATTGTCTTCATCTTCTCCTCCTATTACGATGGGTAGGTAACCCTACCCATCCTGTTTCAGAGTAAACTCTGAGAGCCTCAAATTCGTGCTTCACGTAGAGAACCCTGGGAAAAAAAACCTCCTTGCAAACTCCATCAGCAAAACACTCCCTGCTTATTTCTTCCTTCTTCCAATCTGTCTTTTTTACTTTGTCCATTGATGGAACTTATTTTGGTCCTCTTTGTCTTAGCAGTTGCAGTTTACTTCTTTTAGTATGAGTGAAAAACATTGCAGCACCATCAGTGTAGCTGGTTGATATAGCTGATCAGTTCATAATCACACCTCTGTTGATGTTAAAGTAATTAATAAACATATAATTTATATAAATTATTATCTGATTAATGCTGGTGAGAGGACATAGCTATTACTGTGATATACTGTAGATTGAAAGACAGTATATTCACAAGCTAATAGATGCAGGGCTGTAGTTATGATTTAAAAAAAAAAAAGGGACAAGTCCCCCCAACAACTAAAAACAGCAATGAAAAAAGTTTATTATTTGCTTTTTCATTTTTTATTTAGTCACTTAACTGTTAGATTAACTGTTCACTTGTATTTTCTGAAAGTGAGCACAGAGCAAACTTTACACTTTCAGCAGATGAATGTGAAAACAGCCTTCTAGTGTCAAACTCTGCACATACATCATTCTGCACAGTGAAGCCCAGACATCAGACTGCAGGAATAAGAAGAAAAATATATTTTTGAGTGGAGGGAGACTTTAAAAAAATATTGACCCTTACCTTTGGTAAGAGTAAAAAAGTTAAAGCAATTTGATATAGCTATGCAAATACATGGAGCAAATTAAATAGTATAATTCTTAATGACATTATTCAAGTCATCAAGCCAATGTTCCCCTAATCAGATCCTCTCCTTGTATGGACACACTCAACCCACATGCATTCAGTCATTATAACATTGGCAAAAACACTACATATCCTATATTATCAGCCCATTCAGTGTGAGGCCCCACTTTGGTTCAAGGCAAGAGAAGCAAAACCATGCTCCAAGCTGGTTTCTCTTTTTTTTTTTTCAGAGGCTTGTTTGACTTACAGCCACATTAATGTATAAACATAGAGTGGTAATAATAAAAGAAACCCCAACATATTTACGCACGCTGCACATGGACGTAATCAATTCATATAAAACAGTTCATATTAAGCCCCATAGACAACAGGTATGATATGATCACTGCTGCAATAAATATGCACCAGAGGTGGACAACACTGACTATACAATATTTGATTTTTAATAAAAATCTAATATTTGTGCCACACACTCTTTTTGAAGACCAATATATCTTCAATAACAAATCCTTTTCCCTTTCTAATGGAAAACTACTGCCTGCTGTATGAACAGCACAAGCCTCCTTACAGGACCGGATCTGATGTGGTCTGCTTACAAGTGACAGAGGCAGACGGCTTCTTCTGGCATGTAACCAGACCTATTTATCACTCTGACATCCTGGTGGCACATCCCTGATGAGACAGGTCGAGAAAATGTTCCTCAGGAAGACGGAGTGAGAGGAGATGGATTCAAAGCGTAGACAAGCACCATTGTTGTCACCAGGCTGTGACCTGTTTGGCACTCTGCCTCGCTTGCAACCCTGTCAGGGATCTGGACGTCTGGCCTGTTTCATCTACATTACAGATGTCTTTGTGCAGCCTGGCCCTCTCCGCTATCTCTTCCAAGTAAATTTAGAACTTGAGTTTAAGCTTGTAACACCAGCCAGAGCTCGTGGCGTGGGGAGTACAAATCGAGGGCTTATCTGGTGCTGCCATCCGTCTGGCCCTCCGTAAGGCTGGCCGGTGGATTCAGCCAACAGAGAATATCGGGACCTTTCTCCAGACTAGACGTGCATTGGCAGTTTTAAAAACTTAAAATGCTTTAATTGTATTTATTAAGAATTATAGAGCTAAACAAAGCATAGAATACATTGCTGCTACGGTAAATTGTTCAATTAAAAGGTTACTTAATTTCCCCGCCAAGCTGCCTCTGCTCTACTGCCCAAGGGCCGTCGTCCTCTGGCTTTGCATAGTCATGCTACTTGTACTTTGGCATGCGTCCAGTAGTACCCTGGATCAAGAATAGATATTGGTTGAATGGCTCATCCCAAATCCTCACTGAAGATAGGCACTGCCAATTTTCAGAGACTTAAGATAAGGGAAACTTTTGACACTGAAAAATACCAAGTGAGAGTTTTTGTTTTCTTGCTGTGAAGATAAAATGGTCAACCTGTTCATCAGAAATCCCATTATAAATGTTATCCTGCAACATCTACTGTATGTCTGTTTACAATAATTGTGTATTTCACAGAGAGCTGGCTCTGATAATCAGCATGCTGCAGTCAGAACAACCACAGTTATTAAATTGGTGGAAACTGAGAGGATCCACTGGAAAAGTTAGCCATGAATACTTGTATTTGTACTTCTATCAACAACATTTTATACTATTGTTCAGTGATTGAAATAAACACTTATTTCTACCTAAGCTGTAAAGCCAGCCGTGTTGCAGCAATGCTGGGATGTTACCTTCAAACTGATATCAGTGAATGCCGTGATCCTGCCATGAATGTTAAACAGCCAGCGGAAGAAGAAAAAAAAAAAGAAAAATCCTTTTTTTCTTTAAAGGAAAAGGTCCAAGACCACAATCTTCGCTTATCAGCAGAAACCACAGTTCAATATATGAATAATACACTATGCCCACTGTGTGAAAATTCCTTATTTTTGAGTGCATATACTTCCAGTGTCACAAACAAGTTGACTTATAGGTACATATTTTTTTTTTAGCTCTGTGCTGTTATAACAGAGAAATCCAATTCCATAGAGAGCTCTGGCCATTTCAGGTGAGTCAGAATGCTAAATTATAACTGAGGACCACAGACACATAAGTCAAACCCGCCCAGCCACCCAATTTGAAGTCCTGCCACTCCATATCTTCCTTTGTTTTTGTGATGGTTTCCACCTGTTCCTCTCTCTGCTATCTGACTTTACTCCCCTCTTGTTCTACCCTTTCATCTTGTTAATATGCAGTAGAAAACAGCAGCAGCGAAGCTCTCACTGAGGCCAATCAAAGCCCTCTTAACATTAAATCATAGTTTCAAAGTACAACAGGACCACATTGTTACATCTTGCCACCCCTCATTGTTTTATTACTACAAAAAATAGGCTTTTGTAATCAAATTCACTCAGCTATAGCAACATTATATTAGAGTCTGTTGATTGTGTAGTAGCACACTTTGGTTATAAAAGGAGGGTCTGCTACAGCATACCCTCAGGCCAACAATGAAAGAATACTTGGGTATAAAGGAGAATCCATTCAGAAAACATTCAGTATCAACTTAGTTTACAAGAGAGAAACTCTTGACTAATGTGTTTAGTAACAATATGGCAGGTAAATTAGGGTTTTAGAGTGATCAAACTAACAAAAAACATGCATAAACTCTTTATCTGAGTTTCTATCTTAAAGCAAGTCAATTTTACTTTTAAAAGAAGAATTACAATTTCACTCCTACAAATGAAAAGTTAAACTCATAAGAAATAAAACCCACCTTTGTTCGGTTCAGTACACTCAGGAGTTTTGCTGCCACAGTTTTAATTGGTCTGGAAGATCACAACTTATGGTGGTTTCTGTTATCAAACTTTAGACAGATGTTGCATACTTGATGTCTTTGGTCTACTTGTGTTACAACACTGTTACATTATAAAATTAACAGTCATCCTGTAGTTGATCCTTATGATCACAGTATTTGTTTCTTTGCTACTCTGCAAAAGTTACATAGCCTTTAAATTAACTTGCAGTGGCTCCATTTACAGTCATTGGTAATCTAATCATGTCCAGTAATTCAAGTAAGGCATTACTGAGATGAAGACGTTTTTATGATTTGCTTATGAATATTCTAAGCTTCCACTCCCAATGGCTGAATATGACCTTTCTTCAATATGTTCAGCATTCAAATTCAAAATCCAACCTGATCTTACTGTGATACAGTATGTTACCATGGTTCACCCTTGTGGCTATCTTTGAGTGAATGCAACCATCTCATTAATAGCAGCTTGAGCTTCAACATATAATGAAACATGTACAGTGCAAAAATGCCAAACAAGGCAAGGCAAGTTTCTCCACCTCACTGGAGAGCTACATCATATAGAAAATTATAACTCCTATATGTGACCTATATGTCACACCTGGAGACACTATATGTCTCCAGGTGTGATATAACCAGTTAGTCTCCCCTTATGCCCAGCAAAACTCCCCAACAACCATTGCTGGGGCCTGTCAGACCTGAATTTGTGAGTAATTATTTTAGCAACACATCTAATTCTGCAGTTAGGATCAGACTTTGCAGATTCAGATTTTACATACAAAATGTACAACCAAATCAAATATGATGCATTATTATAGATTACACTATCCAGTAGTATATGAAGTAGTTAAAATGTGTGCCACCTTGAAGAGAAAGAGAATGTATGCACATTTTGTTGAAAGTACTTTTACCTAAGAGAAATTTTAAATGCAGGACTTTTACTTTTACTGTGTGGTATTCATAGTTTTACTTTATCAGAAGCCCCATGTTCTTCCTCTACCACTGCCAAAACAACCCGTTCTCATTCCCAGGTCATCAAATACCGACGCTTTGTCACACCCGATACTGAAGCACCATGCATCCTTTAGCATCTGTATGAAACGCACCGGGCTTTCAACTTACTCCAATGTAAATTTGCATCACTAATAGACACATTTTTCAATGTAAAGTATCACGACAGTTCATGAAATTTAAGGTCTGGTTAAGTTTAAGCACAAAACCTATTTGGTTAGGCTTAGGGAAAGATCACGATTTGGGTTAAAATGATCGCTTGAAACGTGGTTGGAAGCAGGAGGTGAACAGTGGTCTCCTGCAGCAAAGTCCAGCTAAGTCAATTTTTTGCCTATTTATTTGGCCATCCATCCAATCTTCCACCTCCAAATAAGAACATTTGTCACCTTATATAGATGTCATCAGTCTCATGGTGTCTATTTCATATGTTGTGGGAGTTCTGAAGGAGTCTATCAGACTATTCTGCACATTGAAAAATGATGCAGGGGATACCCAGTGCATTAGAAAGTGATGCCAGTTGTCAGTTGGCAGTGAGGATGGGCTGGCCAAAACCAACATTTTCAATTGGAGAAAGTGAAAAATAAGGCACGATGGAGGCCCCATGCCCAAGCTTGCCTGGAGACTTCAAATCATTAAATTCTCCCTTTCCCCTTGCAACTCCCTGTAGTCCACTTTTGCCAATACTGCTCTAAAGTTAACGACACACTGTTTGCCTCTACCTGAGTAGTGCGTGTGCGTTGCTGAACTGCTGCGGCTGGCACGCGTGTGGTGTCCACACAGATAGCGTTGCTGCTGTGGTGCTGCTACTGCCAGCCTTATCCTTCTACATAGAGTTTGACTTTGATAATGGCCGTCAATAACAGACTGTTTCATATCATTTCATTATAAATTTCATTTGTATTTAGTTTACACAGAAAAAGGTTAAGAAGTGTGTGCTCAATTGTGAAAAATAAATAAATGTGAGGTGAAAGAGGCTTTCTTTACAATAGGCACGGTGGGGTCTGGTTGGGGCTCCTTCTGTGTCAGCCACATATACTCTTCACACAGGATGTGCTTTTTTATTGATTATATTGATTATTCCGCCAATTAAACCCCCGTTGTCACCACTCAAAGTGAAGAAAATCCCTCCAGACGACACCAAAATCCCCAAACAAGCCAAACACACTCCAACAAACAAACCTCGAAACTGACTGTCAGGAGAGAAACTGAAAACAAATAGGGAAAATAACAAAATAACAACACAAATCTCCGTCTG
This sequence comes from Thunnus thynnus, assembly GCF_963924715.1. Lineage (NCBI taxonomy): Eukaryota > Metazoa > Chordata > Actinopteri > Scombriformes > Scombridae > Thunnus > Thunnus thynnus. The sequence goes on along the minus strand of NC_089522.1, from coordinate 9,731,519 downwards.
GAAGCAGGTAAAACAACAGGCAGGAGTCCTGGTTTGAAATAATATCACAGGAAGCGAACAGGAGTCGAGGAAAGAAGCTCTGTGTGTCACCGACTCTCCACGCTGGAGTTCCCCACCAGAGACGCTCCCTCCTCAGCGTGACCCGCAGTGGTGACACTTTATTTTGACAATTTTTAAAATATGACAATTTTTTTCATGTCTGTGATATATTCTTCAGATATAGACATTGAAACTATAGTGAAAGGTGAAATGTAACTAGTATGATGTCAATATGACTATCAACATTTTCACTGTCTTATTTTTGCTGAGAACCACATGTGTCACATGGAAAAAATAGGCGACATGCTGAATCTTTAGATGACACGCTGCGCATGAGATGCAATGCTCATGCAGGCTGTGTGGCTGCTCTAAACTGTTAAGATGGGCACCGAAATGAAAAGCAAGAGGTTCCGCAACACACACGCACTGCTTACGCAGGCTGTGTGTCCCAGGCGTCATAAGTCACTTGCAAAGCTTGTAAAAGCCAATGAAAATCCCCATCCTGCCTGACCTGAACCCTCCCCACCCCCCTGCTGAACGATTTTTCTGTTAATGTTTAATACAGGGAGGCCAGTTCATTATTTACTCTGTATAAATTAAGGTCAGATAAAATTGATTAAGCCCCCCAGCTCACAGTGCTGCCCTTTAGATGTGTATCTGCATGGGACTAAGAGATATTGACACGGCAAGTCTCTGCTCACTGACAAGCATGTGGCAGAAGGCGAAGTAGCTGCCACTCGGCCCAGGCAGAAAATAAACTGTTGACAGGGAGCAGAGGAGACAAAGTCAAATACCCAGCTGGCAGCTGGTCAATCTGGACAATTAAATCCGCACATTGTCCTGCAATCAGGGGAAAGGGGGAGGAGGGGGACGGAAAGGTGTTGAGAAGAAATTTTGGGGCTGAAATCCTTTAAGGCTTTTTATTTTACTTTAAGTCACCCAGCGTTTGACTGAGATGGCCTCTCGAGCTTGAGAGGCCTGCAGATGTGATTGCTCATATGCTGCAAAAGTTCAGTTAATATTGATAAAGCTTAAAAAGGGATTGTTGAGGGATTCTAAAATAATTCCTCTTCAGTGCTTAGAAAAGGCTATTTAACATTTATAGTGGAGGGACATTAAGGTGGTAACTCAGCAGAAACAATAGAGGAACATGATCTAGACTTGGCTGCTGTTCCGTCAAGGCCTAAATACTTGGGAAATAATACATATTATAAAAAAATGCTTACGGAAGTCAGTTACAGAAAGTGAGAGGTAAACTCTGATGTAGATAATGGACGTGATAGTAACACTGTTGAGAATACAGTCTGTGAATTGTGATCCATTGTCATATCAGTGGAATAATACTTCAAAAGACAGAGCCTTTTTTTGCATATAGCCAATCAAATAATTTTATTTGAACATAAAGCAACAATGAAAACCTTAAAATCTTACTTGGAAATGTCTGTTTAGATGCCAAATGGCTGGAGCATTCATTCTTCAGTACCATCTGTCCTTAACCTTTAAGTTTACAGTTAAAAGTGCATTTCTGTTTATTTTGTGTCTTGGTGGCTCTGCTGACTCACCTGTCAATCAAGCAAGTACACTGGCCCGTCCACATAGAGGCTTTCAGGCTTTTGAGAGCATTTTTCATGTGCAGTACCAGTCAAAAGTCTGGACACACCATCCCACTCCCTTGAATGACAAAGCGTGTTTAAACTTTTGACTGGTACCTTTTTTTCTCTCTTTCAATATTAAACAAATTGACAGTAAATTAAGAAATCACTCTGACCTTAAAGGGATGACTTTGTGTTTTCAGTTGGACATTAAGTTGCTATCATCTGATGAAGCTATAGTCTAATTTCTCATCAGAATTCAGTAATAGATTACATTTTCTATGCTATCAATGAGTGGAGGAGAATTCACATGTGACTCTATATACTGTGTATAAAGCCCGGGAGAGCCAGGGCTCTGTCATTCTCCAAATCCTTGCAGTTTAATTTAATCGCCGCTGGCCTCCACAGCTGGCATCTCACCTCGAAAAATATACAGTGAGTGTCTGTTGCAAGTAAGACAGTTATTAGAAATGCTGTAATGTGTGCTGACAGAACTGTGAAATCAGAGGCCTCTGCCCTGGTCATAGTTGAAAATCCCCATTAAGGCACAGTCAGAGACCGAGACCAGAGATTAACAGGGAGGAGAGATGCATCGCCACAATTACTAGAGAACAGAGGGGTTCAGGGCAGAAACAAGAAAATAATGCTTTAATCAAACCCACGTAGAGATACGACCGCACCTTAAATGAGGGTTCTTAGACATTATTAAATGAGGAGATATTAGGTGAAATTTTCATGTCAGGAAGTTAACTTGTAAAAGCGGTGGGAGGAACGATACCATGGCAGATTTCTTTACTGTAAATGCATTTTTTCCAAGGAAAAATGGCAGCCAGGGATTTGCTGGCTGGAAATGATTCTTTGTTGTGTTCTCAAAATAATTTCACACTTTTTCTGAATTTACCACATTCTACGGGGCTCTGTCTATCACCATAAATATACTTGGCATATTTGTTAAGGGAGGAAACTGCCAAAATATAAATATCTTTTTTGATGTCTGTTTTTACTGTCTCTTTTATATGTGTTTTTGTTTGTTGTCCATCCTCAGTCAGAATTCTTCTAGGAATTTTATGTGGTTGTTAAAAATGATGATTGTCTGAGCCAGTGGTGATCTTGTTGGATTTACCATAAAGGATGACTAATCTTGTTTTGTAAGCCATCTTTCCTCATGAGTGATTAAGTGATCGCCAGGTTCAAAGGTCTGACCTGTGACATATACGTTTCCACCTGTCACCATCCCCAAGAGTACAAGCTGGATTCACTCACTGACCCCTTTGTGTAACAGGTGAAACAGATTAAAAGTGCAACATCACGTAAAGGAAGGCTGGAATTTTGCAGAGATGCTTGTTTGTCGTCAAACTGAGAATCAGATGAGATCAATATATATCTTTGTATGTCCAATATAGAGATCTTTGCTTTGCTCTTTTTGAGCTAAGTTAGGCTAACCTAGCTTAGCTCAAAAAGTGAAAAACAAGCAAAGAAACTGTTCTCCGGTTGCCTGTTAGCCTCTAACATGTTACAAAGTGAAAGAAACACACCTTCAAACAACCCCTAAATCTATTATACTTTGTATCTTGTTAAGTAACATGTTACCAGTCCATCCAAGCATTTCCAGTTGCTGCATGTAACTGCTCCTAATGGTTGCTGGCCACAAAAAAGCTCTGATGCTAACAGCTCCAAACCCATGATATCCTGTTTTTATATTTCTCTTTCCACACATGGTAAAGAAAATAGAGTGTGTAAATAAGAAAACTTTGGAGTTGTTGGAAGGCACATTTTCTCCCTTTTGAGGTAGTGAGCTGTCAATTTCCCCCACAGTAACTACATCAAGTCTCTAAGCTAGGCTAAATATATCCAGATCTATCTCTGCATGGGAGATGTATGATACAGATTTTCTCATCTGACTCAAGAACATTTGACAAAAAAATGTAAAACTTCTTTCTGTTTCAGCTTATCTGTTTATTTTCACTGCTCCAGCAGATACTGAGAGAAAGACAAGAAAAAATCACTTGCAACCTAATTCTGTTCACTAATACCATGGGTACCATAGGGCTGCAAAAAGCAATTATTGTTCATCAATACATTTTCTGATCCTTCCATTTAATCTATAGATTAATCCATGAGGGCGAATGTAAACATGCTGCCATTACTGCAGTGGCATCTTTTAAACTGGCACGATGCGGTGTGCCACTGATCTCTTGTTTGTTTTTAACTGCTTTTGCCAAGAAATGTAACCAGGGGATCCCGTAGAACCTATTACCTGTATTGTCCTAAAAAGATTATAATCTAAAGTACCTTGTATTTAACTAAATTTAGCCCAATTAGGTGTCTTTTCACTTACAAATCACCAAACCAAACTTAAGGGCTGTGCTGTCATCAACTAAAGCAATATCCACAAGCCTCTGTTACATAAAATTAATTTCACTGAAATTCATCTCCTTTAAATCTCCATGTTTTCATTCCAATCAACATGCCAGCAGTCAACTGACCAGGGACAGTTATAGACCCGTCTGCCTGTGGTGTGCCACTGATCTCTTGCTAGCTGGGCTGGGTACATTCTGTACAACCTTCCTGGCTGAAATTCCACTTTTACAATTTCATGTTTCACATTTTCACATTTATGTATTCATTCTACTTGCAATGCAAGAAATCATGGATTGTGTGTTTGTTGACTATCATGTACCAGCAAGGGTTAAATTACTACACAGAGCCTTTTTTCTTTTCTTAAAGATGTTGGAACCAACACTGAAAAACATCCACATTAACATGGGACAACAGATAAATCAGCAGGCTGATTAGTCTGTAAAATGTCTGGAAATAGAGAAGAAGTGAGGTGGGGAGAGGATGACTTGCAATGGGGTGTGTGGAAGATGTAATTATAAATTTGAAGAACACAAGCACTAACATTAGCAATGGTGTGATGGGTCTTTCAATCATTTACACCATAATCCCATTTGACTGTGATATATTGATGTTTTAAAACATTACAGATAATATATAAATCTGAAGTCATTTTTATCAGAGACAGTTTGTTAAAAAGGGAATTACGAGCTAAAGAACACAGAATCATTTTGTTTTGGTGTCAGGGGCAATGTTTTCTTCCTGCTCAGATGCTAGTTCCTTTACTGTCAATGGGGTTCATATTATGTCTAGCTCATGCTTTGAAGTCATATTCATTGCTCTTCATTTCTCTTATTGTCACACGCTGTTATCCCTGTGTTCCCAACAAGCTTGAGGGCATAAACATGACATTATACCCAAGGGTGGCAGCTGTTGGCCATCTCTATTAATGTTATTTGCTATACATGACAAGAGATATGACATGGAGATATGATGATTAAAATGTCTCTGCTCACTGGTGTTAGGGGTATTCACTTTGACCGCCAGTGGAATTGTATTTCAAAGCCGAGACATGTTGTTTTTCCCCTTTCCCTTTGAAGACAGTCATAATGATGTCCCCTACCTGTCAGCCCGATGATGGCTGAACAGCAGAGCAATGCACTGTCACATTTAAAATAAAAAACAGAGACAACTAGCTGCCTGAGAGAAACATATCAAGACATTTTGATGTCCTTTGAAAGAATGTATGTGAAATGCCTGCATGACTCATCCAGTTAATAATGAAATAGACTTGAATTCATTGGGCCTTCCTGCCCTAAGCCTGTAAACACACCAATAAGTCCATTACATTCACATTTCAAGTGAAAAGGCTCTTGTTGGATCAAAACCGAATAACTCAACCAAACCTAAATAAATCTCCTGTCGATCCTTCTGAGCAACTGCTCTGTTCAGTAACTCAGCTTGTTAATTCTCCGTCCCCATGCTACTAAAATTTTACTGGAAATTTTACAATGGTCAGGTCTGTACTCATTCTGCTCCTGTGCACAAAGACTTACATGTAGGAATGTAATAGTGTGTATTTGAGACTCAAAGAGCAAGTGAGAGCTTCCTGATTTAATTTCGAGGTTACGTCTCAAAATCTACTGAATACAAACACCATAAGGCTGCTCTGTTAGCCTTTGTAGTGACTGCATGTAGTGACTTTCCTAAAAACATTTTTAATATATACTGTACAATGCAAAGATGAATTAAAGACTAATTAAAAGAAAGATGAGAAGAGTTACTGGTATTATTCATACAATTTGCATGTTTATTGTTCCCATGACATACATTACATTTAACCTTCATGGTTAAAACACAACCAATTTTGGCAACTGACTGAACTATGAACTTTCTCTCACCTTATCTAAGAAGTATCAGTTGCCTAAATTTAACCTGACCTTAACCATAGAGGTGTCAAATCAGAAAACGCTTTTATGGGTAATAGTGGACATTGATTTTGGTAACTGTAATGATGTTTTTATAGAGTTAAATCTTCAACTGGATGGAAGTGACCTGGAGCAGGATTTTTGAGGAACTCACTGAACTGAACCTGGAGTGAGAGATGCATAAAACTCAAAGGACAGAAATATGAATGCTCATTATTTTTAATAAAAATGTATGTTACTGTAGTTCTGTTTTAGAAATTTTTACCCACAGTTAGCGTTGAATGGATGCAGCCACATCCATTCACCAGTCTTTAAACCTGTCAATGAAAAGATCAACAAGGTAGTGCAATGTTACTGTCTGTGTTGCATCAGCAAAGTCCTACATCAATGCCAGAGCAGCCGTCACTCTGCATTACTGTTATGCATGACTGTGGTTATTCATAGCATCTGTATCATTAATTCATCACATGTACTTGTAAACCATCATTGGCAGTTTTATATCAACCATTCATATCAATGAGTGATTCCTTCAGTCCTTCATAGTAAATGATAAAATAAAAACATTTAAAATTATTCCTCCATTGTAAATATAAAAATGATCCAATTGATCAGTAATTATATGTCTTTTTGCTGGGAACACTGCAAAAAAACTATTTTTTCACCTTCACCTTATTATATTACCTCCTGATCACACTAGAAACCTAGATGTGCATCTGATCCAACCCATCCTCCCAAGGAAAACCACAGTATAGGCTGTAAATTCAGAAGCAAAAAGCGACTTATAGTTACGTTTGAGTGACAGACGCCATCTAGTTGCCGCAGTAATTATGACCCAGAAAAGTGATACAGTTCAGATGTTGTCAGTATACGATGACAAATTTCCATATTCAGAGGTGGGGGATTGGGTGGATAGCTTGATAGATGATGGCAAAAAGTGGACTTAGCTGCAAGAGACCACTGTTCGCTTCCCGTTTCCAACCTCGAGTCGGGACAATTTTTCAAAGTACGATTGTTGTAAAATTTATTGTTGCAATGACAACGAAAGTTACCTAACTTTAAGGTAGCAACTTTAACCCACACCATGTTTCAAGTAATCATTTTAACCCAAACCATGATCTTTCTCAACCCTAACCAAGTGGTTTTTGTGCCATATCGTAACCAGACCTTAAACACAGAGTTGTCACACCATAAAATATAATTCTTTTTTAACAGTGATTTATGACGGTTTTGGAAAGCTGCGGACAGAGGTGGCATATTAGAAAATGCTCCAACAGGTCGTTCTGGAGTGCAGGTAAAACTGACCTATTTGTTTTAATTATGAGGATGTGTTGGTCTGATCTGAAGTATGCATGAGGTGCACAAAGTCTCACTGCACGTTTTTGCTTTTTTATAAATAACAGTTTATGTGTGGGAAATGGCATTTGCATGTTTTTTGCGTGTGCACAATGTTTATTCATTTGGCCGCAGGAGTTGCATGACACCGTGTCACTGCCTGAGGAATGCAGGAGGTGAAGGAGTGAAAGTGAGGTGTGGAAATGCATTGAAATGACAGCTGAAAGCAGCCTAGAACCCAACATTTTTAGAGCCTGACTGAAACAAGATGATTGTTTACAGTAACACAGGTCGTGACAAAATGAGACTGATTGAAGCAAATAGTGAAGAATATCCAGATGACTGACTGTGTGACAGTGCAAGAAATATTTATAAATATTAGAGTTAGTATGCAAATGAAAGGCAGACTTCTAGATTGAACTGTGGGTGAGTCTGTCACTCACAAAGTTATGAGTGGCATTTGGCATTTTCCTTAAAGGAAAAATAAAAAGCAGAGAATTACTTTTGCTCTTGTGGGAATTTATCGACTTTAATTAATATAAAACCCTGTTTAATGGGCACCACCTCCTGAAAGGTAATCTTTAATGTCCAGAGAAAATAATAAACCCTGAATTTAATTCTCAATTTGGTCAATTAATCAGTCTCATAACTGTAAGTTCTTTTCAAAGCAGTCACCTCTGTTTTCTCTGCTCTCCCAAAGAAACAACAACAACTTCTTACGATAGATGAAGACATTTATTAATAGCTAAACATCTGGGGATATATGATAAAGCATAAGATAATGAAGAAAAAGAATAATAAGGCCTTTGAATGATAATAAAATAAAATAATAAAGAAAATTGTTCTCTAAAGATATTATCTTTTTAATTTTAATATTATTTGTCATCAACCCTTGATTACAAAGCCATGTTATGCCTTACTGTTGACAAGGATATGTTGTAGTTGATGTCGCCTCAGCAGACCCAGGTTTGTGTTGGTTGAGTTGTAGATGGCTGTGATGTAGAGTCACTGGCGATGTTTGGTGGTTGCACAGACCAGATGGAGCTGTGGGCTGTGGGCAAGTCCTTGTGGGCGCAGCGGTATTGAAGCACTGGTGAAGAGGGTTAAGCCTTGTTTCAGGCTGCAGTGAAAGAGTCTGTCAGCTTAACTCCCAGTTGGCCGTACTGTGGTCAGCAAGCAGGCTGCGATCCAGTTTCAAGCGTCGCTGTCTTCTTCAAAGTGACATTTCAGTTTAAGTTAAGGATTCAGGTTTTCATTGGTTTCTTGTAATTTTAGTTTGATGCAGAATAAAGTTGAATTTGACTTCTATTCAGTAGTGGATAACTCCATGTGAGATGATGTGACATCAAAAGCAAATACTATTCGTGGAATCACAAGACTTAATGTTACAAATAAGATAAAAAATAAACTGAACTTGTTTCAATAAGAGATTAAAATACACTAATATATGGTTGAAAAACAAAGATAATAGAATTGTGTCATAGCTAGTTTCTAGAGGCCAGCTCAAAGGACATCCATCTGAGGTTATCTTTATAAGTTTGAACAAGGAAGGTAGAGTTTTGGGTGTGTTTTAAATGTTTTCATGCCAAATTGTTGATGAATATTCAATTTCTTTGCTTTGGGGACTTTTAAGGTTTGTCTGACATCATTTCAAATATAAATTCAACATGACTCTTACTTGATAATAAAAAAAACGTTCAAAATAATTATTATTTCACAGTAAAAGAAAATGTTCAACCTGAAGTTCTTCACACATTATCTCTAACATTCTTATTACTTCAGAAAACTTTATTTATTCAATACAACTACTTATCTAATTTAACTATTAAAAAATGATTGTCTATAAGGTTAATAAATAGATTAAAAAAAAAAATTTAAGCACTTAGTTGATTTTAAAATACTATTGCATATTTGCCATACAAGTATTCATTAACTCTTAACATTAAAAAAATATACATTTTAAGGTCTAACCTTACGAGTAGAGAACAGTTCAGTCATGTGTGGTCAAATATAATAAAATCAAAATGAATGTCTCCTCAATAGATTACCACACTACGGAAGAGGATTAGGGCCACATGTGAAAAATGTATTTGAGTTCTGATTTTAAACTCAGAAATCAAATTTTTCACATGTGGCCCTAATCCTCCTCCATGCCACACAGCTATCAAAGTTACACCATTCTTTATGTATTTCTATGACAAACAATATTACATGACTTACATGATAATTAGACATTTAATTCACAGAAATTCAGATTTGTAGAGAGACTGAATGTCCTTCAGGAATGTGAGTTAGAGTTTATGACTCTGGCCTGTTTAGATAAGGAAAGGGGGTTTTCTGTCCATGTGTTGTTGTTATCTGGTCCTTTCTGATGGTTCAAATGACGCCAAATACCATTTATGCTTTTAATTAAGGCCATAATTTAGTTATTGGTCAGATATAGTCTCTGAGGAGGCCTCTTCAATTTCCATTTTTTTACAGTGTCCCCCACTCGGCAAAGAGGTCGGTTCGGGATCCATGGGTGAGGCACTCAGCCATGTCTGAGGAATTCACTCACATTTAATTTCAATTTGCAATTAAAGAAGGGTTGTTTTATCCCATGAAATTAAAGAAAAGGCTGCAATGTGTCCTACACTCTACTACTGGTTATAAAGCTTTGTAACATTTACAAAGTTGCTAATGGGAGTATATTTGTTCCAACCTTCCAATGGGAGGAGGGAAAGCATGATCAGACCTATTTATTTAAGACAAAGAAGTACTGTAAATGTGAGTAAGAATTGGCATCAACAAATCATTTTGGGAGTGAAGACATTAACATTGTTCCCCAGTGAACAGAAATATAATTACATGTATATATATATCACTAGCTGCTGCTAGGGAGGTTTGAATATAGTCTTAAGTTTGCAGGAGGGTTTTTAATGCCACCAAGATGGATTTCATTGGAAATCTAAGGACACATTGTTAAATTGTTTTAGCTGCAGGAGGAAATGGGATTCGGGTGAAATGTGGTTTTAATTTTGAGAAACATAATGCTATGCCTTAATCCTTGTGTGGGCAGACTAGATGGGTGCTGTGGTGAACCATTTCTCAAGAGCAAGACTCTGTGAAACCAAAAGTCACCAAACTGGAGCTAAGCTCTTCAAATGTTTTGTACCTGTGCCATCATTTTGGAAAAAAAAAGAAACCTCATGTGAATAAAGTTTGGTTTTTATGTGTAAAGCCTGAGGTGCTGTAAGACTTAAGTCATGTGACAAGTGTGAAAAGTCACATGATTGGATCAGTTTACTTCCTGCTTGCACCTCTGGAAGAAGATGGGCTCTTCTCATTTCTCTATTTTGTGCCTCATCGTCTCCTCTCTCCTCCGTCCTCCTGCCTGTGACCCGGAAATCAATCTCAGCGCGTCATGTTTAAGGACTTCCCAATTCCTAAAATGCATCTCGAGGAGAGAGGAGCAAGGATGCACAGGTATATCCTTTGGGTAAGTATTTTTGGCACCCATTACATCTAAAGGGGGTGTGACATATAGCTGCAATATATAAACCATTTGTAGTGCTTCACTCAATAAAATATATAAAGGCTATTTATATATATATATATATGTGTGTGTGCTTGTGTGTGTTAACATAGTAACAAAACAATGAACAGATGATGCAGCTGTGTCACATTTAACTGTGGTCGCTTTAAAATGACGGCTCCAAAGCAAGGATGTCTCATTTTGTTCAATGCCTGTTGCCTTGACTCCTCTCTCCTTGTGTCTCTTCCTCACCTCTTCTGCTCGTATCTCAGGTGGGAGGGACTAAGACGCGAGGAGAGGAGGTGAGGGAAGGAATTGAGGATGTATAAACTGAGTAATGAGAAGAGGGCAATGTCTTCCTCAGAAGTCTCACACAAAAAGAAGTAAAACACCTAAATTAACAGATGGAATTATTATATTTTGTACATATATTCTTTAAATGGTTTATTACTGGTATACTACACAGTGTTTCAACTGAAAACACAGGTTTTGGCTGCTAATCCTTTTTTTCTTTTGTTTACACAGTTTAAAACTACTTGAAAGAAAGAAACAATTGAAAGTGACTGTGATAGTGATGGCTCAGATAGGGAGTACCAGGGTGAAATGGGCCATTTGCCAGATAGACTATGAATGGCGATGCAGAGGTGAACTATCTGGAGGATGAGGCCGATGTTCATGAGAACCAATTGGTGAAACCACCCCCCCACACACACACAAACTCATCACCACTGCCATATCTTGGCAAGTCTCCCACAGAGACCAGCCAAAAGGAGAGATGCCCTGAGGAAAACGAGACTGCACAACGCCACAAAAAACAAAACAAATCTCCTCAAAATATGGCAAAATAGGGACAGGTTTTCTAAAAGATCAAAACGACCAGCCGTGTCCCAGATTCCAGATTTCATGACCTATAGTCCAACTGCAGCAGATTGCATAAAGCAAACTAAACCTGCTCCAGTCAATTTATTCCTATTAATGGCCTCCCCGTCATCCATTAATTCCTGATAACGGACAACTCGTCAGGCATTATCCCTTACATGTTGGGTTCTACATGGTGTATGGTTTCCATATCCTGGCTTCTGTTTGTCATAAATGAATGAGCCTACCTCAGATGAGTTTGCCGGCAATGTTTGTATTACAGTTCAAACATTGTATTACATGGAAAATAGTAATAAAGTTGTTAAGTAAATTCTAACAGAATGTCATTCTTATATGTTGCATATGCTACTTTTATTTTAAGATTTTAAATGTGTAAATAGGTCTAATTGATGAATTGGTATGAATTCTGACTATGCTGTTTCCCACCGGTCACTATTGTGACGAAGTATAAAACCAAATATTTCACTTAATTAACCAACATAAAACCAAAAATTGTAAGAAAAGATTTGGGATTAAACGGATTAATGCTGTCTAAAATATGATTTCATTGCTTTGCAGACTGTCTTTTTTCCAACATGTCTGCTTTTCATATTTAGATTTATAATGAAATATGCCTTTAGTTCAACCAGTGCAAGGCAAACTTGCCTTGTGCCTGTTGACTGATCAGAAGAGCTACTGTCTCAGCTATTATAATGAGGACATTAAACTGTCACTTCACATGAGCTGTGGCACTCAGTTCATGGCAAACGACTTCATTATGACTGTGGGATACATTTGATGACAGACGTTATGACATTTAACCTTTGACTCTTGTGCCATTTTACTGTACTGTGGTGTAATATATGTCAGAAATGATGTTTACTTTATCTTGGGGAGGAGGGAGGCTCAAGGTGTAGAGCTCAGTGGAAAAGTGTTTGTCTCTCTCTAATTTTGTTGAATCAGGGCAGATTATTTTATAGGTTCTTATAGTTCTTTAGGGGTCCAATCAGTTTTGGAAATGTACTTGAATCTCAGGGGCAAAATACACCAAAATTGGGTACTTTTTCCTCATTTATTTGGTGTGCTACATAATATAGAATGAAAATTTCAGCTGTGAAAAGTCAGAAGCTGGGATTTGGTCCGGCTACTTTTACAGCCATGACTCAACTAGCATGTGGAATCTCCTCTGTCTTTTGAGATGGTGATATTTAATGATATTACACAGCTTTGGTTTCACTTCCAGTGAAAGAATGCCTAAAGAATTTTGATACATGTAATATTTATACTCCGTAAACCAACTGCCTTTCCTCAGATAGATGAAAACATTTCAGTCAAAGTAAGAATTATTTGTTTTCCTAGCTAATAAATAATCCTGGAATATAATGGTTGTTGATTCTAATACTGATGTACTGAGCTGGTCTAACATCTGGTAAAGTTGCAGTCCTATGCTTGGATCCTGTGTATTTAAGTGTTTTCTCAAGGCAAATCAATATCCTATTACACAACCTGTAACTGATAAAGATGTACCAGCTTTGTGAAGGAATCTCTTTGTGGAGGGCACTGTTTTCTTCAGTCTGCAGTCTTTTCATGTTGGCCATGAGACAAAAGGCTGGGGGATACTGTCCAAGGACTTCTCATCCTGTTATTAAAAAGAACCAAAAGTCTCCGTGGATGCTGACAAATCAAGTGAAGAAGTGTTTGATGTCACCCACCAAACAACACAGTGCACGGCTTTCCTATGTATTTCCCCTGTCAAAACCAGCAGCAAGTTCCCATTAAGGATGACACAGTGTATGGCCATGGTCATGGAATATGTGCTGTGTATCACCCAGCAGGGTACTGGGATGGGGATGATAGATGAGATGGCTTACCAACACAATATACAGTAAGAGGACTTAAGGACCTAGTGATAGACACAGTATTACTGCAATCCATCATCGTGGTCATTAGTTACACCAGTGATAAATGGAGATACACTGTAAATACAATGATAAAATACATCTTATTTGCAGTGTAAACACTCATACATGCATAATGGTGGATTTATAATGCAATGGTATTCTGTGAATACCAGTCAGTGTGTGCGAGAAAGTAAATGACGATGCTAACCAGCTGCAGATCTTAATTAGACGTCCAGTGGGGATCTAAACTGGGGCAAACCTCATCATCAATGATGGGAAACAGTCTTTTAATCCTATTCATCGCTCCTGCAATTTTAGAGATACCTCGCATTATCACACATCTTTCTCTTGCACACAGGAAATTTCTTTCTTTCTCTATCTCAAACACACATAAACACACATCTCATCATTCCAACACAGCAAGGAAGACTGCAAAGGACAAGAGCTGAGGCAAACACGTCACAACACTTACAAGCAGTCCCTTCCTTTGTACAAGGATACTCAAACACTGAGTTAGTTTGAAGCTTGACTGACTCCAGTTACTGTACTTAGCAGGGGGAGAACACAAAAAAGACGTACAGCTTTTTAAAGGCTCGCCCCGAGGGCCCAAGAGGCAGATGGGGCTCAGAAGAGTGAAAATGAATGGAATCTGATAGAGTGGAAAAAGTCTAAAAAGACACTTAAAAGAGGCAGAGATGCAAAGGCGGCATCACGGGGGCGGGATGTGAGACGAAAACATCATGAAAACGCTACATTAGCTCCCTCTCTACTGCTGGTGGAGGCAGTAGCCATAATCATTTGCCATTCTAATGGCAGTAAGGTGGCGATGAGAGCTAATGCATACTGTCACAGGAAATTAAAGGGAGGGAGGCCATTTTGGGTCATAATTCCTTCAGTCCCCAACCCCTTTTTTCACGGTTCCACTTGATTGATAGTCCTCTAAATGTTGCTCTACATTTAGATGTAATCAGGACAGTCTTATCAGAAAAGATGAAAGACCTCTCTATTCTGGGTTCATTCCATTTATACTCCGCAAATGATACAGCCACTTAATTTATCAGTGCAAGATCTCAGCACTGCCACAATGGGAAAGTGGCATAATCCACATTACCAAAACTGGCAGTAAGAATGGCATCCATATGGGTGAGAATTATAACATTTATGAATAATGCAATTGGGGGTGGGGGGGTTGATTATGTCAGCAATCCGAACGCAATGCAGCAGCTCTAATTATATTTCCACTGATTTTGACATACAGTATGTTCCTCAGACTGACTGTATTGCTTTCGCAGCCTCTCTTGATCAAATGTTTCATTTTTCAGACGGTACATCAAATTCTGTTTCAACCCGAACACTCAGTGGTGTGAGGAGTTTTAACGATACAAACTCAAACAGAGAGAATGAAAGAATGAAACAAAGTGGGGTCCAGAAGAAACAACTGGAATGCTCGGGAGAATGGGAAATAAAATCTTTTACTAAGACATGAGAGAGAGTTTAAAGCTGCATTGATGACATTTTTTTTGGTCACTCCTGAAGACAGTGAACCACTGAAAACATTGCATTGATTTCATCATAATCTTGTTAAGGTGTTACAGTAAATGCATGAGCAAATTGTCTATTTACACATCCAGCAGACACAACATTAGAATTAATTTTGAGTCATGTGTCTGGCCACCTGTCAGAAGTCCAATATTCACTCTCCTTTTAGCTATTGTTTGACCTCCACCAACTCCTGAAACAAATATCTGACTCTTTAGCTGCTATATGCTCCACTATGTTCAGACACAAGAACTGTGTACAACTTAGCAGATGTAACAAATGTTGTGTTCATGGTCATATACTTGTTGTAACTTTTGGAATTTTGGTCCCCAGTGTCCAGATAAAAGCTGTCAGTTCCACCTCACTTCCCCTCCTCACTCGTAAATCCATTTTGCTGGGAAATTATTCAGATACCTAGTCTATCACTCTTCTTGATGCTAAGCAGCTCTTAGATGCCTCTCTGCTCTCATTAAAGCTCCCCCTGCTGACTCTATTGCCCCCTACAAAGTCAGAAAACCTCAAATCAAAGCTCAGTCCTGTTTTAACTCTGCCGCACATCTAGTTAGGCAGGAGTGCAAGAGAGCAGAGGGTAAATGGAAAAAAGATGAACAGCATATTAAATACTATATATTTTTCTGATACTATCTTCAAACATGCCCATAGACCCAATAAATACAGTATTCAATCCTGCAGTCACAAATTGTTCTGAAGCAACACTTGATAGCCATGAATATTTCCTAAGATTCTTTTACTTAACAAAATTGACATTGCATGATCCAAGATTTTACCCCTCTCGTATGACCCGTTAGAGTTACACTCATGCTCCTTGGCTCAAATCAACTTTGAACCTATTTCTCTTTCCTCTTTGACACATATTATTTTAAATATGAAACCTTGTACATGTCCTTTGGACATTATTCCCTCACAGCTACTTAAGGTAGTGCTAGACATTATTTATTCTAGCATTTTATTAATAATAAGTAGCGCCATGGTAATTGCTATTTCCTGTCTTGTTTTAAAAAGTTTGTTTCAAAGCTTTAGTTTTTATCCTACTCTTGGAAAACTTCTCTCAACTCTCAACTCCGCTTTACTGCAGGATCCATCATCATAGAGTTTGCTGTCCTGAAGGTGACACATTATTTGATTTTGTCTTTAGACTCACTCATAAATCACACTCTTTAAATTTTTTTAGATCTTTCTGCTTCCTTCCTACTTCCTACTATTGTTATGCAGACGATACCCAGCTGTACCTACAGCTAAGACCTGGTGATCCGGGCTGTTTTAACTTCCTGCTGAACTGCCTTAAGGAGGTAAATCCTGGATGGCAAAAAGCTTTCTACAGCTAAATGTGAAAAAAACTGAGCTCCTGATCTCCTGCCCTGCACACGACTCCAATATCATAATTACCACTCTTGGGACATTGTCTTTACATGTAAATTCCCATGCAAGAAATATAGGTGTTATCTTTGATTCTGGTTTAAAATTTTCAAATCAAAGCAATCAAATCATGCCGTTAACAGCACCAGCTACTTCCCTCTAAATCATTCCTGTCAGTTAAGGTTTTGGAGACCATAGTACATGCTTTTATGTCTTTTCATCTCAACTATTACAATTCTCTCTGTGTAAGAGTGTCTCTCTTTGCTCGCCTGCAGCTGGCTTACAAAATGCAGCAGCGGGACTCCTCACTGGTACCAAGAAGAAAGAACATTTCTCTACTCTACTCATCCCCTATTCCACCTCCAGACCCTTCACATCTGCTGACCAATCACAGTTCTTAATCGGTCCATACTTCCAGTTATAATCGAAAGGTTATTGTGCATTTTCAGTTGTTGGCCCCAAAATGTGGAATAGTTTGCCACTAGATCCTCTTGTCTTGATCTTGTTTCTTTTCTTTAGCCTGTTGAGAGTCGTCATGATGACATAACTGGTCATTAAGATTTTAGCCAAAATAATTGATTCTTACATTTTTATACATTTGTTGATTGATTTTCATAATTATATTTGTGTATTATCTTTCTGTACAGTACTTTCATCAACATTTGTTTTTTTGAATCTCCTCTATGAATAAATCGACCTGACCTAACTAAAAGTACTAAAAAGTACAGTAAGACCAAAACAGCAATAATTCTATAGCCAGCTAAAAGTATAATTTGTGGCAAACACAAAATTGTTAAAACTGAGACAAAGTAACAGTGGCAATATATCCTGAAAGATAATACTAGTCAACACAGTAGTTATCTAATGGTGAGGTTACCTTGGCTGCCCAACAACCAGTCAATTTGTTGCATTTTAGATGTCATCATCTGATGACTCTCTACAAACCAGGCTCCTAAATGACTGTGGCGATCTATGTTTGGACCACAATATTGTTCATGTTACATCAGTGGTTTAACGTAAGTGAAAAATGTAACATGTACTTTCCCTCAACTGCCACCAAACCTGCAAGCAATTACTGAGGGCACAAAAACACATATAAGGCAGTGCAACACACAGGAATGTCTGTCTAAAATGGAAATAAACAAAGACTTGAATGAACCAACCAACTACGTGTTCAGACAATGCAAGGTGAATTTTAGATGTGTCACAATTGCATACAAAGTCAATGGAAAGACCCAGGTGGTAGAAACTGAGGCAAGGATGCATACACTTGAGTTTAAAATGTTTCAACTTGAGAAAAACATTTACTCTTATCCTCAAGCTTAATGAATCAACTTCATAAGCTTAAAGGCAAGAGGAAAAAGGAAAGACTCTTGGGAAATAAAAGAACCACAGGTTTGGACTATAGCGGCTAGTTTGTTTGGAATAAAAGGGGTACATGCATCCTTTGAACTTGAAAAAAATATGCCTTTTTTAATCTCATAATAAAATATCTTTTCTCACCAAATGCCCCAGCATGCATATCAAGGCAGCAAAAAGACTAACAGCAGTCTCAATAGTAATTAATCTTTGCTATCAAGAGGATTTACTTGGCAGTTTGTGTTCTGTCACTGAAAATAGTCTCATCAACAAAGATTTGCAAGCTTCTCCCACTGCCAGTGAAGCAGTTCAGACAGCTGAAATGGCAGCAAAGCTTCCTAAATTGAAATAGTTGTATCTGATGGAGAAAAGTAGATCCTTCTTTTTCCGCTATTCCCCACACACAGTGCCCTGGAGGGTGGGAACAGGTAAACAGCAGCACGGAGACCACTCAAATCGAAGAGCAGGATCTGTAATCATCTAACTGATAAATTACTTCACAGGTCTCTGTAGGTATCATTCTGCAGGAGGTTATGTCCTCTAGCATGGAAAGAACATTGTGCATTTTTGAGATGTGATTCCATAAAATTACCTGCACACTGCTGAAAGAATAATTATACACCCATGGCGATATTCTTTAATTTATTTATACCTGATGCTCTCATGGTACAAGAACAGCTCACAGTAACAAGGCAGATGAGGCTTTGATAATTGTTGGCCTAGACCTGTGTAGGCTCAGTCATTTTCTGTGCAGTTTTTATGGCTTTATGAAGATACAGATATAGACATTCATCGTGCCCAGAGGATGAATCCTCGTGCATTTTGGTGATCATTTGATTTGTATCTGGCATCACCAGCACATCAAAGTTCCCACTCATCCAGTGAAATATCTTTGAAATATATTTTTGAGTTGGATTGACAGAACATTTTGTACAGGCATTAATGATGATGATGATGATGAATCCTACTGACCACCATAAGGCTGACATTTGTGATTTCGAGAGAAATGTCTACTACTAATGGATAGAGTTCCATGAAATTTCATACAGACATTTATGGCCCCCTTAGGATGAATTGTAATAAATCTTGAGATTACTTAACTTTTCATCCAGAGCCATCATCAGGTAAAAATTTAAATTTGTCCAAGACTTCAGGTTTATGACAAAATACCTGCAAAACTAATGACATTCCCATCAGCCTCAGTTGTACTTTGTGTTTGCTGTGAGTATTCTGTATGCATTCTAATGGACTAAATTAAAATTATTAATATGGTACACACCAGGGACACCTGATTAATTTCAGAAGTATGGGGCCAAACGCTGTGTGTGTGTGTGTGTGTGTGTGTGTGTGTGTGTGTAGCACTAGATCGACTGCCGGAGACTCTTACTAAACTTTAGCGGAGTTACTATAGCTTGTGTGCACCACAGAATGGCAGTATATTTCCAAACACAAAGCCGCTAATTAGTGCTTGTGGGATTAGATATAAGCTTTTTTGTTCAATTACCCAAAACTACAAGTTTACAGGACAGTAACACTTCTGCGGCTGAGTAACAGCAAGCAGGCAATAGGGGCATTTGTGGGGATACAATGATTCGTGACTTAAAAAGTGGGAGGCCTTGGTACACACTATGTCAGCTAAATATTAGCATGTTAGCATTGTCATGTTACCATGCTGATGTTAGCATTTAGCTCAAAGTGCTGCTTTGCCGAAGACTCTTTGCCTTGTTGTTACTTTACATATTGAGTGAAACTGCTTTCACATCAGCTTAAATCTGGCAGGAGAATTTGTGTGATAATTTATGAAATATGCTTTAGTCAACTAATCCTCAGGACAACCATATATACTGGAACGCTTCTGCACAGCTGCAGAGAGCTCTGCAGAGCTATTCCATGGGTTACCAACCCTTTTTCTGGATAATGTACTGTGGTGAGCACTTTTATATCAATATACCATATATAACGGATTTAATTGTTAACAGATTTTTTTGTGTGGCTGTACACAAACATAGCACATGAGGACTGTGGAGGCGACTGCATCCTTTATAGATGGCTGTGGCTGATTGGTTGATTAACCCTCCTGTGGCCAAACTGTCCCTGCAGGATGTTAACCTTGAATCACTGAGCTGTTTCTAACATTGGTTGGACTGCCCGGTGGGACTCATGTTCATGTGATTTAAGGTGATATATATTTACTCTCTGTGTGTGATTACTTTAAGTTTATTGTATGAATTGAACAGTCAAGTGTTCACACCATGTAATGAAATGTGTAATTCAAACTCTGGTATGGTTGCGGACTAAAGAAAAAGTTCTGGCCTTTGTTATGGTGTGATCTTGTGTTTTCTATGCAACAAATACAACTCATTAAAGTGGGGTTTACAATCCCTACAGAAAGCTAAGGGTGCTGTGCATGGATCAATGCACTGATGAGAATGAGACTGGAGTGTGAAAAACATTATACACAGATTTACACTTTTTATTAACCTTTATTTACCTGGGATGGATTCACTGACCATGATTAAATGCCCTGCTCCACACTGTACCTGTTACATATAATCAGACCTTTACCACCACTGCTCACCATGGCAAGCTGACAACACACTGCTGCCCAAACATTAATACTGTAACTAATGTAAACCGCAGCCAATTAAGCAACGGCACAGACACCATCAGACTATGCTAAATCATTAATGTTAGTACAAAATATGCCAGCACAGCATAACTGAATGAAGCTATATATTCTAACATACAGTGGTTATAGATATAGTAGCTACCAACAACTGGAAACTGTCCATTAATCCAGTTGCCTTTACTGTAAGACATTTTATTTCTTCAACTACAAATGTAAGCCACAAATGATTGGATGACAAGTGTTATTGGAAAAAAAGTCATTTTGCCTGATCAATCATTTCATCCTACAAATAAACACTGGCAGTGACAGTTGAACTGAAGTTTTGCTCTTCCTTTCTTTCCTTTACATTTATTCTTAAAAATGCCTCATACAGAGGGAGTTTTTTGGTTTAGTCATTCACTCATATGCCATCCAAATCCACTCACTGACTCATCATCATCATCATCATCATCATCATCATCATCATCATCATCATCATCATCATCATCATCATAAAGTCAAGTTTGTGAGGTGAATAAATGCGCTATAGAAGACCAGACTCATTTGTTTCCATGGAAATGAATACAATTCTTAACCCATTTTCTTATATAAAACCAGCCAAACCACCCTACATCAGCACAATGACAGTGTGTTCTTTACCTTGGAAACCATGGTTTGAGAAAAAAAAAGAAAATTAGCTCAAGGTCCACTTACTGGCTTTCCCAGAGCTTTCTACTACATTCTACAGTCTTCCTCAGCAGACTGAGCTTGCACAATTGTCATGGAGACAGCTCTATGGACATCACTTAAGTGTGGAACGTGATAACAGGTGGTTGTTTATGGGGGAGAAATCCTAACCAATGTATCTGCTCAAAGATAGTCTATCTGTTCACATCTGATGCTAAAGATCATCTTTGGACAGAAATATGATTGAAAGCTCTTGAAATGCTAGTAACCAGAAACTTGAATTCATTTTTTATACATCAAAAATGAAAAGGAAAAACAATAGATGCCATTAAAAATCAGTACAGAAATTATGTACTGTAGGCTCCAGATTGGATGTTTTGCTTTAGTTTAATGGTTTTGTTTTACATTATTTCATCCATATTACAATGAATATGGATAATCTTCTTAGTCTGCTGAAGTCTGCATCCCAGGCCACTTGAGCCCAATTGTGGATGTGTGGATCTGAACAACTCTTGACACTGGGGGACTTCCTGGGAAGTCTGCAAGTGTGAGAAAATCTGTACATTTTTACTCAACCCTCCTCATATTTTCCATCACTCTCCACTGTTGACTAATAAAAACATTTAAAATCAGCTATAAACATATGACATGGCACCACACCAAGAAAAACGGTCAGCTGGGAAAACCAATCTCCAAGTTAAAATGTGCTGTTCTACTACAACAGTGGCTCAGTCAGGGTTCATCTACCCTGCACTCTGCGGCCAGGGCTGTGATATTGACTGGGTCATTGACTGATATTTCACACAAGATCAGGTATTACGTTTCCATGATATGAGTGCAGGCAGATTCCCCAGTGGCTTGGACATGCTGAGTAGACTCTATAAGATCCATGGCATAAGCGTTGCGCTGCAGTGCTATGATTTAGTGTGAGTTGCTCCTTGTACAAAGAGAAATGGAGATTCTCTAAATTTGTCCTTTCTCTCTGTCAAGTGTGGGTCCAATCAATTTCAATTTTCCCACAATTTGACTTATATTCAGGTTGCAATTTAGAAGAGTCAGTGCAACAATCAAGCAAACTCATTACTAGTTTAGGCACTAGTTTTCAATGCTAAATGAATAACTGTCCTTGAACGTCAAAAGAAAAAAGGATTGCATTTACTGTAAAGTTTAACTCAAACTGAAGACAATAAACAGGACCAGAATATTGTTCTAAGTCACAGGCCGTCAGTGGAGCAAAGGGTGTGTCAGCTGCTCTGTTCACAAATGCATTCATATTATCATAACATAAATGATAAATGTAGCGATATATTGCTCATAAAATTGTGATTAATTAGATGCCGACTAGATTCAACATCATTAAAAGCTGTCATTAAATTCTAATTAGTTCTACATGAAGTAACAAAAGACCTGGTTACTTCAATCATACATATTTATTAGGCTCAACTTGGAGAAACTGTGAGATACATAAACACACTGGAGAGATAATTGCCTGGGAAAAAAAAATGCACCCACTGTTGAACACTGACTCACACAAACAATACTACATAATAATTAGAGGGAACATGTCGCTTCTGTGGTGATAAACAACTCTGAGATTGTATATCTGATTTAAAAAATCGAATTAAGTTAAAGTGATCCACTGTGTGGCTGTGTGTGTCACACTACAGGCTTTTTCTCTCCAAAACCTGACTGCTTACTGATTGGGTTGCCAGTTACAGATTTAAGGGCTTCGGATAATGTCTTTAGGGACAGAGAATGGCTTTAAAGCAACTTTGAACTGATCCATTGACTATTGGATTATTAACCTACGAGTACTGACAATCATTGACAATCTGTACAGTTCTGAATCAACAGGGCTTAGGACAATTATTCTCCTGTGACTCACAGGTTTCCAGAGAAGATGGATGAGGTTATGTAAATTGAGGCTTATTCTGGTGAGGTAAGTCAAAGGTTTTTAAAGCCTGCTTTACTCAGGGGAAGACTTCCCTCTACAACATCTACCTGCTAATGTTTGAGCCCTGTGCCTATTATAGGAAGCACTAAAAATTATAGTTTTAGTGATAATTTGAAAATGCCAATTAATTAACTAAATTCATCTTAAAATGAAGAAATCACATATCTACTGTGTTTTATAGTTTTAAAGTGCAGCTTTTTTTTAACCACTGAAGACCAAGTAAAGCTGAAGTTGATTAATTTTGCAGGTATTTGTGTTGGACTCTGCAGTGCAGTCTGCATTAAATTAAAAATAGACAGCACAGAGTAACAACACAGGGTAATAAGAACAAATCTGACACTAGCACACATTGTGAAGGCATCAAACATAAAAAAGATCTGAAAAATGTGCTTACCAAATTTCAAACGTCTGTTCAAAGAAATTGTTCCAATCCATCTGGTAGATTTTAGATTTAGACTTTAAAAACATAATTGAAACAACTGAACTGAAAAAGTTAATTTCAATTAGTGTCACTCACTATTAGTCCTAGTCAGTCCTTAGTTAACAGCTAAAAAGATGACTGCAACTGCAGTGAGTGAACATAAATGCATCAGCTGCAAGGGCTTAAAGGCTTCAGCATTGTCAACCAAAAAACACAAGGACAAAATAGTTTGATCATTTCAGTATTTACTGTGCTGATATATTACCTCTTCATCCTCATTAAGCATATTGAGAACATGTGATACTCAATGCCAAACCAGAGACCTGCAATTCCTATTAGTTTTTATGAGTTCAATAAATATAATCGCTCAATAAACTTCATAGATTATGTAACGTCCATTTTACTGGCACTGTGGCATTCGGGATTGTGGGACTCCCACCGAAGCGACAAACTAACTTTTATCATTATGGCCACCTTTAGATTTGTTATCGAGCGTTTCACAAGCCATGCAATCATCTTTTAATAGCAAGCCTATGTGGAAAGCACATTGTAGGAGCCTTATGGGATTGTGCTGATTGTCCCACCCCTGGTCTACAGGTTATTGACTACAGCCACAGACAACCTACGATCAATACACGAGAGCACTACAGCTATTGCCGCAGCCGGTGCAATTTCATTGATCCTCATTGCATTCCACAAAAGGTTACAGAGTTCTGAGGCAACTGGCAAGGCTGCAGCGCAAAGGCAATTTCAATGAGTCGGAGTGTCATGAGTGAATGGTTGGTGCTGTTTGTTATTTTCATTTTTCAAAGTCTCTTTTGTTGACAAAATCAAACAATTGCACTGCAGATATGCTCTCTATACTGCTTTGGAGGTAACCACTTGATGTGGAGACAAAGTAATGTAGGATGAAAAAGGGTTTTTTCTTCTGTAGATTCTATTCACACCTCATTTTCACCTTACTGTAAGGAAGACCTTTTGTGTATTTCACAGTTAGTTTCTTTTTCTTTTTTTTTAACTGCTGCCAGATGTAACAGCATGGGATAAATACATACCAAATACCAACAATTTCCAATTCAGAGGTCAAGTACGACACATTTTCTGGCTGTTACTGGTTCATGTCATAGCGAGCATTGTGTTCCTCAACAGCATAACGAGTGTGTTTCTTATTGTACACCACACGGCTGGAAACCTGCCTGTGATGTGAACCGTGGTGCTTGTCACTGGGCATCAGAAAATGGTCCACTCATCGGAAACAAAGAAGACACAGATGCTGCAACCACACAGTACATGCCCTCCTCTGCCTTGATGCATATTCAGTACATGCAGATTGTGGAATGGCTCTAATGTAGGCTGGCACATCAGCCTTGCAATAAAGGGAACATGTACATACATTTCTGTCACAGCATAAAAGCCTTTTGCTGTACCTGAAAGGCAAGATGTGTATTTATATCATCTGCCGCAAGGGCTTCTGCATTTTGGTGACCATCACTGCTGACAGCTTTTTGATGGCCACATGTATGGGTCATACAAAAATTATGAACTCAAAGTAAAGAGCTAAAGTGCTTCTGCTGGAAGTGGGAGTATTTCATTGCATTTCAGTTCAGGCTTGTTTCAGCAACAGCAAAAAGTCCCCCAAATTAAACAACTACATGCCCCCCAGAATGACACATACAAGCGTTTTCTGATCAATCAGAAATCAGGATTTTATATATTTCACACAGACAACCTACTTTGCGTCCACTGCTTGCTTTAAAACTTTTCACCGATGTATGAAACTGCTAATACGATGTATGTCTGTATTTGCAGCGCATTTTCTAAATAGTGCACATTGGCAAATTGATGAAGATGCTTTCTTAGTTTGCTTGTGTTTTGTCTATTTGCATGTATTTTCTTAAGTTGCCATACGTTGAGCTCTCAGAGCCACTGTATCAATGGTCTTAAAGATACACACTGTCTGGGTGAGAAACCCTGAATGTAAACAAATCTTTACACTTTAAATTCCCTTTTACCATTTTGTAGCTGATGAAGCACACCAATGGAAAGTGAGCTAAAACTCTAAATCCACCAGTTATACTCTTAAAGAACCAGGTGTAGAGAAACAGCAAATGACTGTCTTTTATGGATCTTCAGAAGTTTGCAGATTGGTGGTGCCATTGAATCGCGCATTGCCAAGGAGAAGGCAAATCCAGTGCTAATCCACAGCTGATGGAGGGCAGGATGATCTGTGTCTGCTTGGCTCGTTGTGGACTCAGGTGTTTGAGGCCTGAGCAGCTGTTCCAGGGCCAGCTCCACGTTCAGCAGCGCTGCATGGACGTCGCTCTCCAGCTGAGCCGAGGCCTGTTGTCTGTGCTATATTTAATACCTCAGTGAGTAATTAATAAGGTTCTATTAATAACAATGGGAGCTGTAAAAGATCCCTTTTCTTCACTGTTCCCTACTGCAGCTTTTGGCACAGCCCAACAGTCCAACCCACCGCCGTTATTAAGTCAATAGCTGTCACAGAGCCGCTGGGATGAAGACTCCCATTCTATTTCGTGGACTGTGTTAAATTCAGCCTCATTATTAGAAGTGATATAGCAGTAACTAAAAAGGTGGTTAAAGTTTAACCTCTAGCCAGTGACAACTAGAGGACAAATAAGTACCATTGTAAACAAATGGCCATTATACAGTAGCTTAGTTTACCCACCACTAAATTCACTCATTCATTCATTTGTAGCACATACAGAATACAGACATATATTTACCGTACATTAAGGCCGTGATCTGTTCTAATTCAAAAATTATGTAATGTAATTTGGTACAAATAGTAGTAAAAAAAAAACACACTACTATCTAATGCGAAGAAAAACTGAGACAGAGGATGAAGGTTTTTGTGTCTAATTCTGCCCATATGAGTTTGGAGAGTCTTAAACAAACAGCTATAACATATAGCTTTAACATATTTACATAGATATACTGCATATTTGGATATCTTCTTGCATTGTGTAAAGATAGTGGAAGGAGAAAGATTGAGTGTGTACTTCATTTTTCAGTTTTGACCTCAGTTTTTACCTTTTATCCAGTGTTAACTGATGTTGTTGTGAGGGGTGGGTTTATTTCCTGCATGCTTAATAGAGGTGGTTGTTGTACTCCCACTCGGTGTTCGTCTATGCATGTAAATCCCTTCAATAATGGCCTGAGGGGTGAATAAAGTTTGACTACTGGAAAGTCAGAGGAGAATGTCTTTGTCTGATCTGGTCTGTAAAGAAATGTGGCATGAAAATGTTCAGATTATAGACGCAGTGGATTTATTTTTAATATAATAATTCAGGACATCTTGATAGTCCAGATGCAGAAAATCCCATATGATATTTCAGCTGAAGGTCTCCTCAGACCAGGTAAACACAAGGACATTAAATATTAAATAAAAGGTCTTGGACTCCCCATGGGAGGTTATATTCTTTGTCATTGCTGTATTATCTCTCCCATGCTTCCTTCAGATCTCCCAGTGTTCTCTAAGCTCTGTACAAGTGGTAAATGTCATTGCTTAGGTTCAGGTGACTTGCTGCACTTGACCTTTAGTGACCCATTAAGGAGCCCTTGAGATGGAGAGGAAGTCATCCAGGTTGCGGTTTTTAACTGAGTGAGCTTGACTGAGTCCTGATATTCTCCGGCTTCATTTTGACAAGACTGGACGTGCTATGATTCATAGGCCAACATTCCCTGAGGGCTAAATAATGGTGACCGAAAACCACAAGGGCAGGTATCATACAATAGAAAACTGCTGGTGGGGTTTAAGTGAAAATGGATTTAGAAATGACATCCATTAAAAATAGATCCTTATCTGGTAGATGGATTACATTCGGACATTACAGTGACTTATTCTGATATGTCTTCATTTATTTTGAGTAGGCAGCGATCGTGGAATTTAAATGCCATTGACAGTTGCCAAGTGCCGGTACAACATTTTACAAATGTGAATAGCAGGAAATGAGTGTGGGCTGAGAGAGCTATTGAATGGTGATGCTGCAGTGACAGTTATTTCTGCCCAAGCAATGACTGCCCACTATCCTGGCACTGTGAAGCCAAATCAGTAAGCTGGCCTCGGGCTGCACAGCACTGTTGTTGCCATGGTGAACAGATTATCTCTGTACAAAAAAAAGCTTCCACTCTCCTGACTTTGTGCACACCCCTGTTGCCGGCCATGGACAGTTGTTTTAGATGGTAACCTTTAAGTGCATCATTTCTCCTTTCCATCCTTTCCTGCTGCAAATCTGAAAAGTAAGTGGCACAAACAATAGACAATATTCTGAAGTTGCAAATAAACACTCAAGAAAGATAATTAGAGCAGATTAGAATTCAAACCCACCGTGATGTAAGATAAACAGCTATTGCTTTATTAACGTTCAAAAAGCTACAGCTCCTATGAAAGTTTACTAGTGCAGCAACACACAACCCATGTTCTCTGCTGTCCAAAACATGTCTACGTCCCTTCATTCCTCCCTGTCCTACTATTGTTTCAGTCATGTCTAGCTGTGGCCTCCATCACACCAGATTCAGCTCAACTAATTCAGATTTCAAATCATCAAAAAGCGGTAAAGATGTGAGAGCTTATTATCCTCTGAAGCTGACCGCAAACCAATGAAAAATTCACCTGCTTTGTCTCCCACTACAGCTGAAAGACTGGTCTGTGAGTTGTGGTTTCATACAGTGCTTTAATTATTAATATATAAATTGATTGGTTGATCAGGTAATAATTAACCGTCATAATCAATTCAATATTTTAACTACTTCAAATACAGTATCAGATAAAAACAACATTTGTAGGTTCCAGCTTCTCCAATGTGAGGATTTGCAGTTTTTCTCAATATGATATAATAAACGGATATCTTGGAGAAATCTTGGGTTATTCAGACAAAATATAGCTTACTAGAAGACTTGAGCTTTTAGAACTTGAGGGATGCAACTTTTGCATTTTGTCATCTTATATTCCTCCTCTTCCAAGGAACTTAAACATTTGAGCCTACTCAAGTGGAATGGATTATTATGTGAATACAGAATATGTACAAAGTTGATATGTGGCTCTGACCTTGTCACTGTCTGAATGGATACACCAGGCTCAGTACAGCCAGGGTTGGGGAATGGGGATTATGCATCGGAGCTGTTTCTTGATGAACAAAAGTTCTATCTATCCACCCAGCCTACTTAAAGTGGTTGTTAAATAAGCAGGATCTGAGTTGTGTGTTCCACAATTATAATGGATGCCTCCACATTACCAGTCAAAGTCGTGGAACATACCTTATCAGGTGGTATCCCTGATATAATTGCAAACAGAACTACAGTTTCAGTTTCAACACACCTGATAGACAGTAAAGTAGGATTATTTGAACATTAACTGTTAAGAAAACAGTGTCTACTTCCTGCATGAATTGTGGACACAAACAGAGCAGCAGCATTTAATAGCATCCGTTGACCTTTTATATGCTCCTGCTGACCTTTTTTGAAACTGTGCTTACATGGATAACAAGTCTCTGGGGTCCAGTATCTTAATATAACATTATATTCTCACTTAAAGTGCAGTTGAAATGGTGACCAGAGCAGCTAAAATGTATGCACAACGAGATTCATTATAAACTGTTTACAATTCCTCGCTGTGAACATTTTTATGCATTCAATGATCTTTTCAAAATTAAGTTATTGCATAATTTCATGGTCTTAAACTTATCAAACCTCGTTATACACAGTCAAAACTCTGTACTGGAAGCTACATTTCACCATCTTACAGAAGTTGAACATTTTAATTTAATTTATGATGTCATTAAATTTTCAAACATTAAACTTATTTATAACATCTTACGTGCCCTGTCTGCCAAAGCTCATAGAAACATAATCTAAGCTCTTAAGATTTTTGGCTCAATTACTACAGTATAGCTGTATCTGTGGGGAATTCAAAAGTCCTAATCGCTAAACCTTCCAGACAGCCTTTCCTCAGTTCCTTACCCCATCACATATAAACTGATTTACTTGGAATCATTTAAAATACAAATTTAAAAAGTTTCCTTGAAGTAACTAGTAATATCTGTGAGTGGCACTGCCCCTTCCCATATTTCATTGTACTTTAATTGTATTGCATCTCCTTATAGTCAAAATCCATTATAACAAAACTGCAAATTAGCTTCTGCTATGATATTATGAATTGCTTTGTTTTGCTTACAATGCTTTTGTTCAGTATCTGCTGCTTTTCAAATAAACAAATAAGAAATTATTCCAACCTGACTGTCAGCCAGCATTTTAACTCAGCACACCTTCTCCCTCCCCAACAAAAACAGTGTGCTTACATTCAACCCTCAGACCTGTTAAAGGTTCAATGTGTAAGAACTGGTCAGAATTTTAATTTTAAACATTCCAAAATTAACTAAAATTATCAACAGAATGTGAAGAAATAAGAGTTTTGATGTTATGTCAAAGACCTATATGTTTTGTGTTGCACGGATATCTATTGAAGTTAGCAAGCTAACCAGCTAGCTCCGGCCCAGTCCGGCACGAACTGTCTCGTAATACCACTTTGTACCTCAGGGACAATAGTGAGGCACTGTAGCATCCAGTCTGCCCTGAGTCCAATATGAGAGAAAGAAGAAGTAGCACTGCCCTGAGTCACCGGCAGTTATGGCAGAGCCAGGCTGAATGCTGTTGTGATTTTTGCTGTAGGACTGTTAATATGTCACTTTATTAAGTTTCAATATTTTTTCAGGCTAGAAAGTAACCATGTACGGGGTCCCAGCTGTGTGTTCTGCAGAGTAGTGATGACGCACTTCCTTGTGGTCTTCGCTTGTTAGATAACATTCGCTACGTTAACTGGTTAACTAATCTAACTTAAGAATATTGTCCTTTACATGATGCCATGAGTTATGGAAAGAATTTATCAGTTTTCCAGGTTCTAGCATACATGCTACAGCTAAGTGCTGCGCTGCCATAACATTCCTGGTGGAATTCTAGAATTATTGGCATGTTGGAGTAAGTGGATCATTAAACTATTTTATAATTATTTAGGTTGTAGCATATTGTAGCTTATTCATATTCCTTGTATATATAGTATATATGTAACAAATTTTTCATATGTATATATATATATATATATATATATATATATATATATATATATATATATAAAGTAGTGTATGTATATATATTGTATGTACATAGTTATCTTACACTCCTTACACAAACAGATATGAAATACTTACATTTTAAGTTTGACATTTAAATTAGATGTGGACCTCTTTCTCTACACAAACAATCGCACAGGCAAAATTTGCTCATTTAAATGGTAATGTGCAGCGCAAACACACGGCACGACCATACAGATATACAGCCATCATAATATGTGACATCATCTGTAAACACAGACACCGAGTCGATCTGGCAGGCTAAACTGATCTGATACCTACACTGGCTGCTGCTTCAAATAGGGGAGACATCAGTTGGTTACATCTATAGACTGTAAAAAAATATGGATGTAGCCACTGTGACATCACCCATCGGTTTCTGCAGAGTGATTTTGAAGCTCAAAGTGGGCGGTTCCAGCCGCTGACATCTCGGCAGCGCCTCACTCCGCCTAACTCCCGGCTAATCCAAAATGGACAAAGAGGTGGAGCTGAATGAAGCCTGGTTGCTGAAATAACCTGTCACTCAAAGCAGCCACATCCTTAATTATGCATAACTTTAAGGCTTAATAAAATTTAAACGGGTGAGTTATAAAAAAATTCCCCCCCATGTGCAGTTGTCATGAAAGGGGAAATTAGCTATAGAGATCATATCCCTTTTTGTACCAGACTGTAAACATCTTTATTTCTGTTGTAAAGTTAAATTTTAAATTAAATTTTTTCATTTTAACATGGGGATCTATGGGGATTGACTTGCTTTTGAAGCCAGCCTCAAGTGGCCATTCGAGGAACTGCAGTTTTTGGCACTTTCACATTGGCTTCATTTTTCAGCTCTGGAGGTTGCTGCTTGGTTATATCATCTGATCTGACAAACTGCACTGGGTTGCACAAACTATGTGAAAGCTGGCATGAGCCATTTGGCATCGTAGCACATTGTAGTAAGCTGGATTGATATTGAAATATCATATTAATAAATTAGGTTTCTACTGGATTACTGTGTTGCAAAATGGTATGCAGTTAATGAAAAAATTATGCTGTGCGGCAGAAAAAGTGCTGTTTTACCATTAGTGAGTTCTGAGACATTTTATGATTTACACCTACCTTCAGGGCATGCGTGTAACTATTTAGTTGTTACTTAAGAGTCATGTTGTAACTTATCTCCGTGCTGCAACTGCTTTCTGATCTGTGCAGCTCTTTTGTAATTTACCATTGTCTCTAATGTCTCTGTAGCATGTTGATAGCTTGACAATGGCATAGCACCAATTCACTTTAAACAGTAAGCTTTAGACCATATTCAGTGAGTGATAATGGTGGTGGGGTAATGTGTTTGGGGGGAAGGGAGGGGATGATATGCTGCCCCCTATTTGTTTGGATCAGGTGGCCAATTCTCACACATTGATCCTTCAAAGTACAACACTAAGGGAACAACCACAGCCTCCTGTTGATGACCTGTGTTATCTAACCTTATATTATAAATCCAAAAACACTGTGGGCCCTATCTTACGCCCGGCGCAAAGCAGCGCCAAGCAAGTGTCTTTGTTATTTTAAGACCGACGCAGTTATCATTTTGAGCAATAGACGAGCAATACACGTTGGTATTTAAACAGACGGACAACAACGGATCAGACATAGATTGACTTTCCTGCTGCATCAATACATGATGACATGAGGAACACATGAGGAAATAAATGAGGTGAAAACAATGATTAAACTAACAAAGAAATAAATCTGCACAGCTTCTAGCTGCTGCCAGCAGCAGGATCAGCACCTTGGAGAGCTGATCAAGTCCTGATGACTGTGTTGATGATTCTTTACATGATTAAAATTAATGATTTAATTTTTGAACAATATTTAACAAATAAAACAAACAAACAAACATTTTTGAGAGTACAGTGATCAGGTTTCCATACTTTCAGCAATGAAAACCCCACTGATTTGACCTGTTACTCCATGACTGAACAAAATATAGAAACCAAAGCTGTATTTAAAAAGATAAACCTTTTCAAAAACCAAACGAAGATAAATTTACAACAAATCAATGAACAGGATCTTAAACTGGTGGTCTGGGACTGACCACAGGAGGGTCCAGGAGCAGCAGAGGCAAGTGTGCTCGTTGCTTGTTATGCTCGTTGCTCGTTATGCTCGTTACTATGGCTTGTGCGCAAAGTGAAAGCGCACGAGCAGATCCATTCCCTCTGCAAGAAGCGCTCCTTCTTACTACTTGGCAAATGCGCCATCATAATAGCAATCCGCCAAAGTACAAGCCCACCTGGCTCTTTAAGGGAATGGGAGATGATACTGTGATTGGTTTATTGCATTTTACACCGAAAACACACCCATGATTAATTAGGAGACTATGGACAACCCCTTTGAACCATGCACCTGGCGCAGCAACCATTTTTCCACCATTAAAATAGCTAAAGTGGATTTGCACACACCCTAAACACAATTGCGCCATGCGCTTCAGACTGTGCGCTTTAGATTGTTAAAATAGGGCCCTGTATGTTTCAATAGCCAATTTCATTCTGTTTTTCTGCTTTTGACTGTAACAACATCCTTCAATTTTTGTGGATTTTGTGGAGGTGAAAATCCATTTGTAATAGTTAGACAGCTGGGATTCCTATCATCTGTGGACACCTGACGTTTTGGGCCGATTTATCCCTGATTCACCCCTCCCAACAATCAGAGGAGAAATCTGATCTGGGACCTTGGTTGGTACCAAAGTTTGGCCCAGATTATCTGGTAATGCAAACCTTCAGAACTGCTTGCAGACTCATCGGGGCCGGCCCGATAATTTCAGACAAATTTGATAATTAGGAGTTAAAATCTGTATGATTACATCATTGCTTGCCGACTGGGACCACAATAGCCAATGAGAAAGAGAAGTACAAGGAGATGGAAGTGTTAAAAGTTAATGTTAGTCCCAGAGCAGCTGGCAGTCTAGTCAAGCAGTGGTAAACATACTAGCCCTTAAAATCTCACCTCCAGTTCTCGCTGAGGAAAAGACAACCCATGTTGAACGCGTCTCCCCAACCATTTTTTCATCCAGACTCGTTTAGCCTTTTGCTTTTGTTTTTACTCACTGCAAAGCATTTTGTTTACATCTGTGTCCCCATGAGATCACATGAGATCATGTGGTGCATTGCTCCCTCTGGCTCTTAATAATCCTGTAGTGTGTGATGCGCCATTATTTGCAAAACTTGTAGTATGAGTATGTTTGAGATTAGAGAAAAGAACATCTGTGAAGTTTCTCCTTATGTGCGTAATGCAACCCAATTTCAAAATTAGGATTTTAAAACTCCTGTAGTCTGAGCCCGCAAGCAAGCTGCCCCAGATGTAGTTCCCTATGCAGTTAGCAATAATGGCTGCTACAGGCAAAAAGTTTCTGTGTTTACTTTCATTCAGACTCAGAAACAAACTTTTGAAGCAATTCATGTAAAAATCATGTTCATTTGGAAAGATGTAGAAGTCTCACCAGCTTGCCCCGATGATTGTTGTTTTGTGCAATAAACGTCTTTTTGTGAATTGCCGGAATCTCTATAACAGAGCTGGAGAGAACAAAATTATCATGACACATAGGGCACAATGGCCGCATTTATGGGAAATACATCAGGTTCAAATAAACTAGAATTCTCCTTTAACAGCAACACTGCTTTGTCAATTTCCGAATGAAATTGGCTATTGAAACAGAATGAAATTGGCTATTGAAACATGCAGTGTTTTTGACTTTATATAGCAAAGTTAGATAACGCAGGTCATCAACAGGAGGCTGTGGTTGTCCCATTAGTGTTTTGCTTAACAGGCCTGAGTGTCGAATGTAGGCACATTGTTTCAGCCATGGATGTATTATAAGAGCTTTGTTCCCGCTCAGCCCATAGACTTTACATTGAGATGACGTCACAGATTTTTAAATTGCTTTTCTCGGCTAGAGGCAAGTTTTACAACTATAAAACTTACATCAAAAACCATAATAGAAAGAGTCATAAATGACCTTGTTTGCAAATTGGGGTGTCTTATCAATAGTTTTACAGATGTCTCTTTTACAATGGTGGTCCATGGGGAAAATGCTTTTTGGGCCACAGGGGTATTTCTCATTGTAATATTGCAAGTGACCACCAAGAAAAATTGACTGCAAGGCTGAGCTGTGGAGCCCTATCAAGCTCTTATGATACATCCATGGGGATCCCTGCTCTTGTTGGGGAGGAAGAAGGTGTGCTGAGTGAAAATTCTGGCTGACAGTCAGGTTGGGATGGGACTCCAGAGAAGCACTTAATTGGTTTGCTGCAGCCATGGTTGACTCTGGGACGCCAGGGGACACATATGCCCAGGGAGAAAAAGCCTTTCTTAGGTATGGGATTACAACACACAAGGGAATGTGGACATACTTACAACATTGCAAGGCAGAAATCCTTACAACTGTCAAAAAATGTGAAATCTAACCAGAGGAATGTTGTTGGCTTTATGACACAATGAGAAAGCTTTGTCACTGTTTTTAACAGAGTGGCTCTAGGGATGGCAATGTAGGTCAGTCTGGTCCACCACTTTATTCCAGAGTGAAATATCTG
The DNA here is from genome assembly GCF_963924715.1 of Thunnus thynnus. Taxonomy (NCBI): domain Eukaryota; kingdom Metazoa; phylum Chordata; class Actinopteri; order Scombriformes; family Scombridae; genus Thunnus; species Thunnus thynnus. The sequence goes on along the minus strand of NC_089522.1, from coordinate 9,696,363 downwards.
AACAACTATGTAATGGATTACCATGACATTTGGTGTCCCATGAGTATGAATCCAACTGACATTGGATTCATTGGATTCAGTGGTTACTACCTTTCCTCTAGTGCCGCCATGAGGTTTTTGGTTCAAAGTCAAATGTACCAACAATTGAATTGATTGCCATGACTTTTGATACACCCCCCTCAAGTTGAATTGATATAACCTCTGACTCTGACTTTTAATCTGGCGCCATCATCATTATTTATGACCAAATACTGGCAAAACAAACTCCCATCATCCACTGCTGTACTTTGTGATCATTGCTATTATACATGCTATAGCAAAATGTTAGCATGCTAAAACACCAAGCTAAGATGTGACCATGAAAACATTAGAACCGCTGAGCCTAAGTTGCAGCCTGAGAGAGCTGCTAGCATGGCCCTAGACCCCATGACCCCATGCCTTACTTTTCATGGGATATTTGCTTATGACATTACAAATTATGGTGTTCATTTACATGTGCTTGCCAGCTTAGCCACAGAACACCATAATATTGTGGAAAAAAATAAAAGCATTACGAAAGGAATCCCATTGATTCATACATCCAAGTGATTTTATCACATAATTATCATACTATAATACAGTTTTGACAAGTTGTTTAGCAACAACTGTTAAAAAAGGCACTATGCAATAGTGATATACTTTTGTCTGAGCATTTTAAACTTAATATGAGGTTGTTATAATTTAAATCTTCAAAACATTCACCTAGTAAACATCTGCAGAGAGCAGTCCCTCTTGTAAATCTGAAGAAGAAACATTATAATTGATTATGTTAAAATGTGTGTGGATCTTGATTTGGAGAGCGACGTATGATTTTGAATGGCAACTTCATCATAATCACCAATCTCATCTTCACAGTCTTTTTTGTGTACTCATTAGGGATGCCTGATGAAGTTCCCAATCAATATGCAGATTAGGAGCACATCAATTTGTTTTGACTCTTCCGTCATCATTTTTTCAGCACAGAGCAATCCTGCCGAAATGCTAGAGCGAAGATGTCAGCACTAACAATTTCTATCTGCACCTCAGCAATGCAGTTCAAATACAATACAGTGATACATGTTTGTGATGGGATCAAAGTTTATGTTAATGTGGACGTGGTGAATGTGATTTATAGAGATTTGTTGTTTCAGTGAAACAATCTGGAGTGTGCATGAACACTGAATTTCACTGACTGTAAGAAATGTGTGTGTTTGCTATAGTTTAGACTGATTTGCCCACCTCCTGTTCATTGTTGTTGACTGGGATCAGTCAGCATTTGACAAATGCTGTCTCCAGCCAGGAGCACATTGAGAAAATCGGGTCCCCCTGAAACCAGCTTAACTACAGCTCTGACACCATAAATATCTAAAATCCCTCGAACAAGTTCCAGGGCCCTTCTCCAGCTCTCAGCCACTTGAATCAATGGAGGGGGGGGGGACCACAATGCTAATAGTTTCATGTATTCATTGTCCTCAAAGGACGATTCCTAAACATTTTGGTGACCCCTGATCTTTTATCGATTAACAACATCTGGTCAAAACAGATGCCTATCGCCAACAGCTGGTTTTATTTATTTATTTTAGAGGTGTTATTTCTTAGTGGACACGGTCATTTTGTCTGTTTTTACTACTTGTCTAATTTCATCAGTATGTGTATCTGTATGTCTTGTGGTTTCTCTTTTATCTTATGTAAGGTCACCAAAGCATTCCCATCAGCTATGTTGAAATGGTAATAAATTAGCCTGCCCACAAATATATCAGTATCAGCAAAGACATCAGCTGAAAAGTAACAGGAAATTGCAAAAGACATATTTGAAATAATTTAGAAACTGTGTTGCCATTACTTAGTTAGTTCACCAAAGAGCCCTGACAAGTTTATTTTCCACCTGTTGGAAGCGTTGCGCTCAGCATATATCCTGGTCACAAGTCTTCAAAAACAAAACTTAAGGGATTCTTGTCAAAGACATTTCATGGTAAAAAAAAATAATATGGATAGATTTTTTAAACTCTCAAATATTTATATCATTATTGATCTCAAAAGTCAAACCAAGCTTTAATCTTGCATCTTAAATCTTGAAATTTTCTTTAGCGCCATTAGTAGCAACGTTTTTTGTTCACGAAACATTAGCATTAGAAGCATTAGCCATGAATTTTACTGAGGACATTCATGCTCCCCAGATGATGAACCATTTCTGTTTTGGATATTTTCCACTAGCATCACCCTCAGGACAAAATGTCAATTTGGTATGCGTGAAATCTCATAACCTAATAGGCAGATTAACATAAAATGTACTGAGCACATTCATGCTCCCAAGGGGATATATCCTTCTTATTTTAATGTTCTTTTCTCTGGTGACACAGCAAGGACAAATTTCACATGCATTACTAAATAATGCGGCCTCTAGAGTTATCAGGGCTTTAGACTTTTAATATTGTTATACTAATGATATTTTCATGCTGGATGGTGTTTAATATTGCATTGTCTTCTGATGTTTCAATGGGTACAGGTCATTCTTCTTGACCTACAGACAACTGAGTGTAATTTAGTGCTCTTATGCTCGCCCCATGAATGTTACCAGCGTTCCTTTTCTGCTTGTGTCTGCTCGACAGTCGGCCCCAGCTTTGAAAAGCCGATTCACAGGGCAAGTAGCCACTTCACTTAAGTGATTCTGTGGTTTTTACCACTCCATGATTTTTCTCATCTCTGGCCCCCAATCTCTGCTTCCCCCATTCTCTGTGGCAAGGATGGAGCTGATCCCTGTCAGGGAGGTCCAGTTCTCTGTACGTGGGGGTTGAGTTATTAAGGTAAAAACCACCAGCTCAGCAAACATGACCAAAGAGACAGATGAAGCCTCCCTCACACTCAGGGTTTCTCATCACCCTTAAACCACTGGAATTTACTTTCTGTCAACCAGCCGTCCCTGTGCAGCATAGATGTACTGTAGAAACAGCGATTATAATACCTGTGCCAAAAAACAGTTCACGTGCACTCACACCCCAGCTCACATAATCACAAAGTTTATGTATCTAATGCAGAGTAAATAGGATTCTACAATAATCACTGCTTAACAAATTCCACACCCTGAGCACAGCCAGCGTGAGAAGAATCCAAAAAGATTTCACTGCCTGCTTGCACCCAGTTTTTTTTCCTTTTAGCAGCTTTATCTTCTGTTTGGAAGATGGTACAGTAAACATGGCCTCTGATGCACAGTAACTTTTTTAGTTAGCAGAAAGTTTGCATAAAGGCTGAGTCATGTAAAACATTATGTTGTGTGAGTACATAGTATTCCATTAGCAAGAGGGAATTCACTGATGTTTAGATTTTCCAGGGTCGGGCCTACTCGAGACCATCAGAAAAAAAGAAGAATCACTAATGTTCTCAGAAAGGTTTTTAGGAAGGGATAAAAAGAAAAAATTGCCAGAAATGCTGAAAAAAATCTGCCATTTCTAATTGGCTGAGATAGAAACTCAAGTCTGTCTCTCTTTTCACCTATTTAAAAGGGTACAATTTTGATAGACTCACTTTTTCTTGTACAAGGTTAACATGTTATAATACCCTGTCCTTGGTCCTTCCCTCAGCAGTCAGGAGAAAAAGTCAGAAAGTCAAGTTTTTTTGGGGCCCTCCACAGATATTTCCATCACTCAACTACAAAAAACATTTCCGATGAGGCCATGTCATCCACCACTCTGAGCAGAGCTGTCAACCACCTCTGAAATCTGAACTTTATAAAAACCCCTTTGGAAGCTCCTGCATCTCCATTACAGGACAGTCGGCAAGCAAGACTGCACTGGGAGTGGATGTAACCTAAGCAGAATTTAAATTAATATCTTATAATGCCACAAAGAGATTTTATTCACTTTTTTCGTTAAAACTGAATAACATACAGGCTTAGTTGATAGTACATGCAATGTAGCACTTACTGACACAGAATCTCATTAAACTGAAAAACACAGTTTGTGCCTGTGGGCATAAAGTCAAACCCATAATACCATCACAGATTGTTAACATGGTACATATGAAATGCACAGAAATTATTATTATAAATGATTATTGTAAAAACCAAACTAGGCTTCGTACTGCACAATCACATTAACAACATACATAGATACATTTTGTAGTTTTCAAGGCAGGAGGTGCAGATGTTTCTACTGTGCAAAGATCGACCTACGGACTAGCAGCTGCTAGATGACTACCAGCAAACTCTTTTCTCCTTTTAACATTTGTAACCTTTCCACATTGCATTTTGTCCCAGCATCCTTTTTCAGCTAATGAAATGTTAAATTATGGAAGCATGACACAGACAAAATGCTATGTCCTAGAAGTTTCACTTCATTAAAAAAGACAATGTCATTTATGTACACATATTAGTGACAGGTAAGGTAGGGGGATAGTTAGCGTTACCATGGTCAAGGATGAGTATCTTCTCTCCTATTGCAAATTGGAAGAAAATGGGGGAAATATTCTGCAAAAGTAAATGGAATTTGAAAAAAAAACTAATTCTAATGAACCTCTTTAATTCCCAGAAAGTTTATGCATTTGTTCAATGTCTGGAGGCATCTGAGGCTGTCAGTATTCCTCACTTCTCTCTAAATCCTCATTTGGCTTCTCCCTGTGGACAGCAGAACCATTTTTCCTCTCTGTGTTGCCAACACAGGTTGGAAACTGTAAAACACAAAGACAGCTTCAGAACCTTTACAACTTAAACAAGGTAAAACTGTCAGTGCGACATATTGTTGCGTCTTGTTGCGAGAGGAGTTCAGACTAAACTTATGTGTGTGAAGTGGTGCAAAAGATTTGATACACTGATTAGAGACTTGCTGCTGTCTATGTGAGTGTCTCTCATCCTATCAAAGCCAGACATTTTGTAAACATACTCTCAGTCGCTCTAAACATTATTAACATTAATTCCATATAGTTCAGTGCTCATTTCAAGGCCATTAATGCTCTACCTCAATGTCATTCAGGCGAATTTAGTATTTTGCTTGAATGAATTAAGACACAGAGTGGATAATAGACATATAAACTACAAGAGGAGCAGCAGAGCGTGGTAGTGATGGAAGGATCAGTTCTGCTGTGGCAAACTTGAGAGAGACACCAGTCCAAATTCTACCAGTCCCAGATATGCCGTTACATGTATGTTTTTTATGACAAAACTATTGAGCAAGTACAAAAAATTAAAACTGTAATAAATCTGGAAGTCATGGTTTGACAGTTTGCAAGACAAATTCATGCAATTTGGTTGGTAAAATCCCAATTTAGTGCAAAACGTATTTTGGCAGATCCTGTGCACTAAAAGCTGCACTATTTAATATTTTTGTATTATTACTGGATCAAATGACTATGTGTATTGTGAAAGGTGTTGCTCATAGAGACAAACCCCCATAGACAAATCCTAATCTGCAGTTCCCCTGAACTCTACAGAGCGTTTTAGACTCTTTAAACTCATTGATGTCATTTTCAGCAGCAGCGAGTCAGCAGAAGCCCTGATAGACTGATGGATGTATGCTACCTTCTTAGCACCAACAGTAGACAGATAAAGTTGGCTGGGAGCATCTAAAATCTAAAGAGCTAGATGGAGGAGACCAAAAAAGAGCTTAAAGGAGATTAGATATTGGACTTACATTCCTCAGATGTACAGGAACATGACGATAAATGCAACTCATTGCTAATGTGTATTGCCATAACAACTTTATATGGTGATAATATGATTTTATTTGTTCCACATTCTGCAAGTGGCCAAAAAAATGCAACTTTAAAAATAGTGATGCTAACAAGCTTTTGGTTTCAAACGATGTGCGTGCATGGCTGTTATCAAATTTCTGTGACAGCAATGTCTGTAGACACATGATAAAGCCAATAGAAAATGCATTAGTCATACTTATTGTACAAGGTGGAGAACTTGCAACTGATACTTCAGCTCAAGGTAAAATCAAATGGATCTTTCTCTGCTTTCAGTTTGGATGCAAAGAAACATAATGAGATGGCAGATCTTTGATTATACCAAGCAGGAATTCCAGCTGCTCACTGAGATCTTGTAACGCTAGTCCTTTTTTGACTTGGGCTATTACTCTTGCAATTCTGTCCTTATATGTTCCCAAAACATGTCCTGCACTTATGAATCTTTCTCAATTTTTGACTTTCAGAATTAAGAATTTCTGTTTTATTCTTATAATTTGTTTTTAATTTTTTTTATTCTTTGCTCTAGTTTAATCAGTAGTTAACTGTGTTGGGCAAGTCACTTGGAAAAGGTCATATACTCCTGACATTTTATTCATTGAAAATACAGATACATTACTTTATTAATGACTCAACAGCAGAAGTAATTAATAAAATGACTTGTTACATAGAGGCTTTTCTACACAGGAGGCGTTTAAGCTGTATTTTAAACACATATGTAAGATATAAGAGCACATATGTTTCTGTTTTCTTCAGTACAGCTGTCTACACAAGTTATTTAACAGCTTGCACTTCCCTCACACTATTACGCTTGTACCACAATCTGACGCATATTTTTATACTTCAGGTCTATTTTCTTCTGCTTTACACGCATAACTTCAGTCATTGTGTTTTGAGCTCTGAGTGCTGCCAAAATGCCGGTGATCTACATTCAGCACTATGCATGAATGCATCCTGTGTAGACACTCACTACACTATGGTTGCAGCAGCTGCTGTTGCTCTGCTAACCTGCTTTAGGTTTAACATGCAGCCGGTCCACAATTTGGAGGTAGTTGGCTGACTTTCAGCAGCTAACTTAGCTCCAGTGGCTGTATACAGCACTATAAAAGTTTGTAATATGCAGGGTTCATATACCCTCCAAATTGAACAAAACACAGATCCCCACAATGTCTAGCAGAGATGATAAATAATTGTAATGTAATTACTGAATTTCAACTTAGAATCCCTCATGCTACTTGTTACTGAAGAAAAGTTCATTACTTTACTTCCCCGCTCTGTTATACCAAACCCTGCACTGCTGGCAAGTGGTGGGATGTGTTTTGTTTTCATTTGTTATTCCAGGCATCATTTGGTATCACAAACACACACAAGTTCTTTTCTCCCTTATTGTTAATTATTATGCAGATGTTCAGTTAATGTTCAGACTTAATTCACAGCACTGAATTTATCCACTATTTAGTCTGGAGGGACAGCATTTGATATCAGCTTTGACACATTGATGGATTGTCTCGCATTTCAATGAATTTCCCATTTATTTGTGATCAGTAAGGCTGTTTGTGTGGTCCACTCTCAAGCCCACTCAGCAAAAGCATGAATCATAATTCTTATAGTAAACAATGACAAAGACTTTCTGTACATTCATCCAGCATGGAAACAACATGCATCAACAAATATGTCATCTCTCATTATGCATCGCTCGCTTTGAACATTTACCATCCGATACTCACTGGCAGGGTGCTGGCAAGCACGGATGTTTACTTTTACAACAAGCTCCCACTCCTCCTACTATTTGTGAGACAGAGATGGAGCATCCTGCAAAGCTCCAAATGAAACAAAAGTCCACCAACATTGTATTCACTACCTGAAGGAGTGTGAATAAATGGCATTATCAGCTGAGAGGTGACATGCAACTAAGCCTAGTATGGAGCCAATTTATTTCACAAATGAATTTCTTTACAGGACTGTATAATTATAGAGTTTAAAGGTACAGAAGGAGAAAGGTCAGGGGGGGGCTGACAGATAGTCACTTCAACGCTTTTCATCTTTAAGCTTCTTTCAATACTTTCCTGAAGACTACAACCTCTTCATGACCCCAGTACTGTAAAGGTTGATTAATTAAGAGCCCACATAAAGAGTTCACACCATAATTGCAGTCTAGTTTCTCTTCTCACCTTGCTGTGCTTCGGGCTTCTGGGAAAATGGCACCAATGTGTAGAATGTCATATATAATGTTTTATATTACAGTATGTGAACACAGACCAATTAAGCATTTATTGCATTGCAGCTGCCTGGCAATTACTGTATTTTGCTCTGTTTGCACTCTAAGCACAAGGAGTTAAAGTTGAGCCTCTGTACAACCAATCGTTTTCATCACTTTGGGATCAATTAAGTATCTTAACGTGGCTAATGAGTCCCTTGGTTATACCGTATATATTTCGCTGTGTTTTCAAAATGTCAACATTTGTTTGTTTTATAATGAGAGGTTTGGGCCAGATGCAGGAGCAGTTTAATCCACTGCAGACTGTTTAATCCATTGTAGATTGAGTATGGCAACATATTATATACTTTCTACAAAGTCTTAGCAGATATTTTAAAATTGCTCAGAGTTCAGAGGCATTTTGCTCTGTTTATTTATGCCATTGTTTCTGTACTGAGGGTACCAGTATGATTTAAATTTGACATTAAATTAGCTACGCTGAGCTTTCCAGTGATGAATCACTGGTATGCTTTGTATACAATCTTATGAAATGTATGTGTGCAGTTTTATAAGATATCTAAATTGTACATTTCTCAAAGAACTTAATTACAAAGTCAAGACGTTGTGATATGTAGCACAACAAGCTAGCAAAGCTCTGTAAACAGAATCACATTCCCCCACATACTGTACATGCACAGTGCCATCTGCCTTACACAGAACTACTCTCCAGAGACTGAAAACTTGATCGCTGTTATTAGTCTTTGGGGCTGTTTTTTAAACAAACTACAGAGACCATAATCTTCAAGGTGAAGGAGCATGTCACCCAGTGCGATGGTGTGGCTCATGGGCACATTTTTAATAGTTTTAGGACAACAACAGAGCTCTTTAGCACAGAGGAATAAGATATACGTATCAGGCTTTGGATACACACACTACTTGTAAGTAGATCAGTTCATTGTTGGTAAGGCTCCAAACATGAGATTTGTTGACATCAAGAAAATATGGAAAATCGCCAGCCATATCCTTTAAGCAAAATGATTTCCTAATACTGCAATTCAAGACAAAAACATTACCATCAAGGTGCTTGTCACATAACCTGGCCCACCCAGTTCAAACACAACAAGAATCTGTGAAAAATCAATAAGACTGTCAGATGCAAGTAAGGGGTCAAGACATAGTCACTAGCTTATTCAGTCATTCAGATCCTTCCCCAACAACAAAAACGTGTGAGCGGATGACCTTTGTGCAGCATCCCACACTCTATTTTACAACACCATCAACAAAAGTGGTGTAATGAATTCGCTTGTCACTAGCTTCTCCTCCCTTAGGCTGCTGCATCCTACCTGGCGACAGCACTGCCTCTGTGACTGCACTTTAATAAGGCAATGGAGTCTTTGGCAAGATCAGTACATTTTGGAAATCCACAGAGGCACCGGTGATTGAGTGCCAGTGCCAACGCTAAAAACCCCCGGATTAGAGTGATGGCTGATGGGTAACTGATTTGATAGAGGGTAATGTCGCTGCGTTGTTTGACAAAAGATCGTTGTGAAACACTGTGGGTAGGTGGGGGGCATTTGTTCCCAGAAAGTTCAACTCAATATATTTTCCTACCCCTGTTGGTGCAAAGGACAACTCTGCAATTTGGCTTTTGCTTGCATTGTTTCTCCATCAAGGTCTTAAATCTAAAGCATGCTGTGGATGGAAGAGGGGGTTACAGGGGCTTCTAAAAGCATATCTTCATCATCACTACAGTGCATAAGTGCATGGGTCAATTAATAATTAACATATTGCCCTTCTAAGGGCTTTTTTCCTTTAAAACAGCATTGGCAATGAGGATGGAATGGGAAGTGGTCCCTGCATATGGTTAAAGGACCTTCATGAATATACAACGAAGGATGAAGGGGAAAGCTCATTTCTAAGTGAATGAGGAAGTGACTTTGGACGCACCTTACATGATTAACCCTTTCCTACCCTGCATCTGCTCTCAGGGCATCAACACATGATGAGAAGTTTGTCCTGCTCTGACCGCTAAAGCCTGTCGATACGCCATCACAGAAGTGCACTATGCCGTTGTCATATCTCTGACTCTATCACTCGTTATTATGGTGGGATTTAAAGGGCTGGTTTCACACAAATTTTGATTAACTATTTCTTTGGTAGGGATCAGCTCTATTAAAACAACTCACAGTTTGTTCTGTTCGGGATACTGTTTGTGGAAAGAGATGTTCCTCTTTAATAGTTTTGATGCAGTACAAATTGATTTTTGTAAAAATAAATAAATAAGTCAAAAATCAAATTACTGTAAAAGACAGAAGGGATTCTCCTCAGTAGATTTTCATTGATTGTAACAATCATTAGTGCTGCTGACCTGGAACTCGTGAGGGCAGAAGCATTCAGGTGCATCAGTACATGTTGACCCTGCTGACTATGACCACTAATCCAGAGCCAGACTTCAGTGCATATTACAGAAACATTACTGGATCTCAAACACAAACATGTTTCCACCATACTTTCCATTTCATTTGAGTCTTTGTTTGCAATTTAATTGTTTAAATCTAATTTAATGTTTTCTGTAATGGACAAATACAAATGACTGCTCATTCGCCAATTGTCGACAATCAGTCCATCTTTTCAGAATCCTGAGGACAAACTGTTCAAAGAATTCAATTCAATCACACAAATAATTTTGCATAATATAATGCCAACACACATACACACAGAGGAAATAATGAAAGAAGTCTTTTTGTTTAGTTTATGAAAGTGTTACAGAGTTGAGAGAGCTCAGCAAACAATAGAAGCAAAACATGGACATATTGGACAGTATTAGGTCAGGTTTATATTTATTTGCAGGATATACAAAAAACACAGCAGTGTTGGCAGAATTTATAAAGACAAAAAGAACAATCTGACATTCATTGCCATGACCTTAACCGAAGTGTTTGACTATTGACTAACTTTATCCATATCTTAACCATACTGTTGTCGCCATATTATGCCTCCCAGATGCTTTTATACATATCTAGAGATGCTGTTTCATAATCTAAATTATAAATAATTCAGAGCTGATTTGATATGATTAATTTCAGCTGTGGCTATTTTTTGCCTTTTTATTTTTACTTGTTAGTGAATGAAAGGATGATGGTTTGAAGTAATTAAACTATAATAAATATAACTATATATTTTACCACTGTGATTTAGAAGTATAGCGTTAGATGATCACAGATGCATTATTTGCTTTTGCTGTCAGCCCATGCATCGTCTTAGCACCGTTTGGGGTGCCACAAGTATACACCAGATTATTAGTCTCTGAAACAATTTCAACAAAAAATGAACAATCTCAGCAATCTGCATGTAGGTAGGATTCATTGCAGGGCTGTTTTAGAGTGTGATAGTTTTAGCTAGGTGTACCTATTGAACTGGCAACTGAGTGTATATTATGATGCCACTGAGCATTTTGCAGAGTAATAATGCAAAGATTTTTGGGAACAGTGGAAACAATAAAGAGTCACACAAACTGACTCATCCTGCATACTAAAGTTACATGGAAAGATCAGCGATAGATGTTTACCTTTTTGAGGAATTTCACTCAAAATTTGCTTCAGGGGTGGTCGTGTATCAATGTGGTCACATCTCTGGTTATGTATAAGTTTTCCTATATGTATCAGGAAACCTTTACACCCCTAGAATTCAAGAGACATTGGCAATGAATGTTCAGAAAACAAGCAGGATTTTTGCAGAATCATCCAATAGTCATTCGATGTTGGCGTTGCTGATTGGTGAGCAGGTTATTTTTGTCTGCACCCAGTGGTGAACAAAACATTGAATCAAAAGGTACTGTGTTGGTGCCAACACACAACCACTGTGGATGTCAGAACAAAAACACATCCACAGCGGACACTAGCCAGAAACCAATATTAATTTCTTTGTCTGCCATAACTGCTCATGCTAGCAATCCAGATATTGCAATAATTTCATACAAATCACACATGATGAATGTAATGCATTACATCCTGTGCACCAGATGACTCTTTGCCAGTAAAGACACTGAATCTTTAGAAGAGCAAATGTGAAAGCTTCCATGAGCTGTAAATAGGTTGGCACACTGCCGCATAGCAATCGGTGATAGTTGCATAACATGTTTGTTTAGATAAAAATGTTGCAGATTTTTAAAGAGCTAACTGGCATCTCTGGGTTTACAGCAGCCCTGGTGTTAGGCCTGACTAGTGACAATGACAGGCTGTGCTGACTCATTTTTCCTCTCCTCTCAGTTCACCAGCTTAATTCTGCAGTAATTCCACTGAATGCTGGGTTGTCAGACTCCTGTGTCTGTCTTGTTCTCTGTCACTGTAGCCCGGCTGCCTTGAAGTAACATGCAGTTTCTGTGTCTTTGGTGTGTGTTTGGCAGGAGGTGGGGGTGGGGGGATGGGGGTGGTCTGATATTGAAATGGAGCATCACAACCCCCCAGGAGGTCTTTGTAAGCCCCTCGTCTGGCAAGGAGCAGCCACGATCGGAGGGCTGTAGATCATAACAGTGATGATAGTGGTTTTCCTATGATAGCACAGGGGGGAACAGGGGGGGCATTGAAAGCCAGTCTATAAAGGCTTCATTCAAGCTCCTGGCAAAGACCCTCCACAGCCCCCCAAGTGCACCTGCCGCTGCCTAGGGGACCCATGGAGAACCAGAGAGGGAGGCATGGAGAAGGAAAGAGGACAAAACTGCTAAAAAAGGCCAAGGGAGATGGATGGGGGCTTAGCGTGTGGCTGGCATCGCCAACAGAAGGGACCGTCCTTTGGGTTTTGCAGTCGGTCAGTAAAGCCAGAGAGGGATGTGGACAGTTATTCGAGTGGAGTGATTATCATGCCACTGAATGCCTGCCCTCATATGCATGAGGGAAATATGTTGATATGCTGAAGGGAAGCATGACCTGAAACAGGACTCATCTTTCTCCAGAAGCCAGGAACCATATGTGCAGAGCCAAGAGTTATTCATATGTGGTCCACAATTTAAACAAATAGCCAGTTCACCTCTACTGCTCAAGCTGTTTTTTCTCTCTCAAAGCTTTAGAACAGATAAAGCTTTTCCTACAACTTAAAAAAATTGGAAAGGATGGCAAGGAATGTGTGTGAAGATAAAAAAAACAAACTCATATTTTAATGCAAGGAAACTTGGAGCTGTGGGGCTTCTGCAGTCAACCTTACAATAAGACATTCACATATCTTATTCATGCTCAGCTGACTGTAAAATGATAAAAAGAGGAATCCACAACAAAATCTTTTAGCAATGTTAAAAAGGCAGCTATAGCATAAATGTTGATTACGAAGACAATGATTGTAAACGACTTTATTCCCAGTAGCTATACTGTGTAATATCTGTGAGTATGAGTTTGATAAAGAATAAAGATCACACTAGAAAAGAACTAGTTTGTTCGCTGTTTATAGCTGTTCAGAATGACCACACTTAAAGATGGAATGACAAGTCATCTGTCACAGAAAGGGGAGAGACACAATAATAGTTTAAATATGAGAAGGCAATCACAATGTTGCACTTTGTTGTGTACATGAAACATTCAAGAAATATTCACACCCTGCTTACTGCGTGAAGTGGATGTGAATGTCAGTTTGTTGGTTTTAGAAGGTTACGGAAACTGTCGGACACAGCCTCCCAATTCCGTCATTGGATGGTGAGGGGGTTTCTGAAGCTTTTTGACTATACAAAAAGCACTTCTGATTGGGTATATTGACACCTTGAAATTCTAAGGTTAGTCCAGTTAGCAGCCCTGAAAGGAGGACTCCATTAATTTCACAAATATAACTTTGTCATGGTTACTACTACTCAGCCTGTAAAAACTGTTATAAGATGTCTTCTGAGAAACTTTGTCAAGTCTGTATAACCCCCATTGACGTCATCAGGGTTTTCTCAGTTTGGGCTTGGAGACTACTAAAAATCAAAATTTGAACTCTGGATGGTACTGCAAAGGAAGTTAAGGAGGCTTATGTGGAAGAGGTTTATGGAATGGAAGCATGGATGTCTTTAGTAATTGTCTTGACAATCACAACGTTAGACTATGTCATTTGTGTGCAAGTGTAAAGTCTGCTGTTAGTGGGGTTGTTCGTTCAAAGTGATATCAAATGCAAATTTCACAGCAGTTAAGCTGTTAGTTATCTTTTCCACAAAGTTGATTATTTGGCCTTAGCTTTAGAGTGATGGCTCAAATGAATATAAATCTTCCTGTTAGTATGAGAGGGTTCAGTGCATTTCATTACATTTTTATGAAATTGTGGTGATTGTGGTGTTAGAGAGGAAGGTCAGACAGCCATCAAAACATCAGTATTCATCTTCTGGTGACCATAAATATGAAAAGCCGGCAAGTGTTTTAAAGATACCTTGCAATGGACCACATCACTGGACAAGAGGACAGATGGACAGACTACCAGAGAGAATAAAGTCGTCAACTGTAGATCCAGACACAAGAATGGTAAATATAAGGTTCGGTGTCCCTCAAAATCAAAAAGGAACATCACATGTATGTTTAACAGTCATACATCACAGAGGATGTGGAGATACTATACCTACCAAAAGTAGCTACAATAGACCAGAATATAATGCAGCATCATTACATTTTCAGTATGAAGGGTGACTGGAAAACTCCAACAGCACTGTTGCACCTTCCACCTACGTTAAAAATTATTCATTCATGCACATTCTCTGGGGTTTGCCAAAAGGCGCTCTGGGGAATGTAGGTCAGTGTAAGTTAAAGTTGAATGAAAGTACACAAAGAGTAACTTATGATAAAATCACATAACTGAGATATCACACATAGCAGTGTTTAATATATATGGTGTTCAGAAAATTCAAATCTTAACTTTGGCTTTGACATATTCTTTCAACCTGTTATCCAGTCATCATGTTTTGTATTTCTAAGCACTTCAACAAAGTGGCAGCTTGCACTTGAGTTTTATCTCTATTTTTTGTAGCTGGTTTACCAAAAAAAAATGGGTTATCAAATTTCAACACCCATACACTTTGAGTCTGTGAACAATGACTGTCTGAAATGTTCCTACCTCTTAGCAGTTGGAGGAGTAAGACCATTGGTATTCAAAGTACTCACGAATAACTGACTGATTACAAAGTGGGAAGCGAAAAAAAGCGCCCTGAGCTTTAGTCAGAGGTGCCAGGGTCAAATTAGGATGCAAATTAAAACTAAACTCAATTCAATAAATTGAGTGCACTAACAGCAGTGCATCAGGGTAGATTTGAATGATGTATGCTTTCCACCTTTCAGTGTTTCTGTGCATCTTCGGACATTTAATGGAATTGTCAAGGGTTTACCCCCTTGACACTTTATAGACATTCCTCAGATCTCAATGCAATTAGCTCAGCACTCTTACATTTTCATGAGTTAACCAACATCTTTGGCAAAAGGAGTTAGCGATTATCCTAGTGTTTTATCAGACAGGACTGACAGTTTTTGCAATGATTTTGCTTTTGTTTGACTTTCTCATACACACAATATGGTCAAAAGTATGTGGACACCCAAACATGTCATTCCAAAACCATGGGCATTAATATGCTGCTATAATAGCCTCCACTCTTCTGGGAAGGCTTTAAACAAGATTTTGGAACCTGGCTGCAGGGATTTTACCCATTCAGCCACATGAGCCTTAATGAGCTCGATCATTGATGTTGGGTGGCAAGGCCTGGCTCACACTTCCAATTTATCCAAATGTGTTGGATGGGGTTGAGGTCCAACACATCCTTACGATTAAATGACCAGATAGGTCGATTGTACCTGCACTCCAGAAAAACCCAGAGGAGCGTTTTCTAATATGCCACCTCGATCAGCAGCTTTCCAAAACAGTTGCAAATCATTGTTAAAAAATAATGATGTTTTATGGTGTGACAATACTGTGGTTGAGGTCTGGTTAGGTTTAGGCACTGGGGTCATAATTATTACAGCCAATAGATGGCGTATGTCACTCAAACGTAACTATAGGTCATTTTTTGCTACTAAATTTATAACCATTGCTTTTGTTTTTCTTAAAAAAAGAAAAAAAAATCTCATGAAGCAACTGTAGTCTGTACCTCTTACTGCATTTTGGGGGATATCATCTTACATTGATTGTTATGGTGCTATTTAGAGGTTCTTTTAGGGCCAAGATAAGACAATGAATTTGGCCCTGATTACTGATGTGCCTATTAGTTTTCTCTGTAATGGCCGCCCTGAGGATTAGCCGACAGAGTGTCAGCCTGTATTTAACTGTAATAACCCTTCATTTTGGCTTTGTGGCTGAGACTCCTGTTCCCTACTGTCCACATACACTCTTTATCTATTCCATTATAATGAAAAAGAAAGAGCTAGAGGGCACTGCTCTGTTCGGAGCAGATAAGGACAATGTCTCAGTGTGAAATATGGGAAAGACTGGAGAGACATCTATTTATCTGTCTATCTATCTATCTATCTATCTATCTATCTATCTATCTATCTATCTATCTACCTACCTACCTACCTACCTACCTACCTACCTATCTATCTATCTATCGATGTTACATTTGCAAGTATTCACTTATATATAGCTAATGTTTTAAAGGCCAAAACTCAAAATTTAAAGCATTAATTTGCCTAAATGTGATATAGTGAAAGAGATTAAATGACTGTGATATGTGTAATGCATAAATTGTGTATGAAGTACAGAAACTGTGGGTGAAAGAAGAGTTTGAAAAGTTTTTGTGGCGTTTTTTGAGAAGAGCTGGAGAGCTGAAGTTTAGAGGAAGAAATAGTTACAGTTATGACTCAGAACAGAGCTGCTAATGTTAACATAAACTCTGACACCATCCAGGACTGACTTTCACAGTGAGGAAATACTACGAAGTGCATGTGCTAGCCATGAATGGGGCATTTTTAAAAATTGTAACCCCTCCAATTAATGTAATTAACGCTAGTTGATGATGCGCATCTTGGCTTTGGAAGTAATGTTGAGTTCAGGTAGATAGTGAGCTATACTGCCAATGATTGCAGCTTATATTAGAGCAGATAAACACACTGTTTAATCCATTCCTTACACTTTTACTTGTGTGACTTGGGTTTTGTAATAGCTAGGGGAGAAAAACAACACCCTCCAAACTCTTACTACTTACTATCGCTCTTACTACAGCCCCATACGCACCGCTTTAACATGTGGAGAAATCCAGAGCTTGACAGACCTGCCGTGCCTACAGTAGTTGCAAAGCTGTGTTTGGACAATCACTTTTCAGTCAATTGCCTCCCAGCTCCAGCTCCATATATAATGCACAAACAAGAGACTGGTATCGATCCTCTCATCTACAGTAACTCTCAAAAAGAAAGCAGTATTTCTTAAAACTATTCCTTTAAGTGGTGTCATCACACTAGCTTATACTACGCAGCCTAGTGCCATACTGATCTAAGGACTCGTACTATGGAGCACTATGTAGTAACTTCATGGAGGGTGTTTGCATCAAGGTTGACCTAAATAATCCACCTCCAGTAGGCCAGATGATTAATAGGTGGACACACAGGTTCAGTATAATCACACTACACAGCCGACTTCTGGGTTCAAAGCTCTCTCACTGTGTATGAATGTGTGTCCAGCCAGTGACCCAAACACCCCTAACTCAACTCTCACCTCTGTCCCTGCTACACTCACACACACTTAGACACACCCCACGCACCCATACCTTCTCATCCCTCTTGCTTGCATTCCCTGGTGCTTGCTCCTAAAAGTAAAGTGCTATTCTAGGAGCAAGGTAACAATAAACATGGCCAAGATCGTTAGCCTCAGTTTTCCCCGCGGGCCAGACACAGAAAATAACTTTCCCTTTTCCCTGGCATCTGCAGATACTGGGGTAAATGAAGACATACAGCCCCCAGGTCCAGCGGCCTGCTCAAGGTAACCTCTGCTGTCAGCACACATTTACTAATGCCGCCTGTCGAAGGGAGGGGGAGGGGGGGGGGGCACTGGGAGAAGAGAAATTAATATGCCACCGAGGTAATGCCCCACACTTGATATATTAATAAATAAATACCTCTGCCCAATCCCATTTCAATTCCATGAGTAAATTCACAAAGGAGAAATCCACCTTGGACTCTTCCATACAATAACTGCAGCAGGAAACCCCACAAGCAGTAGTCAACGCTTCCGCAAACTGATATCCCAGGCTGTGTATTTGGTCTTGTGTTGCATCTCTGCCTGATTCCAATGAGAATTATCCCAAAATGAAGGCATTTCCAAATTGTACAGTATCTTTGGTCTTATGTCTGCGAGGAGGACACATTCAAGGCTTTGACACTGATCCTCGGTAAGAATGCTGGATGTAAGCCAGGATAAATGGATCAATGGACAGTTTACATTGAGTCCTTTTATTGCCTTTTAAACAGTATGTGCTCTTTACACTGATCAGAAGAACCCATCTGTGAATTCAGAAGCCATCCACTTAATTAGGCTTTCTATAGCCTGCTGTAAGGAGCCTTCATTTATTTATGATGAGACAAGTAAACTGTGGACAGTATTGGCATCTTTTTTTGTAATAAATCTGCCCTCATTAGGATGAGCAGTGACTGATTGTGTAGCGATACTGAATACTGATATGTGTTCACCTCATGTGGCCCCAATCTAATGCCTATATTTTCCCAAAATTGGGTGAAAGCACCAACATGTTTTTGAAGTTTAGGTGACCAGAGGCACAAGCACAATCCAGCTGCATCATGGTGCAAACTGGGAATAGGGGCTGGAGCTGGATGAATGTTGGCTAGTCAGAGGGGAACTTCAGTAATTGCCAATTAAATCAACTCCTCTCATCCTAATCAACAGCAATATATTGTACCCCAAATATTAATACACTGCACCAACATATATAGTACCTCAAAATATTAATATGCAGAGGTTACATTTTGGCAAACACTGAAATTTCTTTGTTCCCATACTTTTTCTGTCTTTGTACTGGTGTGTGTATGCACTTTATTTTATTCTGGTTTATTCTGGAGGCTTTATATAGTGATGTTAATCTGATAACAAAGTGACAACACCTGCATTCACTGACAATGTGTCTCCTTGGGGAAACTTACAAGAAGTGTTACTGCAAGATTTAATAATGTTGGTAAGGCAGCAAGACTGCAGGCTCTACTTTCATCATGTACTCAGTGTGATAATTAACCAGATACATTGCTCCTTTTGTGATGTTTGTCTTTATTTTTTGTATATTGCATTGCTAACAAACACTTGTAGCTTACGTTACTATTTCAGCACCATGGACAGCTACATTAAGATGGCTCGCAGCAGCAGTGCATTTGCGGAAGTAAACTGTAACTTTAAAAAAGTTTACATTTCCAAACATATTTTATACAGAGATCACAGATCAGACCATAATTACAGCAAGTGGTCCTAAGATCTTTTCTGATTTTTGAGCAAAGAAATCCAGCCTCAAATATAATCGACACATTATCTCCTTTAGTAATAGTGCTTCACTTTCACAGCCACCATATTAAGCCTATCACAGTGGGAATGTGCTTTAATATAGCTCTCTGAGGCCCCGTATACACAGGACTGGTGTTGCTTGGGATATCCAGTGATTTGTGATAACTAGAAAGGCTTTGTGATTTTAATCCTGTAAGTGCTGGACCAAATCCTGTGTTATTTTCAAGAAGGTAGAGGTGCTGACGAGGGGCTACAATGTGAACTGTTGGTCATTTTGATATATGACTTATAGCTTTCAAGTTTAAGCTTCCTGTAATGAAAAGTGGTGGCAGTAATGAAATCTATGAAGGAAACGTATTAATTTTCAGGCTTTGCTTCGCTGAAACAGGAACTGCCTAAAAATGTTTGTACATTTGTATCCATTGATTTTATCACATTTGATCAATCTGGGCAATTGTCCATATGATTTCAGACACACACACACACATAGACCGGGAGGCTTAGATATTGAATCAGTGTCTTGTAAAAAAAATATTTCACTGGTATTGGCATATTGGCTGTAACACAACAGAACTCCAGTGGTAATTAATTGAAATGGTATGTAAAATTGATCTGCATTACCATAAAATCACCCAAAATACAGCTCTTTGTCTACAGTGTTGTGTCTCTCCGTTAGTGGCCTCAATTCCATTCATGGAGAACTACATTCTTGGCCTGGTTACTCCAGTAACCTGGTTTTGTGTGAATACGTAATAGAATAAGTGGGTTAGAATAAAACTCTGTCTCTCTCTGATCATGAATAATATGGTTACTCCCATATTAAATGTGCTACTGAGGCACAGAAACAGTGTTTACTTTTGAATTTCACTGTCAGTCTCACACACTCAGAGTATTATGAGTGCCAGGTCAAAATGAAACAATCCACTTGACTTGAGATCATCCTCCTTTGTTTGACCTACTCAGCCAGAAGATTATGTTCATTTGTGTACTTATGGTAAGAGAGACACCTCATGTCAGGATAATGTCAGCTTCAGCAGAAAGACCTTAACCAGAATGTGGACCAATAACCAGATTACTGGTGCATGAAAATGTAGATCCTGTCTGACAATGTCAGGATTTGCCTCCTGTTTGTCCTGCTGTTGAGAATTTGTCACTAATCTTGAACTGTTCAAGATTAGTGACAAATTCCTTGTAATACCACACCGTCTCTGAAATTCTGTTTTTAATTAGTTTGGTGACAG
Organism: Thunnus thynnus; assembly: GCF_963924715.1. Lineage (NCBI taxonomy): Eukaryota > Metazoa > Chordata > Actinopteri > Scombriformes > Scombridae > Thunnus > Thunnus thynnus. The sequence goes on along the minus strand of NC_089522.1, from coordinate 9,675,801 downwards.
ATTGTCACAGGGTCAAACTGAAAGTAGTCTGTATAATATGGCTATTTAAAAGTGAGACTGTGTACATTTTGAAAGAAATAATAACACAATATTCCTCTGACAAATAAAAAAAGTTAAATTCATAAGGTAAAACACATGAGTACACTCACCTAAACTCTTATTTGGTCTGATATGAAAAGTAGCTTATGGTGGCTAATGTTAGCAAACTTTAGGTAGATATTGTTATGCAACTGACATTACTCTGGCAGTATGCTGACTTTATTACTGTTCTCTACTTACACTATGTTTTAGCTCAATACATTTTATTTCAGTGGTTTTAACACCTAAGTAAAACAAGATGTAAACACTCTGACATAATTTCTGGGCTAGCCGCCGCTGTTTCATCAGCTTCTGTGATTTACTGCAATGTCTCCATAATTTCTGTCTGTAAAAGTAATACATGTTCTTGAGATTTACTGTTTAATTTTACTGTAATTTACTGTGTAATACAAGCGAGGAAAAAGACATACAAGGAAGTTACACCCTCAATTCTGGGAAATTACGTGGTAAATGATGAGAAGTTACACTGTAAAACGCTTTCTTTCTATTTACCTTAAAATTGAGTGAAATACACAGCATACTGTTGAGCAAGGTTATCTGATAGTATTTTAGTCAACTGCATCATCACAAATGTCAGTGTGATTTTGAATGAGGTTTTGTGGAACAGAACCTAAAACTTCTGGCTCTCCACTCTACTTGCCTTCATTCACATCACCCAATGATGATGATGTCTTCAAAGCAACTGACACAGGAGAATCTGGGGAAATGAAGGGAAATTCAATGTGCCATTAAACTGTAGTTGCTACTTGTGGCCACAGTAGCAGAATTTACAGTCTCCCTGTGTGAGTGTATAGTAAATAGGATGTGAAAGCAACACTGTCAGTGCAGATAAAGGGCCTCATGAAGCCAGTTCTACAGCTTTTTAGCATTTAGCCTGTGGATATGTCAGGTTTAATGACCAACATACACCTGGTTGGTGCTATTCTTGTGTTATTAGCTTGCCATTTTATATATAGCACATACATCACACCAGAACATCACTGCCATGAACTGCTGTACATCATGTGATGAAACAAGCATTCTACACTTATGTTAAAACCCATTAGATGGAGTGTTTTTGGTGAGACAGTGGCTCCATGCATTTTTCAAAAGCCTGTACTGGAGATGGAAGCATTCTACCTGTTTTCCAGAGCTGAAGTGACAGTAAACATGGCAGAGCGAGGCTAAATGGAAGATTGCATGCAAGCCTCTCCTCTCTGCCTATACTTTATCTCCCCTTGCTCGCTCTGTTTTCTCCATGTATTGCTGTCTTCCTGTTCTCGTCGACATTCTGTCTTTCTTCCCATCTATCCCCTACATTGTCTCCCCTCTTCTATATCGCTCCCTCTCACCCTCCTCTCTTTCTGTCTGACAGCAGTAGTGCTCCTTTGGGAGGTAATTAGGAAAAACTCAACAGAGACATACACAGCAGCTGCTGAAAACAAGGCTTTCAATACTTTCTACTCTTCCACCCTACATTACAATAGCAAAAGGCTGGGAGTCAGGAGATGAGGGGGATGAGGGAGAATATGCAGGAACTACCAGGACATCTTTAGGGAATGATGTCGGGGAGAAAATGCTGCTTTGGTAAGCCCAAACTTTAATGCGCCAAGGTACCTGATGCAAGTTTCAAATTGTACCTGTGCTTGTGTCACTCAGAGGCAAAAGGTCTTTTCTGGTTTTGTCTAGCAAATTGGTAACTCTGACTACAAAAGTAGCACTCGAAGCGAATATGACATAAAACCTGAGAATGAGGCTATTCGTAGGAGACACATTTCAGTAATCTGGGACACAGATAAAGTTGCTTTTCTTCCTTCAAGCAATTTGTTCATAGTTGATGCAAAAAACTGCATGTTATTGGCTCTTTGCCTGTTGCTCTGCAGGCTAGTAAACAAAACCACAGGAAAAATCCTCAATAAATGCACCTGATGGTGCTTTTTTTCTTCAGTGAACCTATCTTCTGCCCTCTGGGGTGATTTCAAGTGTTCTTCATCAAGCTGCATGGTCATTTTGTGCCCACTCCTCACACTATGAGTGACCTAGTTCAAATATTTCACTTCAGAGAAAAAGCTGAGGCTTTTTGATCAACAGTGGTGTTGACCATGAACTAAACTTTAAGTTGTGCTAATCACAACATTGCTGTTTTTATAAGTCAAACAGTTATGTATCAAATATGGATAAAATATATTGTGGAGGCTTCTTGAATTCCTCAGTATCAGTAAGATCGGGGGAATAAAACATCAAGTGAGTGTAAAGTAACAAGAAACATGATTTTTACTCTGACTGAGAAAAAGCTTCTTACATTTCAGTCAATACATGTAAAATCACAAATGGCACAGGATTACTTCCTCGCTGACAGACTAGAAAACTGCTCAGCTGCAGTGCGCTCAGTGCTGCCACTGGTGGCTAGAAAATATAATGCAGCAATACCACTGATTAAAACAGTAGTCTCATCTATATCTTCTATTTATAAATCTTATTATCTGGTGAGTTTCAGCTTTATTCCATGGGCTCTGGGAGGTGGTTTCATTAGGGTCCTGAATTAGGGCTAGAACTCTTCCAGTTGATCAGGTTTTCATCACACGGTCACTATCAGATTAGCGATGAAACAGCCATAAACACCTGCCTTAATTTCTATGAAGATTTAGTCTTCATCTTTTCACACAGAGCATGTTTTCATTTAAAATGACTTAAATTTAGACTGTCTACTATGTTTTGTAGTAGAGTCCTAGAGTGGAAGAGTAATATAAGAGGTTTGTTAACTTGTGTAACATATTATTGCTGCTGTGGAGTATCTCTCTTACATAAAGCACCTAATATTCTGTGAGTGTGTAATAACTACATCTGCGCCACTCTTTGTTGCCCTGTACATGCAAAGTATGTTATTACGGAGCTGAGAGCAAGACAACACAGCTGCAGCTTTGGGTAGCTACAGGAGGTTGTGCTGCTGCTGCACACTGTATATACAAGCATATATAAATATGCTTGTGTGTATATTAACAAACACAAACATTCATATACACCTGGAGATGCACAGTGCAGCCACAGTCCTGGACTGCTAGGAAATTATGAATTTATTATCTTACATTCAGATTTTTCTTCACATCTGAAATCACATTCATCACCATCAGCATAAATAAGCTACAAATAAGCTCTGCTACAACAGAGTTCATTCATTCATTCCCACTAAATTAGACTGTAAAGTTCTATAATTGACTACATGAGGCCACGAAAGACACTGAAGGTGACAAATCAAACCTGACATTTGAAATGTAAAATTGTCTTCAACAGCAGTGCGATGCTGCACCAGGAAATGCTGCTTTGGGCATGAAGTCTAATTTTCCAAAGACCGTCAGTAACTATTTTTGTCAGTTAAAGTTGCCTGATAGTCGAGGGAGCCTACCAGGAATTCAAAGGGAACATAATTATCTTTCTCAATCATATTTGAAATATAATTATTTTTTGAATAAGTTCAACTTCTATAAATTCTACTCAAACTTGGATAGTATACATCCTGATTTGTATTCCAAAGCCATCAAAGATGTATAGTGCAATGATGCTAATGTTTGGTTGCAAGCTGCTGAAGATGGATGAATGGTCATGATGAAGTATAGTGAGGATGAATGGATAGCTTTTCTGCAGTGCAGCGAGAAGGGATGGATGGTCAGATTCTGCCACGGCATCAAGGAAAGGGCTGAGAATGGATGACTCACCTTCTCCGTCTTTGTAGACTTTAAGGACAGAGAGGACGAACATATTTGGAGAGCTTCCAAAAGACGGGCACCGATTGCCTTTGGTCACAAAGGCAGGTGACAACAACTATTTTAAACTGAGCTTTATAATCAGTAGCCACATGCATCTTTCACACTCCGTTGAGTGTCATCTCCTCGAAAATAATGTCCTGTCCTGTTGGGCTCATGCTCCTTACTGGACTGCATTTGCTGCTGTTGCTCAAGGTGTCAACTGTTCTAATACGTTGGCAAGAACTTTCGGAAATGTTCAGCAAGTAGTATCCATATAAACACGTATATCTGTTAGGGGTGGAGCCGAATCCGAACCCAGTATTTGGAAAAACACCAATAGTGGGTTTTTACAAATATTTATTTTGTACAAATATTTTAAAAATGATTTGTTTTTCGGAAGTAAAGAAAAAGTCAAATAATAGTGTGCAGGTCAGGACTCGTAGTACAGCGAGGTTACATCGCTGTCTCTGTCTCTCTGGGTGTAGAAATAGCTGCAGGTCTGTGTGTCTGGTTAAGCTGAACCCTTTGGCTGAGTGGTCAGTGCAGTTTTCTGTAGGCTGGGAGACCAGGGTTTGAGTCCTGGTGTTGGAGCCCTCCCTCACAGTTTATTGAGGAACACATATTTTAAAAACACATATTGCTGGCTCAACAAATACAGATACAAATACAATTGCTGGGCTCTCTGCACAACCCTAATATCTATGCTGTAAGCCAAAGAAAGCATAATTACATGACAGTTTTGACAAATTCATAAGCTAATAATAGCAGTATATGGGATGTTGCATGTAAGAGAGGGGCAAAAGAGAGAGATGGTAGTAAGAGGAACAAGATAAAGAAAGTACTCCTGAGTCACAGCTAATAAATAACAACTTTGTTGAGCATGTACACATGGCCCTGAGCCCCGATCTTTGTACACAGACAACAGAGTTAGCTTCATTTGCTTGTTGATGATTTGACACAAGCCTGTATTTTTCAGCACTTCAAAGCTTCAGAGCTTAAACAAGTCTATTATCCCAACCTAAAAAAGTGCATTATATCCAGAGTAAGCTGGATCATGACACCACTTTTCAAGGTGGAATCCATTAAATCATTTTTTAGATACAAATGACTAATTTCCATGAGAAGTATAAGTATAAAAAAATGTAACTGTTATTATTTATCACTGAAGTTTAGATTATATACAAGAACTTTCATATTGTTTTGGAATCAGCAAGATCTGTTATCACAAGTGAATTTTCACAATATATATATATATATATAATTTTATGCACAATTTAATGAGCTGCACAATAAAATACAATTTGTACACTTAAAATAAGGGCCAATTAAAATTTAGTTTGGAATATTATGAGCAAAAGAAATTAATTCCAATGGAACTATTTAATGATGACAATGGGAATTCCTCATTTAAACACTAAAATGTGCATGAAATTTAATTGCATCATAAGTATAAATTGTATACACTAAGATTGAAACAATCAATACATTTAATTCAAATTTGAGTCAGTTCTCAATAATAGGTATGGGTAAATGGTAACTGAACTCTTTAATTCTGAAGGAAATTACAATACAGATATTGAAAAATCAAATCATGTATAAAGCAATAATGTAAGAGTTCTATCACTGGTGGAGCAGACAGTCACACTGAGCCTGATAGCAGTAGCCACACAACACAAGAGCCACTGAAGAACAAACCTTATTGACAACAAACCTGACTTACAAACATGAACACATGCCTTATCCTGCACCTTGGCTTGTTGAACAAGCCACCAAAAGGAAAAGTGCATCGCTAGCATCAATTAGCAGGCTAGATAACTGATCAGCTGCTCAGCTGCAGCACATTAAACAGCATGTAAACCTGCAAATGTCACTTCAGCCCTGTTAGATGCTGGTTTGGTCATTGCTCTTGCTCATTCTTCATTTGCTCATTGCTCAAAATCCCTGTAAGCGTCATACTGTCTGTCCATGACTTGTAACTACACCAGATTGTTTACTTTGTCTCCGTTGCATATGGTGTAACACCAGTAGCCTGCCAGCTACTGTCAATCAAACACAAGGACCAACACACCCCTCCGGCCAGCTGAGACAAAAAGGAGCATTTCTGATATTTCCCCAAAGACCTTTTTTCTTAATTTTAATTTTTAATATTACCAATATAATTAAAGGTGCAGTGTGTAGAATTTAGTGGCATCTAGTGGAGTGAACTTGGCAGAAATGGAATATAATATTCATAAGTATGTTTTAATTAGTGTTTATACCATGGTCTGAGTGAATACTCTTTTCTGGCTGGCAAAGGTGTGTTAAAAAAGTTTAATGTACATGTAATTCAGCTCAAGTTTAATCACTGTTCAAGATTCATCCACTACCCAACTTGTAACCATAGCAACATTAAAGAGCACAGCTGTCAAAGCTTACTCGTTATGAAGTTTTGAAGAATGGGATGCAGCAGAGGAAAGAGAAATGGAGAAGAAAGTAACCAAGCGAAAAATGGCACAAGGAACTGAAACCTGAAGAGCTTAAAATGATAGTGGAAGAGAAGGATGAGATTAATACAAAAAAGGCAACAAAATGGGCAGTTAATATACTGAGAGACTTTTTCTACCAAAAACAAAAGAACACTGATTTGGAGACATACTCTGCAGTTATGCTTAATGACACCTTATGTGAATTTTAAGCCTCGGTTCAAGGCTGGCGGCGAGTACAGTGTGGCAAGTTGTCATGACAACGGTAAGCTCTTACTTCATAACCTTTCGATTTTGAGTGCAAAACTTTCACCAAAAATTTGCGAATGCATTCATTTTATGTCGTTGGCAAATGACCATGGTATAACAACTTGTAGGTGTGCAGTGTGGTTCGCCTCCATGTCGTGCCTTAAAACCTTTTAACGCACACCTACTCATTGATTATCCGTTACATAATCACCTGAAAATTAGAATCATTGTATTTTGGTTGCCTTAGAATGAGCCCTTTATATCTACATAGGGAGCTTGTCCTCTTCCACAGGGCCCACCATGTTGCACTACCATGTTTCTACAGTAGCCCAGAGTGGACAAATCAGGCACTGGCTCTAGAGAGGGCCTTTCATGTTTTTTGCGAGTTTCACGGTCGCAATCTGCAACCTCACCACTAGATGCCACTAAATCATATACACTGCACCTTTAAAAACATGTTTTTGACTGCAAAGAGGAATAATAAAATGCAGTTTCAGTTGGACTTTATGCCATGTTTTAAAAATATGGTTTTGGTTGTTTACGGATTGTTTGTATTTTAGTTGTTGCTGTTGTTTTTGTGTTTTTGTCAAAATTTCATATTGATTTCTTACCTTGCAGCGAGTGGATCGTGCTAGGATGGTAGGAAAATCAAGCTCAGACTCAGATTAAGACTTAACATTAACATTTGATTGCCCTTAATGTGTTGTTGAAGTTTTTATCACATATTACCTAATACACATGTGAGGGGGGAAGTTTCATGTTTCTGCAAATTGACTGAATGATATGCTTTGGAAAGTGGTCAGCAGTAATGATAATATGAACAATCTGTTGTTAATGGGTTAAAATATGCAAAACCCACCAGTATGGTCCTTTAATAAGTATGTACATTCTGCATTCCCTTTCAGTGCTGGCTAGGATCAGAGAGATGTTTGAATGATTTATGGTAAGATGTTCATGCATTTGCATTGACTGTTAGGGGTGATGCAGGCAGGCAGGCTAGCTGGTTTACTGTATACAACGTGAGCTCTCCAGGTTCCAGGCTGATGAGCATTAAAAAGAATCTTTTGTAAGATGAAAGCTGCCTTTGGCCACCATGTGGATCATGTTGACATCTCTCCAGTGGCACCAAGTTATCGCAGCTGCCTTTTAGCTGCCTTTAATAATCCACAACTTTCAGTTTTCCACTTAAGCAGTTAGAAAAAGCAGGTAGTGGTGGTATGAAACAGTAGCCGTGTGTCTCGCTGTAAGTGTTGACACATGATGTCATGGTGGGTTTGACGGCAGTCATCTCATTTCCAATCCATAAAGCCTGCAACGCTCCTGTTCAATTTGGTGATACAGCACCTCTGGGAGGGATGGCAGTGCAATGCAGGTGAATTTAAAAGGCTGAGTGTTACAAGCTCTGGAGATTGAGTCACCACTGACAAAATAAATGAGTTATCTGTGTTTTTAAAGCCCTTTCAAGAGAAAATCTGGGATAACAATTTTCACTGTAGTGTTTATGATCTCTGAGGTGCTTACACGGCCTCTGAGGTTCATAGCAACTAAATTACAATGTGTTTGGTGTGAGCACGAGGCTGATACACCTCCGCCGGTAGTCATTTGTATTATATGTGCAGGGAGCCGCTTCACTGGATCCGAGCTATTGGGGGGAAAGTGCCAAATCATTAAGTTATTTAATAGTTCATTGAGTCTCTACAGTTGGCTGGTAATTAAACAACATCCGATCAATGTGAGAAGGGAGAGGCAGTGGATGACATTAAGTAGATGAGATGGTCTTAACCCCTGCAAACTGCAGGATCAACTGATTGGCAATTAATGTTCTCACCAGCTGCCACTGATGAAACCTACTGAAATGACTTTGAAAGCTCAAACTTTCCAACAATACTGACAAAGGAGCTCTCAGTATTTCAGAGATAGCACAGCTCTGTGTGTGTGTGGTAATGATGATAAATGATAATCTTCCCCCCACCATTAAAATCATGACAGGAATTGGCCATTCAGTCAAACACTGATCACTGAAACGTATTCACAGGGAAGTTTTTCCATAAGAGATGCTGCAAAGTCAGTTTGTGTGTTATTCATGTTCTTTTCCACTGAAAGTTGGACTTACTACCACAATGTATTTATTCCTCTATACTACTAAAATCCATTCTCAGAGTATGTGTGCTGGTCTCCATATCACATCTTTGGAAGTTGCATACCACTAAGTTCAATGATGACGGGCTCCAAACTTGTTGTGATGTCACAAATCATGCTCAAAGGTAAAAGTCTTAAACTCTGATTTTCAGTGAGTACAGAGAAATTTTCTCCCTTCAGCACATGAATGTGAAAACAGCCTTCTAGTGTCAAACTCTGAACATTTGTCATTCTGCACAGTGAAGATCAAACATCCAACTGAAGGAACAAGAAGAAAACCACATTTTTGTGGAGGAGTGGGCTTTAAAACTCAGCCTCTCACTTATTGCCTCTTGAATCCTATCAGGTTCTGTGATTTTTGTAGTTTTGTAGTTGCAGAACTGCATGAAATGCCATTCACTAAAAAGTGATAACTCAAAATCACTTTAAGAGATTGGTTTACACTCACTGTGTTTACATGGATGCATGAAACCAGGCTGAAATCAGGTGGAACCGTCACATAGGAGGTGTGTGAATGGCGGCGTACAATTTGGTGCTTTTTTTAATGGATCATTTTCAGTCAACAGATGCTGTGGTAGCAGTCAGTAGGAGCAATTTTTAATGTTTGTCACCATAATAAAAAACATATTAGAGGTTAATAGTTGATATTTCTATAAGTCAAAGTACAGCAACCTGTGCCGCTGCACCTACATATCATCCACACTTGCTGCCATTTTCATAGCCAGTTTTATTTCATTACTTGTCATTGATGTAGCAAGTTAGCTGGCAAGCAAAATAAAACAGAACTTGTATGAAAACATGAGTGGATGTACAATATCACACAGAAACCTAAACACTATGCTGCATTCAAAGTAATTTCCAGTCAACTGTCCTTTAGTACAAATTACCTGCTGGTGTTTTTAAGTGTATTTTGTGTGCTGATGTGCATTTTTAATACTTCCACAGAGTGAACAAAAGTTGCAAAATGCAATTTACTGTTGGTGTTAGGTTTAATAAAAGAAAAGCACTAGCACTAACAAGATGAATATTGTGATAACTCTGTTTACTGTGACATTTTTGACCACAATAATTTGATGCCAGCACATCGGTTAGTGGGACTAGACGGGAACACAAACTGCCTCGGACCAGACACCTGTGTTATGGAGATCAAGCGGCCGTGATGGGGACCAAGAAAACACTGTGAGTGATGTTTATGTAGTAATGAGCCACAATCAAGTCCGTAATGATCGGCTGATCACATATAACATAAAAAATGGAAATGCATCAGAAGCGATGCTCTGACAAATAATAATTCCAAAAACAGACCTGACACCAAACCTGATTGTAGGACTCAATGTGATGATGATACTATAATGACAGACTAACTGGGAGGCTTTGGAAGAAATAAAAGATTCTGAACACAGGGCCCAGCAGGGCAGCTGCTGTATTGATCATAAACAGGGCAGTCCCATGAAAATAGCTGAAAGGTCAAGCCGGCGGGATGCTGTCTGCAAAATATGAAAATCTCCAACTTATCTGTGATTATAATCACAGTGTGCCACCTCATCTGTTGCCGGCAGGCAATTAGCATCTGGATAGGTATATGTCAAACAGAACAAATTCATTTCATAATGGAACATGATACATGATGAAATAATTCCACTCACAGATATGCATTAAACTGACAGAAAATTGTGTGTCTAACCTTGTTTTTTCACTGCATGTTATACTCATCCATGTAACATTGTAAAAAAAAACAAACCATCGGCTTTATTCATAAAGCGCATCTAAATTGAGTATAAAAATAAACTGTAATGTTTCATTTGATCAAATTTCCTGGAGATACTTAACAATATTTACATTTTTACACCACTTCCTCTTTGCCCTTACTTCTTTTCACTCCACTCATCCACTTAATGCTCTTCACACAAAATGTTTACACTCACACCCAATGTTGAGGATTGGTTGCATCAATGTGCACAAGTTCAGTTTGTTTAATTCTAACATCACCCAGTGGCTGTGTTTCTCATCAGGAGCAAATGTTACAATGAACAAAACCGACAGGAGAGTTTTTGGCTCATAGCAAAGTGCAATTTCTCCTCCCCCACTCTCTTTAAAATATTTACATCAGAACCAGCTTTGATCTCAGTTAACCCCCTCAAGTTTAAACTGGGGTCAGCTTTGTTCTTATTTTGAATTAAATGACCTACAGAGTTTATTAGTTAAGGATTAGGTTTTGTTGATTTTTAAAGTTGATCCCTTTGAAAGCACATTTACAGTTCTGCTAAAAAATAAAATTTCAGATATACACATTATTCATATTCAATTTGTGGATTCATGTAAAGTACAAACTGACAAAACTATTATAGATGGCAAATCTGATGCACAAACCTGTCTGCTTAAATATGATGAGAAAATTAAAGGAAAACATGTATAAAGTAGGCACAGTAAACTCTTAAGTCAAATCCAAAAATGAGTTTCACGCTCGCTGTCACTTCTGCCTCTTTGATCTTCTCTCGCCTGGTTGAAAGAGAACTCAGTCAGAGAGAAGGAAGTCATCTTCCATCAGCTGAAAGAAAACAAGTCATAGATGGCGGACAGTGAATCTAGCAGGAGCTCTCTCAGTCGGCCCTATTCCCTGCTCCCTGTATTGTTAGTTGGACTCCTGACCTCCCGGACCGGCCATTCAGAGCCACTAGGCTGAGGGAAAGTAATCAAAGTTCTGTGTGGACGAGCGAAGAAGGACATCAAGACGATGAAGAAAGCGGTCCGTGCCCCGGAGAAAGATGGGAAAAGACGGATCTGGGCTGTCCTAAAGTCAATCTGTGTTCGCTCAAAGGAAGGGAATAAAGTGGTGGTGGGGTAGATGGAGGGTGGGGGGTGGGCTTCCTCTGTGAGAGAAGAGGATAGCGCCTCAAGGCACCCTGCCTCTCCTGCTGCTGATGAACTCTTTTAATAAACATTTAACATTCACAGGGAGAGAAATCAATACCCACAGGAGGTGACTTCACTGTGTTCCCATGAGTTGCTGCTAACTGCTGAGAACATGTTTGTCAGTTTGTGTGGACAGGTAGCAGTTTGGCGTTAGACTGACAAAGGCATTTTCCCTTTTACATACATGCAGATTTATTATATGTTCACACTGATCTGCCCTCTATGTACCAAAGAAAAAAAATTCCACTGCATGTTGTTCTGACATATGTTTGTACTGTGAAAAAAGAACAGACTGCATATGCAGGTGATACACCCTCTGGTAGCCATCTTGGATGTCCAACAACACTTATCAATACACAGGACAAAAACAGCTGCTCGCATTGTTCAACTGGTATCTGTAAATCTGTTGTCATGATGAAGTAGACATGGTTCATTTCAGTGTTCATTGTGCTGCCCCACTAATGACAGAGCTGGAGGAAGATGATGTGAAAGTGTTCAGCTATGCTAGCGGTGTTGCTCTCGGTATAGCATTGACAGTTGGTCTATAAGTCAGTCCACTGCTTTGGCTCAGAGTGAAAAATCTCAACAACTATTTAATAGTGAAACTGGGTGCAGATATTTGAAATCTCCATGGTAAATGAGGACAAAGTCTTTTGACTTTGTTGATCCCTTGACCAGCAGATTGACATTTTTGGGTCAAAGTAAAATGTCTTAACAACTGAATGGATTGCCATAAAATTTGGTCACACATCCACGTCCCCCTTCCAGGATGAACTGTTATAACTTTGGTGAATATGTAACTTACCATAGTGCCATCATCAAAATTTGAAATTGCCCAGTACTTTGCTTTATGATCAAATACCTGCAAAACTAATGACATTCCCATCAGCCTCAGCTGAACTTTGTGTTGCACCACTTTTTTTCCTCCAAAATGAACTTTTCAGCCAATATCTCTGACAGTGTGTAAACAAAAACTCAACATTATCAGCCTTATAATTTATAATGTTTTGCATAGATGTTGTTTAAGATTGTATTAGATTGGCTGAAGTTACTGGTATTTTGTTCACCCACAGTCCGTATATTTTACCATGATATGACAAAAAGAAAATGTATTGTCAACATACATGTAAACATTACCTGCTAAACATTGTCACTGTGATCACATTTGCATAACCACTTTTACAATAAATTTACTTTCCAATGACTACGAATCAGAATGCCAACAAGAAAACCAGTTTTTACATTTAATGTGTTGTATACAATATGTTGTGTATACATTCAAGATCCCCAGACAGTTAAATTCAACGCAGTGTTTTGGTTCTGGCCTGTCCTCTATTTCCATCGTCAGGCCAAAATTTCTAGTTGTGCACCAATAGCACCACATTGGAAGATTAACTGAACATGTTCATGCTCCCAAGGGATGAACCACTTTCATTTTAATGACCTCATGACCTTTAATGACCCCCCTGATCCTCCTCTGGCAACACCTTTAGGACCAACTTGACATTTTCCCCTTTAATAGTCATATTGGTTTGTTGTTTGTTTCATCCCATGAGTCATTATTAAGTGTAATGAATCCTGCAGCCTCCAGGAGTCATTAGCTGTGGTTTTAGACCTTCAGTCTTGGTGATTTAAGACTGAGCATGTCACCGCTATCACATCTGTCTGATTCTGTGTAATAACAGTATGCTGCCTATACACATGTGAACATACTGGCCCCCCATTCTGTGGTATGTATGATACGTACTGTGGCTTTGTGCCTGTGAAGTGGGAAAAAACATGGCATTCTTGTCAACTGCACCCTGACAAAATCTCTCACTTTTTTTCTTGTCTGTGCTCTTTTGATATTTTGGTGACTCACCAGGAACGTGACTGAACCTGACTGGGATGGGACAACAGGCACAGTGGGAGGTGTGCCAGAGACGATCAAGCAGTCAGTGCAATTCTGAGTCAAGCTGCAGATTTTCTTCAGTATAGAAAATAAAGATTTAGCTTTTGTGTGATGTGATATGATTTGATGTGATGAAATATATGAATGTATTGTCAAAATAGGTATTTCATTTCAAGTATATTAATAGTCATTAAAATACAGAAATGATTGCCTTTTTTTGTACTGAGCCTTCCAAGCAAGCATTTTGTATCTCTTGTCACTACAGCTAGTCTAGGCCTACTTTTGGGCCTGGAGTATTTTGACAAGTTTACATTACATTATTAATTTCTAATTGACATTGTGGGTGTATGTGATGTGCTGTTGTGTGTAGCTTTGTATTTTGTATTTTGTATGGTGTGTCCTGTGTGTTTTATTTTGCTTTGTACTGTTTGTTGTTGTGCTCTTGTATGTATTGATTGTGGGGGATATGACGTCCCTCTGCCTTTTGCTTAAGAGGTTGCTTTGGCTTCTTGGCTCAGGAGCCAGTGGGCGGGGTTGCAGTGGACGTCAGGGAAGGTCCACAGGTTCAACCTCTCCCATAATGTACTCAACTTTATGAAAATACCTAGCAGACAGAACCCAATGTGTGAGGGTATACAACCAACAATCAGCTTTTATCAAGTCTTCTACCGGTATCCCACAAGGGTCTATTTTAGGCCCACTCTTGTTTAGCCTGTATGTAGATAATCTACCATGATTTTGCTCTCACAATACTGTCCACATGTACGCAGATGATACGTTTGTCTATGTGCATGGCAAAAACAAAGATGAAGGTGCATCAAAACTGTCTGCCGTAATAGTACGAGTTAACACATGGCTAGTTCAATCCTGCCTTCAGCTTAACATTACAAAAACAGTCAGCATGTTTTTCACAAAAAGACCAACCTCAACACCACATCCAGATATCATAGTCTCTAGAAAAAAACTACAGATTGTGTCTGAGTTTAAATACCTTGGCATTACTGTTGACTCAAATCTGTTTTTCATATCACAGGTAAAAAAAAAATTGCAAAGAATGTTAGATTTAATCTAGGGTTAGGGTTAGGGTTAGGGTCAAATTCACAAGGAACTGCATGACCACTAATGCAGCTAAAATGTTTAGAAATACAATGATTCTCCTACACATCAGATACTGTCTGACAAGTTGGGAACACGTCAATAAAACCAGACTAAGGCCAACAGAATCACTGAACAAACAAACAATAAAAACCCTAGACAAGAAGCCATAAGGAGACCATCATTGCAATATTTTGAAAAAGCATAATTTACTAAGCTGGGAAGACATGGTTAAATACAGTAGACTGTGTCTCATTTTCAAGGTATTACACAATATGGCTCCTCCACCACAACAACTCGAGGAGATTGTCTTAGACCTAGAGGACAAAGTAGTCTTGGCCAATCTGCTTTTTCTGTCAGAGCCTCTCAGGATTGGAACAACTTGCCACAATACATAAGAAACTGTGCCAACTACCATTCATTTACCACAACATTAACAGCCTGGTTCATTAAAAATCAAACTTGTGAACACTAGGACAGTGAGGTGTTTTATTAGATCATTATTATACTTAATGTAAGAGCTGCTCCTTCTTATCACAGGCTCTGTACATAATATCCACACTTCAGCAGTCCTGACAGTGTGTTGTTGTGCTATTTGTTGAATGTGCTGTCATCCTATTTGTTGATTTGTTGATTGTTGTCACACTACTGTTTATTTTGTGTGTCTTAAGAGCTTCCTTTCTTGTCTCTATGTAGTGCAGGCTCTGTTTGTATCTGCATATTCTCACCACTTTATTGTTGATTGTATTTTCTGTGCTTTTATTTGTAATGTTTGTGTTTCCAACTATTTGCCTGCCCAGGGACTACAGATGAAAATAAGCCTGTCTGACTAACTCTGGCATATATTCAGAGATGTTATTTATATGCACTGTCCCTCTCAAATAATGTAATAAAATAAAAAAATAGTGAGGTTTGACATCACCCATTGGTTTGCATTGGAGCCAGTTTGAAGCATAGAGTTGCTGTCTATGGTCGATGCCAGGACCTTCTGAATTAGGAGTCCGCAGTGTTTCCTTTTACAGTCTGGAAACCACACCCTGCTACTTTGGACCAAAGCGAATGATAGTTTACCGGGAAAACTGAGCAGTCCACACTTGGGCTAATGTTAGCTATTTTAGCTAAATTGTACTAAAAAGACAGGCATTATACTCTAGTAACACTAAACTTAATGAAATATTGCTACAATAGTCAACTCAGTGCGGGTCCCAGAGCTGGGGAGAGCAGCAGGTGAGCCAACTGTCAATCACAGCTGTCAATCAACACCCACATGGCAGACATCAAAACGTTGTATGAGGGGTTTAGCCGAGTCTGAATACAGTATTCAGAAAAGCACAAATAGTGGGTTATTACGAATATTTATTTCATACAAATATTTTGAAAATTATTTGTTTTTGGAAAGAAAAAAAAGTCAAATAACAGCAAGCAAGTCGGGACTTGGAGTGTAGCAAGGTTACATCGCTGTCTCCGTCTCTCTGCTCTACTGGCTGTCTCTGTGTCATGGGTGTATAAATAACTGCAGGTCTGTGTGTCTGGTTAAGCTGAACCCTTTGGCTGAATGGTCAGTGCAGTTTTCCATAGTCTGGGAGACCAGGATTCAAGACCTGGTGTGGGAGCCCTCCCTTGCTACAACAGTTTATTGAAGAACACATATTTTAACACTTAAATATCCTAAAACTAGAAGTGTATTAAAAACAAAAACAGGATTGTTATGCCTATTTCCACTTTTATTTGAATACAAATACAGATAGTTTTGCTGCCTCAACAAATACAGAAACAAATACAAACACAAATAATGGGCCTTCTGCACATCCCTATCTTTTATAAGTCTTCAAATCTTATTAATGGAGCATGAATTTCCAAAATGACCTCCAGCACACTTATTAGAGGGCCCGAATTCAGTGATTGAGACCATAATGACCTGTTGACGAAAATTATTGACTTAGTGGGGACTTTCTGAATGGGAGTCAATTGGAGCCAGCATGTGGCAGCTGTCTGTGGCACTGCAGAAGGTACTTCTGTATTGTCTTCAGCCTAACACTGTGGTAATATATATATATACCAGTGGCAGCTGGTGACTCAAAAAATTGGGAAGGACAGGAGGAAAACCAACATGGAATCTTACAACAAACCGCATCAAACTATAACATTGTTCCCACCTGATGAAATCAGAGGGAAGGGGTGCAATTTTATATGCCAATAAATCAATTTGCTTTCAAAAACAAAAACCCCTGAGTGGTGAAAAGGCTGCTTCTTTAAAGACATTTATACATATTGTTTCTAAACAAAGAAGTGCTCATTTTAGCTGTGGAGTGGTTCAAAATGTGTCATTTTACCAACAAAGTGAAATTCAAATTTATAGTACTGTTCTATTGTGACAACAGATTTATGATCTCATCAAAAAGAGACAACATATCACATGATTTACACATTTCCTATGTATTTTCTTAGTATACAGAAATATATAAAGTACCACAAAGCTTAAGATCTGATACAGGTCCAGATCAGTGCTGAGTACTAGAAAGATTGAACACTAAAAACGTTCATAGATCTAAAAGTGTAGCTTCTCAAAAAGTATTAATGCATGTATCAAATACATGACTTACGCACTCTTATCCACGCATATATACATATATATGTTAACACTAGGGGTGCAAAGGATCACAAAACTCACGGTTCGGATCATATCACAGATTTGAGTCATGGATCGTATCATTTTTAGGATCAGCAAAAAGAAAAAAAGGGGGAGACAAACAAAATGTTTTCCACTTATTCTGTAACACACTTAGAGCAAGGAACAGCAAGGAACTTTTGCCCATGGTCTTAAATGAAAACAACATGTAAGATGTCCAATGTTTAAATAAAATCTTAAATTAAAAAAAAAATTCAATTGTTAAATTAAATTACAATATGAAGCATGATACCTTCCTCTTTTAAACACGGTAGTGAATGAAACAGCCTCTGTCCACATCATCAAACTTGATGATAACTTACAAACATGAACACATGTCTTGTCCTGCAGCTTGTTGAACGAGCCACAAAACTAACAGTGGAGAAAAGTGCACCGCTAACGTCAGTTAGCAGCTACATAGCTAATTAGCTGCTCAGCTGCAGCACATTAAACAGCAGGTAAACATACCTGCAAATGTCACTTCGGACCTGTTAGATGCTGGTTTGATTGACGCTCTTCAAAATCCCTGTTAGCGACACGCTATCTGTCCATGACTTGTACTTACAGCTGTTTGTTTTTCTTTGTCTTAAATGAGACATTAAATTTTGCAATTAATCCGCAGTTCACATGCGTGGGAGGCGATCCATACGGATCACGGATCAACTACAATCCGTTACACCACTAGTTAACACTTATTCTACATCTAACATCTTATTCTAGATACTTATTACTCAATATATGGCTCAGTTTAAAAACGAACTGAAGAAACTGTCACAACAAGCAGCCAAACCTCCTGCACACTCATTCACTAATCACACAACATCAACAGGTGACTGAACAACCACTCAATTAAAATTGGGATCAATTCCAAATGAATGAGTGAGTCCAGACAGCTCACTGTAACTTCAACAAACAAACTACCCACAGCACATTATATCATCTCTGCTGCATTCTTGTTAAGGAGATAAATTCACACAACAGCCACACAGACATTTAACCATCAGAGATGAAATCAGCAACCAAAGAGACAGAGAGAGAGAAGCTGTATCTGACTCACGTTATCTGATGTCTTCTTCTTTCTACCATTGAGATGAAGTATCCATGTTATAACATCCATTTGTGACTGTTGGTCATCTTGTTTGTTAGTTAACAGAACTTTATGGCTGCTGCTTAACCAGTCTGATATCATTAGCAACAATGACAAACAAGCTAACTCTCCTGGTTGTTTCTCTGGTTGCTTCTCTCTCCAGCCTCCCCGGCGGCGTCCCGCTGCTGCACCGCACAGTCCAGATCCATTCTCCTGTTAGCTTAACAACAATCCTTAACAGTCCTTCCATGGATGTATAAAGAGTCCTTCAGGCTGCTACAACAAGCTAACTGTTGCGTTGGCTAATGCAAGGAGCTATCTACTGCTCGTTATCTATTGCGGCTTTACAGTGGTAGAAAATTGAAGATGAAATCTGGAAACTATCATTGGACCAACTCCATGTCAATATTGCATTCTGGGTGTTGATTGGTTGGGGAGGACAGCCTCCCTTGGAGCATCATTTTGTGTGTCTTGGCCAATCAAACATTAGTATGAAAAAAAAAAGAAGTACATTAAATTGATGTAAGAGATCCCGCCCTGCGGAGGACAGCAGGCCCCCGTCCTCCTCTGTCCCCCACTCCCCCTCACTCTCCTCCACCACCACTCCACACACACTGCTCTTTCTCCTCCCGCCCTGCAGGTGTCGCTGTTTAAACATTTCAACCAGAATTTCAATAATGGATTTTTTCCAAAGAAGAGAGAAAAAATATTTTATAAATAATACTGAGATTTGGTAAAGGTTTATTTCAACCA
The DNA here is from genome assembly GCF_963924715.1 of Thunnus thynnus. Lineage (NCBI taxonomy): Eukaryota > Metazoa > Chordata > Actinopteri > Scombriformes > Scombridae > Thunnus > Thunnus thynnus. Next base: position 9,656,723 of record NC_089522.1, on the reverse strand, counting down.
AATATTCTTTTCTATATTTTGATCTCCCTTTTGTCTCTCAAAAAATAGATAGCCTTTATGGACCAGCCTCCACTGATATATACAGATGGGTGATAAATTAAAGGAAAAACTGGTACAGGTCTGAATGCTTGACCCCTACAGTGAGGAGATTTGGTGGTTCTGTTATGCTTTAGGGGGCATTTTGCTGGCATGGTTTGGGTCCACTTGTCCCCTCAGAGGGAAGGGTCACTGCAAATCAATACAGAGTTGTTCTGAGTGATCACCTTTATCCTATGATGAAACATTTCTATCCTGATGGGAGTGGTCTCTTCCAGGATGACAATGCTCCAATTCACAGGACACGAGGGGTCACTGTATAGTTTGATGAGTATGAAAATTATGTGAATCATATGCTATGGCCTTCATAGTCACCACATCTCAACCCAATTGAACACCTATGGGAGATTTTGGACTGACATGTTAGACAGCGCTTTCCACCACCATCATCAAAACACCAAATGAGGGAATATCTTTTTGAAGAGTGCAAACAGCTAACAGCACTACACACTGGCCTCCAGAATGAACTGTTTAACCAACATCTCTGATACAGTGTAAACAAACTCAACAATATCAGCCAAATGAAGGTCGGACTTTTATTTATTTATTTTTTTGCATGGGTATTGTTTTGACTCGCTTTGGATTGGTTGGAGTTCCTGTTATTTTGTCCGCCCACAACCTGTATGTTCAGCCACATAGTATTTTCCTGACATGACAAAAAACAGAAACAAAACTGCATTTATTCATACATTTATTGATCCATATATCAATTAACCTGTACTAACAAGTGACTGGAGTTATTTCTCTGGCACATTCTCAGTCAAGAGCTGACCTACTTTAGAAGTGCGCAGATAAGAAGCTCTGCCAAACAGGAGGACCAAGCAGCTGCTGAGACATGTTCAACGTCAGCTACTATTACCAGCCACACAACACACACACACACATACACACACAGAGTTTAATTCCTGCTTAATTAAATGGGAATCAATATATTTTGACTGCATGTAAGATGTTTCCTACAAACCCAACAGGATTTTCATTGTCATGTATATCACCGTCTCTTTAGTGCCTTTGTGTGTCTTTGTACATTTCTGTGCGTGTGAAAATACCAGAAGATAGAATACCCCAGCTCAACAGCGCAAGTAGTGTGTGATAAAGCTATTCTATCAGCCAGGGAGTCGGCGGTTATTGCATCCGTTCCGCATCTGTGAGCTCTCTCCTTAAACTCAGCAAAGAAGCTCTTGGAGAAGCCCATTTGCAAGGAATTGAATCACTCTTTGGAACACAGAGTGTCCTGGCCCCAACAAGGGAAAAAAAAATTGAAGTTGTTTCACTTCAGTTGGGAACCTGTGCATATACTGTTTAGCTGTATCATATACAGGTAGTGTTTGAGAGGCCGTCGCAGACACAGAGAAGCAGCAAGCTCATAAATGTTTAATCAACATTTTCAACGTGCAGTCACAACAAGCATTTATATTCCTCGAGTCGATATCCAGTGCGGATGTGTTGAGGCTGATCTATGTTTAGCCATGCAAATGTGGGGATTAAAACTTCAGGCTAGGCTGGAGAGCGGAGAAGCGCTCGCTGCTAAATTAGTCATTCCCTGAGAAATGCATTCGCAGGCACATGTGTGCACACACTCACAAATGTGCTCAAAATGAGACCCAATTTTTTTGTGTGTTGCTGGTCTCTGACAGAATGTAATGTAAAATCACTTCAGCAAAGTGTTTGATGTCAAGAATAAACTGTGTATCTACTGACTTGCCATGTTTCGACGACAAGCCACCCAGCATGGTGAGTGATGGCCTCCGGATATGACAAACATCCACAGTCCCGGAGACATCACCCATCTACTTCAGCATCAATCAGCCTGTAACACCAAAATTGCCCCAAAAAAGCCCATTTGGGTCTTTTCATTGATGTGTTTCCCTCAAAGGTGAGTCATTTGTTCCACACCCAGACACTCTCTAATTGGATTGTAAATCTTTGGTGACGATTAATCATACGACCTGCTTCAGAGGTGCTAATGAGCAGCTATTTTAGCTGGATGACATCACCACAAATCACCTCTGGCAACTCCAGACTCCAGGTTTTAATCTGTTTCAGAGTCTTTCTTTCAGTTGCAAGAGGAATTAAATTGTCTTTTTTTTTTTTTCGCTTTCCTGCGGCCGCCTCTGGTTTCAAGTTTGTTGAAGGAACGGTAAAAGTTCTAACTCCAAATTTGTGTGTTACTCTCTCTCTTTCTCTGGTCTCTCTCACCCTTTGGCATCTCACAGCTCTTCTTAGTGACAGACATTAAGTTAGTCTGTCACCCGAAAATGTTTTGCCATTTGCAGACTTAACAATGCATTACTGGAGGCGCTAAGGATGAGTGTGTTTTTATAGCATGGCATTTGACCATAAGCTCTGTGTAATATTCTGGTGTTCATTGTCCTTTTTTAGCTCATTATCAGGGCTATAAAATTCTCTTTTTGGGTTGCAGTAAAAGGATTATGTTCTAGTAACAGATTTCTAGAAAAAAATGGAATTAGCGTCTGCGTTGTCACCTGCTTTATAGATTTTTCAGTGGTGTCTTGAAGCTTGAACCGTCTGCCACCACCTAGCAGGTCTTGAGGCCAGAAAATCCCAAACTTGTCAATCTGAGTAGCCTGGGTGGAGTTCAAGAGTGACAGACATGCAGCAACCACCAAGGTTAACTCTGAGAGGTTGACCTGTCAATCTGGACCACAATGACTGAATTTCACAATCATATTTTTGCAACAGTTTGCAGTCTATGAATACCAGTATGAATGTAATGCTGCTCTAACTGCATATTTTATTTGTATAAATAGGAAGGATTAATATTGAACAATTGAATATTGAACAATATTTGTTTGCATCTCGTTGGTGAAAATATATTTTTTAAAAGCACAGAATGTGCTGACCTTTTCAGTATTTATCCACAACCTTTCTTTCCCTCATCTTAACCCAAGTGTTCTAGTTGCCTAAACACACAGAATGCAAGACATAAACCCAGGTCTCCTGTGTCAAAGTCCCATGCTTCGTACGCCCAAACACCGCGATTAGATATCTTTGGGTTATGGTTATTTTAGTTACTTAATGTTGAAAGGTAAACCTACAATGACTTGTTGTCTGGGATTGTCCCGGCTTCAAACTTGATGTCCTGAGTGCCAACAAATATCTGTAAAACACTTAAATGTCCCAGTTTTCAACATTCACTACCAAATTGTCCCAGTTTTCGCCACAATTTAAATATATTACACTTGTTTTCACTGCTTACATCATATCATTTATCATGTTCTGTCCCACAGTATTACCCAACCCAATATAAAAACATAAACAATTCACCACGTGTCTGAATTCAACACTGATTTGTCTGTATATATGGCAATCAATGTGTTGTTGTCAAGGCTGTTGCTATGACGCTTGCGGCTCTTTCTGACAGAACCTGTCAGCATGTTAACGGTTACAGTAGCTGTCATACCAAAGAGAGAGTCTGTCTTTTCTCCAGAGCTCCATGAGGCTTAGTCCTTCCTTCGTAAAGTACCTGGTGATGAAAATGCTGCGTTCTGCACATACTGCAAGAGTACATTTTCAGTTATGCATGGTGAAAATGCTGATATTAAGATCATATTAAGACGGCCAAACGTAAGAAGTGGTTTCCCTGAGTACTCCAGAAAAGAAACTATAACTAAGAAGAAAGAATGCAAAGCATAAGTAGGCCTACATGGCAATCTTCTTAAAGGTAACTTTCTTTAAAGGCTCTTTGTCAGATTATTATTAACAAGGTGCAATGTTGATTTAATGTTTTGACATTTTAATTTTTTTTTTTTTGTTTTGTTTTGTTTTTTACGTTTTGTAAACAATTGTAGCAATTGTAAACTTGTTTTGAAAACTCGCGACCAGCTCGTGGCATAGCGTTGTGAAGATGTAAGTTATTTTTATGTTACCACCTAGAGAGTTATTTATAGGTCACAAAAAAATTTGTACATGGTTTTGTTTTAAAAAAAAAGCTGGCAGAGAATATGTCACAGTCGGCCATTTAGCTGGCAGCCTGGACTTATGCGCACTGTGACTGACAAATACCTTGGTGGATTTTGGGAGACAAAACATAATTTTTCGTCTGCTGAGGTGCTGTCCATGGTGCTGAAAGGTACGCTCAGTATGTGTACTAAGAGCTGAAATAATTGTACCTTATCTTCATGAAAACGCCTATGGTATGGTATGGTATGCATAAGTGCATACATGTGTGCATACATGCATGAATGTGTGGTACACTTAAGGGTCCTGGTTTAGGGGTTTGAAAATATGGTCACCCTGGCTAATCCTAATAAGACTTGATTAAGGGATTTGTAAGAATTCAGATCCCATAAGTGTATTAGATACTGGATTGGGATTTGATAAAATGCTATCAAACTCCATCCTTAGTTATACTGCATTAGGAAACTCATATACCATATATATATATTTAAAATGTGTGTAGCATCTATGAGCTTTACTAAGGCTTGTTAGTTAGTTTTACCTTTAAGGTGCTAATCAATGTGCCACACTCTATAAACGATGGAGTTCAGCCCCAATTCTGTATCTGTTTTCAGAGTAAATCTGTAAACAGGGGAAAGGGACTGAGGTGTAGCCTTGATGCTGATGCAACACTCCCAGCTTAGAAGCTTGCTTTAGCAGATTCTTCCCCTTCTAAGCAGACACCCACACTACCTGTCCTGTGTGTCTGGGTATGCTGCAGGCTAAAGCTGCACTTGCCAACCTGTAGACCTGTGTGGATGGTCATAAACCTGGAGAGATGCAAGTTTTATGAAGTTCTGCTCAGGAAACAGGCTGTGACACGTTCACAGGTATGGAGGCAAACAAATGGTAGTAGCTGTTAGTACAGTCTGTTGACAATACATTGCTTACTCCTTGGAATAGCGTCTCTGAGGAGGATTCCGAGGTCTGATGTGAAAAGAAAGAAGAGGGGGAACCCTCTAAAGGGTCTTGACTTTGTGGATTTACCAACTGAAGCAGTTTGGCAACACCTCATTGTTAGTACTATTGTTAGCACTCCCAGTTCTCCCTGCTGCTAACCCAATTGTTGGACCTGGATTGTATGGATTCTGCCAGGTTAGTTTATATTTCGTGCAATGGATGAGACACCAGATGGTACCCAAGGCTAGTGCTGCTAGTAGCACGTCCACTCTCTCTAGTAAGCAATGCCATTTTTCATACTTGCAGCTCAAAAAAAGTATACCACACCCAAACCTGAGCCCAACCACAGCCACAAGTGGTTAGCCCTTATGCACTTAATGCTGCCTTGATGCTACAAGCTTACCAGGTAGAGACAATTTGGGACCCTGCATGACACTTTGTTGAAGAAGGACAATCACAGTAGGATATGAGATGAGACCAAGCGGCAACCACCACAGCTTGAGGCTGAAGCCAATGTGGAAGTCCCTTAAAGTGCAATGCCACTGACAGCTGCTAGATGCCGTCTCCTAAAAATCCCTGGCTCCAACTGACTCCCATTCAAAAAGCACCACCTTCTCTCTAGATATACTAAGTCAATAATTTTTTCATCAGTCATTATCATCTTAATTGGTAAATTCAAGCATTCTAATAAGTATGCTGATGGTCATTTTGGAAATTATTGATCTGTTAATAAGATTTGAAGACTTATAGTAGTTCTTGATGTCTGTTGTGTGGTTGCGATTGACAGCTGTGATTGACAGTTCGTTCACTTGCTGCTCTCCCCGGCCCCTGGAGTCACTCTGTCTTGGACCTTTGTAGCTTCTGTTTAAAGAATAAACCGTGATTTTTCTCCAGATATGCAGTTCTACTGTGTTTGTAGTTAAGGAATTACACTAACAAGACAATGGCAATGAGTTGGACTATTGTCGCAATAGTGATTATGACACCTGCTCTATTAGCACAATTTAGCTTAAGTAGCTAATGTTAGCCCAAGAGTGCATCGGTTGGTGTTCGCTTTGGTGCAAGGTAGCGGGGCATGGTTTCCAGAGCATGACAGGCAACACTCAGCACTCCTAATTTGGAAGACCCTGGCTCCAAACGGAAAAGATGATGCCGACCAACAGCAACTCTAGGCTCTGGGCTCCAGTGCAAACCAATGGGTGACAACACACCTTGCTACGTTCACCTTTATAAAGTATACAGTCTATGGATGAGACTCGTAGGATGGCCAATTTCATCCAGGAGTGCAGGTATTGCTTTAGCTAATGGCATGGCTGAGACACTGGCAGCCTAATGTCACCTGTGAACTTAAGTTGCCTTAGGCACAACCTTTTTCAGTTTTCAAGTTGCCAAACTGCCAGGATTAAACAGTATTTTCTAGAGGGAACCCTGACCAGCTGTAGTCAGTGGAAGAAGCTTGAGGTAGATGTGCATTTGAGTCTGTTAAGACATTTTCATGAGCAACCCAAATCCACTGCTTGCAGACTAGTTTAAAGTACAAGTAGCACAAACAAAGTAGGAGTAAGAACATGCTCTCTGATTCAGGAAGCAACAGGATTGAATGCCCTCTCCTCACCCTCCCTCACCTGTCTCAGCTGCTTGTCAGAAGTAGCCTTTGCTCTCCACTCCACACTGGAAAACTAAGGAGCTAATCAACTTTGACTGCGCTGTCTGGGCTTGGTGGTGGCAGAGTCTTTGACAGATTCAGGTTTGCAGTGAGGATTGATCTCACTGCACTAAAGTATCTCCCTGGCAGCTGTTGGCATGTGCCGTCCACCCCATTGATCGGGCCCGTCTGTGCAGGCAGGGCTGCATAATTCTATTTAATGTATGAGGAGCAAGGGGGGCTCCAAGCCTGTCACAGTCAGTGCAGACTGATCCAACTAACCTCATGCTAATGCGGCCTGGCAGGCCTCCCCGAGGACAGGGCCCAGCTTTAGGGAGCACAGAGGAGGACTCATTCTGCCCATGCCGATTCGTCAAACTGGAGAGGAGAACTGTATCTCCAGGTGGTCCCAAAAACATCCAGACAGCATGCGAGAGAAAGCGAGGGCGAGACAGAATGAATACGACAACCCAGAGACAAGGCAAGAAGACACGGAAGAATGGGATAGATCTCAGCTTCTGATCAGAAGAGGTTGTTAAATGGAAAAACACTAACTGACTGCTTGGGGAAATTAACATTTATTGTCTCATCAATGGGATCAGGTTTGTGTGTGTGTGTGTGTGTGTGTGTGTGTGTGTGTGTGTGTGTGTGTGTAAGGAGTTTGGAATTGTCAGATTGCTTATTTGTCACTGTGTAACTTAATATCTCAGACACCACTGATAGCATCTATCTACTATAAGAAGGAATATCTGTCTGTATGTCTGTATGTCCTTCATGTATCTCTTGAACTGTTCATCAGATCGATTCCACACTTGGTACTTGTATGGCTAGGAAAGACAGGGAGTGCTGTGCCGAATTTGGTGCGATTTGGACAAGTGGCACATTAAATATTGATAAACTTAAACTCTGAATGAACAAGCCATCAGCTGCTCTGCTCTGCACCTGCAGGGCGGAGCCTTTGGGCTCTGCTATTGCATGATCTCGATCAGAGGTTTACAACCCTGCAATGAGAGAGAGGAGGGGACATCTCTCTTCATCATTTTAAAAAAGACGAGAAAAAGAGAGAGAGAGGGCAAGCACACTGAGAGCATGAGTGAGTGACAAAGAGACAGGCTGGAAAGCTTACTCATAGAGAGAGTAAGCCTGTGAATGACAGAAATATGTTATTTTCTGATTGTTTCACAGCAGTTATGTTCTAAAGTACAAATAAACAACCATCAAATACTCAACAGGTGATTTACTGTGGAGACAGACGCTCTTTTAGTGCAATTTAGAAATGTGACACGTTTGTTATTAATAAACTGTGAATAAACAAGCAAACAGCGAGCTGCTCAGCTCGCTCAGCTCAGTTTAGTCTCACTGGTGAAGTTTCTGTCTGCATTCTTCAAAAAGATATTCCCTCATTTGGTGTTTTGATGATGGTGCTGGAGAGCGCTGTCTAACATGTCAGTCCAAAATTTCCCATAGGTGTTCAGTTGGATTGAGATCTGGTGACTGTGAAGGCCATAGCATATGATTCACATCATTTTCATACTCATCAAACCATTCAGTGACCCCTCGTGCCCTGTGAATTGGGGCATTGTCATCTTGGAAGAGACCACTTCCATCAGGATAGAAATGTTTCATCATAGGATAAAGTTGATCGATCAGAACAACTTTGTATTTAGCAATTTCTTTAGTGACTACAGTGTTCAGAAATTGTCTGAACTAAAGAAAATAGGATCTAAATTGTAATAATCCAACTTGTCCTTTAATATATAACCACACTGATCAATCAAAACCAAATTTTATACTGAATATAGCATAACTAAAACACTTAGATGCTAACATGAATTAGCAGCAATTGTGCAAAGTTATATTAGCACATAGTATAAAACAGAACACTTCACTATAACACACTACAGGACATGGCAATACCAACTTTGACGAATCAGAAATGTCATGTTTAGGTGAAAATAAGGATTAAAATCTACATAATTAATGTAGCTAAAAAAGTCTAAATATACTAATTCTAAGCATGGTGGTTAATTTATTGATCAGCAGCCAAACAAACATTAAATAAGATGAATGAAATTTATCATGGAAGAAATGTAACGCCACTGGGAGCTGGTGATTTCAAAGCTTCTTCATGTGAACTGCTGGGATCAGGCTGTAACTTTGGGTCGAATGTTAAACAGGATTCTCCACCCAGCCTGCAAAACCATTGTGAAGTGAATACTAAACAAATAGAGGCTGTGCTCACAAAGCTTTAATCAATGCTTTTACTAATGGTTGACTGCTCTGGATAGGAAGAAAAGCCAGCTGAACAGACATTTCACACCTTAATCAGGTAGAAAAATAGCTGTTGCAGCACTTATGGCTCTCCCTACAAATATGTCACTGCTCATTTTGGAGCTTTTTATCCAGAGGGACCATGGTGCCAGCTTTGTTTTTGTCAGTTAACAAAGCAATGGTGCATTGGAGCCAATAACTGGATCATAATGACCATAATAATATTGACAATAACACAGTGTGATATTATATCAGTGAATGTTTTGTGCAATTTATTCTAAGTATGATAGATGTTCCGGTGTCAATGAACCCAAATAGACTCCCAGTTGATCAGATTTAGACCCATGAAGAGATGATCCCAGCCAATTACACATTCAGTCAAACTGGGAGAAATTTAACTATAGTGATGCATTACACTTTAGCCAATTCAGCTACACAGCACCGTGGCACCTGATAATATTTATTGATTAATAATATGGTGATTAATGTCTTGGGGTAGTCTTTTTAATACTATGTTTGGATTGTTTTATAAGACTCACTCGTACACACATCTGCTTAAAACATATAATTGTAAATATACAGACAAATAGCTATAGCAAGATATGACTAAGCTTTATATATAGTCTTATATAGGCTTGATATATAGTCATATATTAAGCTTTATTTAAGCTTTAAATAAAGCTTAATATATGACTAAGCTTTATTTAAAGCTTAGTCATATATTACTATATTAACAATGACCGTTATAACCAATAGATGATACTGAATTGAAATGATTGAAATGTACTGTAAAACAGAACAAGTCATTAATCTGGTGAAAAGTGTTTTTTTCTTTTTCGGAAGCCGAGAGCGGTTGCAGTTGCAAAACATTTTTTATCATTTATTTTGAGATTACACCTTTATCTCAAGATAGAATTTTCTCGAGAACATGACTTATTGTAATTGCAAAAAGTGCATTTTTCTAAGACCATCAAACTGTGATAACAACTTAATTATCATGCCAAAACTAATTATGGTTAAAACTTCAATATTAGGTTTACTTTCTATTTATCCTGCATTAATGTTCTGCTTGCTTTTTAATATGTGTTTGATATTTTGAGATAACATTATAGTTACATTGTTAATGATGTTGATACTAAGTTTTATGTATCTTGTCTTGTTTATATTAAAAGCAATAAAATGTGAGACCTCTTTCATTGACTTTTCACTCAGTTCATGCAGCACCCTCTGCAGATTTCTTATTAAGTCTGATCCAGTGTCACGCAGTGTGAGTGCTGGTAGATGATGGTGCTCCCCTTATAGCGCTGGTCTCATTTGTTGGCAGTAATAATATTAATGTATCAAATTGAACAAGATAATTATTCATTGATTAAAATTCTAACTAAGCATAGCAACTATAAAATAACCATGTCATTTGATTTGACAAACTCATACAAAACCCAGCTTGAAGTCATATTCAAATCTTTTATTTTGTGCTGTTGTGCCCTGATCACTGCCCACCCTGGACTCTTCTCAACAAACTCCCTATAGCACAAGCCCATGTTGTTTTACGTTTTATTAATAGCAACATCAGAGTACTAAATGTACAGAGGACGAATCCAATGAGAATCGCATTTACAGTGCTTGCAAATACAGAGCTTAGTAGTACAAGAGTAACCAAATCAAAGTCACCTGGAAATCGAAACGTTTACCAATAACTACAAAAGGAAGAGATGTGGTTCATAAGACACAAAATAAAAGTTATACAACATTTAGCCGTCACAGAGACAGACTGGAGTCCCTTTGTGGAGGTGTGTTGTGTGTGTATGTGTGTTTGTATATACTATAGTAATAGGTCTTATACAAAAGTTAACAGAGGTACTCATTGATATATTAAACACAAATATAAAAAGTTTTTAAGAGTCACAAAGTACAAACTCTTCATTTTTATGGCGACAACACAACTCGACTCAGGTTCCTTCATGGTAGGTATGAATTGTGATTGTAAGTCTGCTTTAATGAACAAACCACGTGTGCCCCCATGTGAAAATACCCCACACACCCCACCCCACTCCCAAAAGAAAATAATCCTGTACAACTTCCTGACCCCTTGAAATTGAAACTGTACGTATGCTATTTATGTTTATATTTTTTACACCTCTGTCCACTCAGATTTTCAACAACTCTGAAAATATGCAACCATGAATCATTGTTTTCCTGTTATCCCAAATTTCCTTGTCTCTCACTCCAGATCTTCACTTTGTTCTGAAGGCAGTCAGAGGCCCTCCATGCAAATCACCTTCTAACAGAGGGATTATTAGAGAATTGTGATATTGCAAACAAAGTGCTGCTGTTTTGTTTTTTTTTCAAGTCTTTGACTGTATTGATAAGCACTGACAGTGACAGTGCCTTAGCTCTTGTGAATAGAAAAGTAAAAACATGACCCGAGAGGAGAGTCGGAGCCCTCCACTTTAGATACAGTAAGCGCACAGTACGTGATTTTTTTTTTTTTTTAACAATGAGGAGAAGCGGAGTGAGGAGCTACAGTTTTCTGACGGGATAAAAAATGGATTCAGTGAGATACATATCAGTCTATAAAGATAAACCTTTTCCTTCCCTTTGAGCTGCGTTCTTCAGTGTTAAATTAACTATTTCTCTGGTGCTCTGTTGAGTCTCACCTTGTTGTTTGAGAAACCTACTATTGATAACTGTCTTTATTTAAATCACCATCACTGACGGCTGTGAAACATGTTTCTCGGAAATTCAGAAACCCGAAGGCCATGATTTAACATAATCGATACATTGATTCGTCTCATCTCATGTGAGTGCTTCCGATGATATGGAAAAAACAAGCCCTGGCCTCGGAGCCAACATCTAATTCAAACAACACATGTCAATAAGGTCCACTTCTTATGTCTGACATGCAAACAGGAATCACAGGCCCTGTAGATGAATGCGCGCTGCATCCTTCATCTTGACAGGAAAAGCCTTGCTGATTGATAGCTTGTTTGTGCTGAAGGGAACATAGGTTTCGTGGCTTGCTGAGGAGACAGAGGCGGGAGCCGCAAAATATTCATTTGTTGTGAAAAAAGGCATGTCAAGTCTTTGGTGTCTATTTAAGACTTTTCTACAAGCTCCCCCTCCCCTTTCTTCCTGCCTTTGCCTGCATTGCTCTCACGTTACCTGAATCAAATCTGACCAGTGGAGTGGAATCATTTTCCTCCCTCTTAGCTGTAATACACCACTCTCATCAGCTATCCTGAAATATAAACTGAAAAGGCAAGAACGCAGTAAGGCATTTCCTTGCATATCAGTTGGATTTCAGACAGAGGTAAAAGGAGGAAGGGTGATGTTTGCCAATGTCTCCAGATACATGTGCCTGTTGATATCACAGCTGCGAGTTAAATTTTTCCTCATCTAAATGTCCTTCAGAAATGCAAAGTGGATCGCTTTTAGCTAGCAGCTCCCTACAGTTTTAATCAATGCAAACAAGCTTTTCCCTGTGACCTTACCTAGAAACCCTAGAAACCTTTTCCCCACAGTATTAAACACAGAAAGAAATTCAGAATGTCAAAGTTCCCCTTTGTCTAATCAGATTTGGTAGAATCAGAAGTCAGTCCCACACATTATCAGCTTGGTACAAAAATTTCAACGATTTTCAGTAGGCTCACATTGACATTTTACAATTATCAGGTACAGTGTAAGTAGTACAGAAACTTGGCAACCACAAGTACCTCCTTTGATAAAACAGTTTTCAAAGCAATTCAGAACTTGCATTGGTCTCAAATGGCCAGCAGACCGAATTTCTTAAAGTTGTGGCTGTGATTGGGAAAACCTTGATATTTCAGCAAAGATCGCTAACGATCTGCAGTATGTATGCTTAATGGATAATTCAGGTTTAGTACAACTTGGGTCTAATTTTCATACTTTTGGCCATCATTCCTTTCAGTAATTATAACATTGTACTCACCAAGTTAATTGTTGAGATCTTGGAATGTGGCAACATCACTAAAAATAACTCAGATAGGGTAACATGAACAGTTGGATATATTGTTAGCAAACACTAGTGACTTATTTGGAAAAGGAAGGTGAATGGTAAAATGAATATCTAAACTGTCTGTTGAAAACATTAATTTACAGGTTGAAATGAAGGATTAACTAACCTACTGTAGGTTAAATAACTAACCTTATGTAGGTTACTTAAACATGCCGCTACATGCGCACAGTTTGGAGGATTTCAGTGTAGCTATATTGCTGTACAATGTCATCATAACCGATAGAAATGTTGGTCAAAGCTAACAAGACAAAGTCTACAGTCTACAGTTATGCTAGTGGGTCTGTGAGGCAGCACAGCAATGCTTTGAGCTAAATGCTAATGTCAGCATGCTAACTTGTTCACAATGACAATGAACATCAATGTTCGCCATCTTAGTTTAGTGTGTTAGCATGCTTGTCAAGGGATCAGAGGAATACCAAAGTTATTAGGTTTCATCTTGTGGGCACCAAAGATATCTCAACCAATTTTTATGGTAATACATCAATCGGTAGTCAAGACATTACACTATGAGCCAAATATGTCAACCTGATTTTGGTGCTAGAAGTAAAGTCAGGGGATCACCAAATTCATTAGGATTCTTATTAAGAAGACTATGAATGTCTATACAAATAGTCATGGAAATCCATCTAATTGTTATTAAGATATTTCAGTTTGGACCAAAGAGGTGGACCAGCCAATCAACAGACCAGAATTGCCAACCCATGCCTATACTTAAAGATGAGGCCCAAGTTGAAATAAACTAGAATTATCCTTTAAAAACCTTGATAAATGAAATAGTTTCCCACATCCTTATGTGTACCTCTTTTAGCAGTTGCAGCAAAAAGGAAAATCCAGACAAAGTCCTAGCCATCCTCTCTTTACAATTCTTTCCCTGATTATTTCATATGCTCATAAAATATAATATTTGTTAGTTTTCGCAGTTATTACAGTAAAGTATGTGACAAATCATACATTTGTCTGGGGCAGTTGTAGCGATATGTATATACAAATACAATATGAGAAATATGACAAATGAATGCAACCCAGTCTAGATCAAGTGAAGTTGGTTTCTTGGCAGCTACTGTTGGATTTACACTGTTTATTATTCATGTGATGAAACACTGTATATTATAATTCATGTAGAAATGATGTTTAAGAACAGCAAGTCATTGGTTTCCCAGCCAACCATGAATACAGCAGAACCCAAGATATGATCACAACATTTCTTCAAACCACTCAGCACTGTTACTTTCACACATTCCACCTGGAAATGACTCTCCAGTCTCTGAACTATTGCAGCGTCTACTGAAGTATTATACTGGCTAGCTAAAGATATAATACAAGTACTGCTTGAAAGTGCAGGTAGGAAGCTTGGCACAAGGTTAGTTTTGTGTTTTGAAAGAAATACCGTAGTTACACATGTAAACAAAGACACTATCCCCGACCTAGCTGAAACCTTCCCAAAAACAGGAGAGGTTTTGAAAAATATAACACACCTGTACACAAATAGAAGCAAATATATAGAAAATACATTTACACATGTATAATATACATTAAGTTTTCATAACCCTCTGACTATTAAGATAACACTCTTCATTCAAAAAAATATATGTTATGTCAAAGAAGCAACTCCGCAGCCTGACACACATGTGAGGCTGAACTGGTATGGGTCATTCATGAGAGTGGTTTTTATGTTGTGAATGGGCAAAAGCAGTTTTGAGTTTTGCACCACAGTGTTTATCCCACACCATCTTGGCACCTCCTGAATGGCTCACATTTACGGATACTGATCTCACTGGAACAACCTGTTTTCTCGAATCCTTTAAGGAGAATTACTGGAGATCCACTGTCGACACACAATAAAACCCTCCTTTTTGATCTGTACATATTGCTGTCTGCAGCCAAAAACATTTACAATTACAGAATTGTATTTGTGCTTTGTACAAACCCACAGCACAATAAAGGTAGATTTATAGGCGGCCTGCTCAAAAGTTTCAGAGCACAAAGGTAATCTGTCTTTCAGAGCTTGAGGTTGATAATAAAATTATTGGTGCTAGAATGCTCTCAGGAGAGCTTTACTGTCCTGCCTGACCATGGAGTTTCCTCACCTTTACTTAAGAGATAGTTTAAACCAATTTGGCGGTGGCTGATTGGCTTGTCATAATCCTCTTACTTCAACAATACACTGACACTGAGTGTTTTAGGTTTCTAAAAGAATAAAATTCAACTCTTCTTTCTCATAAGTCTATCATATTTTCGCTCTGCTTCCTTTAGCACAAAATAAAACAATCTATTTGTCACCAATCCCCAAAATACTGTCTGTGTTAGCTGAAATTCTGATATGGTAGAAAAATTGTCCTCAAACTGTTGAGTGGATCTGGCACTGAAGTGAACTAACCACATTTGGTGAGGGAATTCCTTCCTGCTTGCACTCAGCATTTAAAACACATGATGCACATCATTTTGATCCTGAGGGACTCCCCTTTGCAGCACCTCTTTCACAGCTTCTCAAAGTCTATGTTTAAAAACTGAGGATAATTTTATTCTCTTAAACAAATTGGTTCATGTTCTTCTTGACTCTCTGACTATAATTCAGCCTTGTAGACTTCAGAAATAATTTGTCAAAAGTGAACCAATCTGGGAGTTGGGTGGGGATATTCATTTATTATCTGTAGGGGGATTAATTTTTCAATCTCCTTCCTATTTATGCAAATTATCACATGAATTATTTGAATGTGAAGCTCATATTGAATCTATTCCACCCTTTTCAGCATTGCAGCTCCGATCTGAATCACAACTAATCATTAGAATTGATCCCAAACAGCTGCTGAGACTGAAACCAAAATGAAGTGTGCAAGAGAGCTAGACAGACCTGAGGCAGTATGAGTGTCCTGTCCAGCTCCATGCAGTCTTTTGTAGCGGTCCTTACACAATCTATATATGAATTTGCTGCTATGGGGTTCATTGCAGCAGTGAGCCTGCACCACAGAAACCTTTTGTGTATTTTTCGTTTAAGCAAATTCAGCTACAAATCTCACATAATAAGCATTTGGAACAGGCATCAGATTGGCTTGCACGATGTGTATTCAGATGGTTTCTCTTTCTTTCTGAGCTTGGGTGGGGGAATATTTAATTAACAGTGCTAAATCCCAGGTGCTTCGGACCTCCGCTGTTAGGGGTGTGGCAGACTCTTCTGTGTAAAAAAATAGACATAACTATTCTGTTTTTAAAATGGGACCGATAGAAACAATGTTTTAAAATCAACTGTTCAATAAAGCATATACCGTTTCTTTTTTCCATCTTCTCTCTTCCCCGACTAATAGAATAGTGCTTCATATAAATATCTTTTAGACTCTTTTGCAACACATTTCTTAAAACTATTTCAAAACATATTCAAATACATTTGTAGCATTTTTTAACTTTCACATTTCTTTAAAAAAACACACACAAAAAAAAAAACAATGTAGTTGGAGTCGATACAGGGTTAATATAGCGCTCTTTGTTTAGTCCATCAGTTGTTGTTGAAACTTCCTTCTATCCAGGTTGTGGCACATAGTGGCATTATTGGCACATTGTTCAGAAATACAGTTCATCTTCCACCCACAGCAGCTCCTTGGGTGCCTTTGTCAAATGTCAAATATACTTCCATGTTTTCCTTGAGACATCCGTGACGGTCACAGTCTTGCCTCACACATCCTGTAAATGTACCTATATATGATCTATATCTAAATGACTGCACGTTCCTGGAAATATGGATTGGCAGCGTTGTGGCTGCTCTGCTTGTCATCTCTAGAAAAATAAATATCTTCACCAGTGTCCAAAGAGTGATCACACTATTTTACAAAAGAAGCTGTTTTTGTGTGTTTATTGTTTCCAACTGGATCCTGTGGAGATGTAAGAGAACAAAATCACAATTACCCCTCATCATCAGCCCAGAGAATAATAAAGAAATCACTGTAACACAGATAAGATTTTCAAAGCTAGCCTACTTTCCATTTAATTTAGGGGGAATTGGTATCCAAGTCTGGCCTGAAAAACATGCAACCAAGTGCCTTTCTCACACCAGATGAAAGAGCAATGCTTTGTTAAAAATCTGTAATGTTAAGGCCTGCTGAAACACACACTTAAGCCTAAGAAATACATTAACTTTGCAGAGATAATAAGGGATCTTATGTCTTTTAAGACTTCAGCATTGGGAGCACACTTAAGAGAGCTGAGTTGACTGAGACTAATGTGTGTCCAGACATCGGCGAGGCGCTGTCCTCTCACTACACTACCTGCAGGCAATCTATTCCTTTTAAAATCTGGGTCAATAGCAGACGTTACACCTCCCTCCGGGCTTCCAGCAACACTGTGGGGCCAGAGCATGTGTTTAACTTTCACGCTTTGAATTTCAAATGCAGGCCATTCTGGCATATAGCCATGGATAAAAATATGTCGCAAGTCAAGTGAAAATGCCCCTTCACTCCTAGAAATGCTCAAAACAATATGCTATTGGTGTAAGAACGAGGTTGGTGACATACATATTAATGAAAATGTTTTAGATATGAGCAGTGAAATCATTAACTATGAGCATATAGCTTGTTAATGCTGATGCATACACAAATAGTCTCTTATATCAACTAACAACCTATGATAATACACTGAACTGGATTTCTCAATCCTTTTTCAAAACCGCACAGAAGACGGAGAGGGGGCATAATGATGTCATGATGATGTCACAAATGACAAACATGCCAAGTTCCCTTCTATTCCCAAAGTGGGGCAGCATCACCACAGGGATGGAGGTGGCTAAGACTCAGGCAATGATTTGCAACGGGACAAAGTGGCGCAGTACCTACCAGAGCGTGAATTCAGGAAGTCTCTTCCACCTACAGGAAGTGAACAAGGCCTTCAGCTTGTCAACAAGAGATCTCAAACCATTTCTCTGACACAAAGGCCACAGGAATCAGTTGTCTTTCAGTGGGGGAGGGCCTGTGGGATAAAGTGCGAGAGGTTAGAGCATTAACAACTGATATGAATATGATGCAGTTTGACTGGTACCATATTTATCCCATTAGTACTATGTTGGTTGTCAATAGGAAGCTTTTAACCTGAATTGATTCTGAAGTGACCCTATGGTGGAGCAGGTGTGTAGTTAGGGTTCCTCCAAAGACAAACATTTTTTTCAATAGACTGCATACCTCCTTCAAGACCTAATAATCTTCATAGTTAGCCTTTGATGACACAGTCAACATGGAACCATCACTCACAGACACAAACAGAGAGACTGAGGTAATCACATACTGAGAAGAGGAGGTAAAAATCCTGTATTCATCAATGTTAGCAATCTTATTGCTAAACATGAGAGATGGCACCAGTAGCGTAGGCATTCTTCCTGACTTTAAATAAATAAATCCACACACTGGACTATTCATACCAGATTAATTATCCTTCCCTCACTGCCAATGTAATGAATCTGTTGCAGGGTCTGAATACAAAGAGTAAGCGTGACCATCTTTGCTTGCTCAGCAGCTTAGATGACTGTTACTGTTATCTAGTAAACACTGTCAAAACTCTACCAAGCCTATTGTCACGTTACACATATAATGATGAGTTTGAGGTATAACACCAACATACGCAAGAGGGACACATATTCATCCACAGAAATTAATAATTTAAACTCAGAGTGAAACACAAACACACCAGTGACTCACCAGTGTTACATTATTTTCCTGTCCTTTGCTATAAAAGCAGCACAGATCGGCTGGGTTGGTAAACATGGACGTGTTGTGTGCAGTTGACTGACATTACATTACAAGACAAGGTATTGAAGTTCAGTTTTCAAAGTATTATAACTGTCTGCCATTTGAAATGCTGTCAGAAATATCAAGTAGGCAGAAAATGGCACTGTTAAGACTTGAAGTCCCATTGCCCTACATCTATAAACTGACTCATTACACAACAAAAATCTCTGTTACATTAAGATTTTTGTGTGCAGCTTGAGCGTGCTGAGACACACCGCTCAGCCAGCACTCCAGGTGTCAGGCAGATGGACAAGGGATGAGGCAATGGACAACAGCATTACAGACAACCAATTTATGTCTATGTGTTGATTTACTCACACAAACCTCTGACCAAAGCTGATAACAGTTCAGAGTAATAACAAAACATAAAACATTTAATAGTGTGAGGAGTCCAAGTATTCCTTGATTCAAATATTCCTTGATTCACTATGATTGTCATTATTCTTTGTAACTGTCAGATACCTAAAGTATTGGAACATGTATTTCTTCCTGTTTTGATGTGCTTCCACCTTTCATGCTATAAACAGTCCTTGGCCAGTGTACCTGTTTCCGTTGTAAGCAGTCTTGTAGACGGGCGTTTGCTGGATCATCTCATCAGTGTAGATGGGCACGGCAGTCCGAACGCACTCATGTGAGCACTGCAGGCTGTCATTGTAGGCAGTGAAGATGTCCACCTTGCTGGGCACCCGGGCTGGGGTGAAGTCTGTCAGGTTTTGGCAGCTTTCTTCCTGCTGGTGGATCTTGCGCTGATGGCTATTGTGGCGACCATTTCCCGACTGCGCACAGCTACAAAAACACGCACCAAAGACAAACAACAAACATAAAATCATACCTTGTACCTTTGGTCAGCTACAATGATTTCTAACAAAGTGTGAGGTGCTACAGTGTGCTGTCTTTATGGGTAAAAAGTAAAGGAATCTTTCCTACCAGTTTTTAAGGACGAGTGTTGTGATCAAGGCTGCGATAACCATAATGAGAGACACAGTGATTGTGATTATCTGGTGAACTGCCAAACCTGCAAAAAGATGGAAAAAAACCAGAAGAGCAGAGAATTACAGTCATTTGTGGAGGAAATGGTCTCACTCTTTTTGTTCACAGCAGAGAGCCGTGCACATTGCTTCTCCTTTGTTTTCTGTAATGTACAAACCCACAGCACTATACAAAGTATCAAGGGCAGCTCACTAGAAAAGTAGAGGATGACAACCCAGAGCAATTTTGCTCTTCAGTAAGTATTGATGACACTGTCACCCACTGCTATTCATAATTTAAGAGTGATATGAATTATTCCATTACAGTAGAGCCAACTGTAATGGATAACTAAGTTCAAGTCCAAGTTTTCTCCAAGTATAAAACTTATTATTCTTATATCATTAAAAGAAGAAAATAAACCCAAATTCATATATGTTTGTGGTTGTTTATTGACTGTATTATGCCAATGTATACCAAATCCTAGAGTAAGATCTGCTTTAATTATTTTTCATACCAGATGAATTCTCCAAAAGAAACCCCACACACTAAGAGCTTGTATGCTTTTCCTCACCTCAAAGAATCTCTGTAGATTTTGCCCTGAGGCTTTTATTTAAACATTAAGTGAGAACAGATTTTTTGATATAGTATATCAAATACAATATTTGATCAAAAGGTGATCCTGATAGGTTGTCTGAAAGAGAAAAGGTAGGCATGTTAAATGCAGGGTAGATGAATAAGGACACACACACAAGCATTAAAACTGGTTTGTTAGAGCGAGAAATTAGGTGTTGTTCATGCTATTCTTAAGGGCTTCACAGGGACAAATTTAGACACTGTAATTGTTTACCATACTATCAACTATTTAAATACCAAAATAAACAAGCATTTGCCGAAAGCCTTTTTGTGGCTTAACAGCTACTGTACATGTTGAAACTAGAACTGAGCAATATAACAATCAGAGCAGTATGAAACCTTAATGTGACCAACTTGCATCAAATAAACATTCATAAAAAATAAATTCAACAGCACTGCCAGCACCACTCACATCATACTGTCAGATTTCACCATTGGTTTGGTATCATCAAATGTACACTGCGCAAAGTAAACTGAATCAAACTCTTTAAAGGCAGGCAATTCAGGTTTTTCAGAAATTGTTTCAGACATTTTTATAGTTCTTAAGACCTTACAATTAAGTCATTTTCATGCTACATAAAACTGTTTTTGGGGGGTTTTTTTGGTCCCTCTGAGCAGGAGCAGCACAGCTGAAAACACTACATCTGTCAAGTATCATTACCTTAAAAATGGCACAATTGTGCATTTACACATTCAGTGCTAAAAATAATATTCATTTGTAGTCATGTTTGGGGTCCCTGGATGAAAATAAGTTTAATATTCTCTCTCCTTTCAGCTCTGTTTTGGTTTACACCAAACCCTGAGAGAAACACTCTTTAGCTGCTAAATGCTTCCTATGTTTACCAGCTATAGTCGGTATTGTCTGTCATGTCATTTGATGCTGGGCAGGTAGAATACAGTGGCTACAGCTTTTGAAACTGAAACTGAGGTTGATGAGAGCTGAGTTTGTGGGCAAAAGTCCCAAAACAATCAGCTAAAAGAAGCTAAAATGCTGTGCAATGCAATGCTGTAACTCAGATGAACTGCAGAGGTGGTGATCATTCTCTGTCAATACAAATGACTTTTTTCACATTATACATCATTTGATCCATTGTAACTATAAAAATACTGATTGATTTCAGTGTTTCTGTGGTAATTCAATGCTCTGCCTCTAAACTAAGTATCTGGACCGCAGTATTTATGTGACAGTGGGAAAGAGTAACTTCAGCCAGGACTTCTCCAGATGTCACAAGCTCACTTGCCTCCAAGCGCACGCCCACTGATTATTAATATTCATGATACACTGGACTGTTTAAGATCTACTTGTCTGCCTGCTTTAAGGAAACGTCATTGTTGGACAAAATTAAAACCCAATTATAGTGATATCAAAAGAACAGGTTGAGAAAATAACTCGTACAGACTGTATGTATGTAACACATTATCACACACTTTTGTTGAATCCTGGAGGTATCTGGTTTATAGCTTTGTTTTGCTAAGCCGTCTGGACATTGCAAAGCCATAAAATTATGAGTATATTTTAAATGAGGCACTGCAGCCTTTTGCTTAAGTACTGCATCTTAACCAGCTTGCAGATATGAATGAGGACCAAATGTTCTGTGCTTTCTCCCTTTGTTCTGTGTGACTAATGAACAAAAGCGTTGTTTTTATTTACAGTCTAAAGACTCCCGCATGTGCTGATCTCTCACTTTAGCCAGAGGACAGTAATCCACAAACAAAACTGAGGTACTGTACATGTCTAAAGTGAGGATTAGTGCATGCCTATTGCACGGTTAGTGTGTCGTGTATGTGTGTGGGTGAGTGATAGAGCATGAGAGTGACTAGGACACAATGACACACTGCAGCAGGTGACATGCTGCAGGAGGAAAAAAAAACTAAAAAGAAAAGCCGTCATGATGAAAATGCCAACGTGGGCCTTATACATCTCACCTCTCCATCAGCCAGCTGCCTAGCTGCTGATTCAAGCCAATTTGTCTTCGGGAAGGCTCAAAAGGAAGTGCTGCTCGGTCATTTTGGAAAAGCACACGGCCTCTCCTCTGCCTGCCTGCTGCCTGGACAGCCTCCTGTTGGATAATAAACTTCTGGGCAGGGCCGTGCAAAAGGCAGGCCAGGTCAAACTTGGATTAATGATATCTCCGCCTGGCTAAGGGAAGCCTTACCTTCCCAGCGCAATCAGAGTCCCCTGCCACGGCAAAGGCACATTAACTTATCTGGCAAGCCATTTTCCTCATATTCACGCTCTATCATCATATCTCCCCCTCTGCCTGTCTGCGGATGACGTCAAGGCTCTTAGGTTGAAAGTGCTTGGTCATAAATTAACATCTGTCGAAGTTCAGGCATAGCAGAGCTTGCCCCTGACCTTGATCAATAGCTGAGGTCTCTACTGAGAATTGTCTCATTTTACACTGATTTCAGAGAGAAAGAGGGCACTTCTTAGGCAGGAGATTTCAAATCAAAAGCTGTACTTTGTCCTGTAATACCACAAATGATTAAATCACATTAAGGGACTGCATTAAGTTGCGTCCTATCCCAACTTCCTATCGACAGCCATGGACAGGGAACAAGTGAAATAGAGTAAAATTGTGCATGCAACAATCTATTGATGAATGTGATGTCAGTGGACACAACACATGCTGTTTAGCAGCACTGTCAGCCTGTGATTTTATATCAAAGTCTCCAATCCAATTGAGAATGCTGTGTGTAGTTTACTGATGTTATGTTACACGATTACAGGGTATTTAAGTCCAAATAGCTCATAAAGAGTTACTTCAAGCTGCCGTTTGGAGCCAGACATATGCACACGTACCTTATACAGCTCTTTAATGAAGCAAATGAAAGCAAGAACGTGAGGTCCAGCGACACAAACACCAACATTAGGTCTATTATAACCTCATTTTCAGGGCAGTATGCTTAAGGGTGCAGGAATAATAGAGCAGATAATGACATGGGTGACAAATCTGAGTGCAGAGGCCATTTCTATTTTCATCCAGCGCTGCCAGTTGGAGGGAGGAAATTTGGCCTGCCTATCTAAAACTCATTGTGTCCTGGCAGTCAGGTTGAAAAATCACCTTTGGCAGTCACCTTGCTTAGGTTTTGTTTGGTCAAATCACTGCCAAACAAAGAGAGGCTGAGAAGGAGATAGATAGAGAGAGAGAGAGAGGGACAGAAAAAGGAAGGGACAGAAAGGGATACAGAGAAGAGGGGACAGAGATTGTGACCTCTATGGCAGCAGGATTTGAGCCCCCATCAAAGCTTCCAGCAAAAAATAAATTAGATTTTTTCTTGGCCATGACAGTTTGATGAACATGTCAAAGAAAAGCATGGCGGTTAAATGACATCTCCCCTTGCTACATAGTTTTAATAAAAGATCTCAAGCTTAGACGCAAAAACTCAGTGTGGAGTCAATAAATGTGCATAGCAGGTAATGTCTGCTTTGTAGCACCTTTGGAAACTCATCAATATGGTTTTTACCATTGTCACATCACTTTATCTTGTTTTTTTTCAGGCTGAATGCATTTAAGATATACACTTAGCTTTAGTAATACAATGTTTGCCTCAGTTTAAAATATCTACATGACCAAACACAACAGAAAGGTCAAGCAGACAGCTGAAAATACAACCAGGTTTCTAACACATTCACTACAAAGTTAAAGGTTAAAAAAAGCCTAACAACACAGCAAAAACAGCATTACATTAATATTTAAAATGTGGACACAACATCCTTAACCACATTTGAATTGAGGCAGAAGTTGGTGAGGATTTAACCTTCCTAATGTGAGTTACTGTGTGTAGCTTGACCACAGACCTGAACCCAGTTCTTCTTAATAGCTGAGCTGGATGAGTTTGTGACAGTTTGACATTAACAGCAGACTTTCTGTTTCTTTAAGTAAGCTTAAAATGAATTTGTTACCAGATCAGGATGTCTTTAAAGCTGCACTAATCAATATTTTTATATTAACAATAGAACAAATGACCATGTGCAATGTGAGAGGTGTTACTCATATAGTGACAAACCAGCAGTTAGCTTTTGTATATATATACTGTATATATTTGCCATATATCCACAATATGTGATTTTCCTTTTCATTAAATAATTAGTTATAAAGGGTGTTTTGTCTTTTTTTTATATAGACAATAGGCCTTTTTCATGGTAGACATTATGACTTGTCATCGTGGGAAAAGCACACAGTGTTACTAATAACATCAACAATGGCTCTAATCTTCAGTAAACCATGACAGTGTGACAGTGAGCAAAAGCATGTGCAATACCAGAACCCTGAAACCGAAGCAGGCAAATGGAATTCAGCCATCATTCATTTTATTATTTACACCTGTGCCTTTCCTGGTGTAAATATGCCTTTCCCTTTGGATACAAATAAAGTATATCTTGATCTTGACATGTCAAAATGTCTTCTGTGAAAAAATCCTGTTGTTCAAATATACATCAGGTAGAAGAAAGCTACAGGAGAACAGTAATGTGTTTGCTTATACCCTGCATGTACATATACAGACTCTTTATGGGAACAGCATCACTCTTGATACTTGTGATATTTAACCATGACAGACAGCAACCTGCCTACCAGATCATTAATGTGTAGTGGTACTGTAAGCCCTATCAGGAATTGCAAAGAGCCATTTAGGGCTAATGGTGCCTACACCCACACAGTGTTGGCTTAAAAGCTCCTGAAAAATGTGGGGAAGGCCCCTCATTTGTAAAATGTAGTTGCAGCTTACAGAGGTTGAGCCACCTCACTCCCACACGCCACAATGCACATTTGTACAGGCATATTTAATACACGCTAATACACCTCATGACCCTTTCAAGATTGTCATTGCCACAACTAGACGCCTGAACAGGACAGGTTGGGGAAAGATTTCCGCCAAAGGCGGCCTGCTGATAGTAAGGAATTGCCAATTAACGTTGGTGTCAAAGTGTCAATCTAGGCTGATTTCCACTGAGTCACCAGGCAATCTAAAACACTTATTGAAGAAGTGAAGGGTGCTGAGAAAGGAAGAGAGCAGAGGAGGACAGAGAGAGAAAGAGGAGGGGAAAGTTGAAGAGGGTGAGATCAGAAACAATTACTCTACATGCCTTGTCTCTCAATGTCAAAGGCATTGCTGAATAATTCAGCCAGGTTGGATGGCAATTGCTAAAATGGCCCAAAAAGAGGAAGCCAGGGTGTATTTCTTCTATGATGGCGTCCCTCACGAGAGGATACACTTGTCTAGTGTGTCTGTCAGTTTTATGAACAGTGTGGAACACACAGTTGCTCATCCTGTTAACAACAGACAAATGAAAACGGCTGCAATTTTCAGGTCGGTGTATAATGGCCTTGTTACTAAGGCAACTTCAATCAACCATACTGAAATCTGTGTACTGTCATTTTGGTGACAGGAGGTATTTTTTATCAAACAAAGCTTAGCTGAATTGTTTAGCAGGTGAATGGGCTGGGAAACATGCACCTGCTATGTTTTGGATTGGAGTCCAATATTTCTGCATACTGTATCATTCTCTCTGTCTTTCTTGTCAAGTAATGCTCTGTAATTTTTCAACAAAACTGAAAAATCTCTCAAAACCTAAAATAAATGAAACCACACACAAGTAAGGGGCTCATATCAAAATCCTGCCCAATCCCTTCTGATTGATATAACAATCTCCTCTATTCAAAATAGTGTATCAGTCAACATCTGCACTTCTCTTCCTTTAGGCAGATGTGTCAAGCCATGAAGAAAGAGCTGAGAAGTGGAGAAACAGAAAGTGAAACAGCATCTGCTCAGTCTGGCCTCTTCATCTCCTCTTGGCTGAGTTTTCTGTAAATCAGGGTAAGGGGGTTTGACTCTGTACGCCTGTCACAGGGCATCAGCATTTAAGTCCATATTTAACGCTTGAGAAAAGGAGATTCATTTTTACCGACTTTATTGAGAGTCAATACGGAGAGTAATGGCAAATTTATTAGATTGCCATGGTAACCGCTGGGAAAAGTGGTTTCTCTCTGTCTCTATGTGTGTCTCTCTCACTGCTGAAGAGGCTGTATTGTACGCCTCTACAGTTCTACCATGGGTCAAAATGCTGCATTACAATGTTCACTGAGCTCGCTTCTTTAAAAATAGATTCCTGAGACACTTAACATACATTTTACATGCTCACTTTGCTCTACAGTCAATGTAGATTTTATTTATTTACTCCATTCATTTAATCCTCCATTCCCTTCACAAACTTGATAATGTGAGTTGAACTGTTGCCATATGGATCTATTTATTTTAAACACCTGCTGGCCCCTACACTGAATGCCGTCTACTATTTGAAATAATCCACTAAATCTGTCTGTTTCAGGAGTCCACAGGATAAATCTGTAAGGCTCTACTGTATCTGTCAGGAACACATGGTACCTGTTACTTAGTCCACACAAACCTCTAAATGTAACCTTGCGACTTTCAGACCTCTGACAAGCCCCAAGTTATCAGTAGTGGCTTTACTGACTGCAGTTTTAATCATCTCATATCCATAATGGAGCTGACAGCTCCATCTGCATGGAGTAGAGGGGGGAGTAGTTACTAGCAGCACAATCACCAGGAACAATCAGTGAGCATCTGGAGACACCACAGCTATAACCTCCCCCCCATCCACCCAACTCCTCCTCCTCCTCTTCTCACACCTCCTGTATGATGGCCAGAGCGCTGTGAGGGCAGGAGCAACAGGAGTCATCCCCGAAGAACTGCAGCATCCACACAACCTCCACACAACACAAGATGAATTCTAATGTTGACTATGCACAGTGGTGGTACACTGTCAGGGAATTGTACATTAAATTTCAGTTATTAATTCACTTACTAATTATATTGATTAGATATTTGAGGTATTTCTTACAGAGTTAAAGCCATCTAAGGCTTCAAGTCATTAAACTTCAGTTGAGACTCACATGCTGACAGATGACATTAATAACTGGAAAACATTCAAATAGTACAAAAGGGAAACCTAAACGCAGAGGGTCTAAACTTGTTGCATATTCTGTACAAACAGAATAAACTCTCCTTTTTTGTTGTCCTGCACTATCGATGCCAACAGTGAGTGGGAGTTATGACACGTAGCCCTCACTCACGTCTCTTCCTCGCCTCATAGCTCTTCCCAGCGAGGATGCGAGAGAGAGACATGAGGAAGAGACGTGAAGACGGACAAATTTAATCCATCAGACGGGACGTCCTCACTCACTGCAATGTAATTTTGAAGAGACGGCACGTACTCATGACGCACAGCATCTCAACTGTCAAATATGAAGAAGTCAGCTACCACTATGTGGAAATTAAGTAAAAGTTTAAACTCTAAACTTTAAACTTAAAATTCATGTTTAATTAATTAATCATTTAAATTGTTACTTAATTTCTACATAGTGATAGCTGGAAGGAAAACACCTGCGATGCTCCATTTTTTATCTGGCTGCCACAGAATAAGACACAAATAGACAATTTAATTCAGTTAATTACTGAAAGAACAGGACCGACGTAAAGGAGCAATAAAAACAGCTGTACCCTACAGAATATGCTTAAATAAAATATTGCTAATTTAGTTTGTGAAAGTCTGACGTCCCTTTTAGGCTCAGGATGATTTCATAGTAGACACGCAGCTGTGCAGCATCATATTTTCCTGAAGGAGCTGAGATGTACTGAGACGGAAAAGAAGAAAGGAGAAGCCTTTTGGCTTATGAAGAAAAAAAAAAGTTACAGTGTTTTTTATGATTGATTCATGATTCAGTAATTTTTATTTAATGAATGAATTTGAAAAGCGGCTGTTGGTGCTGTCATTCCTGTTCCATAAGTAGTTTTCCTGATCTGCTGTTTTACTACAACAGCCTGACTGTCAATCAATAAAGACATTCAATCAAAGGGGAGTTGCTGTCCATTTAAACTTCCGCAGAGGATATACCCATGGCTCCACGCTCTAAACCCCTCCAGGAACCTCCTCTCTCCTCATCTCCACTAAGATGCATTTCAGCGATTGGAACATCCTCGATGATGGTGGAGGGAGAACGATTCCCGGATCACGGCTGGAGGACGGAGGAGCGACTCTGTTGCCATGTGTCATTACAGCCCTAGCTGGTATCACATGGATGATCATATTGTTAAATGACTGACTAACTGGCCAGGGGGAAACTCTTCTGCACAATGGAAAAAACAGATAATTAATGAGGAGACTGTGGATGATGTTTCTGTCTGTTGGTCCAAAGTTTGTGTGTTTACTGTGCAGGAAGAACATCTGACATAATGTGAGGAGACATTTAATTTCAGGAGGCAAGCAATTTTGACAACTTTTCCGGTGTGCTCTGAAGCTTGCAGTCCTCCATTTCTTTTCTATCTTAATAATGGAACAGGTGTTATACGCTGTCAAAAATGCATCATCACTTGATGTATTAGTGGTTACATTTGACCACAGTCTAACTAACAAGATCCAGACTAATGCTCATTATATCTACTTCTATGTGAGAAGAGCATTTTGGAGTCATTGCCTTCCCTACTCTCTCCCTACAAACGCATCCATGTTTGACAGTGATGTGCACACACCCCCACACACTCAGCATGAGATGATTATGGTCATGATACACACATGCCATACACAACTGAGACAAAGCACACTAATGGCTTACATTTGTGCTGGTTGCCTACAGTATTCATGAGTCACAGTGAATTAGTCCATGGCGCCCATTTATTGCAGGGGTGAACACACATACAGTAATCTCACTGTTACCGAGAGCCTGACAAGCAATGATAAACAACCCAGTCTCACATCAAAATCACAGCGCAAAATGTATTAGTTTCACAGTAACTGCTCTAAAATTGTGAGATGCCTATTTTTTTTTTTTTTGGTCTGTTCTTTTCTATTGGCCTGTGTCCACATCATGTGACTGTCAAGTTTCTGTTTGAGAAAACAACAACAACATGGTTGGGAAATGCAATATTTTAAGATAGTTTCGGCATTAAAATGTGTTTTGATAACATTTCTTGTGAGAAATGTGCATTTTATTTTCATAATCTTTGTTAAGTGTCTGACCGGAGGATCTGCCCAGAATTATTTTCCTCACTGTCACCATGTTAAGGTTTTCTTTTAATGATATCTTTGACATTTCTCAACACAAAAACAAGAAAGTATCCTTGATAAATCCACGATATGATAGGTTAATGTTAAAGTCATCAGTTTTAATTATTTCTCCTTCAGTTCTGAGAAATAAAGGGTTTCTTTGTCAGTTTTTGATAGCAGTAGGCTAAGGAAGGGCATTGTGTTGTGGGCGAACGTGGCGTGTTCGACTACTGTTTGGGGTTTTCGGTGTGCTTCACTCCATGTCAAATTGACGCTGGTCGGCCACAACTCAAAAATATGTTTTATAGCCTGTGATTGTAAAATGTGAAGTTGCTCATTTAGTTTTATATTTCCAAGAATATGTGGCTGAGTATATTTAATATGAACTCATCTTTCTCAAAACATAGAGTCTTCCTCAATTAATATTGAGCCACTTCATCCAATAAAGCACTTCAATGCATTCTAGTGTGTGTGTGTGTGTGTGTGTGTGTGTGTGTGTGTGTGTGTGTTTGTATCAAATCTTGTAACATGGCCATATAAACAGGATGAAGACGGGGTTATCAAACTGGACATTACATTTCACATCCCTCATTTAATCCCTGCACTTGTCACTTTCATACATTTCATCAAACTGGACTTGAGGTTGTGCATTGCATTCAACCCCCACTGATACATCATTTAAATGTTTATGCACATGTCACATTTAATTTTTGCTCTTGTCACCTTCATATATTTCAAACACTTCATTTCTTTGTCCATAGCACAGTCCATATTTCCTTTGTACAGCCAATATTTCATTTCAAGTTTCCCAGTTCAAAACTATTACTATTCCATTCTATAAACAGATTAACATTTCAATTTAATTTTATTATTATTTTGTTTATTTTATCATTATTATTATTACCTTACTTTTGTCTATTTTTTATTCTACTGTGTTGCATTTTTTGGGAGCAAATGCCAAGAAATATTCTTCGTATGCTTGCATTGGCTAATAAAAAAGCTTCTGATTGAATGGGCGACGTCATGCTGAGATAAAAGCCCAAAACCAAGAATCATAAACATACAAGAAATCTCCAGTTGTGTAAATTGTAGCTGATGCATGCGTCGGTATTTAATGACTTGGGAATGAGAACAGGTTGGTCTTTTCAGCCCTAACTGTAACACAAACTCTAACCCAAGCACTTCAGGGCTTCCTCCAGAGCCTTTCTTTGGTCACTATTTTCACTAAAATAGAAAAAACAAGATTCAAGATTCAAGATTTAGTTTATTGTCATTTTCTTGTGTATTTGCATACACAAAAAAACGAAATGCTGTTCTTACCAGCCCACAGTAGTGCAACTGGAAGGAATAAAGGATAAAGATATACTGTATATCTAAAAATTCCCTTAAAAAAATTATAAAAACATATAAATCCTGAGAGAAAACAAAAAACGAAAAAAGAATGAGCAGTTAGCAGCACAGCGTATTAAAGTGCATTTAGAGGGAAAAGTACATGTCTCAGTTCCATGTAGACAGCTCTTGCATGTCAATGAGTGACCAGCACTGATGAGGGAGTTATATAATCCATTTTCCTGTCCAGAGAACAACAAAAAACAAACAAACAAAAAGCTTCATTTTATATCAAACTGCTCTCTGAAACTAGGCCTGGGATATTTGTGTCCATGAAATGAGAAAATTAAAACTTTGTCATAGAACTAAACCAAATACATCGTTGGAAAGGTCTCGACCTGGAGAGTAACATATGTCAGTATGAAGATTCTACATTGCTCCCTCTTTGAAATACTGACCTTTGAACCTTGACCTCGGTGCATGTTTGAAGGTGTATAATTCAGCAACAAAAGGGGCTTCAGACATGAGACTAACTGTCATAGAGAGCTCTTGACCTCAGCTACCATGTGAGTATAGTCAACGACTGGGGGCACTGTCATATATGGGTAAAATAGGGTTAAAATGAATTTTCACCCATTTAACAATTAGATATTTAAGATCTGATAACACAGTGTTTACCATCCCCTTAAACTCCTCAGTGTACTGTCAATTCAGTATTTACAACTTCCAGTTCTAGGAAAAACACTAATATTTTTTAAAAACTACAATTCCCCAGAGCTGCACCGTGCAGCTTGATACAAATCAGCACCACAGTTATAGTTCTTCCGGTTTGCAAAGCAGGGTTGCAAATAGGTCGTAAAATGATATATCTACTGAATATATCAAATATCTAGTAAAGCTGAATTAGTAATTACACTGCATCTAGATGATCTATGTTTAGAAAAAGTAAAGATGTTGATTTATTTCAGATATAACTGTATTTCTCAGAATCAGAGAAATAATGGCTTTAACATTAACCTGTCATATTGTTGAGTTATTAAGGACACTTTCCTGTTTTTGTGCTGAGAAATATTAAAGATATCATCAAAAGAAAACATTAAGAAGATGACAGTGAGGAAAATACTTCCAGGCGGGTCTTCCAGTCAGCCAATCGCAAAGCTTCAAATTCTGGATTTCAATTTCATTTAATCCCAGAGGCTCTAAAATCTGTTTTTTATTGAAAGAACATCATCAAACAGTTACATTAAATAACACAAATGACATAACAGCTCAGATAACTACACAACGCAGAGACAATGATTCAAATGCATGACAGACTAATAGAAAACAAAACAGGCCAAAAAAAAACCCCAAAACAACAACAACAACAACAACAAAAATGTAGGCATCGCACAATTTTAGAGCCGTTATTGTGAAACGAATACGTTTTCTGTGGACCAATGTAGCTATTACACATTTTGATGTGAGACTGGATTGTGATAAATACATTTTCTGAGCCGCAGTGGCTGAAGCCTTTTTTGTGAAATCATATTAAGAATTTGTTCTAAAAACTTCTTATTTAGTTGTATAAGGAAACACAACTAGGTCAGATCCAGTTTATGTTGGCACTAAAAAAACAGACTCCAAATTTTGGCCAATGCCAGCTGGGAAAGGCTCCATCCTCACAGTCCTGAACAGGGTAAGTAGGTACAGAAAACAGGCAGAAGGATGGATGAAACAAATATCTGAATATTTGATTAGCTGATAATTGGTTTAGTAATTTATCAGAATACTCCAATCTTTGTCAAACATTTTGCAGTTTCTTTTATTTTTCATATCATTATAAAAAAATTATAACTGCCGATCCAACTGAGTGGGCAAGTTTAATATATTAATTTAGACTTTGGTAACTTGTGTATTTCTCATTATTTTTGACATGTTAAAGACAAAATAATTAACCAACTGAAAAATGTTAAATCCATAATTAAATATTAA
This sequence comes from Thunnus thynnus, assembly GCF_963924715.1. Lineage (NCBI taxonomy): Eukaryota > Metazoa > Chordata > Actinopteri > Scombriformes > Scombridae > Thunnus > Thunnus thynnus. Next base: position 9,624,078 of record NC_089522.1, on the reverse strand, counting down.
TAAATCTTATGAGCCAAATGTCATTTCTTCATCAGCTCTTTAGATTATAATTAGCTGAAAATGCCGTGGATGTCAGGGTGGCTGGGTTCGTTTCTTTCAGAGGTTTACTCTGAGCTGAGGTGTTTGTGTTGGAGATGCTGGATGAGAGAGACAGAGGGAATAGGGGAGTCAGGAAATACAAAAGTATTTAAAGAAAATGTTCAATGTAGCATGAGTTAGCTGTTAGATGGTTAACTTGCTAAGATGTGTAAAGCTGCATTAAATTGCAACCTAAGGTGTCCCAAGTTATATTTTTTCCTTCACAATGAGCACAGATCACCTGGGGTTCATGGAGTTGCATGTTTTGCATCCTGCCTCACTTGCATTGAAATGGTAAAATTGGAATGTGTGAGCATTTCCATGAAAATAAGTAGATCTTACATCATTCACCTGAGATAGTTGTCACAGTTAACTTGGCACAGCGAGGGTTAGCCTGGAGGATGACAAGACACAACAATGGAAAGAAAGCCACATAGCCAAACAGCTGGGTGCCAAACGCACATACCTTACATCTCGATATATTGTGGATGCAGGACTGAAAGTCTATGCATGCACAAAAGCAGACATCCATAATGCATACACATGGTCTTTGCACCAGTTATGCATTTTTCAGTGTAATACATCTAAATTGTCATGACAATGTGAGCATGTGCACCAGTCTAACTCCTACACTCACAATTAGCCTTAAATTGAAGTTGATACGCCTGTTTAAATCTGTTTGGAAGTGAGCCAGACTCGTTTTGGTTGGTCTAGCACAGAAAACATCTCTCAGTAGTGTCAAAGCAGCCCTTTGTTATAAGCACTGACATAGGATCTGCTGTAATACTGTAGCCTTACTGACTGATGACAGAGACAGTTATTTTATGTAATGAATTTAATACACCCACTAAAATCTAAATCACACTCATAAAAGGATGTTTATATATAGATTTTATGTAACTCTGTTATGAACTAACATACTACTATAATGTCCTGAGGACACTGAAGTTAAACATAAAACTCCTCTTTGACCCCATTTACACTGTTGAGTAGATGATGTTTTCTTAACTAATAGAAGCGATGGCTAAAACTGCAAAAATAAGAACCAAATTATAATGAAGCGGAATTATCCTTATTCTTCAAATAACCAATTTAAGAATTCTCTCTTCTTGTAGAGTAAAAAAACCTTCAGATCTCCACGTGTAGAAAGCATATATGTATCTTTATATTATGCATTATGTATGACATTTGTACAATGTGTATGTGTCCTCTTTCTTCAGTTCTTTGCAAAACCACTTCCCTTAAATTCCCCGTTGAGGGACAAATTATTTTTAAATTGAACTGAATTAAATAAATGCTGTAATAAATCACAAGACACAAGCGGAACTGTAGGTGTTAAATTGTTATGTGAGCTCAGATAATCATCTTGTTCCAATTAAGATAATCACTTAAAGGTGTTTATATGAGCTTTTCTTGATCTAAGTTTTCATTAATCAGGCTAAAATTGAATGTAATGTATCCATAAACACCCTCAAAGACAAAGTAGGAAAGATATGAGTAAGAGACAGAGACAAAGTGAAACACCTCTCCTGTAACAGTTTCAGTTCATCAGCAATCCAGTGCTGTGCCGACTATGTGGTTAATTATATCTTGCCTTGGGGCCAATATGAGGCAGACATGGGTTAATGTGTTGTGAAGGCAAAGGAAAGTTTTCTACAACAGTTAAGTACCCGGGCTTTGCTTTGAAAAGTGATTCTATTCATCTGTTCTGAGGAGACACAGTCTGCTTATTGATACAATAATGTGCAGCCGGCTGGAAAAATCAGAGCTTTTTTTTTTTTCTCTCATCAGCTTTCAGTTAGTGGTGACTGATTTCCTCCAGGATACACTATCAAACCATCATTTTAAATCACAGGTGGTCTCACACTCACCTCCCCCAATCAAGTGAAAATGAAGAGATCATAACAATGCTGACAAGACAATTACATGCTGCCATTTCATTTCACATTCGCTATACATACTTCAGTCACAAAGCACAGTATATATTTAGACCACTAACATTAAAGCCTATTTCTACAGTCATTTTAGTTCTGGCATCAGAGCTGAGTGTTTCCCTATTTTCTTTTCTTTTTTTTCTTTTTTTTGCCAGTACTCAGAGGACAAAGTAATATTAGCTATGAGAGCCAAGTTTCCCAGAGGTCCCAGTTCAGGAACTTGTGCTGTTTACATTCATTATAGAAATACAGGAGATACAGTATAGTTCAATCACGATCACTCATCTTTGTGTAAATAGAACCACAGAGCAGAGACAGACCCCGTAGATGCAACATAACTTTCACCAAACTTATATGGTTGATGTCATTGTTGCATAGCTCTATAAAAAAATGTCCATTGCGTTACTCAGGTGTTTGGAATGAAATTATCATAAACACTGAAGTCCCTCATCAGCACAACTTATAAATTTACTGTCTACTATATATGTCTTAACTTCATAATTGAGCTGGGAAAGATATTTTGTTATTTTATTTTATTTTATCAGTGAAGGCTATTTTCTACCAGCAGGACATCTACAGCATACATCTGCAGTGATCTGTGCCTTAGGGCATTTTTCATTTTAATTGAGGCAGTGGCGAAGGACTTTTGATCACCCTTACTGTTCACTCCCTAATTTTATGACATTTATATTAATGCACCAAATGGAAAAGCTTCAATTAGCATAGTGCTTGTTCATAAGTTGTTAAACATGACTTATGTTTTATGACTATCTGTATGGTCCATTTAAAAAGCAGTATTCCTCATGGACTTAATGAAATGGTAAATCTATTATGCCGGGCTGGGAGGTTTGTGTGTCCACAGCACAGAGGGACTGACCAGGAAATCACATTTGCCTATGTACAATATTTCAAGTATGAGGACCACAGTATGGTCCAGTACTTTCTCTGTGAATCAGGTGGCATATTTTCTCAAGATGCAATATCAAATAATGAAAAGTACATCATCACTACAGATCATTACTTGTGCACTAGTGGGAAAGTGAAAAGAGTTTGGCCTGCACCATCATTACAGAAAACAGGTATGACTGGAACTGGGAGATTTTATTTGTTCTTACTTTATCAATTTAAGCCCCAGGGAGTTAACAGACAAGTGCAACTTTCATGACACAAAATGTTACCAGATGCATCTTTTCACCTGCCAGCAAGGAGCGTCATCAGAAGTGTGTAATACAAGTGATTTCTCACTCTATCTCCCTGGATCCCACCCCAACAAAGACACCCAAACCGTCCAGTAGAAGTCTGTACTGCAATGATAAGAATGTAATCCCACACCGGCTTCCCACATGTGAACACATGTCAATTGCGCTTGTTGGTGTGCACAACCAAGCTGGAGGTACTGCTAGTTGCAATCAAATCCTGGATCTCCATGGTGGTGGTGCTTGAAAATTTTGCCCCTATGTGACCCATGTTCCCTTTAAAGTGATATTATTTCATTCATCCACACTTCTCAGAATTTCAGGATTACATACTCAGTTTGCTTGTCCAGCCTCCATGACAGGCACACATTTGGCTGATGCTTTTCTGGTATAAAATGGAAAAACTTGACATTTCTTATTCAGTCTTTTTGTTTTGATCTTGTCAGAATGTGTACACATCACTCTGTGGATCAATTGGTATAACTGGATCAGCCTACGAGCCCATTTCTGAATTTATTCTAGTTATGAGTATACTTATATTTCTACTCTACAAATGTCAGCCTTAGATACTTCATCACATCACAAGCCAAAGACACATGAACTTTGTAGAGCAAACTCCTATTTATCTAGATACCATACACTCAAGACACCACTCTAAATTAGTGGTGCTTATTTCTGTGCCATGCAGGTTTCTTATTTCTTTTCAGTACTGATTTCATGAAGTTTTTAATTGTGTCTGGTTGAAGGTAAAGTGAGACAGTGTCTTGTTAAGATTATAACCTGCAGAACAAAACCCAAGCTACAGGGTTGGACAGTGCTGGCCTTGGGGGAACACCCTCACAGCACTGTATCTGTTTTGTATTGAAGACATGAGGTGACCTTTGAGTCTGTAAAGTGTGACTGAAATAAAAAGAAAAACATTCCAAAGGCAACTAAAACAATAATCTCTTTAGCTTACTCACTCATATCAATCATGAAATTCACACTAGATGACTATGTAGCTGTTTTATACGTCTTACCTGGTGGGTCTCCATATGGCTTTGGTGGTTTGGCAGTCTCCCCGACGTTGTTAGTGGCCTTGGTGGTGCTTAGCCTCTTGGGCTCTGGTGTGGTCACCACAGTGAACGTCCTTTGGGAGAGCCTGGTTGTAGTACTAGTGGTTGTTGCCACTGTGGTAGTTGAGACCCTGGTGGACAGCGTTATGTTGGGCTCCGGTTTGCTATCATCATCTATGCTATCTGTCCCTGTGGGTCCCCAGTCGATATATCCGGCCACCGTGGTAGTCCGGCCCTCCTGAGACTTGTCATAGCTGTCCCATTTGAGCTGCCTCCTGGCTCTAAGTAACAACCTCACTGTGTCTCCTCTGCTCCCACTGGATAAAGCTGCAGGAGCTTCCGCGATTACAGGATCACCTGTCTCCATTTGAGAGTATCTTAACCGGCACTCCTTACACCCTGCTTGTCCTTTATGTGCTGGCTTCCGATGCTTTTGACCCTTCATTTTAGGCCCTATCCCTGCCCTACTGTCTTGTGGTGGAGGGATAGGGTTGAGGAGGCGGCGGGCGAGAGGGCTCACTGTTCTCCAGTGAAGCTTGTTGGGTGTCTCCCAGATGGGCTGCCAGCGAGGCCGCGAGCGAGGCACCGGTTTGGGCATGAGTTTGATCCCCAGACCCTGACTGAGGGGGCTGCACACAGAGAAGTCCAGGGTGAGGTGGGTCATGGCCAGCAGGATCCACACCCTTTGCCCCACACAGCTGCCTGGCCTCAAAGCAGACGGACTGCAGAGAGAGGAGAAAGTAAATGAGAGAAACTGTTTTAGATTCAGACACAGTGCACTACATGTTCCAGCCATACAAATCAGGTTCCCTCCACCCCCCACCTTCAACTTAATAGTCTATTGTAAAGATTCACATCTGTATTCACCCTCCAAAGTTCTACTCCACAACTTCTTACACTCCTACTCAATTAAGCTTCAATAATAATTAGCTTCACAGACAGCCTCTTGAATTACAGTATAAAGGTCAGACACAAAGTAAATTTTGTAAAACGTGAAAGATTATGGATTTGCACTCTTTGCTCTCAGCTGTCAAAAGCAGTAAGGACTTATCCTTGATGTTACAGATTCATATCAATCCAGGGATGATTACACCGACACACAAGGTCAGGCCTGGTTTAGCTGATCATCATATTCTGCATTATCTCCCGCAGACACAAAGTCATCTGATTCCCAAAGGGCAATTTGATTATGCAGTGCAATGATCGGGGAGGTAACACACAATGCTGGCAGTAGACACAGCATGACAAGTATATCATGGAAATCTTCACCAATACAGCTATTGCATTAATTTATTCATCACCCAAGTATGTCCCGAAATGTCCTTTGTTAATGTATAAACCTCAGTCCTGTTCATCAACAAGATGGCAAGTTGATAGATAGGCTGCCTGTTGAGGCTAGGACCCTGTCGTAGACTGATTTTACAGACAACCTTCAGTGGCCCCTGGGACAAGGCTACACATTGATTCCTAAGGGAGAAACCTCATTATGGGCTATCTTTCATCTCTGCTGTCCTTGGCCAATTTAAGCTCACACAGAGCACTCATTTTGGAGGCATCACAAAGGTGATGATAGATGGAAAAGTGTGAATAGGTTCATCGAATCTCAGAGGCAATACAAAGATATCTGTCGATCATAGAATCACCAAGTTATGTTTTTACAAGTCTCTAACAACTTTAGCTGTACTGTAGTGACATTTGACGAGACACTTGACTTCTGTTGAGAATGTGATCTGATCGTAAGTGATTCTACTCACATGAAAATCCACATTATAGTGTGAATTGTGTTGTGTAAATATTCAGCAAAAGGGACACAGAGTGGAGATTGTACGAAGCCAGATGAAAGGTTTCATGAAGTTTTGATGGATTATAACACCTCTGCTATAGATTTTAAATATTTTTTTGGTCGTTTTCTACTTCATAGGTATATCAGTTTCAATTGGAATTTAATCTACCATTCAAACAGGCTGTGCCTTGTAAGCCAGCTGTTTCAAAAATGCACTGTTCCTCTGAACCACTGCATGCCCTGCTGCCCTGAGTAAACCAGGCTATTGTTTTTCTCGTTGCTAAGGCAAAAATAAGACAATTAACAAGTTGTGGGAAAATGGATGATCATTATATTCTGTTCACAATACCATTATTTGATTTTTATGTGACTGTCAAAGCACTGACTTTGGTGGTGTAGTGAGTAGTTCTAAAATATAATTTAATATATATACATATTAGACCAGTTAAAACATGTTGAATTGTGCTCTCCATCATGACATGCCGCTAAATTTAAATTCCAGGCCAAATCAACATAACATTCAAAATATATTCAGTCAGTCTTTTTGTAGATAATAATACTGAGATTCTGGACCATGCTTTTATTATTCACCCTACCTTTCATTGAAGTTGTAACTAATATAGATAATTTAGAATGGCATTTTAATTGAGCCATAAATGGTGACTGATGTGGTCATGAAAGAGCAGTGACAAGGTCAGTGCATTATTGAAAGCTAAAAATATGGGTAATAATTCGTATTATGAGTGCCATGACCCCGACCTCAGACTGACATTCTGGCACTTTCTCAATAAGCACACCCGAATTTTAACTCTCCAAGCCAAATTAATGCAATCTCTGGGATCTTTAATGCAACATCTTCTTTTTTTTGCAATACTGGGTTTGAACGGCCACAACAATGAGGGAGAGTTCATAGGAGCCTGGAAGAGCAGCCTGAGTGCAGATGGCAACAAAAGGCAACAGAGGAGAATCCTGTGACTCCTTGGATAGTCAAGCCTGTCGTAAGATTTCTAAAAGAGTCACCCTGTGTAATGAAATGCAGACCAGTGAATGAAGACCACAGATCATTGACATTGAAATCAAGATGGGTACTAATTTTAGAGAAAAATGTGTGCATTTTCTCATTAGAAATAAAAACGACAACTGAATACATGAAGAGTAACACTAATGCAAATTATCATTTTCAACAAAACATGTCAAAACAATGTCTCTTGAACAGGAACCTTGGTGCTGTAGAACATTTTTCCAAATGTTTACTTAACAATTTTAAGGATAATATATTTTGTTTTATGGTAGTTTTTACTGCTACTCCGACATCATCCTTAGTATCACGATCAGGACCAATGTTTTCAAGCAAATTATGATTATAAGATGTTCAATGTGTCCAAAAATATTAAAACTTCTGACAAGCTCATGCTCAGTAGTGCCTCCCAGTTAATCTGCTAGTTTGTTCTTCACTATTCACTTATTTACTTCATCTGTTATCATATCAAAATTCTTATGAAGGCTGTGATGTCCCCCTAATTGTTATTGACTTGCTTTGTGATTAATTATTTAATGATTAATGAGCATAAAAACAGTTTGAGTGATTAATTAACACATTCACATTCAAATACACAAATTACACAATTAATATAACTATTAATAAAACAAATTAAGTGAAACATTATATACTCTCCTTTCAACATTCTGTAATTAATTAATGCATATATTTATGAATTTGTACACAACTTACCAAAACGTTTTTTTAGTCAGTAACATTTACATTGCTTAGTTGTCATTCCCTTTCCTAATTTGTTGTCCTATTGATTGTCTGTTGTAGCACTGACACATTTAGATTTTAATTAGCTGATTTACTCCATCATTCCTAATTGATTTGTAGAAGAAAGAGGACGTCAAACACTCAGGTTGCTACATTTGGTCTGCCAGACTGAAGTAAAGCTGAGGAATAGCTTACCAGGAGAATCTAGAGACAATAATGGAGAAATTAAGTGCCCCTAATGTGGAACTCTAACATAAAAACACATTTAAAGATGAATGTGTTTTATTAATTACATCTTACTGAATAATTTAAGTATAATAGACCTGATTCACTGAAGTAGTATTTTGGCTGCCACATAGTAGACCCCACATGAATCAGCTGTCTGATAAACATAAAAAATAAAAATCTTAACCCTGCCTATTGTCTTTTAAATCATTATTGTTGCTCCTTTATCTTTTGTTCAGAATTGTAATACATAGCTGTAAATTATTGATAAACAATTTAGAGCTGCAATAATTAGTTGGTTATTCGATATAGTCAATTGACAGAAAATTAATCAGCAACTATTTTGATAATTGGATAATCATTTCAGTCATATCTTAAACTAAAATACCAAAACTTGGTTGCTTTCAAACCATATTCAAACCGTATAATTACATAATAACATCCATACCATTTATATACTGTAATTCCAGCAAGGGCAGCATATGCTACAGATAAAGTGGCACATAATATTTTCTAAGACCTGTGGTTTCGTAATCTAAGAAGGATTCTCTAATATTCTTTGACATCCCACATAATGAAAATATAATCTGAAAGTATACTGCACAGATGGCAGATAAAGTGCAGTATTCACAGCGTGAACATACCAGATTGCTTTCTGGTGGAATGTGTGTCTGGTGTCCTATTTTATGAGCACATGCTCCATCATTACTAACTTCAGTATAAAGTTAAGCCCTAACAATATGGCAGGGAATCCCTTTAGTGGAGATTGTGACGTCTCCTGGTTCTGAGCTCCTACTGCCCTCCCCTAACATTTCTATCATCACAGAGCATTGTGAATGTACATGCAATCCCCGTGGGGCATACGGGCAGATGGATTTTCATGGAAAAAAAAAAAAAAACACATTCAGCTGAAAAATTGAAAACTTGCAAGTTGCTAGAAGAGGGCACATTCCAATGTACATGTTTATTAGAGGACTGGGGGAAGTTAAAGTTGACTGTAAGCTACTTTATATGCATTATTCAGGCAGTATTAAGTGACCCAACAGGCTAATTTCAAGTCCTGGATCTCAGTATGCCAAGCTTATTTTAGAGCCAGACATACAGGGAATGAAATTACTCTGTGAAGTTATGGAGCAAAACTATTAATTGGCTTGTCTGTTGGCCTGGAGGACTCAGGTTTGAAGGTCAGCTGAAGACTTGCTGGAATGATGATTTTAAGCAGGACTTGACAGATAGCAGATAAAAGAGGCAGTGTGGTCTTCTACTCACAAAACAAAATCTCTGTGCATTGCAGACTCCTACGATGAAAACACAAACACAATATTTTTTGTATATGTGTACCTACAGTACTGATCTAGCTCATCCATCATGCTGGTTCAGTTATACTGGAAAGCCGGAGCTGATACGAACACATAGAGTGTGAATGAATGTTTGCGTCTGTGCATCTGGGATCCCAATCTCTGCTGTCCTTCATCAAACTCAAACCATGCTGAATTTCAACAGAAAGCCAATGTATGTAAGATGTGATATTTCTGAGCAATATATTTGGATTATGCTTCTTAGCCCAAATATGAAAAAGCACTGGAGGAGGGTTCACCAAGCTTGACTTCTCCCTCTTCTCTGTGCCAGTTTAAGCTGTACTATATTCAGTAAATCTACTTCCAACTTATTCTGCATCTTCCTACAAATGCCACTGTCGGGAGGGTTTGGATTGGGATTAGGCCTTGACAGAAACTCCAAATTAAACACATGATCTCTGTGCTTGGGAACCAGTCTGCAGCACATAATTATGGTTTCCTGTTTTATTACAATATTATTGGCATATGAATTGCGCTCTGATTTATACAGCTAAATTGCATTTTAGAGTTAGTCAAAAATAGATAACATTCTGCAGCTTTGTTTACAACATGCCTATGGCCAAAAAAAATCTATCCAATAAGTGTATACTTGCACATAAAAAGATTTGAAAATAAGCTTTACAAAGTACAACTGAAGACTTTGCCAACAGAGTTACAGCACACAGTGTCTGTCTCACCAATACTGCAACCAAAGTGGACATGTTTCTGATTTCCTGTCACTTTTCTCTTCAAAACCAACGCTGCACTGCTGTGCAAACAGGAAAAAATATTAGACTGAGTAATCCATTGCACACAGAACTTAATACCATTTACCTGCCCTTGAAACTGGAAACCTCATATAACCAACATAATGCCATCAAAAGACCAAAATGAATGAAGGGAAGCCTTTGAAGTCTGTAAAAAAAGATTTACAGCATAATCCTGAATCAAATGCTTGAGCAAAGGGTGAGAGCGGTTAATAAAAAAAAGGCCATTCATACAGGCTGTTATGCCTTGAAGATATAGGTTGCTTTGCATAAGAGGATGTTGTCTACATCCCACGTCAGATTGTTGACATGTGAAGTGCTCTACTGTCGTTTCCACTGTTGTATGATTGCGCGGTTTTCAGCCTATTCTCTTTCACTCTTTCATGACCTTTGAATTCAGCCAGAGCAATGTTTGAGGGTTCTTGTTTTCAGCGCCATTTCTCTCCCTCTGCTTCATACTGTATGTAGCATTAGATCAACGGTATCTTATGGAGATATTTAAAACAGATGACAGCAAAAAGATGTCTATACTGTGCAGTTGGAGGATGACTGAGTCTGTACTAAGTTAATTTATGTGAAAGATCGACTTGTCAGGGTGTGATAAAACTTCTCAGAGTTAATTTATTGCTCTGCACTCACAACACAGATTCTCTGTATCACACTTCAAATGCCAGGGAAAGCATGAATTGGTACAGTTAGGCCTGGTCATAAGTTACTACTTAGTTTATTGACATGAAAATCCCACAATGACCAAAGCTTTACTCATCATCTTAGTCACATTTTCTAGTCAACACTGTTTTCTGTATGTCACTATATCACTATATCACTTTGTACTGGTGCAACTGTGTTCTTCGTGCATTAGCACCAGTGTTATGACACATATCATGCATGAAGTCAGCAGCGATAGGATGCAAAGTTGGCTAACCTTTATATGTGCAAATGCTAATTTAAACAGTCACACATAGAGAGTAACCACTGTTTCATTCACTATATAGGCCAGTTCACCATGCATACACATAAACACAGAGACTGAATAATATGCACCAATGCAGATTCCATAGATATGTACAGCTGGTTTTTACAAATATTTTGTGCTAATACTGAATATAATTCCAAGCTGCAACTAATGATTATTTTCCTTATATATTCATCTGCTGATTTTCTTGATTAATCCTTTGTTCTATAAAACGTCAGAAAGACAGAAAGATGTCAGTCTCTCAGAGTCCAAAGTGACATCTTCTCATTGATGTTTTGTCTTGTTAACAGCCCCAAAACCAAAGATATTTTATTATGAGACAAAGAAAAGCAGCAAATCCTCACAACTGAGAAGCTGGAACTGAATGTTTGACATTTTTTTCTTGAAAAATCATAATCAAAGTAGTTTCAGATTCTTTTCTGTCAACTGACTATCAACTATCGGTTTATCGACTTATCCTCTCAGCTTTAATATGATTTAGTATTCAACAAACCATAATTTGCAGTTGAACATAGAAACAGCATGTGTGACAAAATAATCTTGTTTCAAAAGCTCATTTACTAGCTTTTTCAGAGCGGCAACTGGCTCAGGTGTCATCACATGATCTAAGTATGGAACGTTGGGCACAGGTGCCCGTATAGATCGTGTCCCTGTCTCTGTTCTTCTCAAAAATGTCTCTTTATGGCTTTTATCTTTTTCTAGCCGTCCACTTACTCCCTGTCAATGTTTTGAATGTTTTTTGTGCTGTTATTCACGGGAAGTGGACCTTTGAGATTATTTTGTTACACATATTTTACAGCTTTTATTATTAATATTTTCAATGTATTTCGGTTGAAACGTTGTCAGTTAACAGAGACTGACAAAACTGATTTGCAGTAGTAAATATGGGCTAAATCAGTATTATCTAAATGTATAAACTAATCAGGAAGCATGTGTTAAGTTTTTGGCCAATTACAGCCACCGGTTTTTCTCAAAGAAGAGGAAACTCATCACATACTTAGGGCTTCCAACATGTCAAGCATCTTGAAAAAGGCGTGCAGTGCCTAGTGCCTGATGATTCTGCTCTTCCCCCAGAAAAGATCAAAGTAGTTGAGTGCTGTGTAGGCTATTATGCGCAGCAATTCTGCAAACCATGTGCCAGTGGGGCACTGATAAGCAAAGAAACAAAGGGCAGGATATAGTCTCTGTGAATGAGGCCAACTTTAAAGGCTTTTCAGAAGCCTTTTTAAAATGCTTCAGAGCCTCGATGTTTTAGTAATCATAAGAAGTCAAGCTTAACAAAAAGTGGCAAAACAGTTAAGAATACATTAAAGCAGCACTACACATAGGGACTATTAAAAAAGTCAAAGTTTAGTGCAAATTCCTTCCTTATAGTGTATATAAATTATTGTCATGAGAGTACAAGGGGCTAATGAAGGATTATCTGACTCTTTGAACTCATCCTTTGCGTCATGTTAGACCCAGTAAAACAAAACTATTATCTCTACAGCTAATCAGATATTGCACCTAATTATTATCCTCTGCACAACATCTCTGGCCCACTTCTTGTGTCATCATCACACTGTGATCACTTGTGCGAAGTAGGTCTTAATTAGAACTTCTTTGGAGTTTGCAGAAGTGAGGCCTCAGCAGATGGGCTTCCCACCTGAGGGAGGTGAAAAAGGCATGCCTTCCTCAGTCCCCTCATCCTCCGTCCCCAAGCTGCCACCAATAGAAATTTTATCAGCGTGGTCTCGACAGCCCTGCCACTGAGTATACATAATTTTCTAGCCAACACAGCCACTGAAAGGTGCCTTGGTGAAGGTGACTCCACCTCTGCTGAAAAGCTGTGTGTGATGGCAGACGCTATCTGTCAGGCAGGATTTAGACTGAATCAGTGGTTTATTTTTTTTAACCTCTCAGTGGGGTTTTTCCTGCCCCGGGAAAGGTGCTGCTATTCAGCCTTGTGTTAACAATTTCAGAGGACAAAAAATAACCAGTGTTTTTATTCAGGGTAGCACTAGCAATTGATAGAGCATTTACACGCTGAACTATGGTATCCGTGTCTCTCCTACACACTTCTAAAAACGGCACTTGGAGAAAAAAAAAGGATCCACTGGGGAAAAGGTTTACCAGCTACAGTTCACAGAGTTTCAAGCTGCAGTGGGTGGTTTTCTCTGGTGGGTCCAAACAGACACGGCAAGAGGTTAAAATGAGACTGTGAGCATGTACGTGTTGACTGCATCTCAACAACTAACTTGTTTTCACTAACTTGACTTTTCTATATGATTTAATTTGTTTGATGTCATGTGTGGATATACAATAAATATTAAATTCAATTTATACCCAAAATGTTATGGCCTAATCTTGGCCTAATAATTTCATCAGAGGCAATTTTACAGACACTAATTTTTGGCAGAGACGGATGCAACACTGTCCTAGTTGAAGTACTCCTTAGTTGTATGAATAAAATCATATTCATTTTTCCATTGATACAAGGATGTAAACAGACACATATGTTGCATATTAATCCATTATTTCATTTGATCCCAACATGCATGTTTGTAAATTGAGTAATATATTCAAGGACTGAAACCCATTATAAATATGTTTTGATGAATCTGTTTCCCCCAAATACCTGATTTACCTCATTCAGGGGACACATTTTGCAAAATAAATTGGTAGTCACAGCATGCATTGATATATTTCAGTAAGGTCAGTGTATATTATGTCTACTGGGAGATAGCTTTTCACCATCATTTATTTCTAAATTGTACTTTTCAGTCTGTTTTTCACTCTGTTTTGCTGTTACTACTTGTTAATAAAAACATTTATAAAGGGAAAATTTTGCAATGGATGAATGGTTAAAATGTTTTCTGGTTATCTCTCTTGTATAATAATGAAACTGAAGTCCAGCCATTGGAAACAACCACAGAGATGGAATGATATCACAAATGCACAATTAATGAGCTGCCAAGTTTCAAAATCTATTTACTGCTGCAGAGTACTGCCACCGGTACAACAATACTGCAGCAGGGATTTTTACTGCATATTGAATTTTTGGTGTCCCCCCAAAGAGGTTTTAGCCAGCGCCAAAGGAAAATCACCAGTGCCAAAATAATAAGAATTGAAGATAAAAATAGCAATTCAAATCGTCTCCAAATGTATTTAATAGCAATTTATTAAACTGTTGAACAAGCAGAACATATGACGCCTTTGACTTCCAGCAGTCAACTCTCCTCTCATCCACTGTCCTCTCAGATGCTATGTTTTACACATGCAGCTGGTGCTGGATAAGCCAACTAAGCTGCATTGATTTAAGCCTGAAAGATACGCCAAGAAGCTAGCGCTAATGGGAGAGAAGACTTCCTGTGATTTCTCATAAAATAAAAGCTGCTTTATTTCTGGTGAAAATCTTAAAAGTGCTGAATTACAACCACAGTGTACTTTTTGCGTCATGTCCTGCCTCCTGCACCCCTCGCCTAAACCAAATGGAGTATTCCCAGTAGATGAGAACGCATCTGACACGCGTTGTTATGGATCCCACTGCTTTTCCCACTGCAAGACATGCCCTGTGTAGCGTTCAAGCGCTAGGATTAGCCAGACATCCATACTCACGCCGCTAGCCTGCTATTTCCTAACTGTATGTTCAATTCAGTGGGTGTCTGGTGTTGAGTAATGGGAAACATTAATTCTGAAGGACTATGAGTTAACAGTTTGAGTCAAGCATAGAGGCTGTATCATGTGTAGCTTGGAAAATAGTGATATGGGGAACTGAATTTAATGAATTGACTATTTATCAGACCACAAATGAGACAAGAATTAGCACAACACACCAACTCTCTGTCTCACTCGCTCTCTTCTTCACCATCTCCTCCTGCTTGTTCTAGAGGTGAGGGGGGCGTCTGACAGCTCAGGGATCTCATTTTGCCCTTTTCTTTCCTCCTTGTCAGATCTCTTTTCTTTTGACTGCTGCACACCGGCCGCAGCGCACCGCAGGACAGATAGGCCGAGTTCTGCCATTTGAAATGCAGTTTTGGGATGTTTTGGAGGTTTGCACTGTCCACCAGCATCTGCTGCTCTCGCCTCAGCTCCCAGCACCGAGACCGCACCAGGCTGCCCTGTGATTCTTTTTATTTTTGGATGGTGCAAACCTCCAAAACCTCCCGACGGTGCAGCTCCTCAGTGTAGCAGCAGCAGTCCCGAGAAAAGAGATCTGACAAGGAAGAAAGAAAAATTCAGTGCTCCATATCGCTATTTTCCAAGCTACACATAATACAGCCTCTATGCTTGTCTCAAACTGTTAACTTGACTCAGACTGTCTTTCAGTTTCCCTTAACTCAACACCAGACACCCACTGAACACTCGATTAGGAAATACCAGGTTAGCGGCACAAGTATGAACTCCTGGCTAATCCTAGCACTTGAATACTATAAACTAAGTTATAAGCAACTTTGGGTTTGTTTTCCTGTAAAGTCGCTTACAAATATTTGTAGTCATCAGTTGTGGTTTTTTGGGCTTGTTTCTAAAGTGTAGTTGCTTATTTGGGCTTGCTCCCTATATGTCTAACATTAAATAAAGTTTGACTGAGCTCCATCTAAGTTGTCAAATATTGCTGCCTGCTGTCAAAACCACACATGTGCTAGCCAACATTAAAATCCTTAGCTGCGCTCCAGTGGTTCACCAGTTAGTGCGTGTACCACATAACATTAGGTCCTCACCGCGACGGCCCGGGTTTGATTCAGACCCAACCCATCATTCCCTCTCTCTATATCCCATCCTGTCTCTCTCCGCTATACCCATCTAATAAAGCGAAAATGCAAAACGAGAACATAATCTTTAAAAAAATCCTTAGCAGATGTTTTTGATATGTTATTTAAATGCATGGTGCCAGACTATGACGCTAAGAAGGGAATATTTTCTTTTCTTGGATTAAACAAACAGGAACAGAAGTAGGCTAAAAGTTATTAAGGTGTGTGTGTGTGTGTGTGTGTGTGTGTGTGTCACAGTGTGTTATCTTTGTTTTGCCTTCACATATATAATTACTTAATAATTTCATACTTTTATATATTCATTCTTCATTTTTTGTTGGCCAGTTGGATTTTTCAACTTCTTTAGAGTTAAAAATAAAAATGTAAAATTGCAAGTAACAGTATTCTTGAAATGGTTGCTTATGAAATGCAAAATAAATTTATATACACACACATATATATATGTATATATATAAATTGATCAAGTAGCCTCTCTCACATTGTGTAAGGTAAGATCGTTTGTGCTGTTTTTTATTTTTTATTTTTCATTTTTGGAGAGCCAAGTCACTTCATTTGGGCTTGTTTCCATAGACCTGGTTGCTTGATTCTCTTGTGAGATCTGGCAAGTTCATAAACGACAACAGCTAGAGACAGCTAGCGGAGCTTTTTGGAAGACAATGTTGGTAACTCAAGCATAATAGACATTTTTGTTTATCAAATGGTCAGAAATATCAGGAAAATGCATAGATGTCTGTCAAATAAGGTAACACAGACTCATTGCCTTTACTGTTCACGGACCGATCGTGCTTAATATCATGCATAGTCGCCCCCCAAAGGCCCATTCTGAGCCAGGAAAAACTCTGTGCAGTTGTACTACAGTATTTAGCAACAGCTGTCAAGCCCAATATACTTTATCAAATACTAGGACACATTCAATTTGCAAACACGTTGGTAAGTTGCCAGTGGATATGTTGAATGTTTTCTTTGAGAGAGGGGGAGGTTTTCCTGTCTGTGACTTTTCAAGAAAACCCTTTCAAGAGCAAACTATAAAGGAACGTCTCCACCTATGATTCGTGCTTTTGTGCTGAACCGTTGTATCATTTCAGGAACTGGAGCCTCTAGGCTTAACCAAACACCTATAAACTGAGCAAAACAAATTCTATTGCTGGGTTCAGCACAGTAAAGATTACCTAGTCAGCATCACCTGTGTGTACAGACTGGCTTTGTTCACACTGTTGACAGACAGTTGAAATTTATTTCTAATAAAGCAAAATATGATGAAAATCAGAAAACAGTAACATGCCATGATAAGCTGTTTTATGTGTAACCGTAAGTGGCCATCTTAGCCATGTTTCTCATAATCAGATTATGATCTTACGCAGGTTATCTTAACCCTGTTTTGATGACAATTGCAATATTTCAAATAAACATCTGGTTATTATCAATCAGTGAACTGTCATAACCTGGATCCAAGGCCATGTAATAAAGTAAACATCTGTAGTATAACCACAACTACAAAATGTGGAGTGTAACAGTCAGTAACATCAGTGATGTAAATGTGATGTGTGAGCAGTAGGGTGTAAGGTGTTGTAAAGCGGAAACAAAAGCAAAAGCTTGCAGATGCTGGCTGGGATGAGTCTGGGTGAGAGAGAGCCAGAACAACGCTGGGAGTTGGCCTTTTATCCTATGGGAGCACCAGGCCCAGGTGCTCTGAATCTGGCTGGCAGCCATACCTGTGTTCCTCTGGTACCTTTATGGACTCATAGGAAAACACAGTATCTCATAACCACACCCACATCAGTATAGTGGGTTAGGTTAGTCAGGGGCTGTTACCCCCCCCCCCCCCTCCTTTAAAGTCGGTGTCCAAAGGAGATCATCAACATACTACTGACAAAAAACCTCTCATTCCTCCCTCCACACCTCATCATGTTATCCTCTTGTGATACTACTGTTATATGGAGGATGATCAACACCAAAACCATTAGTAATTAAATTAATTTCCCAATTCTGAGGAATTAAGTCAAATTTTGGCAAAAATTGCAATTACTCAAACAAATGTTACTGCAAATGAAAAATGTTATATTTATAAAGCAGCACCAGATGTGCAAGAATATGATGTTTGTCTTTTCTTTGACAATGTCTAAACAATCAGATATGTTTCCAGTTGGGAACATTCATGCTGTCATTCTGTGACTATGTAGATCATGGCATTAGACGTTATTTATAGCCAAGTTGTCTGTAGATTCGCCTTTATTCCTGCAAAAACACAACACTGTCATGGCTTTCCTTAAAAGCCTCCAGGGGATATGTGGGTTGGTTATGTCTTCCTTTAAAATCATACACTTTGAGGCATACTAGTAAGTATCTTCAGTTGCTGTGTTGCTAGATTGAACAACTTTAAAGGATTATGGATTGATAATGCACTAAATACAGAGGGATGCTGGTGAGAGCTCATACAATGTGTTACCATTCATTCCACCTCCCCTGATTCTGCCAGCCTCAAGCACAGCCCGTTCACACTGGGGAGAAGACTCTTAAAATAGAGATGGGGGGATATGGTGTATGCATTTACATTACCCTAAGACAGCGACAGAGATGGAGAAAGAAAAGAAAGAACAGGGAAGGAGCTGTGTGGCAGTCTTACCCCTCTGGGGGGTAAAAACTCTCTGATAACATCCAGGCCATAGAACAAGGACACTTCTCCTTTCAGATGACTCACTGCGAGGGCAGTGCACACAGGAGTGCAGATTGGACCCCACTGGCAAAGCAAGCTGCGTTTGACTGCTTCATCAAATTACAACAAAGGCCCTTCGAGTGTGAGTGAGAGAGAAGAGTATATATATATATATATATGTATGTATGTGTATACACACACACACACACACACACACACACACACACATATATATATATATATATATGTGTGTGTGTGTGTGTGTGTGTGTGTGTGTGTGTGTGTATACAGAAATCAATTTCACAATGTTGGTAAGAATATTTTTCAAATAGCAAATGTATGCAAAATCATATATGATAAGAGCTGAAGTCCTGATGTCACCTTCCATCTAGCCGCTGTTCAACCAGCCTCTAACTCAATGTAATCTCTTATTGAGCTTCTCTTATCTGCCTTTTTGAAAACGGAAATGTATTCCTGGGGTTTTCTATCCATACTGTATTATAACATAAATATAGTTTATGTTAACATACAGTAGAAGTCAAAGTTTGGACACACTTTCTTATTAAGTGTGTCCAAACTTTTACTGTAAATGACTTTCAAATACAATACTTCGTATCATTAGTCAAAACCTTTGTAAGCTTTACAAAGTTAAACAACAATTAACTTGTTAGCATACAGAAAAGCTACAGCTCCCATGGAAATATCCCAGTGCAACACAACACTACTACATCCTTGTTTTTTTATCCATGAAAACCAACAACTCTCTTCTAATGTCAGTTCCAACTTTAGCTGTAATGCCTGCAGTCTTACTGCTATTGTTACAGCTATGTCTGGAAAGCTATGTCTGTATATAAAGATGGACATAGCAAGGCACAACGTCACCCATTGGTTTGCACTGGAGCCGGTTTGAAGCCCAGAGTTGCTGTTTACAGTTGGTTCCATTTGGAGCCAGGACTTTCCAAATATGGAAACATGCCCCACTACCTCGGACCCAAGCTAATGCTAACTTACCGGGAATCTTAAATTTCAAGATGTGGTTGGTGCCGCTTGGTCTGAACTAGCTGCAGGTGCAGCAGCTCGACTAAGCTTGCTTCATTCTGACGTGCTAATGATATTTAAACTTCAAGTCTGCGACCATCTTGGGCTTGTGTGGAATGGGGATCATTAATGCCGCTAAAAACCACCCATGTTTTCCAGGGCTTTTTTAGTCATTTGAATTATTACAAATGTAATTTTGAATGATGTTTTGAATGAAGTTCTGGTTTTGCTCCAGCTCTCTATATAATCAAATTGATGTCAATGCAATGACCCGCTCCACTGTTCTGCAATACAACAGGCAAAACAACTAATTTGTTAGTTTTTCATTAAAATGCTTTTTTCAAATTAAATTGCTTTGAATCATTACACTGGACAAAAGAATTGTGAAAAATGTACCTAAACACTCATGTTTATGACAACAGGACATTGTTATTGCATCAGTAGTTCAGACATGTTTACAACCTGACATGATATTATTGCTGAGCCCAGAAAATAATATACATGTCCAAGTGAACTCCATGTCTCCATGTGCACCAATCCACTGTCCAGGAAACACATCTGTCTTCTGCTCCACAGATCACTACCTGGTCAGCTGAAATGATGAATATGCAGTACATAAATGACATCACGCACTGTCACACTATGATAACAGACAGAACAGCTTTCAATAATAGAGAAGGGTTCATGCCATATTAACATCACAGTAAAATCACAAGTGCATGAAGCCTCAGGGAACTGAAAATGCTGCTTAATCTCCCCAAAGACCAAAATGACCTCTAAAAAAACATGAACCACAAGGCTGGAGCACAGTAAATAATTGCATCCCTCTCACTTATTGGCGACGCCTTTAATATACTGGTAATTGCCTTGCTTTCTTACAGAAAACATACATTCACATCTTATGGAAATGACTCTGACCCCTCCGGGATTAGTGAGGGAAAGCAGATTTTTTTTTTTTTGCCTCAACTGCAGCGTTATGAGAAAATGAGGGCATGATAACAGTCCTCTGCCCTTCCCAGTTCCATTAATTCCAGCATGTAGCTTTAAGAGAGTCTGACCCAGAATAATCACTGGTTTCAAGAGGAGGTCAGCAGAGATGTGCTGTAAAGCTGAGACAGCCTCAAGTATGGACGCTCTAAACAATTGAGCTCAACTACTGCTCTCTTTGTAAAAGAGAAGCACTACAAGCAAAGGTACTACACACTACCAAAATACTCAATCTGGCCATTGCTGATAGAGTTGAAGGATTCTCCATGATTTTAAAATGATTACTTCCCAGGAATAAATCACTCTTTTCCTAGGATTCCTGGGATTTCTCTCCATAAATGGAATTTAATTTTAACCACAGAACTGCTAGAAATTAATTACATAATGTTTTTCTTCCATATTCATTAGATTATGTGGTAGAACAGCAATTCTTTTTAAAAATAGATGGATCTTTGAGGTGAAAAAAACACACTGATCATCTGATTTTCTGCTGAAAATAAAAAAAGTGCTGGTGGAGCTGTTATGTTACAAATGGTTTCACTGTTAAACTTGGAATCTGTGTGCAACAGCATACTGGTCTGGCATTTAGAAAAACATTAAACATTAATTACCGTTAGATCTTGACAATGCTGTTGAGAGATTTAGTTACTGCTGCTGTGCCACGTGCATGAAAATGTGCACAGCGCAACTCTGAATTTGAATATGCATGAATCGATCCTGCTGTTGTGTGATGACTGCAGGTACTTA
The DNA here is from genome assembly GCF_963924715.1 of Thunnus thynnus. NCBI lineage: Eukaryota > Metazoa > Chordata > Actinopteri > Scombriformes > Scombridae > Thunnus > Thunnus thynnus. The sequence continues at coordinate 9,602,792 of NC_089522.1, read as the reverse complement.
ATAAACTAAAAGGAAACTATGCTGCATACAAATAATTGCAAACAAACTATAAGCACTAGAGTTTCAGTGAAACCCCAGTTTACAACATTCATCGACGTGCACTATTGCACATCAATGAATTACAACATTCACTGACATGCACCGTGGGGCGGCTGTGGTTCAGGAGGTAGAGCGGGTCGTCCACTAATTGGAAGATCAGTGGTTCAATCCCCAGCTCCTCCAGTCAACATGTCGCAGTGTCCTTGGGCAAGACACTGAACAGCCATTGCTCCCAGTGGCTGCACCAGTGGTGTGTAAGTGTGTGTATGAATGTGCATTAGATTAGATGAGCCGGTTGGTACCTTGCATGGAAGCCTCTGTTATCAGCGTGTGAATGTTGACATGTATTGTAAAGTGCTTTGAGTCGTCGGAGGACTAGAAAGGCATTATATAGATTTTTACTGTTTACGATTGGTAAAACGCAGTAATCTAACATGTTACAGTTTTAATCTCAGAAAGCTGTGTTTTGATAGACATTTCAATATGTAATCCACACAAAACAGAGAAAAACATAAGAGGCAAAACAAAACATATGAAAACTTTTGTAATTTTGGAAAGGACAATGTGTGCCTCTATCAATTAAAGCCATGCAAATTGTATATATTCTGCTCTCTGTAATGTTTATTATAGATCTGTAATGAAATGTTTAAAAAAGCCTGATGGACATATTTTTTTCTGTAAAGCCTACTTTCATTTTCATTAAGTTGTGGATTTGTCGCGAGTGTGAGACAATGCCTGAAAGCACAACCGTGGATTTTAAACAATATTTAAGGACACAGTTAGTCTGCAGCTGAAATTTGATGCAGTTATGATCCCATAATAACGGCACTTTAAGGTTGATATATAGCTATGACCAATAAGTGGTAGGTTATTGAGGTTTGGAGAAAGCATCTTTGTTTTAGTACATAGTCTTTTGTAGATGGTGCACACACATGCTAAATTCCTGCATTCTCACAGGTATCTTACCTGGGAAATGGGAGCAGATTTTGGGGAGAAATGCTGGGAATTCTTGGAATGTCAATCTCAGACATTCAACTCTAATTGTTTAAAAAGATGTATTACGAAAGGTTAAAGTGATATACTGCAGTGCTTTAAAAACTGATAGAAGTAAAGCAAGTCTTCCAGTCAGAAAACTGTTCTGTAAAACCAGTATTTTAAACCCTTTTTCTTTGTTTTTATTTTATTTTGCACATTTTTGTTCATTGAAATTTCAAGTACAGTTTCTGCAAATCACTACTAAATGAGCAGGGTTGAATGTTAGCTCTCCAAAGAGCTAATATTACAACAAGTTGCATGCATGCTCTGTCTGAGACAGATTTTTATCCCAAACATTGTGCTTCTTTAGAGTTTTTAAAGGCAGCCTACAAGGACTGAGTTTGTCAAAGTGTTGTCCAGGGTTTCTGCCAAAAAGTTGGTAGGCCCAACAGGGGGTGGCAATGTGTAAAGGTGTTACTGGTGATACACGGTGTTCAGGCATACACCAATTAGCCTACATTACTTTCCCATCGTCCCCACCACCATTTTGCTTTTTTTATAGAAATAAAACCCATTTAGTTAATTTCCATGTATCAGCGTCCAAGTTCATCAAATGAAGAAACTCATTTGTAAAATACTAAGGGTGTTATCAATACTTAGTTGGACAACAGACACTACAATTGTACAGTGAAAGTGTCTGCTCTGTGACCAGAGAGCAGCAGCAGAGTAGCGCAGCAAGACGTCTGTCCTCCCTCCTGCTCTCTGCTGTAAACACACATAGCTGTTAGCGAGCAGCTGCTCTCATGTCTCCCCGGATCTCTGTGTGTTTTCAGCAGAAACTCTCCCACTCTCCGCCTGCTCAGCCTGCTCTCAGATGGTAGGCGGGTTGCTCTCTCTCTCTCTCTCTCTCTCTCTCTCTCTCTCTCTCTCTCGACCACACACTTGCTATGCACTGAGCTATTCCTTAAAGGAGTAAGATGTATAACACATTTTAGCTTAGAAAACATCTTAAAATACTTTAAAAAAAAAAATCCCTGATGCTTAGGCCTGGCAGGGGGTCAACTCAGGCCCGGCAGCCCGCCAGGCTTGCAATACACTGGTGGAAACCCTGGTTGTCACAATGGTGCCATGTTACACTTTGGGTGTTTCCCACCACAACAGAGAAGAGTAAGGTTGCAACCTGCAGTTCAAGAGACAGGAGGGTAATGGGTGGAACTGCAAATACCTACCTCAATACTGACACATAAAATAAAAACAATAAGGTTGAAACAGCCTTTTGTTCCTGTTTAACAGCTGGAATCAAATCTGTGCCATGTGTGATGGCGTGTTTGGCATTACCTACTGCTGTCTCATACTGTATAAGTCTGCAGGGCACAGGGGTAAGTAGCCACTAACCTACTGTGCTTTCTGCTCTATTTATTCATGACTATTTATTTCAGTTTTTTCATGTATATTTTTTGGTTTGTTTGTTGCTTGTTTTTGTATTTTATTGTTTTGTTTGTTGTATTTTTTCTCATGTGTACTTGTTTATACTGTATGTAACTGTACTGTATGCAATACTGGGAATGATAGCAGGGCTGTATACTGCATATAAGGTGAATATGTGAAATTTTTCAATGTATGGAAATGCACTGGCGGCTTTTCAATGCATATAGCAATAAATCCCTGCCTTCCTTGTCACAGTTTATCACAGGTTTTAATGTTGCATTGCTATTTTATCTTATATGTGTATGTGTGTGGGATAAAGCAGACGATAGGACTGGGGACTTTTGGGACGTTTCGATTATAGAGCAAAAGCGAGGCTCTTATGCTTTGCGGTGCTTGCACAGTGCAAAACTCTCGAGGGGAGTGAGGGAGGCTATGTGGAAGCTTCAATTCAAGCAACTCCAGACACATGATTACTCAAACACACTCCCTGACCTTTCTGCTCTCCTTAATACACCTGTCTCTCAGGGGTTTCTCCTCTTCTTGCATTGTTCTATACATAAACTGAGGACAACAAAACAAGGAAACCATAGATGGAAATAGAAAAAGCTCTTTAAAGAATTAAATTTTGAGGTTTTAACAGATTATTTATATCAAAAATGATGCATAAATAATGTATCTACTTCTAATCTACTTCTCATCCACCTGTTTACCCGGAGGTCTTACTACAGTATAAGCTACAAAGATATTCTTAGATCACTAAGAGACTCAAACCTGGTGCCTGCATCTAAATCTGCATCAGATATTTTGCCAAGCAAGAATTTTTGGCCACACTAGAGTTTGTTGATTGGTCAGTCCAACACTTTGGTCCAGACTACATTGTCTACATACAATACAGTCAAGGTTTCCAGAGGATGAATCTTAATAAATTTAGTGATGATTTTACACACTCGGCAGGTCAAATCCACCACATACATAAAAAAAAATATATAAAAAAAAAATAAAATTAGAAAGTGTGTGCTTTTTTTACTGCAAAAAGGTGAACAGCATTTTAGGATGCTTGATATTTGATAATATGCTTTATGCTTATATTGTTATTTATAAACTGGGGTTATGGGGAAATCTGTAATGACTGCTTCACACTAAAGAAAGTGAATGGATCAAAGGTCACTAGCACTTAACTATCTATGTCACAACTCTACAAATTGTTCTTCATGGGGGTCCAAAGTATTTACTGATGAAGTAGTCCTGATCTCACCTGATTAACCTTCCTCACTATAATGCACTGAAACCTGACAAGACAATCAGAGCTACAGTCTAGTGTAATCTAAGTGTCTGTTGAGAGACAATGCATAAATTGACTGGAATCATCTCCACTTGCACAAGGAAATAAAATCCACACAAGTGAGTGTAATCATGCGTACAGTTTAAAAGAAACACCCAACTGTCATTTAGGAAAATATATGGCCATTACAAAGGCTGAACTCCTCAGAGAAATGCACTATTCATATGAAAAATATGGCAGGGCTGCCTTTCCAGTCCAATAAACTCAATAAACTGTTAATGATAAAGCAAATTGAAAATGTCAGAAGGTATACAAAATGCTGAGAAGAATTCTGTGCAACCTTGATGAATGGTTCTGCATATTGGATATTTATGAATCATGAGGCTACATGGTTTGCTCCATTATCCCATTTAAAACTCATTTTAACTGGCACCTGGCCCACAGTCCTGAACACAATAGAATCTGTTATGAAACTCAAGGCAAACTTAAACACATTGTTGAAGTCGTGCCTCACATTAATAAATTCTTCACTAAAGGAAAGCAAAGTCTAACTCATCACATCTGTCTGCAGGCCTTAATATGTGTTGATAAGGCAACATGTCTGAGAGAAAGAATGACGGCATATTTCTGGCATCGCACTAACATTCTCACACAATATGGCATGCAAAGCATGAGGACATCTCTAGAGACATCAGCACCTTTTTTATCCACTATAATTTTTGCAGACAGTATCATATTGTGGCAGCAGCTCAAAATTGGCCATTAGCAAAATGCTCTATTGTTATTTTAATCCACTGCTCATTTTTTCCTTTGTTTGGCATTTTTTTCACTCTCTCTTCTCCCATTGTGCAGAGCACTTTTTCAGAGATAAGGCTTCAACATCCCCTGATCCTCCTCCTTCAGGAGGATCAGGGGATGGCAGATTATGGGGGTTAAGGTCCCAATATCTGAAAACTAGAACTGATTTTTGATCCTCACAGCTAATGAACATCATTCTTTGTGTGTCTATTTTTCAGAACCAGATGTTACTTTTTATTGATAACTGTCAGGCCTTCAGACATGGGTCAAAATGCATTATATGGTTATCATAATCCCATCACATTGGCTTAGTATTATATTATAGTCAACAAATCTTATGAAAAACCAATACCAAAAATGCGTTGGTGAGTCCTGCAATACTGTCTGACTTCCCCAGCATGTCTGTGGCTCTCAGCCTAAAGCCCTTTGATTCCTATTGAATATTTGATTCCTATTAAAAATGGGTAACAATTATATAGTCTCTCTTTTTTAAAAAGGTTAAATAATTTTCTAAAACAAAGCATAAAGCCTTATCCTTTAATGATGACATAACAAAATAAATGAAAAATGTCTCATGATTATGGTGTGGAAGTTGAGTTGATATTTAAGTTGCATGTTGTATTAACATGTTATATATCTGGCACAACACAGTTATAAGGGTTATTATTGCCCACCTACCTTTACTTGTAATTTAATGATGCTCATGACCTCTGATTATAATGTCTTCTAGTAATATATTGCATAATTTCTGAGCCAGTCAGGTTCATGCACCAGATACTCAAGCAAATGACAATTTTCCACTTGTTGGTTGTGTTAGCTGCACAGTTGTGGAAGAATTTGAGTTTTATGCAGCATAGCTGAGAAGGTTCATCCTGCGTCCACTAAAAGGAAGAGCTGTGATACCTTTGAGTCTCTATTTGCCCGTTGAATATGCAATCACGCCTTTGTTGGAACTGAAGAGGGCTGTGTGCTCAAGCTCTCAGACTAAGTGACGGGGCAAATATAACCCAGCATGTATACACACACGCACACACACACTCACATACACCCTTTCAAATAGCTCTGTGATAGAAAGCTCTATTGCCAAGATACACAGGAACCAAATTACTTATTCCCATTATGTTGTGTTTCTAATTTGTTGATTATGGTGTCTAAATCCTCCTAGATCCTGCTCCAACTAAGACATGCCACTGATATCAACTGAGTGTTATAAGCCTTGAGATTGGCCAGGAGTTCACAATCCCTGCTCTCATCTCCTCCACTGATCAAAAACAAAACATGAAAGACACAGACATGTCACTGGGGGGTTTCCTGATTCAAGTCGAGTCATATGAACAATATCTCCTTTATAACGATCCATTTAAACTCTTATTTGACTCTGAGAAATAAAAAATGCAACATTTAGGCATATAGGCTAATTAATCACATTCAAATATGGAGTGCCTTGGTTATCCAAGATATCTTCCCATGTATAACATTTATTAAGACTTGAGCTTATTTGAACATGTAAACACAGTCTAAGTGACTCCTCCAGAGGTCAAAAACATTGGTGGGGGATGCGGAGAATCACTATCATCCTTGTAGATAGATAATTTTGTATTTTGACATTTTTCCTTTGGAGGACAAACTGTGTTCCACTGGACTTCTATAACAAATTTTACCTCTAAACATCTTTTCATCATAATTCAAAACGCACTGTTTGGAATTATCTCTACGCCTTGGCTGCATTTTCAGAATATCAGCTGCATGTGGTTGTGTAGCTTTGAAAAATACAGGCTCTGAGGTGTAGGAGTTAAGCTCTCCTCAGTAGATATCCAGTATTAGGGAGATAAATACCACAGTTGGCTCTCCAAAGAGTTCCAGAGATTTATGGATTGCCTCAGTGCAGCAGGCCTTTGGGAGGCAAATATCCAATGAAATCAAAAAATCCAAATGTTTTGGTAGTGTGCAACACACACACATACACACACGTACAGTCCATCCTTGCCTGTAAGACTGAGCAGCTGCAGCTAATACTATGGCTGTACTGAAAGAACACTGTTGCATTGCTTAAGTCGAAACATAATTCATAGAGGAAAACAAACAAACCAAAAAAAAAAAGGTGGGGTGGGTGGAGTGTGTATAGCCAAGAGTGTTGCATCATCCCATTAATTACTCCCACTGCACAATGTCCTCCACTACAGTGTACATGACCCACATGCTCAGAAAGATAAGCAGGGCTGTAAAGAGCATGGGAATAGAGTGAAAAAGAAAAAAAAAAGAATCAAACAAACAGGGCAATTCTCCAATCAACTCAGCCCCTCACTGTCAAAGTTTTTATTTCAGCCTATGTCTCAATCCATGTCAATTACCACTGAGTAGCTGGGAACAAAATAAAGAAGGTGGGGGGACTTTCTGTTGTTCATTTATTAAGTATTTTAGTGGAAGTGGCCCGCTGAGAGATGCTCCCCACACCAGGAGAAGGCCAGTTAGTGAGAAGGGCCATGACGGATAAATCTGATCCTTTGTAGAGGCAGTATTGATCCAGCAAAAGCTCACTACATGAATCAAGTATGAGCTCTGTGCTGTTAGTTCCTTCACTCTGTGGGATGGATGTGCTTCAGTGGAATAGAAACACACACTTTCTCATGTAGCCCAAACTGGACAAGCTGGTCATTAAACCCAGTCAGGCTGAGGGCTGCTGGCACTATGGTGGAAACCTGAACCCGAATTTTATGAGATCTGAATGTGGGGATTTGTGTTTAGGAGATCAGTAACATTGTTAGCCCTAAGAGCTTATACAACATATGTGAGTTTAAAGTAAACTGAGTGAAATACAGCAAGATATATTACCATATTTTCACTACCATAATTTCAAATATTCAGTTGATCATCATTCTGGTTAGGCCAACTCCTTAGGTTGTCATCCTGCACAGAAACCTGCATTAAGTAGCTGTACAAGAATTTGTTTTGTCTGGTTTTCAGTGGAGAGTTTTACTGTCCCATGATGGTTTAAATCTTGTTTCACGGTGTTTTCAAGTCCAAAAAACAATAGTAATACAGTTATAATACCTGTTATTGAATATTTACACAATGCTTTATTCATCAGAGCTTACATTCAAATATAATTATTCAATTTCCAAAACCTATATGAGGTGAACCCCAGCCCTCTTATGTCAAGCATTCACTATGCAGTTATTTGTTTTGGTGGGAAAATGAACCTTATAATAGCAGTTATGTATGGTCCAATTCTGCCTGTGTCTCTTCTGTACTAATTGCTTTGCCAGTCAATGGCGAGTCATTTATGGTTCCCTCCTTTGCTTAGCAACAGCAAGTTTCTCTCTTCTTCTCTTGTCTCTCTCTTGATGGTGTTTCCAGAATGGTCAGATGAACCAGCATCCATGTCTTGTCTCTTACGCTATTTCACAGGGACAACCTGTTCCTTCTGGATTTAACAGACTGCTGAGCACAGGGTGTTTACGACGCGCACGCACACACACACTCACATTCTTACAGACACGCACACACACACACACATCTCCAGAGGATAGGATCTCAGAGAAGCAACACAGCCTATTTCACTGCAAATTAGGTTAATCACGCTCCAGAGAGGCCCAGTTAATAACCCTCATAGAGGCTATTAAGATGGCACCTAAATCACAGGAATATCTGAATATCTGATGGCTTCTTACACAGTAATGCCATGTTTAGCCCTGGAGTTCTTCATAGCACTAGCTGTGAACACTACGACTGGTCATATACATGCCGAGAACCTCTAGACTTCTATCTTGCAAGAGCAATTTTTTCTCACTGGTGAAAACACTTCAGCTTAGAGTATAATATATTAGGAACCCTGGTTCATTAAGCCAGCGATATTAATCAGAATTAGACGATTAGTCAGATCCACAACAGTTTTCTTTTTTAAACAGGGATAACACACAGAATACTAAGCACAGGCTCACCGGGAATATCAATGAGAACAGAATTTCTGACTTATTTTTGCTCACAATTCAGCCACCTTCTTTCTCTTTCTTACAAAATATTCTAAGCATCCTTTCAAACTAACACTCTAATCACTTGACATATCACAGTTACCCCATTTCCAGTTATTATGGGAATTAAGAATTTATCCAGGCCAGAAGACAGGATAAGATAGATATGTGTAGGAACAGCCACCTTTACTTAACAATCCTGTTGAAGTCAAGGTGAAGCAGACAAATGAGGCCCACCTAAAGAGCAACTAGTGTCTCTGCCAGTGATATTTTGCAGCTGCAGTGTGCCGCGGCTTTATAGCATCTCCAGTTTCTCAGCGATATGGGAGCTCACTGTGGGAAACCTAAAACTGTGTGACATCAATGAGAGATTGAGCCCGGAGATGCCAAGAAGGGGAGAGATGAATCCCTGCTGGTTAACCCTCAAGTGAGACACTATCCGGTTCAAGCTTGTTAAAATTTTGTACCATTACAGGCGCTCCCATCTTCAATCAGAACTAAATTTATCTTCTCTGAGACAAATATACCATGTTTGAAACCTGAGGAACACATTGCTTTGCCTGTAAAATGGTACATTCAGGTTGAGCATGTTCTGTTTTATTCAACAACTAGACATGTTGGTCTACTGCATCTTCCTAAAATAACTCTTTTTTTTTCATTTGCATCCTGTGCAATAGTTTGTGCTTTGCCGGCAATATTTAACAACATACACTAGTCAAGCCAATAAACAAACCTCTTGACAGAGTTTGAGTGTCGAGTGGTTTAATTAGAACAGAGAACCTTCCCACTACTGGTAATGATGAGAGTTTTACTTGATTTTTGACTGTGACCCAAAGCAACTGTGTTCCACAATAAGCATGAATGTGCCACTGTAGTGCACTGCAATATTTTAAAATTGCAACATCATTGGTGTTGAGATTTGTCGATATATGATGTATACAGAAAATTAATCAACCACAATTCTGATAATTGATTTAAGTAATTTATTAAGCATCTTTTCTATGAATCCAAACTAAATATTTTGGGGTTTCAGATTGTTGGTCAAGCAAAACAACCAATTTTAAAATAACAACTTGGGCTGTGGGAACTTGTGAAGTGCTTTTTTATTATTTTCAATATTTTAAAATTCATACATTAATGAAGTAATCAAAGTTAGTTCCAGCCATAAAAAAATATATATTTTTAAATTCATTACAGAAGAAGTCTCTTACTATACAGCAAGGTAGGGCAATATGGTTGACTGCTTGGCAGTTGAAATAGTTATCACACTGCGGGATATTTTGTCAATATCAACATATATCACATGCATGAAAAATCACAAATATGTAATCAATATGATATTGAATTAACTGTGTTCCACTGTGAAGCATGAGTGAAAACCTCACACATACATACATACAACTACTTACTCTGTTAGTTTTTAACCACACTTTTGTGAAATGATAACATGACATGATCAGACGATAGTAATCACTACACCATTCAACTGTAAGTCTCTAAAGAATGATACTGAAATATTACCCAACCCTAGGCTGCAGGGTGTCTTAATGAGATAATGTGCCCAGATTACATGAAGAGTAACTACAGTGGTAATCTTCAAAATCCTTGGTTTTAATTTATTTAGGTATCTATCTATCACTCATTCTCTCCAGGTTTGCTAAAGTCACTGCTATTGTGTTTACGCCCACATATCTAGTTTCTGTAGGTGGATGGTTCTTTGTCTGTTCCAACAGGTACAGTAGCTTTCTCTGCACATGCTCACTGCCCATTGTGTCCTCTTGTTATTCCCAAAACAATGAATAATCATGTGAAACACAGCCCTTAATGGAGAGCAAGAATTTATCCCAGTAAAAACCTTCCATCCAAATGTTGCCATCACTGTCTGGTAATAAATGACAATAACAAACAAGATTTCAGCCTGCGGTTGCGAACACAATCGGGAACATGGTGAATTACTACATAAATAGAGCGGTTTCAATCCATGACAGCAGCTACAGTTCATCCCACATCCCATTCTGACATTCCACATCATGTCAGCAAGTGACAGAGAAATTCCTGAAGATGTAAATCAGTTTCTCTGTACCTCTGACCGAACCATATAAAGATATGGGACCTAAATACATTTCATTGCATCTTGTACAGCTGCTCTGTCTACAGCGCATATTGCCATTTCCCTAAGAGGTCAGCCCTAAGATGTACAGTGTGTGTCATGCATAATTAATGTATGGATGCAAATGGGCAGGAATTAGATCTACCGGTGGGGATGAGATCTAGCAGGTGGCAAGAAAATCTCACCGCTGGCAGGTTTGGTCTCATTTCACAGCGTGTCATTACCTCTAAGCCTATTTTACGCTAAATGAATGAGCTCAATTTTAGCTTCTTTTTTTTTTGCAGACCTCCAAACTAAGTCAAAGTATGTAGACTGGCCTCCCTCTGCTTCAGTTCAGGGCTATCGTTTTATCTATCTTGACAACAAAGAAGATATCAATGTATTGTTTTGTTCAGTGACTATTTCCTTTTTCATTGTACTGTTAGAACAATAGGAGACCAGGGGTTAAGTGTGAGTGGTTGTTGTTGGCATGAATACGGTAAAGGTTACCTCTCCATCCAGGCTACATGCCGTCCTCTCCTCTATCATGGATAAACTCTGCCTCAGTAAATACAGAAACCACTTCTATATTTTGGCCCAAAAAAAAAAACAACAACTAGAATTTTAAAGTAAAAAACTCTTAGATTAAAAACATTTTAATTGAATCATAAACCATTACAGAAATATATTCATCAATTTATACATTTTTTCACCTATAATTTCACCAACTAATTACCTCATTAATTGCGCGTTTCTATGAGAGCGCGTGCGTTTGTTTGTTCTCACAGGTGGGGAGGAGCTGACAGACCTAACCTTGACGTTGGGTCTGCGCGTGCGTCTGTACACGTGTGTTTTTGAGAGCGCGCGCGCGCGTGTCTCCGAGTGTATATATGTGTGTTGCTTGCGCCGTACTGTTGGCGACCCCAAGCGTACAGGATGTGAAGTTTTCGATCATATTATTCTTTTAAACCTCACAAAACATATCCATATATAAGCCTCCGCCTTAACATTCCTCAGTGTCAACACTACAGCGGAGAGTATTCGGCGTACATTTCAATAACTTTGCTAGAACAGACCCTATGTGTGCATGTTCTTTACAGACCTATAAAATACATGTAGTCCAATCATCAATTCAGGCAGACTCATAACTTGCAGTGGCGTAGATTAAAAAACTGAGACAACATGTTGTCGAACAGCGGCGTCAAATGTGAAACAACGTAAAAGAATATCTACGCCTTTCGGTTACCCCCTAATTATTTGATAATTACCATGTAACTGCTATTAAATGAAATAAAATGAAGTCTTACCTGCGCGCAACACTCCGTTTTATCCACATTTTTCTCGACTGCCGAATCCGACTCAGTCCTTCAGGTATCCTCCCATTTAGATGGGTTTCCACCAGAGTCGACAATGGCTGATAAAAACACTCAAGTGACGGACCTTACTCCAGCTGTCAGTAACGCAAACATTATTTAAGCCATATCCTTCAACGTTGCGCACACAGAATTCATCCAACAACGCTGCCAGATCCCTCTAAAAAAATACCACAACAAGAGTCAAGTCTCTTTTAAGTTGCTCGTCAATTGTTCTAATTGGCGATAATCTTCCTCCTTATCAGTTGAAAGGAGAGAGGTACGCGCGTGCAGGGGGACAGGTGAGCGGGAAACCAAAAGAGGTACGCTCAAACTTTGCCCTCACGCAAATCTTTCATTTTCCCCCAGGGTGCAAAGACACAGATATTTTGCTGCGGAGAACAAAAACAAGCCATGTAGTTGGCATCCTCGTCGCTGAAATGACAGCGCACCTTCTCCTACATTGTTGAAAGACAGATGAACGTCCAGAAATTGAGGGTGGAAGATGAGGATGCTCGGCTCTCTGAAGCACGGAGGAGACAAGTCACTGCTGGCAGGGGGTCCTCGTTATCTACTCACATCTCTGGAGGTGTTGAGGGGTGCGGAGGGGTAAGACAAAGTAAAAAAGGAAAAATTAGGATGCAACTGAAAAAAGGAAGAGGGGGAGCGACGAAGGAGAATCCTGAAGGTTGAGAGTTGTTTCAGAGGAGTTGGAGAGAGGGGGGGATGAGAGCTTTGTCATTCGAGAGGAGAGGAGGCTGGTCCGTCTCCTCCTGCTGCTCCTCTTCTCTCAGACTGACGAGCGACCTGCTTGCTGAGCCCCACACTGCCGTGACGTCATTTTAAAGCCAAATATGTCATGTGCTGGAGTGTCTCACGTCATATGGGTGCACAGTCTTGAGTGTCAGATTGAGTGTGACTATGGGCAGCAGTGTCCAGTACAAAACAGAACTGTACAGAGCTGCACAGTAAAGGACTGAAGCATCATGGTCATATGAGTGAAGTGTGACGACTGTGTGTAAATTGTTGGAAATATACAGCATTATGTCAAAAACATATTGTCACATCAGCTGGCATTCAGGACCGAGTTACAGTGTTCATAATAATATATGATGTGGCCTTTTGTTTTAGGCATCCAAGGCTGCTGCTGACCTTTATAGTGATAATAAAAGAACACCTAAAGTCAAATTTGTAATCATTTAATCTGACCTAATAAGTAGCATTTGAGTCCCCCACCCCTAAAAAAGTAAGAAGGAACAGTTTACAATGTTCTTAATATGATGCTTATATTTTATATTTTTAATACACGTATTACTATTGTAATTATTATTATAATTTATACTGGCAGGCACAGTGGCATTAGCATGGTTTAACATTGCAAACCAGCATAGAAGGCATTTTAAATTGGTTTCCAAAAAAAATATTTTTTTAAAAAGTTGAAACAAGCAGAACAAGAATCAGTTGAAATCACTGAAAGAAACAAAAGTAAATTTAAGTGATTTAATTAAATTAAAGTGATTACTTGATGTTTCAAATAGTTGGCATAATGGCACACAGGTAGGTTTCCAGAAAATCCCAGTGAAAATTGTGCAGCCAATTGCTGTCTGCCCATTCTTCTCTGTCTCCCTGGGTCAGATGCATGGAGGGAGAGGGGGTAGTAGTGTGCATAGGTGGCCACCAAACTTGGACATATTCAAATTCTACACAGTGGCTTTAACCCATGAATGTATTAAGAGAGCTGGCACAGCTGCTCAGCTTTGCTGCCAATTTCCTCCAGTGGCGAACCACGGTACTGCAAAAAAAAAAAAGAAAAAAATCACCAGCTGGACCAAAAAGTATTTTTCCCATTTCCCCATCTTGTTACCATGATTTTTTAAACCAAACATCTCTAAATCCAAGGCTTCATATTAGCAAAACTAGAAAAGCTATTTATATGTGTGTGATGTCATCCTAATGTGAAGTCTATGGGATATGAGCAGGCAGGGTTAAGGAGATAAACATTAACAAGCATGTGCAGCGGGCCACATTGTGGAAGAAAATCAGGACTTGAGAAAACTCTTTTGGCACTCAGTAAGCATTTTCATAGCAATGAATGGGCACCATCTTGAAGTCTGACATCTAATATCTTATAATGTGCCTTATCCTGAAAAATTAAGGTTAGTTTGCTTGTAGTTTGCGTGTTTGGTGGGACCCTGGTGGCCAGGTTATAGGTGTAGCTATTTGGTGTCCTTATGCCTATGCAAAGAGGATACGCTATTATCTATTATAAGGTATAGGAACTGTTGTGAAATGATAAAATATGCCAATGGGGTCAGACAAATCCAGTTGTTTCTAATACTGCATCAATAGTTTTGGGAGTTTTTTCAAAAAAGTGAAAGTGTCATGAAATGATTGGTAGATTGCAAAACTAGTTGCTTTAAGATTTTATTGTTGCAGCAAGATTATTCGGTTGAAATATGATGGCGGAATCTCATCACATTGGCACCAAATTTAAAAAAAAAAAAAAAGAAGCAAACTAAAACATATTTAGAAACCCTTATATACGTCTTTATTCTATTATTAATATTATAAAATGCCCCCACCCCATCTCCAATTTGTCTGATCCCCGACTGTGTTGCCAGCCTCTTCTGTCAGCAGAGAGTCTCACAGGGACGGTTGTACTGCATTCATACTACCTGTAGATTCCACCTCTATATGTGCTGGTGCTCCATCCAATCAATAGATGTTACTAGTGCTCTGAGGACACTATCCCTCACCAATTTTATAGTAGCGAGTACTGATAGTGTCAGGAAATTCAAGACTTGTAGCCTTGGTATACCCAGGTTTGGATCTATAAATATATAGAATGTTCGAGTTTTTGAGTATTAAGCCGTCACGTACCTTTCAGACCACAAGAGTGCAGGAGACAATAATACTATGCACATTGTTACTGAGTGGAGGTAAAGCAATTTATGCTTCATTATACTTCCAAAATATTAAGAGGCAGGTTACATAACACTGATGAATTATGGAATCATTAAGTGTTTTACTTTACTTGCTGTGACAATTATACAAAACAATTACAAACACTAAAAGCCACTTAAAGTCATCTAACTATCAACCAAACTGCAGCAGAGAGTCTCACCAGACTCGTTAAAATCGGTACAAAAGATTTGTTCTTAAAGCTTTAAAGGTGCTTCAAAGATCAGGCTTTGGTTGCTCCTCATCCAAAAATAACGGCCTGCCATGCCAAGAGTTGTGACCGAAAAATTTGCTGTGGGTAGAAAAAAAAACAGAATATATACCAGGCTATATATATATACATATGGACAGATGTTTATTGATGTCAGAATTCAGGAAGTCTTAGACGTCTGGATCCATCACAACACTCTGAACTTCAGAGTAGTAATAACTCCCTTAGCTGAGGTCAACTGTGTTTTCTCGTACTATTTATCAGCTAAATGCTAAAATGAAGGGTACCTTCTAGTGTGTGTGTGTGTGTGTGTGTGTGTGTGTGTGTGTGTGTGTGCGTGTGGGTGGGGGTGGGGCAGGGGGCGCTTATATCTACCATGTTTCCCATAAGAAATGAATGCAGCATTAATCTGCCATCCTGGAGGCTTTTGCACACCTGTACTACAAGATGTCAGCGTTAGGCAAAATCCCATTACATTAGAATCAATGTGCTGATGACCACACAGCGAGATGGGTGAAAATATTACCTATGACAAGTTCAACTCTTGCGTGAGAGAAAGAGAGAATGTGGCAGCCTTTCTTGTGCACCTCGGGGTCAAAGTGTCAAACCAATGAACACATCACACCTGTTTTAGCCTTTGCAACTGCTCTAGCTTTTCCTGGAAAAAAATATTACAAGGCCAAGTTGTTTATGCATCCTGTATTTAGACTTGTTTCATGCACAAATTCTCAACATGTACTAGAGTTTCATATTTTGAACCTGCAAAAATAAATTTCCCTTTGCCTCAGGTGTGGTTCTGTAGCTCGATTTGGGCTTTTGCTCACACTCTTCAGGATTGCCTTGATCAGCGTATAATGAATACAGTCACTCTTATCTCAATCAGATGAATTGCAGCTGTTTATAAAATTGACTGCTCTATACATGATGAAGAAACTTTCCTCCCCCTCTAATTGTTGCCATAAAGCACACTTCTGTCGAATACCCTCATTACTGCATTAGTGGGTATACATGCATACTGATCCAAGTGGATATCTCTCTGTCTGAGGAAACCATCAGTAGCTCCCCAGCAGATGGAAGCTGTCATCGCTCTCTTTCTCTCTGTCACTTCCTCCATCTCTTTCCTTCTCATTCACACTCTCTCCCACGCTTACTGTTTTGCATGTTGTCCTCTCGTGTCGCACGTTT
Organism: Thunnus thynnus; assembly: GCF_963924715.1. Taxonomy (NCBI): domain Eukaryota; kingdom Metazoa; phylum Chordata; class Actinopteri; order Scombriformes; family Scombridae; genus Thunnus; species Thunnus thynnus. Next base: position 9,586,501 of record NC_089522.1, on the reverse strand, counting down.
GTGTATGTTCTCATACGGGGTTTGTTTCTGTCGGCTCATGCAAGAAACGTAAGTGTGACACAGTGTGAAAAGGCTTGTTTTGCCTCAGAGACAGAGTCACAGGTTGTCATGCATGTCTTAGACTGCGGGTGGCTTCAGCTCACATGGACCTAAACGCAGCATACTCAACATCTGTTGTGTAAGCTATTAACACCCCGCCACGAGAGTGCGAATTAAAAGGAAGAGGGATTTGAGTATTGCTGTGTATCTGCTAAGCTGGATTGAGTCACTCTCAAGCAGCAGTTGTGGGTACAGTTTAAGTGTGCAGGGGGAATTGGATGCTGCAGAGGGGGTTTATGGCTGTGGTCTTGTTGGGTTAGAGACAGAGAATGCAGTGACTACACATGGTTCTCACTGGACAAGGGCTCAGACTGTTGTGTCCAGAACAGAAGTTATCAGAAAACAATCCTTCCTGCCATTCTTTTAAAAGACATTTCTTATCATAGGAAACAATTTGTTGCTTGGTATAGCTGTCTGAGGCTTTAAATCTGAACTGAAATCTTTAGTGCAAAACTCAGAGAGCATTGCACAATTGGCCCCAGGCTTTGACACTAATGGGAACATTTAGAATGGCTTTGTTAAACTGGATCATCCCTATATTAGTATTAGTATATGGGTGGTCAAATCAAGTCAAGTCAAAATTTATTATAGCCCAATATCACAAAGTATGCCTCAAAGGACTGTACATATATAATAAAACAGTAATGAGCAATATTAGCAAAATCCATAAAAACATATAAAAGTGAGATAAACTACATATAAAACATTATAAACAAAATATTTGAAATACTTACAAAAATATATAAAAGAAAAAAGTAAAGTAAAATACAGCAATACACAATATGCACATAAAACTCATGTACATTCACACCTGGATACAGATGAAAACACACATACAGACATGTGTAACATACACATTTACGTACAAATATGTAACCATGCTCACCTTGAACTGAATATAAGCTGGATAACCATAATTTAGTACTTAGGGAAGACTAAGTGAGGTTTAAGGCTGATGCAAATAGACAAATAGTGTTTTGAGTTTACTTTTGATTAATCAACTGAGCTAGCCTCTCGTATTTGGATAGGAAGACAATTCTAAGGAACAGGGGCTTAGTAAGAGAAGGCCCTGCCACCTACTGATGTTTTATTTATTTTTGAAATAGTCAGGAGACCAGCATTTTCTGATCATTGAGCCCTAGCAGGTATATGAGGAGTGATTAGAGGTGATAAGTAGGATAGCGCAAGTCCATGTAATATTTTATGAGTAAAAGGTAGAATCTTGAAGTCAGATCTAGCATGTACAGGGAGCCATTGTAATGAAATAAGAACAGGGGTAATATGATCAAATTTTCTAGTTTTGGTTAATATCTTAGCAGCAGTGTTTTGTACAAGTTGTAATCTAATTTTGATTTAGGTAAGCCAGAGAAAGGGGTGTCAGAATAGTCAAGCCTAAATGAGACAAATGCATGAACAAGTGGAAAGAATGGGACAAATCTTGGTAATATTTCATGAATGGAAATATGCAGTCTTTGTAATATTGTTGATATGTTTTCCAAAGGAGAGATTAGGATCAAATAGGACACTGAGATTTCTAATACAAGGGTTTTGTGAAATTGTGGAACCAGCTAAATTCAGAGTGAGATCATTGTATTTGTTTTATAATCTGCTTTGGACCAAGAACTAACATTTCAGTTTTCTCAGCATTCAAAAGGAGGAGATTAGATGACATCCATTGTTTGATTTTTAATAGGCATTCTTCCAGCTTCACCAGCTGATGACAGGCGTCAGGCTTAATGGAGATGTAAAGCTGAATATCATCTGCAAAGAAATGGAAACCTAGTTTGATTAATGTACCAAGTGGTAACATGTAAATAGAGAAAAGAATAGGACCAAGGACAAACCCTGTGGCACACCATAACTGATCTTAATGTGGTCTGATGAACAGTTGTTCTGTAAAACAAAGTGAAATATATCAGATAAGTATGATCTAAACCAGGAGAGAGCAGTGTCCGTGAGACTCCTGCTTTAAAAGATGAAGGCACAATTCCACTAATAAGAGAGCTGTTTATTATCTGTAGTAATAGTGGGCTGAGAATTGGAAAAACGTCCTTAATAAACTTGGAAGGAATAGGATCAAGTAAACCACTAGTGGGCTTGGAAGAAAATACCAGTCTAGAGAGTGTTTCAAGGGAGATTATCTCAAAGTAGGTAAATTTGCAGGAAGAAGAATGTTCAGATGTAACCACCTTGTCCTATGTGGGAATTGAGAAGGAGGAGGATATTGTTTTTCTGATTTCATCAACTTTAGTGATGAATAACTATGAAGTCGCAGTTGTAGTAAGGGAGGTGCTGCCTATAGGGAGGTTTACAAGTGAGTTTAGTGACAGTGTCAAAAAGAAATTCTAGGTATTTTTATTATTTTGTGTCATGTCAGAAAAATGAGCTGTTCCAGCAGCATGAGGAGCACGTTTATATTCAAGCAGGCTGTTAGACCATGCAGGGGAGCAACCGAATTAAATGCGTTCAGCAATGTGAGATTGAAATTGTCAGTGAACTTGTTAAGGTAGCAGGATTGATCGATGGTGGTTACAGCAGACTCGAGTTGCTCAGCAAGTTTATGAATGGTAGTTGAGTCAATACAATGGGCAGTGTAGGTTTCAGAGTGGCTAATACAATGCCTAGACAGTGTAGTCTTAAAAGTAAAGAAGCTGTGATCTTAAAAGACAGGTAAATGTGGTAAGATAGTTAAGATCTGAGAAAAAGAGACCACGTGTTTACTAGGTCAAGCGTGTGGCCAAAGAGGTGAGTAGGTACATCAACATGCTGTGTAAAACCAGTGGACTCTATGAGCTTTAAGAAAGCTTTAATGACTGGCTCGGATTTTCCATTAACATGAATATTATAGCATATATAGCAGCTATGCCCCCACTTTTTCTTGATTCATGTGACTCTAAACTAGTGTAATTTGGAGGTGATGCCTCATTTAGCCAGGTTTCACATAAACCCAAAAAATCAAGATTATTGTCATTTACCATGTCATGGATAAGCAGTGATTTAGTAGAAAGTGATCTAATATTAATAAAGCTAATATTTAAAGTGACATTTTGCAGAGTGGCAGGGAATGTAAAAAAGCAGGGCTTAATGTAGATAATGTTATTCTGATTTCGAAAGTTGTAAGTCATATTTAACAGCTTGGTTATCACTGATTATGACAGGGATATAACTATAATTGGAGTGAATGGTTATCAATGCTGTGGGGATTTTCTGGGGCTTGGCAGCTATCATTAGGAGTTTTATCATTTGAATGAGTAAAAACAGGCCATGAGCCAACAGGACCCTCTCTATAAAGAGTTGGTGTGTTTAGAATCAAGATGAGGTTGTTAGGGTCTTGCTGGGATGTGGGTCAGAAGGAGTTAAAGGCTATATAGTTGATGAAATTTGATACTAGTTGCCTGGTCCCTTTCCAGTTGGGGTGTAAGTTTTAAACAAATCACGGTCGGTCCAAAACAAATTTAAATGGCTGATAAAACCATAACCTGTTGCTGTACAGAAGTTTTGCAACCACTGATGGAGTTTAAAAAGATGGCTGAAATGTTTCGATCTGGTTGACATAGTGGGAATAGGAGCAGATAGAAGACAGTGTTTGCCCAGTTGGTGAGAGCTTGATAAAATTTGCTACTTTGCCACCAGAAAGGCAGTAGGTTACGGCGCCAGGTAGATCCACAAATCTGATAATGGAGTTACCTAAACCAGAACTTTGGGCTTATAATGTTTCCAGGGCCACTGTACATAGAGAACTGCAGTGGAAACTTGTGATTAGCAATAACCACGCTTGCTATGCTAGCTGCATTGACATTGCCTGAGAAGATGGCTTCGTGGTCTGACAGCGGTGTGGAAAGGGAGGCGTTGGCTGTACTAGCAGCGTTACTGTGTGCCCGAATGGAGTTAACTCTGGGATTAATACTACACACAGATACTGAAGCTGATAGTTGGGGGTGTTTGCCAATGGGCAACCCAAGGGCTATCCCAGGAGTTGGAAGCGTTAGGCAGGTAGAGCCTGTTGGATGATGCTGTAATTTGATTGGCTTTGAGAGCATGAGAAAATTAGGAAACTGGGTCGTTAGTGACCTCAGCCAGAGGTGTAAAGCGGTGAAGAGCTGAGGAGAATCATCTTCTCCATTGGGGTTGTAAAGAGGAAGGGAAAGCTTCCTCTGCCTTTCACCACCGTTAACAGCCAGGTGCGGGGCTAATGCCACCCCCTTGTGGCGTTGTTGCTGAGACCAATGGGTACTGACAGCCTGGCTGTTCTAGATAGAGTAACCGAGAAGAGAGCTCCATTTGTCGCTGGAGAAGATCTATGATAAGAAGCTCAATGGATTGCAGCTCAGTTTTTATGTCTGTGATTGCTGATGTCATAGCCATTCTTTGGGAGGAAACTTCCGTCGGTCAGCCAGAAAGACAGGATCGTCAAAGTAGGTAAGGAGATTGACCCAAGTTCTTCTAGTAACATCAGCTGTCCATTTAGGACACAGACTCACAGTCAGTGTCAGCAGGGAAATGGGGTATATTGTAGTATGTTGCATGCAGTTAGGCTGAAAGCAGAGCACAGAAAAAAAAACTGCAGGCAGCAGTGTTGAATTGTACGAAATGACTCAGTTGTTTACTTGGTAGCAGCCATAGCAGTCAGGAAAACAACCACCATAAAATAAGATGCTGTGGTCCACCTTCAAGGACAGCAATAAAACAACAGGACTGGAATCCCTGAGAGTGCTTTCCAAAACAATACTTACCGGCAACAGACCCAGATGGCCTGACTGCGGTGATCCAGCTCTTAATGTTGGTGTAGCTTGGTTCCCAGCTATCCAACAATAGACAATAACTTCCACTTAAGGTAGAGGTCTGGTAGGAGTGTAGACAGTTGGTGTGTGAAGAGTGTGAAGGACTGCAAGAACAGTTAATGGTAGCCTACTGGCCGATTAAAAGGATAAAAACACAGCAGAATGCTAAGCATGGCAATAGACAGGAGATGCTGGCAGCAGCCATCTTCAGACTCGTGTCATGGATTGTGCCATGCATAGATTTAATTTTCTTGCTTTTTAATTATCATGTTGTCTATAATAATTATAATAACAATAATAATAATAACAATAATAATAACAATAATAATAATAATAATAATAATAATAATAATAATAATAATAATAATAATAATAATATGTATTCATACTAATAATAACTACACTTAGAAATGATATTCATTTATAATAGAATATATACGTTATACAGTATATACTGTATGGATGGATGTGTACAGTAGTTATGACTCATAAACTGAGTGATAAGGATACTTTATTCATTCATTTATTTATTTATTTATTTGTGCCATTCAAGTGTTAAATTAAGCCAGAAGATTCATTGTCATCTGCAGTCCCTGGACAGATTGATGATTTTATTTTTATAGTATTATTTCTAAATGTACTGTATTTCAATGTGCTTATTTCAATTTAGGGGTTTGAGTGCATTTTCTAAGCCTTCAGTGTCTTACATGCTCTTTAGAATAAAATGGACAGACACACTGACAGCTTTAAAGCTGCATTAATCATTTTTTATTTGGTCATTCGTTTTGGCTATTTGGCTGTTAAATGCTCCACTATGTTCACCAGCTTGTTGCTAACTTTGTCTGTTTGTGTCTGGTGCTGAACAAATAGTGTACAGTGAATTTCAATACTTTTATTTATTAATTTATTGTGAAAACAGCTGCCTGCTGCTGCTGGAAATAAGGTTGATAGAACCAGAGATTGCTGGGCGTAAAATCAGAAAAATTAGCAAAAATAGGCTAAAAAGCTCCATAGAACTTAAGGGCCTGTTTCTATGAGCAGACTTTATCACATTATTTATAGTCTTTTGGTCCCTTGGAAATATGAAAATATTGATTGGCGCAGCTTTAAGGGTAAGAAAATGCCCTTTCAGTTATGGGATTGTACTGGCAAACAACAGACTTGTCTCCCACTTCCGTGCAGCAGAGATAGCAAGTGCAGTGCATTGCATTCACCAAAGGAAAAAACAATCCTGAATTACTATCTCATAATTATGAGAAAAGATCTCATAATTACGAGATCCAGATTTCATAATTACGAGATCAGGATCTCATAATCACGAGGAAACTACTGTATCTTATAATTATGAGACAGTTTTCTCGTGATTATGAAGAAAGATTAAAGTGGTTGAATCATCACTATTGCAGTAGACAGAGGCATGATGGCATTATCTGATTTAATTCTCTTTTATTTCCTCCTCGGTTTGAGATAGTGAGAGATATCAATGTCACTGAGTAATGTGGATGGTATTATATTGTGTGATATTCTATGTCTTGAGTGAATAACCAATTACATGGTCCAAATGGCATAAGGCTGTTATGTATGTGAGGTTGGTATGTTTAAGGACATGAAATAAAGCAGCATATCCTGCATATCCTTGTCAATGAGTTCATGTAAGAGTGACAGTACAATTAGCAGAACAATTAGTATGTCAACATTGCATATCTAAGTCCTTGGGATTGATCAGGCAGACAGCAGTCCATCCAGGAGCAGCTTCATGTATAGAAAGTCATACATCAGAAATACATCCAAGCTATAAAAACCGTCTGGTAAAAGCTATCAAAATAAAGTGTGCTATGAAGTATGATAAAAATGTTTGTAGTTTGCAATATAGCTGAATTCCTAATTAGATCACAGAATCTGATGCATCTCAGAGTACAGTTTAACACCTGTTATCTCATAAGTATGAGAACTTTTTCTTATGAGATCTTTTCGTAATTATGATGAAATGCAATGTGCTTCCATACTGATGCTTGTTCTCTTATTTCTTTTAACCCACAGTCAGGGTAAAAACAAGACAACCTTTTATTTATTCAGTCAACAGTGGTTTTAATATATATGAATGACATGATTATTATATTGATGTTGGAGGTACTTATTTTTAAATCTAATAATATATATAATAAATAACCATCACTTCATTGGTTCCAGAGGACTACAGCTGAAAATCATCCAGATTGCTATATGCTGTCCTTATAAATAAATGAAATTAAATTTTGTCAAGTACATGAACAATATGAAATATGAAGAAGAAGAATAAAAACTGCAAGTATTCTCTTGCTGACTACCAAACAAATAATAAATAAAACTTCCTTTACAGTAAATGAAAAACAGAGTACAGAGCAACTTGACAATGTTATTGAAACCTCACCACACAACTCCACAATTAACAGATACATTAAGAGATGTCTTAATGTTTAAAATGTAATTATAGTCATACAGCAGCTCTCATTTTTCTAATCTGCAGTTACATAACTGCAGCAGCAGTATTATACTATATAATATTACTATAATGTAAACATAAAGTTTTGGCCATGTGGCCATGTTGCATTAATGTGACTAAAATCTGAGGGGATGATTTCATCTAAAAGTTAAGACTGTCACAAAAAAGTTCTGTTGGATGTTTAACACAATCAATGTGTTGACACTGGGCATATTTTCAAAGGTATATTAGGTTTGGATATTTTTCGTTAAGTTTGTTTAAAAATTTAATTGTTTAAAAAATTAGTGGAGAGCTTTTCAAATTTCATGCTAGACTATGTAGTCTGCTGTTACAACACTGGATTAATCGAGCATACTCAGAATATATATTTTTACTGTAATTGAGTTAATTCTTGTCAAGTGATAACACTGTTAAGGGTCAGTCCATATGCTTCCATTATAAAATCACTTAATCTAGTGTTTTGACAGCTTTTCAGTTTTGCCTTTGCTTGATTACACAGGAGCCATCTACACTGTTTATGCAAAAACCCATTTAACCAGCCATTGATACATGTTTTAGTCAAACATTTAATGTATGATGTCACTCTGTAGTGTTCATGCTTTAAAAGGGAAAACCACATCTTCCTTTGAAGGTTAGTCTGTATTTGTGAACAAAGTAAGATGGCCCACGATAAGTTTCATATATAACACTTTACATATGATGAAATTTAATCATATCAAAAATATAATGGTAGATGAGTATGACATGGAAAGTGGTTCTAAAAACCAAAAAATTAAAATTAGATTGTAAATCTGAGGCCGGAGTTGCACTAAATTGTTAACTGAAGCAGCTCTGGGTTCATTACAAGTGGAACTTAATCTTTTTGACTTTTGACTTCATAAAGCAAAGCAATCCCTACTCAGAACCCTGTCACTCACTACTTTCATTTACTGTAAACTACAGTAAGTTGTTCAACCAGAGTGGCTTTCATATTTTGCTTTTTTATTGAAATAACTATCAGCAGCATCATCAAGAGTCTGAAACCTATTATGAAATAACTAATATACATACAGTATGTCCCACAAATCCTTTTGCAACACACAATTATTCTACCACTGTGTGATGGGTCCCTTGCCAAAAGTTATGAAGCACAAACTCTGAGAACTTATTCTCAGGTTTCCAGCTTTCAAAGTCATTGCTAGTGGGAATTTCAAACTGAAATCACAAGCACAGATAAAATATATTGCAAAAGGCTGCAATATGAGCGTTTGTTAATTTCCTCTTCATGCTACTAGAGGGTAAAGTAGTGCCAGTCAGAACAGGCTGGCAAGACATGTCTCCCCTAAGCCCAGGAAAAGTAGTTACTATCAGGGGAGTCTGTATTTCTGCAAGCTACCTATTTTGAATCATAAAATGTGGTGTGAGAGCGGGGGTGGAAAGACAAAAATATCTTATTCAGGTAGTCACGTTGCTGAAAGTTTCTGTGAGTCAAAGTTGCATTAGTGGAGTGAAAATGAAAAAAGAACATTTTATATGAAAGAGAATGAATGTGCAATTTCCTCTTTCAAAAGTAGCGCCTTCATTTCAGTGTTGTTTCGGTTGATAACATACAATTCTCTTTTTTGGGTGGGGGTTCAAATTCAGTCTACGACCACAATAACAGCATGTCAAAAAATGCGCTGCTGTTGTTGATAAATGTATTTTATGTAAGGATGTATTCTGCAGTTATTGTACTTGCAGAAACAGGTGAACTGAAAAGTGTTTTCTGGGTGTGTTGTGTATTATATTTCTGGTGGAGGCTGGCCTGTATAATTCCTTGGAATTTTATGCTTACTTGATTTCTCCAGTGCTGATGAAAACAAATACATAAAGAAAAAAAGTCGAGTGCAAGTGTAACGGATGACCTTTCCATTTAATTTGATTTATTGTATTATTTTGTAGGTAGCATCACACTGAATAATGGCCACTTATTGATTTCTGTTGAGTTCCTTCAGTGTTTAAAGGGGGGGGGCAAGCTTGGCTGTAGCCACAGATTACATGAGGCCAGTAAAAAGGATCCTTAACTTAAACTGATAGACTGGACATACATACCGACATCAACACTCTTGATACAGTCATTTGCCATGGCAACTATACAGCATGTGAAAATCTGACATAATCACTATATCTAAAAGGCCAAAAATGTGGAGCATGAGACTGAGAAAGCTGATGTGTTGCTATGGCAACAACATCATTTGGATGAACATTTCAGTAGCTGGGATAAATATTCTTCTAACTTTCTGTGGATCTTTTTTTAAAAAAATTTTTTTTAACACATTAAATTTGTACAGAAATTTCAAGTAGGTGTATAAAAAGGGTACGGAGTACCATGAGACATTAAATGTACTTTCTATCTATTTGATCCTAACACTACTAAGAATGGAGGAGTCATTCTAAATTTATATTTCTGAATACAATTATAATTTGGAAAATTTGTACGTACTGTACATTAAAGACATAATATGTAACTTTTCCACATTAATATGCTCCAAAAACGACCAGACCTATGTTATATATTTTGTTGTGTTGTTGTTGAGTTGTGTACTCACATTATCCCAAATGTTTTCAACAATGTTCAAACCCAGAGAAATCCTTAATTTTAATCAAGGTAATGGTCCGTTTCATTTGGTCGCCTGTTAATGGCGTCATATCCCCTTTACTCCCTCTTCTTTCTATAACTTCTGGGGAAACACGGGAAAGACCAGTAACGGTAAGTTAACGTTACGTTAGCTAACATTACTTGCGGCTATTCCATTAGAATGAAATGACATAATATTAATATAAGTATACATTACCTCTACTGTGAACACGATTTTGCCTCTCTTCTCTTTCTGTCTGAGTCACATCAGAACTAATTACTAATAAAATTTCAGTAATAATGTTACATTTACTGCATGATAAATCTGTACCAGCCTGTTGACTCTGATTCTGAACCTGAAAAGGAAGGCCTGGCTGAGGATGACAAATAAGTTACATTTACTGACATAACAGAAGCACTCTCCAATTAATGTGATGATCAGTTTTTTCTTCCTCCTCATCACAGATGTGCATCACATACAATCAACCTTATCTCCGTCAATGATGCTGAAAAGTGGTTGTCAGCTAGTCCTAATATTAAAACTATCTGTAGAAGTGGTTTTGCCAAGAGCAAAGTACCCTGGACCATGGTGGCTTCAGAGCTTGTGGAGGACATCAGTCGAAGAAAGCTCCTGGTGACCGCATCCACAAGGTAGAATTTTTCTATGAAGCAGTGTCCCGAATCACTGAGATCCCCATCAGTGACCTGAACGGCCTGTGTGTCAAACTGGGAATAAAGGGCTTCACCGACAAGGAGTACCAATTCCTAGGGGAGTATTGTGTTGTCATGAAGCGGCTTACTATTGCCTTAGACATCTGACAAGGGGAATATTACTGTTTCTATGGCACTCTCCTACTGACCCTTGAAGTCTCTGATGTCTAAGACACTTGCCCTGAAAGTCAGCCTTTCTAAGATGACAGCTGGCCTACCTGGTGTTATTGTACAGGTGGGTCAAACAATGTGGTGTAAGCTAATGTAGTAATGTTACATATTTTGCAGTCAATTAGGACATGGTCATATGGTCATAGGTCATGGCAGCCTATAATTTGTTTAACGTTAGTCATAGGCTACGACTGGTACCTATTGAAACAAACTTAATTTAATATTTCAGGCAATCAAGGCCCGGTTTGCTGACACACTTGATTGCAGAGATGCACTTCTGGCTGCTGTAAGTTTGCAGAAGTTTAAACTGAGGTGGATGAGAGAGGAGGTGAGGAGAGAGCGCATTAAAGAGCTGCTGTCCTGGCCACTTCCCCACCTGTGCCCATGGCCAGAGTCAGAGGACATTGACTCAGCAGACAAAGAAGTGATGGACTATTTGAGGGCAGGGCAGGGGATAGAGACCCTCAATCAGTTCCCGAAGATCAAAAACATTTTTATGAAATACAACACTCCCACTCCATCCAGCTTGCCTGTGGAAAGACTGTTCAGCTTAGGAAGTTTGGTGCTGACTCCAAGAAGGAATAGACTATCAGATAGAAGATATGAGAAGCTTCTCCTAATGAGATATAATCACCATTTCAGTTGTGAGCAGTGAAATAGACTAGTGGTGAAGCAATAGGCAATAAAATGGGTCCAGATTAAGCGTTTAAGCAGGAAGGCAAATAGCATATTGCCTATTGAATTTAACTTAATTGAAATTACCATTTTGATTTGTTCATTGTCTTGTGTTTTCAGTTTTAAAAGGCGGTCATACAGCATGCACTACTATTTTTATAAGTGAAACTTGAGGCAGTGCTTTATTTCATTCATGGACATCCCATTAATTGTTGTCGCCAGATATAGACCCACTGTATAAACTTATTTGGTCAGTGGACTGTATAAATTAAGCTATTCATCTGTTTAAATTGGGACCAGACAATTGTGTTAGTATTAACCCTCTATATTTCCTCATTAATACAGAATGTTTTGTGCCTTGATGCACTATGAAATAGCCTAGTATAGGTCTAACGGTTTTATACTACATTTTAAGTTAAATTATTTTTGTTCTTATTGTCAGGTTAATGTTGCAGGGCAATTGTGACAAACTTAGCATGCAAACATGTACATTTGTGTATTGATAGAAATGTGTTGGCACTTGTTGGCCTCTTTTTCATCCTGCCGATGTGTGTTTGGGTCTACCCGTTTGAGCCTTTTAAAGATTTTATTTTGGTCTTAACTGCATTAAGAAATAACAGAAGTTGTTCAAAAGATTGTGTCTCATCATCAGTTTGAGCCAGTTGTGCTTTTCATCCTGCCAGTAACCAAACTTTTATGGATTCATAGGCTGCAGAAAAAAAACTGCTAGTTTGAAGCCTTAGCTGTACTTGCCAGCAATTACCCTGACATTTACACAGAGGTGCACATGTGAAGTCTGAATTTTGAGGAGAAAAGATGCAATTAGCAATTTTGTGGGGTGTAATGGAAAAGTAATATAATGAATAGTGTAATGAATTACTGTTTGCAGGGAGTAATAAATAAAGTAATAATTTTTGATAGCAGCAGAAACTGCATCCTGTGCTTTTAAATTTTTATTATCAGGCTGTTACTGTGTGGATGGTCAGATAGGCAATCGTATTGCCCTGTAGGTCTTCAGCTCTTGGGTATTAATGGAGGACTGGGACCTACAGAGTGGAGCGCTTGAGCCCATTTGGGAATCAGCTAATGACTGTGGGAGATTCAACTGAACAGAGTGGACTCGAGGGATCTGTCCACTCCACTTTGCACCAATGAGTGGCCTGTCTGGAAAAATAAGGATATTTAACATGAAAGGGGTTTTCAACTGCTTTAACATGAAGGCACAACTTCCACCTTTAGTTCAAATAACATGAAGCATTACCTGCATCATCTACTGCCCTCTCACTGGTCTATAAGAGAGACTAAATGTAGCTTACTGACAGTCTAGTCAGGAAGACTACTTCATGTTAATACTCCCTCTAAGCTGTGCCTCTCGGCTCACATCCATTCATATATTTTTTATTTCCTTCTACATTCCTGTCAGTGTACAATTCAAGTGGCAGCTCACTCTTTGTTAAAGGTGTAGTATGCAGGATTTATTGGTTGGTGTTTGTAAACACACAATATTCAAAGTTGGCCCCTCCTCCCAAGTGAGCAAGCGAGAGAGAAACAGAGAGCAGCAGTGGTGAGAACAAAGCCGTGAATCAAATAAATAAAACGTTACTTTCTGATTGTTTCAAAGTGGTTACATTCTAAAGCACAAATAAACACACCCACACCTCCACACAACCCTGCCTGAAGGTGCCACATTGCTGGATTTGGTGTGAATCTGCTCTGCCTGTGTTTAGCTCAGCCCCGCCCTCGATCAAGCAGACACACAGACCTGCAGCTCTTTATACATCCATGACACAGAGACAGAGGGCAGAGCGGAGCAGAGGAGAGAGACAGAGACAGCAATGTAACCTGGTTGCTACGCTATGAGTCCAGACCTCACACCCTGCGCACTCCTATTGACTACACACCCACTGCCCAAAGGTTGACACTCAGAAACATCCCGAACATGGCAAAATAATAAATTACAGGCAGAGGGCAGGGTATCTGCAGATAAATGCACCACCACACACTTCTAGTGGGTCATAAGTGATGAATGAGAGGGATTACTTTTGTATGAGTCTATACATTGTTTTACATATACATACATTTTTTAGGAAAATCCTCCATAGTATACCTTTAACACTATGAAAACAAATACTGTACACTTAAAACTGCTTCTGTCCTCTCTACACAGAAGCCACAGTTTTGCATATCAGTGCACTCTTTGTTAACCTAGTTAGATGCACCTGACACTGCCAACATGAAGCACGTAGCCTGGGTGGTTGTCTGTATAATGCAGTGCACTGTTTAAACTGAGTGTGGTTGGGGTTTGCTGGAATGCATTTGATTATAAGGTGTTTAAAATTGACTTTATATATTCAAATTCATAAACTAGCCTTTTGCTTGTTGGGTAAATCATACATAATTTCTGCAATCTTCTATATGTATTTATGCTGATTATAGTGGTTACCGCAGTTGAGGTTGTGCAGCACAGCTTATGGCCACAGTGGATGTGAACCGATTGTGATCGTAAGAGAATTAAGTTCGACCCTTTAGCCCTTCAAGTTAAGTTTCACCCTTAAGCATCTGTATGAGATGTACCAGGCTCTCAACACCAATGTAAACCCATCTGTGTCATTATTAGATGCTCAGAGCAACTGCTCTGGCCATCCATTCACTCCAATATTAACCAGACTGCGGCGCTTTAAGATGCCGTGAGCATCAATCAGTGGGTGGACAGCAGGACCTGCTGCCAAGAAGTATTTTCCTCACTGTGTTAAGATTTTCTCAACACAAAAACATCAAAGTGTCCTTGAAAACTCAGCAATATGACAGGTTAATGTTAAGGCCATCAGTTTTAATTATTTCACCTTTGATTCTGAGAAAAAAAAAATTTTGTCAGTTTTTGATAGCGGAAGGCTAGGGAAGTGCATTGTGTCATGGGTTGACTTGGCGTATTCGACCCCTGTTTTGGCTAAAATATCTGAAATAAGCCAACATCTTTACTTTTTCTAAACATAGATCATCTAGATGCAGTGTAATTACTAATTCAGCTTTACTAGATATTTGATATATTCAGTAGATATATCATTTTACGACCCTATTTGCAACCCTGCTTTGCAAATCGGAAGAACTACAACTGTGGTGCTGATTTGTATCAAGCTGCATGGTGCAGCTCTGGGGAATTGTAGTTTTTAAAAAATATTAGTGTTTTTCCTAGAATTGGAAGTTGTAAATACTGAATTGACAGTACACTGAGGAGTTTAAGGGGATGGTAAACACATTCGTGTAGTCAGATTTTAAATATCTAATTGTTAAATGGGTGAAAATTCATTTTAACCCTATTTTACCCATATATGACAGTGCCCCCAGTCCTTGACTATACTCACATGGTAGCTGAGGTCAAGAGCTCTCTATGACAGTTAGTCTCATGTCTGAAGCCCCTTTTGTTGCTGAATTAAACGCCTTCAAACATGCACCAAGTTCAAGGTTCAAAGGTCAGTATTTCAAAGCAGGAGCAATGTAGAATCTTCATACTGACATATATTACTCTCCAGGTCGAGACCTTTTCAACAATGTATTTGGTTTAGCTCTATGACAAAATGAGTCACCTTCCAACCCAATTGCCAGAAGAAAACGTTGGCATTGAACGTTTCTGCAAACCACAGAAACGTGAAACACATATCATATCAACATTTCTACAAACGTAGCATATTAACATTTCTACCCGTTGAATAATGATGTTTTATGGTGTGACAACGCTGTGGTTAAGGTCTGGTTAGGTTTAGGCACAAAGACCACTTGGTTAGGGTTAGGGAAAGATCATGGTTTGGGTTAAAATAAAAATAAAAATAAAAATAAAAATAAAAAATAAAATAAAAAGCGGAAGCGGACATTGGTTTAGTGGTGGTCTCAAACCGTGCTCTCTGCTGATTTCCAACTTGCTGTCAAGAAACTTATTAACCATCCACCGGCCCACAGTCACTTTGGAAATGTTGATGATGATATGTTTTGTTGAGATGTTGACATAATATGTTTTGTTGACATTTTGATATGATATGTATTGTTGAAATGTTAATATGCTACGTATTTCACATGTTGAAACGTAGATATTCAATGTTTCTGTGGTTTGCAGTAAACTGCCAACATTTTATTCTAGCGACCAGGCTGCACCTTCAGAAATTACAATATATATATATATATATATATATATAATAATATGACAACCTAGGGCATTACTACAGACTTGGAGGAAGGGTTAGTGTAAGAGTTAGGGCTGAAAAGACCAACCCATTCCCAGGTCCTCAAATACCGACACATGCATCGGCAACTATTTACACAACGCTGGAGATTTTGTGTATGTTTGTGATTCTTGGTTTTGGGATTTTATCTCAGCATGACGTACAGTAGTCCATTCAATCAGAATCTGGTTTATAAGCCAATGCAAGCATACAAAGAATTTGTCTTGGCATTTGCTCCAAAAAATGCAACCCAGAAGAATAAAAATAGACAAAAGTTAATAATAATAATAATAATAATAATAATAATAATAATAATAAACAAAGTAATATTAAAACTGAAATGTTAAACTGTTTATAGAATTGAATAGTAATAGTTATGAAATGGGAAATAAAACTTGAAATGAAATATTGGCTGTACAAAGGAAATATGGACTGTGCTATGGACAAAGAAATGAAGTATATGAAATATATGAAGGTGACAAGAGCAAAAATTAAATGTGACATGTACATAAATAATTAAATGATGTATCAGTGGAGGTTGAATGCAATGCACAACCTCAAGTCCAGTTTGATGAAATATATGAAAGTGACAAGTGCAGGGATTAAATGAGGGATGTGAATTGTAATGTCCAGTTTGATAATCCCGTCTTCATCCTGTTTATATGGCCATGTTACAAGATTTGATACAAACACACACACACACACACACACACACACACACACACACACACACAAGGAATGCATTGAAGTGCTTTATTGGATGAAGTGGCTCAATATTAATTGAGGAAGACTCTATGTTTTGAGAAAGATGAGTTCAAATATACTCAGCCACATATTCTAGGAAATATAAAATTAAATGAGCAACTTCACATTTTACAATCACAGGCTATAAAACATCTTTTCTTGACAGAGATAGTAGTGTTTTGATTTGGGTTATGGCCAACTGGCAGCAATTTGAAATGGAATGAAGTTGCACGCGCCAAGTTCACCACAACACAATGCACTTCCTTAGCCCTCTGCTATCAAAAACTGACAAAAAAACTTCATTTCTCAGAATCGAAGGCAAAATATTAAAACGGATGGCCTTAACATTAACCTGTCGTATGTCAGAGTCTGCTCTCCCCCTCACCTGTTGCTGTGGGAATTATCCAATCATTCAGTCTCACTCTCTGCTCTGCCACACCCCTCATTAGTTCAACCACCTTCACCTGGCGCTCCCACCTGCTCATCATCTGCAATCAAGCCTGTATATAAGCTGCCTCGGCCCACTCCCTTCTTGTCAGATTGTCTACGCTACTATGCTCAGTCATCTTGCTCTCTTCACTGGACTGCCTTCCTGGTTTCTGATCAGCTTGTCTTCGACCATCGCTCCTCGTCTCTGCCCCGGTAAACCCACCAGCCTTCTGTCCCTGACTCTGAGTTCTGCCTGCCTGTTCCCTGGTCTTTGTCCGCTGTGGGAGTGGAGGATCGGGGTTCAAAAACTGTGTTTCTCCGACCGTGCTAATATTTCCTTGACATCGTGTGAAATAAAGACTGCTGAGTTTAAACCAGTGTCATTTGTGCTGCTATTGGGTCCTTCCTATACCCGTTACAGTACAATCTGACCAATTATGGATCCAGCGCACGAACCCTCACCGCTGAGTCGCCTTGAAAGGATTGAAGGCGTCCTTCAACAGCATGAGGCCATGATGACAACAGCTGTGGCTGAAACCAAACAGGCAGCAGCAGCCCACGAGCAGGCGCTAACAATGTTAGCTGGACAGCTGCAGCAGTTAACAGCCCTGCTAACCCAAGCCCCTCAAGCCTCTGGGGCTGCTTCTCCTCCTGCTCCGCCTGCTACCGCTCCTGCACTTGCTCCAGCCCCTTTGCCACCCATGGATGCCCCTGAGCCCCGGGTGGGAATCCCGGAGCGCTACGAGGGTGATCGAGAGACCTGTGGCCCTTTCCTCACCAACTGCTCTCTCCTGTTTGCTCTGCAGCCCCGCACCTTCGCCACTGAGGGAGCGAGGGTTGCATTCGTCATCAACCATCTGACGGGCAGAGCTCGGTTATGGGGGACAGCCGAGTGGGAGAGACGGTCACCAGCCTGTGCTTCCTTTGACCTGTTTGCCACAGAGCTTCGCAAAGTGTTTGGCTTGGATACCTGTGGTCCTGAGGCAATCGGAGGTCTGATTGGACTGAAACAGGGCGAGAGAACAGTGGCAGACTATTCCATAGACTTTCGCACCAGAGCCAGCCGAAGCAAGTGGAACAACTCGGCCCTCTGCGACGCATTCCTCAACGGGTTGGCCGACTACATCAAGGATGAACTGGTTTCCCATGACCTGCCCACCACGTTGGATGGGGTGGTTGAGTTGGCCACCCGCATCGACCTCCGCATCCAGGCCCGGCAACGAGAGAAGCGTCAAGGGGGAGGCCATCGCCCTCTGCCGTCCCGCTCCCATGGGGGTGCCGTCACAGCCAACTCTGCCTCTTCTTCAGCTCTGCAGACAGGGGATCCTGAGCCTATGCAGCTGGGACGCACCTCCCTCACCCCAGAGGAGAAGGAGCATCGCCGTAAGGCCAACCTCTGCCTTTACTGTGGAGCAGCAGGGCACTTCATCTCCAGATGTCCAGCAAAGAAAAGCCAGGGCTCATCAGTAATGGGGGAGATCCTGGTGAGCCCAACTTCCCTAGTGTCTCCCCGTCCCCAAAGAGCTCTGCTCCAGGCCCGGCTCCTCCTTCCGGACGGTCCCCACACCATGGCTACCTTCATTGACTCTGGGGCTGATGCCTGCATTATTGACGAGGAGCTGGCCCTTCAGTTGGGGCTCGGGCGGGTTCCTTTGCCACAACCGGTTCCCGCTAGAGCCCTAGATGGACACATCTTGGGCAACGTCACACATCAAACCTCCCCTGTCCATCTGCTGCTCTCTGGCAACCACCACGAAACAATCCAGTTTCACATCCTGAGCTCACTCCATCTGCCTCTCATCCTGGGGTATCCTTGGCTCCGTCTTCACAACCCTCACATCGACTGGGTCACGGGGGCCATTCAAGGGTGGAGCCCCTCCTGTCATCTCAGGTGCCTGCAGCAAGCCTCCTTGCCACTTCACTCCCCCAGCCCCAGCTCCTCGCCCGATCTCTCCAGGGTGCCGCCGGAGTACCACGACTTCTGCCTAGTCTTCAGTAAAACCAAAGCCACATCTCTGCCTCCGCACCGTCCCTACGACTGCGCTATTGACCTCTTGCCTGGGACTTCACCCCCCAAGGGGCGCCTGTACTCCTTGTCTGAGCCTGAGAGAAAAGCCATGGAGACTTATATTAATGACTCTCTGGCTGCGGGTCTCATCCGTCCTTCTTCCTCCCCTGCCGGGGCGGGTTTTTTCTTCGTGGAGAAGAAGGACAAGACCCTGAGACCCTGCATTGACTACCGAGGGCTAAATGACATCACTATCAAGAACAGGTACCCGCTGCCACTCATCTCCTCCGCCTTCGAGCTGCTCCAGGGGGCCACCATTTTCACCAAGCTCGACCTGCGCAACGCCTATCACCTTGTCCGCATCAGAGAGGGAGACGAGTGGAAGACGGCCTTCAACACCCCGACAGGGCACTACGAGTACCTCGTCATGCCATTCGGCCTCACCAATGCCCCCGCCGTCTCCCAGGCCCTGGTAAATGACGTTCTTCGAGACATGCTCAACCGGTTCGTCTTTGTCTACCTGGATGACATTCTCATCTTCTCCCAGTCCAGAGATGAACACATTCACCATGTCCAAGCCGTCCTCCAGCGCCTCCTTGAGAACTCCCTGTTTGTTAAAGCTGAGAAGTGTGAGTTCCATGCCTCCTCAGTGTCCTTCCTGGGGTACATAGTTGCAAAAGACAGTTTACAGATGGACCCAGCTAAAGTCTCTGCCGTCACCTCCTGGCCTGTTCCTGAGTCCCGCAAACAGCTTCAGTGCTTCCTGGGTTTTGCCAATTTCTACCGCCGCTTCATCCGCAATTACAGCTCCGTGGCAGCTCCTCTCACCGCCCTGACCTCCTCCAAGGTGCCTTTTCAGTGGTCACCTTCCACTGACAAAGCCTTCCAAACTCTCAAGACACGGTTCACCTCAGCACCCATCCTTCAGATGCCCGACCCTGATCGCCAGTTCATTGTGGAGGTGGATGCCTCTGATGTGGGGATAGGGGGTGTCCTGTCCCAGCGCTCTGCCACTGACCAGAAGCTCCACCCATGTGCCTTCTTCTCTCGGCGTTTGTCGCCTGCTGAGAGGAATTATGATATTGGCAACAGGGAGTTGCTGGCGGTGAAGATGGCTCTTGAAGAGTGGCGGCATTGGTTGGAGGGTACCAAAGAGCCTTTTCTGGTCTGGACTGACCACAAGAACTTGGAGTACATCCGATCAGCTAAAAGACTGAATTCCCGCCAAGCCCGTTGGTGCCTGTTCTTTGCCCGTTTCAACTTCACCCTCTCCTACCGCCCTGGGTCTCGTAATGCCAAGCCTGACGCCCTGTCCCGGCAATTCCAGAGAGTGGAGGAATCTGGAAAGAGGCCAGAGCCCATCCTCCCTGGGTCCTGTCTTATCGCCGCGGTGACCTGGGACATCGAGGAGAGGGTGAGAGCAGCGGCTGAGGGACAGCCTGGTCCCAGCTCCTGCCCGCCAAACTGCTTGTTCGTCCCTCCAGCCTTGAGGTCAGAGGTGCTGCAGTGGGCCCACTCCTCCAAGCTCTCCTGCCACCCTGGTGCTCGACGGACACAGCACGCCCTCCTCCAGCGCTTCTGGTGGCCCAGCTTGAAAGAGGACACCCAGGACTTCGTCAAAGCCTGCCCGGTCTGTAATCAACACAAGACCTCCCGCCGGGCCCCAGCAGGACTTCTACAGCCTCTTCCTGTTCCCCACCGCCCATGGTCCCACATCTCCATGGACTTTGTGACAGGCCTTCCCTCTTCTGAAGGCCATACTGTCATCCTGACCATTGTGGACCGCTTCAGTAAGATGGCCCACTTCGTGCCTCTGCCCAAGCTCCCTTCAGCCAAGAGAACTGCTCAGTTGGTCCTGCTCCACATATTCCGTCTTCATGGCCTCCCTGTCGATGTGGTGTCAGACCGTGGGCCTCAATTTGCCTCTGTTTTTTGGAGAGAGTTCTGCAGTCTCCTGGGTGCCACCGCCAGTCTGTCCTCCGGCTTCCACCCTCAGACCAATGGGCAAACGGAGCGCATGAACCAGGAGTTGGAAACGGCCCTGCGGTGCATGGCCTCCCAGAACCCCTCCTCCTGGTCCTCACAGCTGTTGTGGGTAGAATATGCCCACAACTCCCTCATCTGCTCTGCCACCGGCCTCTCTCCTTTCCAATGTGCATACGGCTATCAACCACCATTGTTCCCCACCCAGGAGAAGGAGGTTTCCTGCCCGTCTGTCCAAGCCTTCATCCGCCGCTGCCGCAGAACCTGGCTCCGGGCCCGTTCCATCCTCCTTCGGTCTGTGGACCGCTACACTGCCGCTGCCAACCGCCGCCGCACCCCTGCACCTACTTACCAAGCGGGTCAGCGAGTGTGGCTCTCCACCCGAGACCTGCCCCTCCGCGTGGAATCCAGGAAGATGGCACCTAAACACATCAGACCCTTCACTATACAGAAAGTCATCAATCCCGTTGCAGTACGGTTGAAGCTCCCGCGCTCTATGCGCGTCCATCCAACCTTCCATGTCTCCAAGGTGAAGCCGGTCCATGACAGTCCCTTGGTCCCTGCAGCACCGCCACCACCTCCTCCACGCATTGTTGACGGGGGTCCAGTCTACACGGTGCACCGCCTGATGCGCTCCCGCCGGCGGGGGAGAGGCCTTCAGTACTTGGTGGACTGGGAGGGGTATGGCCCAGAAGAGAGATCCTGGGTTCCTGCTCGTTTCATCATCGACCCCAACCTCATTGCTGATTTTCATCGGTGTCATCCTGACCAGCCAGTTAAGATGCCTGCCCGTCGGGGAGCCCGCACTTTGCCTCCACCAGACCGGCCTCTGGAGGACCGTTCCTTGGGGGAAGCTACAGATGATGGAGAATCCCTCCACCAGACCCCCTCCACCCACCCGGCTGAGGAAATGGACTGGTCCGACTCCCAGGAGTTGTAGGCCCATCTCCTGCCCCGTTTATAGTGCCTTTTTAGGGATGTCGGGAGCCATCCCTTGAGGGGAGGGTTCTGTCAGAGTCTGCTCTCCCCCTCACCTGTTGCTGTGGGAATTATCCAATCATTCAGTCTCACTCTCTGCTCTGCCACACCCCTCATTAGTTCAACCACCTTCACCTGGCGCTCCCACCTGCTCATCATCTGCAATCAAGCCTGTATATAAGCTGCCTCGGCCCACTCCCTTCTTGTCAGATTGTCTACGCTACTATGCTCAGTCATCTTGCTCTCTTCACTGGACTGCCTTCCTGGTTTCTGATCAGCTTGTCTTCGACCATCGCTCCTCGTCTCTGCCCCGGTAAACCCACCAGCCTTCTGTCCCTGACTCTGAGTTCTGCCTGCCTGTTCCCTGGTCTTTGTCCGCTGTGGGAGTGGAGGATCGGGGTTCAAAAACTGTGTTTCTCCGACCGTGCTAATATTTCCTTGACATCGTGTGAAATAAAGACTGCTGAGTTTAAACCAGTGTCATTTGTGCTGCTATTGGGTCCTTCCTATACCCGTTACAGTCGTATTGTTGATTTATCAATAACACTTTCATGCTTTTGTGTTGAGGAATGTTAAAGATATCATCAAAAGAAATTGCACAGTAGATCGAGTGGAATAACAGCACCTGCAGATACGCTCCATTGAATAGGCTTGTTTTGCAACCTCTACAATCTGTGTTAGAGGATTGTACAACTCAATTCATAAGACTGTACAATCTTTATTCTTTCCATTGAATGGAGGATTCATAGTAGATCATGTGGTCGGTATCATATATAGAGGGGAGTCACGCTCATAGCGTCCAATGTTGATGTGAGTGGAGCATGGATTTATTAATTTATTAATAATACATCCAAGAAGAAACTAAGAAACCTAACAAAGCATTCAGCACTTTAAATCAGTTCACCTTCAGATACTGAATCATTTTGAAATAGATTATGTTATTACAGTTCAGGGTTTTGTAATGCAAAATGCTCTGAAGTTTTCTGTATCTATTCGCATCCAGGACTGTCTTTGTCTCCATAGCAACAGTGACTGAGGATTATGGGTAGTGTAGAGCCTCCTGTTATCGAATACTGACAAAAAACCTTTTTTTCTTAGAATCAAAGGAGAAATAATTGAAACTGATGGCCCTAACATTGACCTATTGTAATGTTGAGTTATCAAGGACACTTTTGTGTTTTTGTGTCGAGAAATGTTAAAGATATCATTAAAAGAAAACAGTAACACAGTGACAGCAAAGAAATTACTTCCCCCAGTCCACCCACTGACTGATGCTCACAGCGTCTTATAGCACCACGGTCAGGTTAATATTGGAGTGAATGGACGGCCCAAGCAGTTGCTCTGAGCGTCTAATAATGGCACGGATGGGTTTACATTGGAGTTTGTTGAAAGTCTGTTTTGTCTTATACAGACACTAAAGGGTGCCTTATGCATCGGTATAAGACACCGAGGGGCATGACAAAGCTTTGGTATTTGATGCCCTGGAATGAGAATGGGTTGTGGCTTTGGAGGACTTGTTGGAAGATACGTTTATTATGCATGGGAAGTACTATGCAGCCTTTAAAAACATTTGGGCTTTTACCAGGCAGGGAGGATCAAATGAAAGATTGGATGTGTCAAGAGAACTGTATGCTGTGTTCCTCAAGCTTCTGCATTTGGGACTGTAGAGCATTAGTACAAGATTTTTTTCTCTAGCTGAGCTGGTTGACATCCTGCTACAGCTCTTTTCAGGCTTTTCAAATTTTATCAAACCTAATGGATCACATGTCAGTACAAGGAGTCATTTGGGGGTGTTTGTAAAATTGAGAAAAATGTATTTGTTTTACAGCTGTTCCTTTTATAATTATGTATGATTGTGATTTCAGTCCAAATAGTATTTTTCAGCCAGTATGCATCACGTGATCCGGCAATATGGACTCTGACCACTACACCAAAATTGCCTTACAGCCCAAAAGTGAAGGATTCAGTGTTTTGGGGGCTTAACCCACACAAAAGACTATAAATCAAGGTATCTCTGCCTCTGATGGACTGATTTTAGTCATCGTTTTTTTTTATTAATCTGTCTTTTCACAATTCCTCCAACCATTGGAAATGCGATAGTAAATTGCTGTAGTAGCCCACACAGTCCATTTTTCACACATATATTGATGAAAGAATGATATTCTTGAAATTGTCATAATTACCTGTGACATCAGACTAAATTTAAAGCACAGACCATTGCTAATTGTGATTTGTTTGACATTATTTGTGTGACATTATTTGCTTACAGGGGCTGTGAGAGACAAGATAAAAGTATGTGCAAGTGTAAGCAGGGCAGCTGTTAGAGTCTGTGGATGAGCCACCTCCATTGATCTCCTGCCATCCAGGGCTGATGCTCGACTCTCTCCAGTAAGACTCTGGCATTAAGCTGGACATCTACTGCATGCTCTTATTCTGTGTCTTTGTAAGTACAGGCCCACGCACACACATACACACAGAAATAGACAAAGGCGCCCTGTCAGCACACTAGGCCGGTGCCCAGGGAAATGTCATATCTTCTCAATTCAAACACATGCAACAGATTTTTTTTTCAATGAAGTTTCAACTCACATTCACCTTAGTTTAAACGTAGTATTCGGTGTGGAAAGGTAAACAAAAAAGTATTTTTATTGTGCTGCACACAGGAGCAGGAGAAGTCTGTCTGAAACAGAACTGGCAGTTTATGTCTTGACAGATAGTTTGAAGATGAATGCTGAAGGAGGAGAGGAGGAACGACACCGCTTACAAAATGTACCCATTCACCTGCTGCGTCTGTCTGTAACAACTAGTATCTACTTGATACACTACTTTCAACTCTCTCGTCTGCTTTCACGCAGCTGTAGAGAAGTCGCGCACATTTTTCATATGTCAACCTGAGAGGCAAACAAGTTCAGACTGACACCCTCGAGTTGCAACTGTGACACTGCGAGCAAAGTTTTAAGTATCTGGGCCTGCAGATGGAATTAAGCTCATTTTAACGGGTATGAGAAAAAAAAAAGACAAAACAGGGAAAGGGAAAAGCTGACATGAAGAAGACTGCAAAAAGGAATATACAATACAATACAATGAACAATACAATAAACAATTGTTGTAACAATTGTTGTCTTTGAGCCACTAGCATATGTTTTCTAAAGCAAGCAGGCTCTGGATCCTTCATTTGGCATCTATGGAAGGACATATGCCTGGAATAAGCGAAGAAATGCGACAACAAAGTGACTCGATCCATTTCACAGACTGTGTGGTCCCTGCTGGAAGTGGGAAAGATTGGCACATGATAAATCACAACAGTGCTTGAGTGTTTTACATGATTAGATGGTGGAGGGAACATTAAATCAAGCTCGATTTGCTAATTGACTAGCCGCAAGACCCTTATCCATGTGCATTCCAGAAGCAAGGATTTACCATGCACAAATGAAAATTATTGTCCGAAAAAAACGGAGCACATTGCACAAAAAAGATAACCCTTGATCACATAAACTCTATCATGAGCTTATTGTTATAATGCATGGCTTTAAAGGCTGTTACAGTACATCTGCAGCTGCAGCTCTGCGCCGCCTCTTACATTTTGTCATTCTGTTGAATCATACAAAGGCAGCCAGATAAATCAGTTAGAATTTGAGCAACGTCAGCAGAGCCGGTGGAAGGGAGAGCAGTGATGTGAAATGTGGGGAGCTGACCTTGAAGAAATGTTCAATTTGTGTTAGCGGTAGGGGCTAAATTCTGGTGAAGCAGGGTATTCTCCAACCTAAGAGGATGCCAATATATCCAGTGGTAAAGCATAATATTAAATGTTTTGACGTAAGAATGAAATAATTTGAAGTGACAAAATGAAACAAAAGCATATTGAAACGAACTGCTGTCCTCGATCAGATCTTCCTCCTTTCCTCTTGATTTTTATCGCGTATAAAGCCATTCCAGTCTGTTTTGCTCTACTTTGACCCTTTTTTATTCAGCTTAACACACAGAGACATAAGTATAAAGCCACTCTGGTAATGTCGAAAGTTAACACCTTGAGCCTTTCTATGAGATATCAATGGAAATTTATTGAAGCACACTCAAGGACAATTGACTTACTGCTAGAATATCTCTTTTTAGTCTAGCAGAGGAGCTGTAATGATGAGAAATTCTTCCATGAAGCACTGTCACCCCGGCAGTACCTACCTGGAAGTAGAGACTGTGGGAGCACGGGAGTCATCGCTATGGAAACAAGCATAACACTGACAGAAAAGAGGCATATGCGTGGCATAACTTAAAGCAGGAACTGCGCCGCAGAGAAAAGCATGCTCTAATTGATTGGTCGATAGCACCGACGGAAGAGTAGAGAAATACCTTGTTCCATTTTCCCAGGTCATGAAAAAGAAAAAGGAGAGACATGGATAAAAGCCTGAAGGGAGGAGCACTGTCTGTGCAGTAGCTTCGAGCTACAGTCTGGATGTCCAACAGTCCAGACAGAAGGGTTTCTCTTTCATTTGATCGATCCTGTTATATTACCTTAAGGAAAATGAAACACTTCTAAGCATATAATGTAAGCCTCATTGGGAACTTGAACTTGACTTACCTTGTGAAAGTAAGACTATACAAAATGTTGGAAAGACATTTTTTTCTCCTTTAACGAAGCAAGGAGGATCGACAGACATCTCGTTTTTTTTTGTTTTTCTGTTTTGTTTTTATTACCAGAGAACTCTGTGAGGTAGAACACAGGTCAGGGAGACACGCTCCTCACCTCCATCATGAGAAATAGAGCATGATGACCAGCATGACCACAAGGGTAATTTGATCTATTTCAAGTCACTTCGGTACCCTTGTCACCTGGAAAAATGCTGTCCTCTTGTGAGAAAAATTTGAGCCAGAATAACCACAGTTTTCTGACTATTGGTGAAGCAAAATACAGCTGGAGAGCAGTGGGTGGTGATTGGGAAGCCAGCACAGCCAATATCACACATGGTTGGCTTTGGTATTAAGTGGGAATAGATATCTATGGAGAGAGAGTCAGGGAGCAAAAGTGGACAGACCACAGACTACCAGTTATTGGTATTCTGAGAGGAAAGCCGATAAAGGACTGGCTTTAACTTACAGAAAATGGTACAGACGATAGAGAGATTGTGCCTACATCAAGAGAAATACATTTGTAGCCACTAAAAGCTTTACGAAGCTACGGGTGTAAGAAGTTGCGTATCTTAGAAATGGATCTTTAAAGCTACACTGGGAGCAATTTGGAACTGCAATATTCCTGGTTTGATGCCAGCTGAGGATGTTAATTACATGTCAGTTACATGTCTTTCTGTCTGAATTTCTTGTCACTCTCCATTATCTAACAACTTAGATGATGCAGCTTCACCTTTTCTTCAACTCTCGTGTAGCACATGGTCATACTCACCCAGCATTTATTTGTCTTGTCTGTGTCTGTGTTAAAAACCAGGTTAAATTTTAACTGTAATTTTAAGAACAATCTGACCATAACGTCCATCTAATAGCTATTCTGGAGCATTCAATCATATCACATGATCTTCATCAGCAGACAGAGTTTGTCACAGAACTGTAGATGTTTTCAGAGCACTTTACAGGCTTCTCTTCCATTTCTACCTGCTGATGAGGATTATGTGATATGATCTAAAGCTCCAGAACAGCTAATAAATTGATCTAGTGGCGTGGCTGTTTTTTGAAACTCCTTTTCCAAGGTCAAGCTGTGTACCTCAGTTTTTAAGCCAAAATGGACGATATTCATTTCACAGATAACAAATTGTGGGATTTTGTTGTCCTTGCTGTCTATTTAAGCCACCAAATATTGTCTTACCTGCTTATTGTTGACATAGTTTGGATTTTGACAGTAATCTGGCTTCAAACATTGCTGTCATGATGCCCGTTCAGGACACTGGGCTTTGTGCTACAAACACACACTCTCAACTGTTGGCCACTTAAGCAGTGAGGTGATCAGAGGGAATGGGTTTACCCAGTGTGAGAGGTTTGTCACTGAAACTGAATCAGGGCAAATTGATGGTATTACTCCTCAGGCTGCACTACTGGGATGGTGTAAATCACTTTGCTGCTGAGCAATAAAAAAATGTCAGCCAATGGATTAAAGACACTCTGGCAATGAACTTTTCTTTTTCTCTTCATAAGCTACGCAAATATGACATTTGGAACTAACGGGACCCTTGAAGCAAAAGCAGCAATCGTCCTTGTAACATATCCGGCCATACTATACGACTACTATTATCTGCCAGGGGCTGAATAATAGTGTGTTTTGATAAGAGCTTGTGTGCTACCAGCGTATTATGAGGCAGTTAATAGGTTTTACTTGCTTTCATCTGCAATTCAAAGGATTTTGCTGTACGAACATAATAATTTGCTTTTTCTGTCCTAATGCCCTCATTCTGTCTCATGGGTAAATGCAGATTTAGCGCACATTCAGTCATTCTGGATTTGGAAGGGGCATTTAAGGTTGTGTTATTTGTTTGATCTCGTCTTGCCCTTCATCTCCACACCTATTTTCCTCTTTAGTACTCCCCTGCCTCCGTAGGTTATGCCATGTTAGTGAAATGAGGGTCACAAATCCAATAAGATTCATCACAGGCTCAAATCAGATTAGTTTAATCTGGTGTAAGGCAGGAGCCAAACCCACTTTCTCTCAATATGGAGCATCAGAACCCTGACACAACAATGACAGCACTTAATAACAGCTTTTTATGGTGTACAGACTGTAACCATAAGATGAGTTTATTAGCCAGAGTTTACGGTATGTACAGTATACATACATACACCAATTGGCATGAATACTCACTTCACTCATCACTCAACTACTACTTGTCAAGGGGCTGGAAATCTTGGATAAACATCTAAAAAGTGTTATGGTATTATGTTCAACAGAACCAGTTAGTCACAATTGTGCTGACGAAAGCCCACCAGCATGTAGAACACTTTCTATCAGATGCTTCACAAATGCTAAAACGTAAAAGCTGAAATCTGCACATTCTGAAAAAAAGAGAGAGCCTGCTTACTTAACAAAGCAGGGCAAAAGATAGCCTCCTGCCTTTTTTTTTTTTTTTACACCCGTGTCCGTCATTGTGCGCCAGCCTCCCAGAGTAGCAATTCACAGAGACACTGTTTTAATCACCTTGTAATATTGCCCTCAGTTTCTTCTTCCTCTGCTTACTCTTTCCCCTCTCTATGGCATTTAATTTATCCTCAATGCATCGATTTAAGATTAGAGTGCGGGCCGCTCTTAATGACTCTTTCAAAATTATTCATATGTTTATTGAGAGGCTTGTGAAGCTCGCTCAGACACCCCTGCTGCCACCACCGCCGCCGGCACCACCTTCCCATTCTACACTTGGCAATAAATTTCTTCAAGATTTCAAGATAGGTGATTTGAATGATTTATATCTCCCCTTATTTACACATTGCTTTAGTTTCCCTGTTAACGTAAAACACTGTGGTGTACTCTGGCACTTTGCTGATTGGAGATCCACTTCTGCTGAATACCTTTGCTGTGGCTGGTGTGTGGGTTATATTTTACCATTTGCTAATTGGCAACTGAATATCTGCAAACTTCAAGCAGGCTGTGTGACTCTGCTGGTATCCTACTTGCATGACAATGGCATTTGATCATCCATAGCAGGGGGAAAAAAAGACAAAGAATTATGAAAAGCCTTCGGTTATGACTTAAATGTCACGCTGTATGCATGTACTAATGTTGTTATAGCCTGCCAGGACACTTACATCACCACAGTAGTATGGTAGCAATGAGCATGGCACACGGTTACATTAGTTTTGTCCTTTTCCTCTCTGGTATATCCACTTCTGGATGACCTCAGGGCTCCCTTTGTATTTGTCTCACATAGGGTCCACTTGTCAGAAGGGCGGCGAACATACGGTAATGATGCCCAGACAGGGTTTGGTAAGTGGTCAGACGGCTGTGAACTGCAAAGCAGATGGACTGATGTACCCTTTACTGAGCTGAATGTCATTGGCTGGCATTTCCCACCATGCCTCATGGATAAGACTGCTGAAAATGGCCTCGAGCAGGAAGAAAGGGCCCACCTTAGTTTAAAGATGTTCAGGGAAAGAAATGATTTGGGTTGTGATCAGGTTTTCCAAAGGGAAGTGCTTAAAATCATATTAATTACATTTCACACTGATTGCAGACTCCTAGTAAACAGCTTTGAAATAAAGTGGCTGGATAAGTTGGAGAAGACAGGCTGCTTGTACAAGGCTGCTCACTTTTTGTTTTCTGAAAAAGATCCAATCAGAGTGACTATAAATGACTCTAAATGAAGCACTAAAGTGTGGTTATTGGCAGTGTGCTTTTATACTTGTAACAGTGTAGAACATAGTCCTGATGGTGACTGCAAGAATCACTGTTACATTAAAGCTTTACTGGAAGTATTTTTCAGGGAATGTTTATTTATTGACATTTATCTCAGCCTATCACAGTCAGCTGTTGTGGTTGTTGCAACCCCCAAAGTCACAGAGGCTTCCTGAGCTGAATCCAATGTTTGTACTTGTCCCACACTTGCAGACTTGTGGATTTAAGCGGTCCATGCCTGTGAAGTCCAGAGTGTCGAGGACTGTCCAAATCCACAACTTGGAAGATTACCCATAGTTCATAGCAATAAGGATGTGACAGCAATGCTCTTAAAAAGAATATAAATTCTTGGTAATAGCAGTTTGAAAAAAAAAATCAATCAATAATCAAATTAATAATCAATTCAAAGTGCACTTACATATTTTTTCAGAGCTTTCACCCAGATGTCATGGTCTTCATCAGCATATAGATTTAGTCCGATATGACAGGTCTTAATATCAATCTCAATGAGACTACCTGATTTAATAATACCTGATTAATAATAATAATAATAATAATAATAATAATAACTTTATTTATATAGGTCTATTGAAAACACAGTAACAAAGTGTTTTACAATAAATGCAGAACACATTTAAAATGCAAAAACAAAGCAAATTATAAAACAAAAGCAAATTATAGAAAAACAGTAAAGTAAAATGAACTAAAATGCCATAAAATATAATAAACTCACAGAAAAGCAATTTTAAACAAGTGGGTTTTTAACAGTGATTTAAAAGACCAGACGGTTGGCAGCCCTGATCTCCTCAGGCAGGTCATTCCAAATCTAAGAGCTCTGACTGCAAAGGCTCTATCCCCTTTAAGTATCGATCTGGACCTTGGAACAAGAAGAAGCAATGCATCCTATGATCTCAGGGAGCAGGAAGGGACAAAGGGCAATAAGAGGTCTGATAGATAGCTTAGGACAAGGCCTCTCAGGGCTTTGTAAGTAATCAAAATCAAAATCTATCAAAAAAAATCTTAAAATCTATTCTAAAAGCATCAGGTAGCCAGTGAAGGGAAGCCAGGATCGGTGCAATGTCATCATGTCTCCTAGACTGAGTTAAAATCCTGGCAGCAGAGTTTTGGAGGAGCTGGAGGCGGGAGAGGGATTCTTTTGCTGATGCCAGAGAGCAGGGAATTACAGTAGTCCAATCGACTGGTTATGAAAGCGTGAATGACAGTTTCCAGATTTTTGTTAGAAAGAATCCTTCTAATCCTTGAAATGTTTCTGAGATGATAAAAACAGGATTGAACCATTGAATTAACACATTATTTAGGATGAGGTTTTGATCAAAAATGTCACCAAGGTTTCTGCAATACTGAGTTATTGAATGGGATAGTGAACCAAGACTGTTCAAAATTTGGTTGCTTGCACTATCTTGACCTATGATTAATATCTTTGTCTTATCATTGTTTAGCTGCAGGAAACTTTGTGACATCCACTTATGAATGTCATGCCTGCAGTTTAGCAGGTTGGCATTGTTTTGATAATTGTTTTCAGGGTCACAGTTTAGATAGATCTGAGTATCATCTGCATAAAAATGGAGACTGGTATTATGTCTGTGTATGAGGTAGCCTAGAGGGCGCATGTAAATGGAAAAGAGGATTGGACCTACACCAAACCGTGGGGCACCCCGCAGTGAAAACCCATTGTAGCCATATTTAAAGGTAGGACCTGAGCCATTTCAGAGCAGTGCCACTGACACCAACCCAGTTTTCAAGACAGTCCAAGAGAATATCATGGTCAGTGGTATCGAATGCTGCGCTTTGAGAAGGGCGGTTTCAGTACTATGGTTTCTCTAAAACCAGATTGGAATTTCTCAAAAATATTATTCTCATGAATAAAAGCAAGCAGTTGATCTGCTACAATCTTTTCTAAAACTTTAGCTAAAAGCTCAGAAATAGGCCTAAAATTGTTAAGATCAGAAGGATCAAGACACAGCTTTTTTAAAAGTGGTTGAACAAGAGCAGTTTTAAAAAATTCAAGAACAGAACCTGGCAACAGAGAGCGGTTTAAAATTTGCAGAATAGAGGGAGAATCTGTAGTAAAAACATCCTTTAGAAATTTTACATAAAATAAAATAATATTACTGCAGTTGAAAGCCCCAGAAAAAGCTAGCAAGTGGACTTAATTTTTTTTTAATACAAATAAGTTAGATACAACTAAGATGTACAGTATATAATACAAATGTTCCATGTTTATTTACAGTCAATTCTCTAGCAACAATTGAGGTCTGAATTCCTCATTTTATCCCCTCAAGACCTGCTCTTGTAGACTTCAGACACATATAAGGGCTTTTCTTTGCCCTTATTTGGATTTTATGACCCTGGCAACTTGCTGAGATGATGGTAAATAGTAAACCCAAAGCCATGCTTTAAAATGTTTCTTCAGAAACTTATATCCAAAAGTCAAAAGAAAGCCCTTTTTGATTCTGATCTGGGTCAATGAGATACTACTTTTTCTCATTCACAAATTTTCACCCAATGAGGAGCTAAATAACGCCACCTGCAAGGTCTTACTGAAACACAGAAAACAAAAAGTGGTTATAACAACGAGAAGTGGAGAGACAATAAGGTCTAAGTGTTTTTTACCCTTTCCCTTCTTTAATTTGGAGACTGCCGTTGGCAGTAGCAATAACTGTAGATTAGCAGTGGGGGGATTTCTCTGGGGAGAGAGGCTACAGAGGAAATCGTTCCAGGCTGTTCCTCTGCAAATGTTTTTCTTTCCAAAGGCCAGATCTCTCTGCTTCATTGTCTTTGCAGCCCCCGTATTTCCCCCAGTTTTACGGCTCTTCTGAGGGACAATTTGTGTGTTGGGCCCTGGTTTTATTTGTTGGTGCTCGGCGAAGGGTAGGAGAAGATGTCAAATGAAACCCATTAATCACCTCACAGGCTATAAGAGATAATTGTGAAGGGAGAGAGAGAAAGACATTCAGAGAGGGCGAACGAGTGAGCAGGAAAGGAGAGGTAAGCGAGGGAAAAGAGTCAAGGGAGAGCAAACAAAATAAATCAGAGAGCGTGCTGTGGGGATTCTTACATATAATAGCCTTTGCCTTCAATTTCCTCACTCACTTTTTCTCCCACAGTGCTGGAAGAGGGTTGATTGAGTGCAACAGAAAAGTGAAATATTAGAGTAAATACATGACTTTTCAAGCCCCAATGATGCTCAATTGATGGCACCTTGTACCATTTGTTTAAATTACATTGCAGCATTGAGCCTAAATTTAGGAGTCCACTGACATGGCACAGACATGTACTTTATGAATGAATTGTGACTCTGTGGACTCACTGTAAAACAGAGCAACAATAAACATGTCACCTGCTGTGAATGATACCGGTACTCTTTGGGACAATCAATCACAATTATGTTCAAGGGGCAATAACTTCTTAGATTAAAACGTACTGTATATGAAGCACATACTGTACATGAAGTGCATGTATCTTTGTCCTATTGCCAATTATGGAGTTGAATTGAGAAAAGAAACAGTCTTAGGGGAAATTTATTTAAGGTACAAAATGCAGAACATCATACATCATTCACACATTTTAGAAAAATCTGTGGTGTAAGAATAGATAGATGTAATCTTTTATCTAATGTATGCATGCTCAGTCAGTTATATATGGTGGCAGATGTAGATTATTTTACCCTGTGTCTGCTATGTAGAAAAATCAAACAAATGAGAGGATGAACGGATGTGAGTCTGATCTGACAGCAGGGGAATCATGAATGAATCATGATTATTTCCCATGACGGGGAAGTGAATGGGTCATGTTGTAGACCTCAAATGAAATTCAAATGACTGATAAAATGAGTGATTTCTCAACTGCCAACTCTCGCTGAACTTCTTATAAACTAAAACTTTCATTTACATAATTAGTCAAAACAGCAGACAGGCACATCCTGCACGAGTCCACGCAGTTCACTAGATCAGTTACAAAAATATTTTAATGCACACCACAAAAATATTTTTCATTGTTTCTTTATATTCAATATGGCACATGATTGACTGTGGTCATTTGCAGGATGAATTAATATTTACGTGATGCAATGCAGACCATCAATCACTCCAATTTAATTCTATAAACTTAATTCTAATATCCCTCCGGGGGCATGGGTGGCTGGCTTGAAATCACACAATACATGCAGGTCATCGGTTTTTGGTGTTCCACTGTCCATGTTTCTGTATTTGAATGTTTTGGGGGGTTTTTTAAGTTGCAGTGCATTCATTCATGCCATATATGCACTGTCAGTTTCTCAAAATGCTTGCGTTTTATTTATTTGCTGCTTTTTTGTAAATGCAAAGTATGTGCTGTCAGAGTGGTGTTCACTTGCTTATTCTTTGTCTATTTGCAATGGATTTCTTAAGTTGCAGTGCACTGAGCTGTAGAGGACTGGCAACTGCGAAGGCCACATTCACATGATTCACATTATTTTCATACTTATCAAACCATTCAGTGACTGCTTGTGCCTTATATGGAACAATGAGCATTTGTTATGTCTTTCCATTAATTTATCACTTTATTTCCTTTAATCTGTCATCAGTCTGTATAAATTACAAATTCCATGTTCACACTGCCATTTCCATTGCAAAGGCTCCAGATCCCCACTGAGTACAAAGCTTGGATGTATTATACAAAATGAGCTAAAAATGTTTTCTAGCTTCTGGTTTTGCTTCCTCATTGTGCAACCCACTGAATATGTGCAGTATTGTTTCTCCCACTGGGCCCGCCCATAAGTTCCCACTCATCCCATAGACATCGACATATACATCCATGGTACAAAATTACACAGGTGAGATGATGCCCAACTATTTTAGCTAGCAGTAAAAGCTGGAGTCAGCATTCTTATACAGAAAGTATCATCTTTGTATTTAATTCCTGTATGAACTTATCTAGACTGGCAAGACAATACACAATGAGAGTTCCACTGGATGCTTGTAAAATGTTAGTGAATACATTTGTGTTAAAAACCTGGCTCAGGGCTTGGAACAAAGGAGAGAGTCCACACTGAATTCAACTAAACATAACAACTCATACTTAAATATGGGAATGTTAGTATCAGTGATGTAAGGTGGTATCTAACGTGCAAGCCATGTTGGCCTCTTTTTCCACAATGGAGTAATTCAACTGGCAAGAGTTGAATTTCCTGGAGAAGAAACTGACCGGATGATCAATACCATCAGCACCAGTTGGCAAGAGGACTGCCCCAGCTCCCATATTGCTGGCATCTACTTGCAACTGGACCGGATCACCCAGACGGGGAGCTGCTAGGACAGTAGCAGATGAAATCAGACTTTTTACATTTTCAAAGGCACATTGACAGTGAGGGGACCTGTCAAACTTGACCTTTGAACTTAACAGGTTAGTAAGAGGTGCAACTACTGTGGAGAGGTTTTTGCAAAACCCTCGATAGTACCTTACCACACCTAGAAAACGCATAAGTTCTTTCTTAGTGGTAGGAGGTGGAAACTGATCAATAGCAAGAACATTTGCTCTAACTGGTCGAACCTGACCCTGACCAACTACCTTCCCCAAATAGGTAACGGTACCCTGGGCTAACTCTCATTTAACTAGATTTACAGTGAGGTTGGCCCATGCCAAACAGTCAAACAGAGCTCTGATGCGATGGACATGCTCTTCCCAAGACTCACTATAGATGACAACATCATCCAAATAGACTGTGCATCCCTCTAACCCCGCCACTACCTTATTCACTAATTGTTGAAAGGTAGCTGCTGCATTTCGCAACCCAAGTGGCATTACCTTGAAGGAATAAAGGCCTGAAGGTGTTATGACTGCTGCAATATTTTGAGCCCGTTTGGACAGGGACACCTGCCAGTAACCCTTCAAAAGGTCAAACTTGCTTACAAATTTCGCTGTACCCACCTGATCAACACAATCCTCCATACGGGGAAGTGGATAGGAGTCTGGCTTGGTGACTTTATTTACTTTGCGAAAATCTTTGCATGGTCTAACAGTTTGGTCTTGCTTGCTCACTAGCACACATGGGGATGCCCAACTAGAACATGAGGGTTCTGCCATGTTGTGTTCCAACATATATTTCACCTCTGACTCCAACTGAGTGCGTTTTTCTTGAGAGACACGGTAAATCCTCTGGCGAATTGGTTCAGCATCCCCCACATCAATGTCATGTTCTATAAGATGGGTTTGAGCGGGAGTGTCTGAAAACAAAGAAGGAAATGACAAAATCAAGGTAGACAATTCTTCCTTCTTAGCATCAGGCAAATGACCCAACAACTTGTCCAGGTCACTCAATTAAATTTTGAATCAACCTTGCATAATACAGTCATCTGGGGAATTTACTGGTTCTTCATCACCTTCCTCCACCAAACATGGAGAAGACACTGCGCCCACAGAAGCCACCAGGGCCACTGGCTTTAATTCACCTGAAAATTTCACCCCACTGGAACGAGAAAAGTAGGGTTTTAATATATTTACATGACATAATTGGGTAGACCTCCACCTGTCAGGAGTGGAAACCAGATAGTTCAAGTCTGAGACCTGTCGAAAACCTGGCCTGAAAAGAGGAACCCACCACTGGGAGGAGTGCTAGAACCTGATCACCTAGGCTAAAAACATGCAGTACAGCTCAGCGATTGTACAAGCGCTTCATTTTCCTTTGAGAATTTTCCAGGTTTGTTTTTGCCATTTTTCCTGCCTCATACAAACATCTTTTGAACCCATTAACATAATCTGTTAGATGTACTGGAGGAGGAGGCTTCTTCCAGTCGGCCTGGAACACAGCTAATGGACCACGAACAGTGTGACCAAACACAAGATCGTTTGGGCTAAAACCAGTACTCTCTTGTGTTGCCTAGCATTAGCCAGGGCAAACCTTCCTCCCAGTCACGACCCAGCTCAGTACAATAAGAGTGCAACAATGACTTGAGAGTCTGATGGAACCGTTCAATAGCTCCCTGGCTTTCTGGATGGTAAGCAGTTGACTGAGTATGTTTGATATGGAGCTCTTTCAGAATGTCTGCAAACAGGCATGATGTAAAGTTAGTTCCCTGATCACTTTGAATGAGCTTGGGAATGCCGACAACAGAAATGAACTGGGTTAAAATTAAGTATACGTGCGCAACACTTTCCATCTCTTCCACTGGACGCACCTGCTGAAACAGCTCTGTTAGAGTAGGGTCCTCCTGTTGTTCCTGCATCAAATCAGTGCAAGACACAGAGAAAGGAAAAGCAGGCATGGGAAACACGACATTTAGAGCAGGTTTTTCATGCTTTTGTCTTCTGCCTGATTTTTGTCTGAAGAAGCCTGAGCTCTAGTTACGACACATGCTGAAAAAACCTGTGGATGGTCTTTGTCCTCAACCTCAGCCTTATCCACAGAAGGAGAACAGGTGACCACTGGAGAAGGGGGAGAATCTGCCTCAACACAGCCATGAACTCCCAGAGCTACCTCTCCTTTAACCAGATCTGATCATAAGACAACCTTATGCAAGAGAACAGTTAACACAGTCATGCCCATACCTCTAGCCAACACAAAGTGTCCAGTGTCAATGTCAGCTGAGACTGGCAACACTGAGGCCAAGATAAATGAATCCAAAGCACCACTATCTCTTAAGATCTCAACAGGAATTTTTTTATCACTCACTGCTAAAGACACAAACCCACTGGTGACATAGGGCTTGTAACCTGGATGAACTTCTATGGTTTCGTCAGCCTGGGATGAGTCTTCAGGGGAGGACATAGGAGAACCCTCATGAGAGGGCACAGGCTCGGATAGCAAGGAAACATGAGCAGCTACTGCATTTGACTTTGTGAGCTGTTTGACTGCAGCAATAGCCTCAGCCTTCTTACTCAATCATGCTGGAGCAGAAAGGGCCACTAGTTTTACAGAATGATTACCTGGTTGTGACCTGTGCTTTGATTTCAGCATTGGACATTCAGCTTTCCAGTGACCTTTCCCAAGGCAATAGTTACAAGTCCGACTTGAATCCACTTTGCCACCCCTATTTCCTAACTTGAAAGAAGGAAGCTCACTACCGGAACCTTTCAGGTGACCACCAGCACTATCTCGGCATCCACAGTCACTCCATACTTTATGAGTTAAGGCATATTCATCTGCTATGACAGCTGCTCCAGTCAAACTTATAGCATTTCTCTCACTCAAGTAGGTAGCTATGCGCTCAGAAAGAGTTTCTTTAAACTGCTCCACCAAAACTAGCTCACACAACTCCTCAAAAGTTGTGTTCACAAGCCTTTGGAACTGCTGTTTTTACCTTGAGATAGTTTTCACTATCTGTTATAGGCAATGCAGAATATGCTTCCTGAGCCTTCCCAGTCAACACACACTGTAGCAGCAGGGTCTGGTCAGAATCACTCCACTTCCTGTTTTTGGCCAGCCTTTCAAACAAAGAAAAATGTATCTGGATCCTTTTCTGAAAATTTTGGAACTAAACACAAGCAACCAGAAACATCAAAACCTGAAGAACTAGCCCCAATAGAGTCCAGCTCTTTACCTGCTGAGGGATCAAGAATCTTACCCTCCTTGATCAAATCCAGCTTATAACGATCTAGAAGCTGACGTTCTTGCTCCTGCTGTAGCTCAGTCTCCCGTAGCTGCAGATTGTATTTTAGTCTCTCTATTTCAACAGCTTGTTCCTGTGCATGAATGGCCTGTTCTCATTCCAGATCCTTTTCCTTACATTCCAATTTGCCATCTACTGGAAGAGCATCCCCCAGCCATGCCAGCAGGTGGAGTATCTGGGTGTCATGCTCGACTTGACCAGTCTGTGAGCCGTTCTGTCAGAACAGACAGCCCTTCAGCAGGCAGTCCTCAGACTGCAGCAGTGACAGCTTTGACTATCATGCAGGCATTGGGGCTCCTGCACATGCGCTGCCTGCAAAGGTGGTTCACCAGTCTGCGCCTGGATCCTTAGAGGCACAAGCACAGTTTGGTGAACATTCCCACCGTCAGTGCAAGAGGACCTGTGTTATTGGGGGTCCCCACAGCATCTATCGAGGGGGACACAATTGGGTTGAGTGACCTCCTACATAGCGGTGTTCATGGATGCATCCCTGACATGGTGGGGGGGGGCACCTGCCTGGGGAGAATGATAGGTGTTGTGTGGCCTTCAGGGGAAAACTGACACATGAACCCCCTCGAACTTCAGGCAGTGCTCTTGGTTCTCCAACATTTCCTGACCCTGGTTCAGGGGAGGCATGTGTTGGTGAGAACAAACAACCGCACCATGGTTGCCTACATCAACAGGCAGGGTGGAGTCCAATCTTTATCTGGTTCTCCCTGATGATCCACCCCTGAGGGTGAACACGTTTGCATGCACGTCATGGCCAAGGAGACTGCTTTATGCCTTTTCTCCTCTTCATCTCATGACTCTGTTTTTGGAGAGACTAGAAGCACGATGGATAGTTCAAAGGGCCAAGAGTGTGGACCGTTTCCAGAAATACACAGAGCCAGGCCAGGTCAACACTGCCTGTTTAGAAAGTTTTAAATCTTTGCAGCAACTGAGGTCATTAGAAACACTTCATTAGCAACACTTGCAGGGGCAGCCACTGATAAATTAAGGCCATATAAAATATTACAAATTGCGTCTTTAAGAATACTACTGAATATATTGAATAGGCCTTTTAGGGTGTCAGAACTGAAAATCCAGCCTCTTTATCCTAATCTGCTCTGTAAATGAGGGCAAGTTCATGTATTGACAACTCACACGTTGCTTACCTTGTACAAGACACTGTAACTGTATTCAATACACTGTCATTCTGTTTTAATCCTCAGAATGCTTGACTGATATTGATCATTCTGCATATGAGTCAATGGCAGTGTTATTTGGTGATGTAAGAGTCAGTCTCCCACTTACTGTGCTATGTGCCAAGGCTCAGCACATTTGATTCAGATAGAGATGTTTCACAACAGAATTAGAAGGCTGTCAGTGGCTGCCAAACTTTCGCAAGAGGATACCTAAATGTGCTGATGAGCTGAAGGTGGGGAGGTGGAAATTATCTTGAAATACAACACTCAAGCAAAATAAGTGTGAACTGTCACAGCTCGCCCCAAGAATCCCTGATCTCATGTTACTCACATCATTCAAATTGGCTAGAGCCTTGCGGTTTTCTGCCACTTTTATGGTGTCTATTTATTGTTGGATGTTGAATCATTTTACTTATCCACCCTCCAGATATGTAGCTTTATTCACTGTAAGGCCTTTGATTTAAGGCCCAATTAGCAAAAAAGCACCACAGTTGCTTGTTTATAACTCTGGGCATCAATGATGCATTGACTTAAAGGGTCCATAGGATT
This sequence comes from Thunnus thynnus, assembly GCF_963924715.1. Classification (NCBI taxonomy): domain Eukaryota; kingdom Metazoa; phylum Chordata; class Actinopteri; order Scombriformes; family Scombridae; genus Thunnus; species Thunnus thynnus. The sequence continues at coordinate 9,545,968 of NC_089522.1, read as the reverse complement.
TTTACTGTTTCCTCATAAGACATAATGCATATGGTACGGAAGCACATTGTATTCACCAGATTGGACTGAGACCAAATTAGAGACCTTATGTCATTATTATGACTTCAGTGTTATGTCATTTTAACTGTGTATCTATATAAATAAATGTAAAAACATGAAATTAAAGCTCTGAGATCTGTATCTTGTTATTATGAGATTCTTATCTTGTAATTATGTAATTATTTTTGATAAGCTAGGCCACTGATTTAAGGATTACGAGATCTGCATCTCGCATGAAGATATCGTAATTATAAGATACTGGAGATACTAACCTCGTAATTATGAAACAAGAACTCCATTTTCTTTCTTTAGTGAATGTAATTCTCATCTGTAGTTGCACTGTGTGAGATGGTGTATTTCTACAATATTTACTACAATGTATTTTCATAGACAGTGCTATTCGCTATCAACTATTGGCTATTAGCGTGTATACCTGCTAAAACCTAACAAGTTAGTTAGAATAGTTCAGACATGAGAGTGGTTACAATATTCTCATATAATCTCAAATAAATGCATTTCTTTAAATCACACAACATAAATGAGTACAGTAAACTACAATCCAAATACACACATTTTCTTGTAGTAGCATTATTTTATAACGATAAATGTTATAATTAATATTTTATTATTATTTACAAAACTATTAAAGGATAAGTCTGATTTATTACAACTTGGGTCTCATTTTCATAGCGTTGGGCATCATTACCGATATATATGAACAAGAATACAACAAACTTTTGTTTTCTCTACTGAATAAGTCTGGCTAATGTGGAATTTAAAATCAATCATCTTTGTTGAGTTCTCAACATTATTATTACTGATGGGAATAATGGCTGAAACTATGACGGTAAGAGTTGTTTGTACAATTGGAACTCAGCTGCTGTGTTCTCCACAGGATGTAAAGTAACGGTGTATGAAGCTAAGCACAGGACTGCTTAACTTTTGTCAATGTACATGCATTGATTTGGTTTACCATTATTCACTGAGCTTTATTGTTGTGATGTTTTGTCATAGTTATGTCGTTGGGTAGCCACACGCATTTACTCATAGAACTGGAGTTACATCAAGTAACTATTATGTCTTGCATGTATACTAATCTCTTTCCTAACCTGGCACCGTTATGCTACACAGATCACATACATATACTTTGAATTGGCCTTGAACAGCCACACAAATGGAGAGGAAACCCCAAGCTTCCACTTCACATACTTTGTTTGTTTCACACGTGTTCATGCTGAAGAACATATGGAGGCAGAAGACACATTCTCTCTGGCACGCTTAGAGCACGCATAGTCACACGCATACTTTATTACATACACACAGACACACACTCCCTTTTGTTCTTTAGTTGAGTACATTGAGTTAGATTACATATTGTGTTTTACTAAGTAAGTAAACGCTTTTGAATATACATACTGGTCTATTTAATGTTGCACAATTTAATGGCAACTACAACCAAAAAAGTACTGACTCTTAACTTTTTAATATGTAAATCTGTTTTCATTGTTTGCAGTGCAGCACCAGACTGTACATTAGCATGACAAATCAGAGATTTGTTTCAATATTGTCTGGCTCTAGGGAAGTTGTTGGTGTTGTGATGACCCCTGTCATCTTTGGTTTGCTGTTTATTTTCCTGTCTGTCTGCTCTGCTCTACAGGTGGCTTGTTAGCCTAACTGGGAACACCTGGCACCAGTGTTACCAGGTGATAAAGTCTGGCCACAGCTAGCAGCTTCTCTCTCCTCTGACTGCTTGTTCCTGCTGCTGTTGTTTGCAGCTCTCCGTTTCTCCCTTCAGGCACCCATTTTGGTTTGGCTTAGTTATTCTGCCTTGGTTATCCCCCCCCCCCACGTCCCACACACAAACACACACACACACACACACACACACATATACACACATACACACCACACATGCGTCACCACCGATCCCACTGACTTCCACGCCTCATACTTAAATCATTCAGTAAAAGCCTTTAATTTGGTTTAATTTGTTTGAATAAATTATCTTTTGTTTAACTTTGACATGGTGTGTCTCCCTTTTGTTGTGGCCACTTAAGCTGCGTCATGACAGTGTTATGCTTATAAATACTGATTGGGCATTCAAAGACCATCAGAATGTGATTTTTGTTTACTTCAGTTTTCCGTTATTCCACTTCAAGTCCTCATGCCTCCTCCACGGCTGCGGCAACATCTCATTTTAAAATTTACATCACGTGTTTTGTGAAAGGCCGAAAGCTGTGATTAAATTCTTTCATTACCATCACTCTCTGACTGAGTACCACAGCGTTATTTTTCACAGGTCAGGCAGCCTGAGAACAATATTCAAAAGAGAATAATTTCTGTGGTGCGCTCATTAAGAAGAGGACAGACATCACCATTTTCCCACTTTTAGAATTGTAAAGACTTTCTTGAGGGGTGCAGGATCAAAAGCATATTAAAAGAACACTCTGCCAGCGCCAACCTTTTAAGTAATGGCCAGGATTTTTAAGGAGGCCAGCTGCCGGGCTCAACAAGCACGAGACTGGACTGTGGTTAGATGTACCAGCTGCCTTTTATGGATGTTAGTTGATTTAGTTTCACTGGGGCACGCTGATGTACTTGTCATCTTTGTTTTGCTTTAATAGGATATGCTTTCTTCCCTGCACCATAAGATGAACATAGAATGCAGATGTGACTCTTACACATTTTCAGCTTTGGGTGTGGATGAAATTCTAAATGAAAGATGATCATCTATCACTACCACCTGCTTCATTTGTGAAATTGGGAAAAAATATCTTAAGGGTATCAATTAACTGGAGTATATGATGATAAAAATGTTGTGTTTACATATTTGGTTTAACTTGCACGTCGAAGGATAGGTTCACATTTTTTCAAGTCAGGTGTCAATATGTACATTTAAACAGTTTTCGTTTGCTTCTGTTTTAATTGATACAGTACATTACTGTCTACACAGGGTGTGTACAGCCATAGACTGTAAAAAAATATGCATGTAGTCACCATGACATCACCCATTGGTTTGCAAACTGCCATTTTGAAGCCTCGAGTTTAGCGATTTGACCGTAGCCATCTTAGATTTGACCATTGCCATATTTGATTTTTGGAGCCAGAAATGACCATATTTGGAGGAAAGGGTGGAACTGACCACCAGTGTTGTTGGCTGCTAGCTTGGTTGGCATAGTGCATTTACAATCTATGGTTAACAGTGATAACGCTAATGCTAATGCTAATTTCCACTAGCGCAAAACAGGCCTAAAACCATTAAAACAAAATGTACTCACCGAAAAAAACTTAACATTCGACTCCTTTTATCACAACCAAATGTTGGACAAGACTTTTTTACCAAAATGTTACAATTAACTTCCATGAACTGAAAACACACTGAAATAGCAGAAGCTATGCCTATACTCTGTGAATCTGGGGTTATGCTATGGTTACGTTACGTAATCAACATTGCCGCCGTAGTACCACTTTGTCAATCACAACGTAGCCACATCCTAAAGCATACACTGCTTTATGATCTATTTTGCTCTAAATGGGGCCATAATTTACAAAATGAACATCATGATGCATTGAAGAAGACTTGAAACTAGTGATTGAGACCATAAACTTATTAGTTACTAGGATCATAAACCAAGTGAGAAGTTCTCATAGACTTCCATCCAATCTGACTTCTTTTTGCAGCCAGCGGAGTCACCCCCTGCTGGCCATTAGAAAGAATTCAGGTTTAAGGCACTTCTGCATTGGCTTCACTTTCAAACCAGGAGTTACCAGCTTGGTAACAGCTTGCGTTTTACATGCGGTATATGCACTTAACTGCTGTTTTACACATGTAACTGGTGATTATGTGTTGGGCTTTGAGCGCTACCAAAACGCAGGTGAACTACACTAAATACTGTTTACTGTGTTAACATGCTCCTTTCACTATACAGCCTGTGTAGAGATTGTGTTAACATATGGTTACAGCTTGTTACAAATTGTGTCTTATTTTTGTAGTTTTGGCCATTGTTTTATTAACAGTCATGATGACACTGCACTCAATCAAAGTCAGATGATGCAAAAAGAGCCTCAACCAGGTTTCTAAACCACTTTACTGAGAAAAAACAGATTAAACGCAATAATCATCAAACACATCAAAATGTGTGAGCGCACAGGTAACAGTAAATTGAACCTGAAAGTTGACTGCTTGGGTCATTTTTATACCATTCACCTTCATTTTCTCTTCCAAATGTCTGACCTGGGAGGTTTTTCACAATCTGAATCATTATTATTGACTGCTCATGTCTCTTGTCCCTGTTGCACTTCTTTTTAGTGATATGGACGTGTTCCCAGATCTCAGCAATTGAAGGTGCCCTGTGTTCTCCTTAGGAAAAAGTTGTTTTTAAATTCAGTGTTTCTCACCAAAACTCAGTGTCTATCCTTGAGGTCTTAGAAAACGTGTTGAGTGTTTTTCCTCCTAATAAAACATTTGCAAATCCAATTTTTTAAAATACTTTTTAATCGTGCGTTGTTCACACCCATGTTTGCCTGCTAGCAGTCTTCTTCTTACCTGCCTTTGTTGGCGCATTGCTATATTTGCATTTCCACTACCAACTGTTGATCAGCAAAATAGAATAAAATTGGCATCATGATGTGAATCTCGCCATCCACATGTTGCATGTGCGTCCCTGTGTAGGTGCATGATGCAAACAAAACAGGGGCCTACTTTTAAAAAACATTACCTTAAATGGTTTTGGTGACCTCTGACCTTTTATTGAGTGATCCTGTCAAATCAAAATTTGCACTATCCATGAAACATCTACATCTAATGGGTATATCACACTTTGTTTTCCAGAGGAAGGTCATTGTAGTTTGTTGTTAATCCATACATTTCAAGGAACATCTGTCCCTCTTCAGATGTCAGCTATTTCAAAGTGTAGATCTCTGTCATACTGACCACAAAGACAAGGAACATCAGGTTTATCACCCCATCTATCTTACAGCTGCTTTGGAGTTCAACCTCTGAATAATACTATAGACCAGAACCTGTTGGCAGTAATCAAGTAAAGCTGGCTGGCAGATATATCACCACCATGACCTTGTGGTGCTGCAAATCATCAGTGTGGAGGTTGTAGAGGTGACACCAGATATTTCACTGTGACAAGAGGTCATTAAATTTATCATGTGCCGTACGATTCAAACCCTATCTAACAGCAAGAGGGAAACCCCACTTTCACTGTCAGTGCCTCTGCACATTTAACTCAAGTCTCATTCATACACAGTAATCACTCACCTCATTCCCCCCTCAGTCCATGTCTCTATTTAACTCAATCACATTCTCCCACTTCTCCACTGACACTGAGTTTAAAGTCATCAACTGGAAATGTATGCCCTACCATAGAGCGAGGTATGTGGCACGAGCTTGGTTCAATAATCAAGTGTTATCAGAGTGAGAGTAGCATTGGTCTCGGGTGGAATTAGATGGTGTGCTGTCCTGTCTGTGTGCTGGCAGTATCAAGTACTGTGTAAAGAGCTCAGCGGCTTGGAAGAAAACGTAGCAGGTTTTTCAGGTTTGTCAGACCACCCAGGAATTCTCACATGTTGAGGAACTGTTTGTTGTTTTGTATCTTTCCACAGAATCCTATAAACTGCCAAAATCTCAATCAATAAAATGTATTTTTTCTGTGATTTTCCCAATTTGACACTTTTTGCTCTCTGGTCAACTAGTGAGACTTGCTGATGTCACCAGCATGATTTGTGCTATTCTTGGACACACTGTACTGTACTGTAGTATATTAGAAGATGGGGTGACACTGCACTTTGTTCCTCCAACATCAATCCCAGAACCCATTGGTTACCTGTCTGACAACGATTTAGCCTCTGGGGGCAACGGCCAATATTTCGGGGCTTCCAGTGTAGCCAGCAGATATCCAGATAATGGATAACAGATCAAGACATCCTCTTCTGTGTGCCAGTCATTGTTTATAGTCCAATTAGCAACTTGAGACAGTCTAGACAACATTTCAGCTAATCTCTATAAACAGATATATGCATATGAATGCAGATAATTTTTTAAAAAGGAAATAAAAAGCTAAATCCTTGTCAGACGGTAGCCGATGGGTTCTGAGATTGCATTTCAACCAATGCATTCCGCCTCTTTTGCTCTCCACATGGACTGTTTATCTGCATGCAACCAAAACTGGCTGAAACATAATTGGTCAATACTAGTCAGACTATAAACGGACTACAAACGGAAACCAGAATGCTTCCAGTACCAGAATCTTGTTCCGTTGCCTACAGATTCTGCATTCATATGCAAATATCTGTTTATAGAGATTACTCCAACACATATTTAAATGAATGTGCATCTAATCTGCACAGTTTAAATACCAATGGTGATCAGCTTTGTAGCTTTATAGGCCTCTCAGCTGTGAGACATTGAGAGGAAAATGCAGCATTCAAGGTCTTTTTGTCAGTTCCTTTTTCAAATATAAAAAAAATGTGCAATCATGTGAATTTACATCGTTTCATACATTGCTTAAATTTTGTCACATGGTGATCTGCAGAGTCTTTTAACACTTATGAACTTGAACTGAAATAAGGGCCTAACATCAGGATCTCCTCTGGCCGCATTATAAGGTATTAATAATATCTTGTATTTACTGTAAAAGTTGGGACCCAAACCCAGCACAGCAGATTATTCAAGACCTTTGCTGACATTACTTACAAAATTGTCTTCAGTCACTCAAAAGAGATTATAGACACTTGACTGACAGGGATTAAACAACTAGTTTCTTGTACTTGTGGCTACATCCGGTAAGTGAATGCGATGGGTTGCAACTGTCTTTTATTCACATCAATTCAATTTTCACTCATTAAGCTTAAAAGAGCATTCCATCTATTTAGCATTTATCATACATTTAGCAACACTGTCAGACTCACAATGGACAGTTTTAAAAACAAAGTATCAAAATAGATGCAGCAGAACCAGAGATATTGTCTTTTTTATTTCACACATTCTTCTTCCCTGTCAAACCTGACACCTACATCACCAATTTAACCACCGACAGTTTGGTTGGAGTTCCGGGTGTGTTGTGCTAGTAGTGGCTAATGTAGCCTCAAGCTGCTAGCCTCAAGCAGCAATGTGGAGCAATTGCAGAGGGCTGGTAACCTAACTTCTTTCTAACTCCACCACCCATTGATTTTTTTTAATTTTCTAAACTTGTTTTATTCACCCTTAAGTGTACTTAACATGCACGTGCACATGTATGTGCTTATGCATGCACCATGGGCCTTTTCATCAGGATGGGGGACAATTATTTCAGTGCTTAGCACACCTATCAAACGCCCCTTTCAGCACCATGGACAGCACCTCAGCAGACGAAAAATTATGTTTTGTCTCCCAGAATCCACCAAGGTATTTGTCAGCATGCATAAGCACAGGCTGCCAGCTAAATGGCCAACTGTGACATATTCTCTGTAAGCTGTAAACAAGGTACAGACCTGTTTGTGGCCTATGAATAACATTATAGGCTATAACATAAAAATAATTTTAACTTAGAGCTACACTATGCCATGGGCTGGTCGCAAGTTTAAAGATTAAAACATCAAAAAACTAAATCTCAATTGTGCCTTGTTAAGAACAAAATTCTGAGAAAGAGCCTTTAAAGAAAGTTACCTTTAAGAAGATTGATGGGCAGTTTAACGCTTCACAGTCTTTCTTCTTAATTTTCAGTTTCTTTTCTGGAGTTCTCAGCAAACCACTGCTTATGTTTATGATCTTTTCTTCTTTTCGGCATTCCCACCATGCATGACCGACAATGTACTCTTGCAGGGTGTGCAGAATGCAACATTTTCGTTGCCAGGTACTTTATGAAGGAAGGAGTAAACCTCCTGGCACTCTTTAGAAAAGACTCACTCTCTCTTCGGCATGATAGCTAACCTTTAGCATACTGATAGGTTCTGTCAGAAAAAGCCACATAGGAATGTATGTATTATATGTGAATGTAGGTGTAGGTTTAGCCAAAACAATGATAATGCAGTGCAGTATTCATTTTGGAGAATTTCTGTCCCCTCAGTGGTGAAAACAAATTTTACACAACTTTAAAGTGAGTGAAAAAAGACAGTGTGGCTTGTTATATAATGGCCAGTTCTTCTTTTCATGAAGGCATTCAGTTTAGGCCACATGATAATACTGTCATAAGAAATTTTATGTTAATGAATTTCACTATGGATGTTGTCAACTTTTTGGCCACTTTTTTTGGGGGGGGGAAACAACCTGTAAACACAATGCTGATATCGCCTTATAAGTTACTATGGTGAACTAACAAACAGTTACATATTTATACAGCCAGCATATTTGAAGCCGCATTAGCTTTTTTTTAGAGTTGTGTCCAACTGATGAATGTAAGTCCAATATTCACTCTCCTTTTAGTTGTGTTTTGCTCTCCTCCAACTATCTGGCTATTCAGCTTCTAAATGCTCTACTACGTTCAGTAGCTAGTCGCTAATATTGAAACAAGGTTGGTGAGAGTGGTGAGAGTCAACCAAACAGTAAAGCTGCATGCTAGAAAGCCAAACGATTATGCTAAAAGACACTGAACTGCAGAGTTGGGTAATAATTATCTATGGGTTCCTCACTATAGCGACACCTTTCACACACATGTAGTCATTTGATCCATTGTTAATATAAAAATATTGATTATACGGCTTTAGGGCTAGTGTCCTCCCTTTAATTGCTTCATATCACTGTGTTTTTTAAATATCTTGATTTATACATTGATCTTAGTGTCATTTTTATTGTATATTGTTTGTATTACTGACATGTATTTACGGTTAAGTATCAAGTATCATTGTAATATCATTGGATGGCACATTCTGACAATTACCTTTATGCAGCTATAACAGCTGCTGAAATTGTGCTGAGATGTTTACCTGTGTTTGAATAAACAAATGACAGCAATTTTATCTGATTTCCATCAGAAGTATCTTAGTCTGCCTCTCTCCAAGTCTGCCTTAAGTGTCTTCAGCTTGTGTTACTACAATGAAAAGATGTCTATGCATTTAGCAAAGTGAGTACAGAAAGCCCTCAAAACATTTTAGCATGCATCGTTGATATCCTCAGCTGACAGAAAAATTGAACAACTGCCTCTGAAGTTATATGTCTGTCTTTGTCTTCTTTGTTCCAGGGCGACTGACGTTGTGTATAGTCATTGCAGAGAGTTCAGCTGATGAGAACAGTCAGATCTAGGAGAAGATAGCTCCAAAACCTCCACCTAACCCTGCTGGAATATTCATGAGTGTGGAGGTAATTCCTTCTGCAGTGTAGGCATGTAATATTAATACTCATTTAATGGGCTGAAATGGAGTGAAAGCCAAACCAAACATCTCAGTAAATACCTCTAAATATCCTATATGAGCCTAATGAAAACTTACAAAGGCTTATCATGGTGAATTGATTATGACAACTCTGTATAGAAGTTTGTATGTTTGTTTGTATATTTCACCTCTTAATGAATGTTTGGCCCTTCTAACAGTGAGGATTGAGAATTGTAGTGTCTGCCTGTTCATCCATCTGTTTAAGACTTAAGTAACTGTACTTGCACTTGATTGAATGGCCATTATCAGTGGTTACCAGCCTCATAGATATGGGTTAGAAGGGGCCTGCTACACCTGCTAGTAGGCATATATCAACCCATTGGATAGGACTGTGGCACCTACCAGTAGGTAATAAGCCGTTACGTTACCTTACGTTACATTACGTTACATTACGTTACAAAATAATAATTTTTTATGATGTGACAATGCTGTGGTTAAGGACTGGTTAGGTTTAGGCACAAAAAACCAATTGGTTAGGGAAAGATCATGGTTTGGGTTAAAATGATCACTTGAAACGTGATTAAACATGGAAACCGTCGGTTTTAAATGCAGTAAAATGTGCTAAAAATCTATCCAACCTGCCACCTCCTGATAAGTGAAAAATCATCTTATCAAGTCATCTTATATTCACTTCCCCAGGTCATAATTACCATGGCTGCTGGATGGCATCTGTAACTCAATGGTGATCTCCACCTTACCAATGGATGATAATGTCCTTCTGAACCTACTAGCAGGTGTAGGAGGTTCCTTTTTACCTATATCTATGAGGCTGATAACCACTGATGACGCCCATTCAATCGAGTGATAACATTCAAAGCAGGTAGATGTGAATCATATATACACTGTATAGCACCACTATCAGGCCAAAATGTCAACTTCCCTCTCAAAATACCTCATAATCTGAAACAGGAGGATACTTGTTGCAAGGGGATAACAGCTGCAGCAGATGTATCATACTATATATCAGCCATAACACACAGATATCCCTGAATTTTGCTAATAACATTTATGGTTATTTCATCATTTCATATTATCAAGGTCAATAAACCTTTTTATTTTAATTCCTCGCTTTTTCTAGTGCCAGACAAAATTTACATTTAGCTGCACCGTTTAAGGCTGCAAATAGCAAAATCATCAGCATGTTATTGATTCCTTCTTCCTAAATGGAAATGAGACATTGCAGTTATCAAATATGTCTCGAGTGAAGCTAACCAAGCTACCCATCCATGCAAGTAGTCACTACATCAGACCAAGACATAACAGCACACCTGATGTAAACTTACAGTAGGAGGTTGATCTCCTTTAGGTTCTTTAAATCTGTCTAGGAACTTTTAGAGAAAAGGGACCTTTTATGAATAGCAATAGTGTTTTTAACTGCTTCTAGTCTGATTTTAGAGCACTCCACAGTACTGAGACAGCTCTTCTTAAGGTAACTAATAGAAAACAATTACAGCTTGAACTGTCATAATTAGGGATGTCAGCCAATTAGTTAGTTAGTTGTAATAGTGTTTTCTGTGTATTATCTTAGTTTGTTAAAATAGGTGAGTAGTATAGAAAACTTACCAAATCAAAACAGGTACAAGTTTGTCTTTCTTTATGCAGTTATACAACTTATGTTGAGTCTCATGCCTTCTAATGTAGTCCATAAAAAGTTAAAGTGTTTCCTCTGCTGCTACTACATTTGGATTTGATTTTCTGGTCAGAACTTTTCCTACTGCAAGACTTTCTTCATGCTGTTGAAAACACATTTCTACTCTGCCCTTGCCACATATCATGTAGCTTGCACAATAGTAATTCTCCCAGCTTATCGATGTTGGCCGTTCTGTCCACATTGATTTTGTCCTCTTTTCACATCAGAAAGATAAATTATTTGACTCTCTCAACAATGGCACAAGCAGGGCCTGAGGTGTTTTAATAGACACCTTCTTCATCCGCAGCTTTGTCAATAGACCACGTAAACACTCAGACAACAAATCTCTGTGTACACCTTGTTTCCCCTGCCAGCTGAGAACTGAAACCAGACGAAACAGAAGGTCATGATAATATACCTCAAGTCTTATCCCTTATTTTCTGCTGACTTGATATCCAGTGTTGTTTGCTGCAACGTCTCGAGCAAGTCGGCATGTTGACAGGCCCTGAAATTACTTTTGTCAAGTTTGTTGTTGCTTTCTGCTTCTTTAGATGATTTCTCTTTTGTTATCACAAAAAGCAGGAATCAGTAATAGAATGTCTGGTAGAAATTTCACAAGAGCAAGAGGACATTCTGTACATGTGCTAACAACTTCTCCGTCTTGGGGGGGAGGAAAAAATCTAATTAACCAATACAAATCACAGCAAGCGTTCTTGTTGTAGTAGTGCTACCTGCTTCTAAAAGAACAAGAGTGATCAAACAAAGACAGACACAGCGCTCTGAAGCCCACATTTCTTGTCTGGTTAATTAAAGAAGTGTGTTTTCTGTTCAAATAATCTCAACTACCATGATCAGTTCACACAGTAATACAGAGAGGCAAAGACTTCAAACAAGGATTTTGCTATTACAGTAATTGGCGATGCAACTGGGCTGAAAAATGTGTATTTTGCTAATTTCTTTGAGAGAAAAGAAAGTTAAAACATCTTGGTACTTTTACTTTTAATATATTGTCTGAGTATTTTTCTGTAGTGGTGGATCATAACCACATACAGTATATTTACTCAAGCATAATTTTGAAGTACTTCTTGGTTGCTGATTATTTGGCTCTTTTTACTCCACCACATGTATTTTACAGCTACTGTTACTCTACAGATTAATATTTTTCATGAAGTATTTCTTATTTGGAGATCAAATTATCCAATAATATTATTTCAAAATGCTGCTTACATGTTAATGCAATAATAGTAATCAAACATTATGACATGTAATACTACTAACACTGACAGGAGGCAGCCTGAGAGAGAGGAGTAGTAGGCCAGACGTGTGTTCATCTATTGATTGACAGCCATGAGCTCCCACCTCTGACTTTGGCTTTCCTTGATAGAGAGCCGAAGTCACATCGGAATTTCAAGATTCCGCTCCAAAATAGGGAAAACCTCATTAAAAATCCTACTGACATTTGTAAATATGCTAATAACTAAAAATCCAGCCTTGGAACATAATTCTTCTCAACAGTGTGTCACATGACTTGCTTCATATGTTTGGATAAGGACAGAAGTTTTATGAAAAATTATCTAATACGATTGTTTATTTAATATTTATCACTTTAACGAACATCATTTCCCATAAGTCCTACTTATTGGCTCGACAGAGGAGAGTCCAAGAGCGAGTGAAGGAGCCACGGCTAGTTCAGACATGTCTGTAAAAAGAGCAGCCCAGAGAGGAGCAATTGTGTACAAGTCTTTTACACAACACAGATTACAATAGAAAGTTGAAAAATGACTTCAGAAGAAAATGTTAGGAAGTTTCATGGATATGGACAAACCAAGTTACGGTGTCGCAAGTTCCCATTCTAATTGTGAGGAAGGTGAGGCTCGCTTAAAACTTGAGAAGGGAATATCTCTGTACTGCTACCAGACTGTTCAATGAGCCTGGGTCACAGAAGCCTTTGACAACACCTCTCCACATTAAGACATACATACATACTGTAGCTTCAAGTAAAGTTTTGAATGCCGGACTTGGAGTAGAGTATTTTTACACTGTGGTATTGCTAATTTTACTCAGGTAAAGGATCTGTATACTTCTGCCATCACTGATGTTCTGTGTTTCCCTGCTTTGTTTGTTTTATGGTATTTTACAGGATTTAGATTGAATCCAATGTGTTGATCTCCTTCATGCTATCATACATGTTATGTGTTAGACTTACAGTTGAGACTGTATTTCCTGCGTTAAATCCTGTCAAATAGACAGCTCTTGGTTTATACAAACAACAGGGGGACATGTTTCAAACTATGTGTTTAATAATGAGCAAATAAAACCATTGTGACAGAGGAATACAAATACCCTTATTAGCTGAAGATTATCTTTAAGCAGACACTATTCAAATAGTTTCCCAGACTGTGTTCAAAGTAATGCAACAACAACCACAGGCAAGCTATTAAAACACTGATACACTTTTTAGCTCCACGAATGCTACCAGGCTAGGGACACAGGAAATTCATTTTCTTGTTATTGCAAAATTATTCAAATGAGAAAACCATCAATAATAAGATTCCCACAGAGAAAATCCCCCATAACAGGTCCAATGGGATGAGAGATTTGATAAGAGGCCATGTCCCACTGGCACAACATAATAAAAGGATTTTTGGAGCCCGACGGGTTCGGTGTTATAGATGATCCAAGTCTGTGATGGATACAGAAGATCAAACCCTTCTTTCTATGCACATGTTTTTCATAATTTTTTATGATGGTTTTAACGACAAAATAGCCCAGTGCAAACGAGGTGATTCGCTAACCCATGCTAATTTTTCTCACACCTCTTCAGGCTGCAGAGACAACCCACTTTCCATTGAATATAATCTGGCGGTTTAACACTAACTATGAAACCCAGTGGGGCAGAGACAGGTATTGTGCGGGTTTTAATTATCTCACCGATAGCCTTCAACAGATGCTGTGTGATAATTTCTCTTCGCATTTAAAGGAATGCTCTCTATTCTCCTGAAACTCCCTTCTCCCATCTGTATTTTCCCTATAGACACCCCAATGTCATGTAGTGTGGATTTTCCTAATATCATTCCTTCCTGTTATGTTACTTTTTATCCTGTGAAAAAAATAGAAAGAGCCATAATGATCATCATGCTCAGCTTGCGACTGACCTCATTGTATCACATTGTCAGAGCTGCAGGCAGGATTGAAGGGGTCTGCAATACCGAATTGCAGATTTTGTTGTTGCAGCTTTTAATTGGTGTGAAATTACTTTTTTGGTGGAGGCATAAGTATCTGACTTCACTGGGAATAATTGAGTTTGATATGGTCGACAGACACCCCCATGAAAGTTGTGCACAGTTTGATAGCTGCTTCGGCCCAACATAAACAAAGAAATGTCAATGGATTCCAGCAGTGGCACTATGAGGATAGTGGGAGAATGTTGCTTATCCAGATGGGCAGTCACAGCCCAGAGTGTCCCATTACATTTGTAGGTAATAAACCAGACCAGGCAGCCTAAGCAGTCGTAAATATTTGATTACATGTTCACCTTTTGTGTATAATAGCATGTCTAACTGCTGCATGAGATAAGAAAGGTTGCTTTGATTAATCTTTGTCAGTGTGACTTGTAGAAATCTGAGGCCTCTGGCCTTTCAGTAGTTTGATAATGACATCAGTCAGATGTCTAAAGACAGCTATCTTCTGTTAGCAGTGAATACAGGTGAAAATGCCATATTTTGACCTTCACTGTACATGTACTGAGCTGTACTTAAGTCAAGTTTGACTTGAACTGCTGCTGCTGTGAGCACATCGTTTTATATTCACTGGTTTATGGGAGGTCCTTGACCTACAGTACTGAATAAGTCTGAAACACTTGTTTGACAAGGCTCAGACTCAGTCTTCTCAGAGAATACAAAATCACTGCTGCTGCTTCACTCAGTAGCAACAGAAAGAGCAGTAAAATGCCCTGCTTGTGGGAAATTGGTGTTTACTGAAAGCTTCCATGAGTAGAAGTAAGATAAATACATTGAATATTATTTTAGCACCAGGTGCTGACATTTCTGGCTTTCAGAGCTCATGTCTAGTCTAAACCACAGACATGAAGAGGTGACTTTGTTATTTTAGGTCAGTTTCAGGCCACTATAAGTTCAGCCCAATGCTCTTGGACTTGAAAATGTAGCCTTGTGAAGCTCTCACGTGAAAAAATGAAAAGCCACAAGAGCACCATGTGCCAGGTCATGTACTTAGCATGACGACAAGTACATCTGTCATGTTCACAATAGTGGGCAAGTGAAGCTCATGCTGGATTTCATTTGTACTTTTTTCCGTTTTTGAGGCATAAAATTGAGACAATGTTGTCATATCAGAAACAGAAATTGAGGCAGTGTATCCCCATGGCGGCGTTAGCATAGATTTTCACTGTCAGAATAATGGAGTAGCCTGTGGAGACTGAAATAGAGCGAGGCATCGAGGGAAGCCACCTGGAGGTCTGCTTGGCTAGTATGAAGAGAAAGATTGCATATCACAACATTAACTATAAGAGAAAACACTGTGCCACTAATCAAACACCCAGTCCAGGTGGCCAAATGTAGGTTACATTTACAATCCTGTATATCTTTTGACACCTTCAAATAGCACTGAGTGTAGAGAGATATAGTGTAACACCAGAGTACTCCTTTATAGGGCTTATTTTGTGTGTATTTATTCGTTTTTTTCACAATGGAATTGATTTTTTTAAGCATTAATGCCTTTTAAAATTCCTACGACTAAAGAGTTCAAGTTCTATTAGGGGCCCACATAAACTGAAATATCCATTACAACACAATATAAACATACTTGAAAGAATCAAAGTGGTTCTTCCCACAAGTCCTCCAAAATAAATCACAATCTACACAAAGGTATTTTGTCATTGCCTAGAGCATTTTCTGATCTGACACCCATTTTGACAGGACAACATCGTTTGTCAGTGCCTTCCAAAACTATTATGAACAATCATCACTATTGTTAATATCTGTTCAGGTTTAGGCACAAAACTACTTGGGAAAGTGGTCTTGGTTAAAAGAAACCAATGCTCATTGTCAGTAGGAAACAAAATACAAACAAGTCACACTCTTTGTATGCGCAACCATCCACCCCATCCTCATCCCTAAGAGGTTTGAAGGCGCTATAATAAGATCACAGAACTTCTGCCTTTGCTTTTGGGAGATAAAAGTCATGATTTGCACAGCCAGGTAAATGTAAACAATTCATTTTAGACATTTAAATAAACAAGCAGTTCTGTTTTGTTTTTTTTTCATGAGGACTATCTCATTCGTCCCCTTAGGTGCATAACTGTACTCAGCAAGTTTAATTACAATGTTATGGGATTTTCTGTGTGTGGTTTGACTTTTTGGACTGAGAATGGGGCCGAAAAGCTCATGGAGTGTCCAAAATTGAAGGGGTACATCCTTTGGAGGGCATAAATTTGCTCCATTAATTTCATGACAGTCTACATTTTAGATTTTAACATTGGCATGATGGTGTCACCAGAGAAAAGGGCCAAAGGAGTTGGACAAAAGGAAACTTTGACCCGAGAGGTGCACAAGATAAAAGGTCAGCAAGTCACCATCTTATGAGGGATTTTCCTCTGCGGATATACACAGCAAATTTCATTACATCTGGCCACTAGCAGTAGTACTGTAGTAAAGCATATCTTGATCCAGTGCTGGTTGGACATCACCGACCCCAAAAGCAAAGTTGGAAGATTTTACCACTATTACTTTATGTCTTTTTGTAAAGAGCATCATTCCTTACATTTTGCAATATTCATATGGCTACAAGTGACTCATTTGTGAAATACGTACTGTGTTGCACTTCAAGACTAGAGACGTACTTTGTTATCCACACATGATAAACAGTTCATTTATGGTTGATTGAAAGTACTGTTGTTGTCGTTGTTGCCCTAGAAAAAATGGTATCAACACACCATTTCTGTTAGACTGTCACTTATTTGTGTTTAACAATCTGTTATGTTTGAATAGTCTGAAGTTAAGGATTGAACCAAATAAGCCAAATATTTTTGCTGGAGGGCCGGATTTGGCCCATGGGCTGTCACTGCAATAGACTGCTGAAAATGTGGACATAGAGTCATTCATGTTACCCACTGACTTGCTTCAGTAAGTACCCAAATGGCACTTAATGGAGCTAAAAAACCTAAACATGCGTGTAGCAGGCAGTTTGTATGGAGCTAAGGTGAGATGAGCAACATGCAACCACCACAGCTAAATATGATAGGCTGGGACACCTGTCAATCAAGGAAATCCCATCACACATGCCTGCTGTTAAGCTTTATTACAGTCATAATAAAACTAAAAATGTCCAAAATTGCCATTGAGACACACATCTGTCAAACAGTGTGAGTGTTTTTGGAGCCAGCGTTTACAGTAGTGACCATTCGCAGGACCACATCTAAAGACATTACTATATTTACTTCAACTCTCTTTACTCTGGTAGTTGTCACTTGATTGAAACATGTCACACATATGATATTTACATATTCATCATCTATATAACTGGTCTGTTATCTTAAGTCCTGATGTCATTTTAATCCAGCGTTGATGCCACTGAACCACCAGCTACAGTGCAGAACAGACCTGCCACATACCCGTTTAGCTAAGCCTTTTATCTGTGTCCAATCAAAAATAATTGCCTCCTCCTTCCAGATCAAGCCACCTATACAGAGAGAAGAGCGTTAAAACACCCCAGCGGTTGGAAGCACATATATGAATATGAATATATCGATGTTAAATAGCTGCCAGAGATTTAACACAAAGCGCGTTCACACACACATAAACAAAGAGGTCCACCTCCTCACACCCACTCCCGCATGGATTCCTTTATAAACAACATGAGTCAGTCAGGTTGGCTTTTTATTGCTGCTGTAGCTCTCCACATCCCCGTCCTTGGACCAGACTCAGCCAATCACGCCTGCAGGAGGGAGGAAGATGGAAGCAAGCCGCAGTCATCAACAGCTGACCAGAAATGGGCCGAGGACAGACTGACCAGGGGCTGTGTTTCTCTCTGGTAATTGGCTCAGTTTTAGATCTTAATACATTCAACAGATGTTTGCCTGAGCCCCGAGCCACGGAACAGCCAACTGTGGAGGAATTTGCCCTCTGTGCTGTGGTGTCCTTGTTTTCCGCTGCTCTGGCGCCTGTCTCTCTGCTTGACTCGATTGCAGTGTACATAATGTACTATACATCACAGTCCAATTCAGCTGCATGTAAGTTTGGAGCAAAATAAAACCACATTGGCATCATAGGCTCTCAATAAAAATAGATTGTTATAGCAGTTATTTTCACAGTGGGGTACTAGGACTTGCAATAGGTTCCCCCCTGCAAAATAGATGTTTTTCACAGGAGTTTAATTCAGTGGAAATAATACCTTAGAATGCATAAGCACTACCATTGCTCAGTTTCACAATTCAATAAATCAACTACTGAAACCTTATCATACACAAATCTACGCAAATGTTGGTCCACAGGCTTATTCACTTTAGTTCCATTTGGGTATCCATGACATTAAAATGTTATATGACTACGGTACAACTTTCCACTTCTCTGTATGATATTTATCATCAAATATCCATTAGTATTAAAGAAATACTTCAACAAAAATCTAATGAATATTCAGCCCCTGAAAACTCGAAAGGTGGCACAAATTGTTTGTAGCTGACTACTTTCTGGAGGCCAGTAGCTGTATTCAGCTTGGATTCAAATCAGTTACAATGGATTACAATGGAGCCCCACAGAGATTCCCTTAATTCCAGTCAAGGGAATCTTAATGCAAAATACAATTATGTTTTAGACAAGCGCTTCCAACTTGTGGCAACAGTTTGAGGAGGCACAAAGCCAGGTCCATAAAAAAAAATGGTTTCCCCAATTAGGTGTGGGAGAGCCCTACTGACCTCAATCAGGACTCTCTGTAGGCCCTCTCTGTGGAAAAGCAGATTATGTTGCAGTTTCTATGGACATTATGACATATTTCTGCCATGTCTCTGATCCAAGCTGATGGCAAGTCCCATCCTCTGCCACGGAGCAAGCTGCAAATGCACAGGTCATGAGTATTTGATATTCAAAAGATAGATTTTCAGTGGAGCGATTTTTTTTTTAAAGGAGATTTTTAAGAAAACCACAAGGGTACTTCATACAAATTGTCAGATTTCTGAAATTATTGCTGTTCAGTGGAGATCAGTGCCATAAGCGAAGCACCCTTGAGACACCTTTCTGTTCCTGTGTTCAGGGCGGTTGTTAATGAAGTGACAAACTCTTGATAAGGGCAGCCACTGTTCAAAGTGTGTATCTTTTAAAACCCTATAAACACTCTCCTACCAACAAAAGACACAGTTGTTTTGTAGCTTTTTTTCAGAACATGGCCTTCTCAGCTGTGGGTGGTAATTAATTCTTCATGAACACACATTTTTATCAGTGCCACAAGATCCATTAAACAGGACCGCACAAATGGAGTTCAGTTATCAACAGTGCTTGCTTATTTCTTGGCTGTAATGCATATTTTAATGACAAGCAATTATATCACGCTCCCTGCAGAAGGACTCACCTTGATAATCTTTGATTCCTTTGAAGTCCACTACATTTTCCTTTCATTCTCTCTTCAGGCTTTTGCCTAATGTTCTCTTGTAACCTTGAAAACGTATTTTCTATCATATCAGCATATTCCACATCTCCTTATCGCATAATGATGCTTAGGTATGACTGTTGCAATTGTGTTTCCTTATAATTGCTTCAAGAAAGTTAACCTCTTCTATTAATGGTGACTCCATTTTCATTGAGGCCAGTCTCTGCGGGTCAGTTTTATTGAATTGTCTGTTTGAATCTCTGTCTGCTCTAAATGGAAATGCATTCAGCTTATTTCATTCATCATAAGCCTATAGTCTCAAGCAGTCTCTGCTTTCCCTCCCATCGCTCATCAAGAATTGAACAAATCATTTTATCCAAGTGAAGGGTTTGTTAGCTGGCACAGGAGTGGGCTGCAGTTTAAACTTCATTGTCTAAGACACAATTAAATAGGTAAATTTGATTGCACACAATAAATAGGAAATCTTTAGAGCAAACATAGCTGTTCTAGATGCTAAGAGTCCACAAATGTGAACATCATGTATGCACTGTTTAAAGATTTCAACTAGTAATCCATCAGTGCAACTTAAAATGCTTTTGATCTGTTGAATATTCAAATAACTTTTTGGGAGGGGAGGGGGGGGGGGGGTGCTAAACTTTTCATATTTTCATTCTGCATATTGAAACAATATGCAGAATTGTGTTAGAAATTCATTTCTTCCACCAATGCTAATTTTATCAAGGAAGCTCCTTAGGCTAAGTAAAAATGAAACTGAGAGGGTCCCATTTTCCCAATTTAGATGTTGTAGATTTTCCCTCATTATTATTATGTTGCTATCAGATATGGTAACTGGAGGGGATTTTTCTTGGCTCTCAGGGAGACGTGAATTGAAACTTCACTGTGAAATCCAAGAGTCTTCAGAAACGCTCTGAGTCAATCTGATCACCATTTCCTCCACATCAGCCAATAAGACTTTAGGTCTTAGAAGTGCACAGTTTACTTATGTAACTTGTCTTGATTTCTAGGCACTGAGGTGCTTGTGTATGCCATGCAAAAGTAACACATCAGCAGGTTAAGTGTCCACACTGGACACTTAGTTTCTGCTGTGTACTCACAAGCATGTGACACTACTCAGAGCCCCAATACACAGTCGTGTGCTTATGATCATAATTGGAGAAAATAGTGAGGAAAGCACAAGTCGTTACACAGCCGGTGTAGTCAGCTGAATGTTAAGATGGAATAGTATTTGTTAATGTACATCAGAGGGCTGAAACTGGCTGAGAAATGTGGATGAAATGTACATCCACATAGACAGTCTAATACCCAGATGGAATCTAATGTCTACAAAGCCTTACCAGTAGTGGGGCTAAGAATGTAAAGTTTGACCTCCAAATGGTGCTAGAGGAGACACCATGGAGTCATTAAAATCAAAAGGATTCATACTCTGGGAGGCATGAATGTGCTCAGCATAATCTCTGCTCTAATATGCAACTAGAGTATAATATTTGCTGTATAGTGGAGGTGTATAGTGGCAAAAGGGAAAGCTTGTGGACTGTGCAAACTGGAAAAGATTCATCCTCTGGGAAGTATGAATGAATGAACTGCAATTTGCTCCCTAGGTATTGATCATTTTTGTGTAAAAGTTGATACTTTAACCTGCAGGTGGGGAAAGAGGGTCACCACATTATGGATTCATCTTCCATGGACCATAATTATCAAAACCAGGCCTTTCATTTTCAAGATAGCTTTCAATAGACCTAAGTGTTGGTTAAGGAAAACCTTTAGCAATATGGTGAAAGGTCAGGAGTGCATCATGGTCATTGAGAATCATCCTGTGGTGATCATTAATATCTATATCAAAATTCAAGAGAGTCTTGTCCTGCAGATGTCAAAATGTCAATTGCAAACTGACTCCCCCATCCTCAGACCCTGCCACTAGCAGAGCTAAAAAAGGATAAAAGGCGCCTACACAAGGACTTTCTTTCTGTCCTCTTAGAAAAAGAAAACATACTCACTCCGTCAGACATCTGTGAATATCCAGTGAACCTGATAAAAGAATCTCTTACACATGTTGCAGTCTGGTCAGCAGGAAAAAAAGAACTGGGGAGAGTATGTGATCCCTTTAATAGCAAATCAATGTTCCCCACTTAGGTGCAGGTTACATAGAGGTGAAAGTTTCCCAGCTGAATTGTGGTCCAGGATTTATCACAGTGCCTCTGTAATCTGTATTTAACAATCCATTTCTCACCGTGACCATTATGGCGTTAAGATCTGAAAATGACTTTGCAAACCTCTTCACAAGAATGAAACTTTGACATTATGAAAGAGCAGAGCCATTCAGCCATGATTTTGTGCAACTTCTAATGGTATCAAGACTTCAGAGGCTGATATCCATTTTACCTTTTAAAGTCTTTCAAATCATTAAGCAATTCATAGTCAAGTTTTAAGTCCATTCTCACATATTACTCAGGGGCATGTAATCAACGTTTCTGGAAACTTTCCACACCAGACTTTCAGTGCCAGTCTAGTTCAGTGCTGGAAATTCTTTTTTTCATGTGTATGACTGTGAAAAAACATAAACTTAATTATCATGCACGGCGGACTTGAAAAACTGTGGGTGTATTCAAATTTGAAACCTCTTGGGGTAACGTTAAATATATAATGCCTGTAGCAGCTAAAGTCAGTCTGTGAAAGGAAGGAAACAGCCTTGTGACTTGCCCATGTTCCCGCCACTGCAGTTGGAGGAAAACAAAACACAAATTGTCCTACTACTCCACCAGTACTTGCTTTAATTAATGTCCGCCCTCCTGGGGATAAGTCCAACAGTCTTAGTTTAACCTTGTCATTCTGGTTCTGTGTGGGCTTTTTGTAGAGGACTGTCTGTCTGAGGTCCAGTCCAGAGGCTCATCCACCATCACCTGTTAGAAAATAACATATAGCATACTAGCTTTATAAGGAGCAGTATTAAATTGCTTCCATAATGTGTTGCCCTTGTCACAACAGGTGTTAGTAACACATCATTGTGTGAGGAATTACTTAGTAATGTGGTTATTTTTTTCAGAGTAATGTAAGGAATCACAGTTTTAAAATTTGGTACTGTCCCTAATCCCAGTTACTTTTTACATTTCTGGGTTTGGCTTGTTTGCTGTCTTACAGTTGTTGGATGGGAGGATTGATATCAGTTTTGCCGCTGTGTGTTCAGTGGACAGAGTAGCAACACATTAGTGGTCTTTCATGCATGTACAAACAAATCTTTAAGCTAAACTGGTTGTATTGAGTCATCATTATCACTGATCCAATCAGTAGCTTTTAGCAGTGGAGATTCCCTGACAGGTGACTGAAAGAGCAGTTGTTCAGCTGAGCCGTATGTTAAGAGCTTATAGGGAGGAAAACAAGAGCAACAGTTGGAACACAACCCAATCGCCAGAAATAAACGTTGGCATTGAACGTTTCTGCAAACCACAGAAATGTTGAATATACACGTTTCAACATGTAATACGTATCATATCAACATTTCAGCAAGGTAGCATATTAACATTTCTACCTGTTGAATAATGATATTTTATGGTGTGACAACGCTATGGTTAAGGTCTGGTTAGGTTTAGGCACAAAGACCACTTGGTTAGGGTTAGGGAAAGATCATGGTTTGGTTTAAAATGAAAATAAAAAATAAAATAAAAATGGCTGATGTCTCCCTAAAAACACCCGGTTTTCTCACCAGAAAAACGGCTGCAAATGTCCTGACGTCTCGCTAAAAACACCTGCTTTTGTTGGTTGAAATGGGAAGAGGGCACTGGTTTCGAGGTTCCATGCTCTCTGCTGATTTCCAACTTTCTGCCAAGAAACTTCCTAACCATCCACCTGCCCCTCGTCTTCCTGTATAGGAAAGATCAACTCATATAGATCGCATACGTTTTGTTGACATTTTGATATGATAGGTATTGTTGAAATGTTAATATGCTACGTATTACATGTGTTGAAACGTAGATATTCTATGTTTCTGTGGTTTGCAGAAACGTAAACTGCCAATGTTTTATTCTGGTGACCAGGCTGTTGAACAAGCAACTTGACTGAACTTTCCAATGAACATAGTATGACTCTGTAGCAAATGTGATTGCTGGTGTGTGTACAGATATTGTATGTTTCTGAACAGTCATGTGTGATTGATTGATTTATGTGTGAAATGGTCAAAGTTAAACTAAGATGTTGGTCTGTAAACTGTGGTGGATATTTACTACAGACAATTTACCATTCACCTTCTCTTCCAAATCCGTTTGGCTAACCAGGGGTGTGTCAAAACCTGTCAGATTTTCAAAGGTCTAAGCAATTCGCTTGGGAAGTACAATATTATTATAACTGAATATAACTTTTCAAGTAACACTAGTTACGACCGATGACAAAACCCTGCCCATCCTTGCCACATGCCCATTTGTTGGTTGCATAACAAACAACACTTTCAAAACCTCTTTGGGTTCATTAAGTTTCTGTATCAGTGTATGCATTTACTGTAATTATATTTTTTTTCTATGAATACCTCATCCCATAGGGCTTCATTTTACAGTCGCAAATTGTCAGATAAAGTTGCAGATCATTAGCAACCCAGTCCTAGACTCATAATGAGAAAAAGCAACACCATACCAAGGGACTCTGGGTAATATCTCTCCAGCTTGTCATTATGTAATAACAGGTGTTGTTTGGGTAACAAAGCTGGAAAAAACAATTGATGTTCTGGGTGTCACTGTTCCCTACAACTGGTGCTAGGGTTGCACCCATGGTGCTTTGCTAAATCCTAATCTGCAGCTGGAGGCTTTGGATAGAAGATTGATGCTGTGTTCACATGGATTCAGGCAGACGGTGGACGGCCAACCGGATATCATTTTCATGGACGAGAGCAGGAATACCGGTAACGGTAATAGTAGATGGCAATGCCATCAAAAGTTAAAATATTTTAACTTTTTGCCATCCTCCGTGACAGAATTTACAACCGGATGTTACAGAGCTCCTTCACACAAGGAGAAAACATGGGTCATTTGGACAACAAGAAGCTAATAATTTTAAAGGATACACCAAGTGCAGTTCACCTTTCACTATGCATGTTGGAAATGAATGAATGACTTTTTGGAGGGAATTTAACATCAATTAATTTAACAATACAACATCACAATAGCAACATATCATCATGCGTGTTTCATTTTGCTGTCCCGCCATTCCGTCACACTGTTTTCCTCGTGCTGCCCAGAAGGTGTTGTCCGTCTACCGTCTGCCTGAATCCATGCAAACACAACATGGGTGTGCTCTTCATCTGTTGCTTCATCAGAAGGAAAACACTTTAGTGCACATTAGAAAACGATTTAGTGTAAAGTTAATTAGGGGCTCTAACATTTTGACCATAAATTGTTGAATTTTGCATGAAGTTTGGTATGTACCCATATGTGCTCAATATGTGTGGGTCTTTTCCTTTTCACAGCAAGTGGGTGGGTGGGAATTAAATCAGGGGAATAAATAATATCACTGCCAGCTGATAACAGAAAAGTTCTGTCTGTCTCACTTCCTCCAACTAAAGCCCGAACAGAAAGAGAGGAGCTCCAGCAGATGCGAAAAGCCACTCTGCTGGTGCTCTTGCTCCCCCTCAAGTGACAAGTGACAGATCCTGCATTTACATGAGCTTTACATATTAATAAAGCTGCTCTGGAGAAAAACATGGCTTCTCCATCAATGTGTTTGGCCTCATCACAAGGCTTCATCGATTGATTGTTGTTGTTTTTTTCTCCTGTTTGAAATTGCTCCAACCTAGTTATTGCTCAGAAGGCTTAGTAGCCAAACTTGAGAAATTGTGTTCATCTTATCAGCTGTTAACTGCTGCAAAAATGAAATGGAACAGCAATCAAACATGAGAAACCCCTGTATGCAGCCAGACATCACACAAAGGTTTTACAGTATCTTTTGATGTTTGCAATTTGCAACCTGGGACTGCTAAGCAATGGTGGACTGGGTTGATTTATAGAGCTTATTATATTTTTGGTTGTTGTTTTCCCCCCAAATAAGCTTTATTTTATAGAGATAACTGATCCAACTGAGAAAATGAACCCATTATCTCCCCCCAAGAATTTTTCCTGTGGTGCTCGCAGTCACCTTGTCCATCTTTTCATATTCATACTCGTTGGTACAGTGCTGCAGGACCTCTTGTTTCTCATTACTGACTGAACAGGAGGGGCATGAATGCTCACCAAAATAAATGGATCAGTCTGAGGTCAATTTTAAATCAAACATAGGTAATAAATGCAGGAGCTGTATCTGCTAATGCTGCTGCGGACTCCTGTTATTACTGGCCTCTGACTTCCACAGGGACATAAGAGGTCAATTTTATCAATTTGGCACCTTTCACTGTATCTCAGTGATTTTGTAACTGGAGCTCTTAGATCCATAAACTCAATATTTTGTTCAGAGAGTATCTGTAGCTCAAACAACACTGCTCGAATACAGTAGAGCTTTGATATTAACAGGTGGATGGGTACATGATGAATGCATGGATGAATGTATGATTTGAGAGAGTGAAACACAATTACCCTCAGCCCCTCCTTCACATCTCCCTGAGCACTTAGCAAGGTCAAGCACTCCTGTATGAAAACAACCAGCTCTCATAAATAAGTGGCTGTTGAGGTCATTCCAAAATAAATTCGTTACAACTGGCCAACCAACAATCGCTCATTAAACCGTGAGTGTAGTTTGGATTGATTGCCCTTGCATAGTAATTAATGACTGGGAGACTTTTAATATGCAGGTTCACTGAACATTGTTTCACCGTTAATAAAATATGAAGGTGAAACTTGAAGACAGGCAGAATAAGCTAATAGCAAAGGAGTACCTCAGATTATATTTAACAGTGAATATTTAGATCAGAAAAGTAGATCAACTCTTTAAAAAGAACAGTCCAACATACTAGAATATACACTTGTTTAGTGTCTTATATGCAAATTAGAAGATGAGTTTCATTTCTGGTCCAAGAAGTGTTTAGTCTAGCTCAGTACAAAGGAACCAGCTAGCCTAGCTCAGTCAAAAGTTAAAAGATGGTCCATCCAACTACTTCATGTCCAAATGTCTTATTTATATGTTGTTTCTTGATTATCTACTTTATGTACAGTAAGATGATGAAGGTCCCCAAACCTAAACAAAGGAGTATCTCAGGATTTTCCCTGACCCTAAGTTGTTTGTGTGCCTAAACTCAAACAAACTTTAACCATAGCAGTGTAAGTTCAGAAAATTGTTTTAGTTTTGAAACTGAAATGTTGTCCTGTAGACAGTGGCGTCAGATCAGAAAATAGTTATGCGTGGTACTCTGGAGCGCATGGACCAACGACGTACAGTATTTTATCATTTAATTTGAAGGACTTGTAGGAAAATGTTCATGACGCCCATTATTATTTCAGAAGCAGTCACATACAGTGGCCCCCAAAGACATTAACACTTTTAGAGTGTACAAATAGTATTTAGAGTATGCTACACTTAACAGATATTTTTAATTAATCCCACATACACCATCCAGCTGCCATTGACATTCAGTAGTGCACTAAATGCGTATAAATCCATGGCTGAAAATAGTCCCCAACAAATGCACTATTTACTTCTGTTTGAGTAAAGTTGGCTAAAAACTACAGTGCCCAGCTGTTTACTGATATAGTATAATTTAATATAATATAGTGTTTATAGCCTTATCATTTCATGCACTTTTGCTGTTTATTTTTGCAGTGTTTCTGGAGTTAGAGCACATTTTCCTTTGTGTTTGTTCTTTCACTCTTGAGATTTGTTTGTCCTTGGAGCCACTGCAGTTACATTGTTGGTGTCACAAAGCAGGGAAAGCAGGCACAAGCTAAGCTAATATGCAGTAAATTGTATGTCAGTAATGTCATAAGTCAGATTATATATGGGATAATTGTCAATCAACTACAGAAAAATATACATGCTGTTAAACACTTTCAGGATTCAGAGTCAAAAGACTATGGATGTCACTCTTCGAAAACCCACAAATCCTTAGTCACTGTTTAATTTGTGCACTTTGAATGGGGGGATTTCAGCAATAGAAACTACCATAAAACTGGTTGTCCGTCCACACACTGATTGGCCCTATCTGCTGTCTGCACCTCAGCACTGTACTGTGATGGCAGACTATTTAGTGACAGGATTTTGGAGACGAGAGCAAAAGCCTAAGCTGTTATCCAGCAGCTGTCCGATGGAACTGAATCACATATTGCACCAGGGAGAGGAGGAGAGCAGCAAAACATTTTGGCCTCTTCTCTATACTTGTTTGAGAAGGAACACTTTGGATCCAAGCCTATACTTAAAATAACTATGTTCATACTGTACCTACACTCTTTAGTCAGTGGCAGTATAAAAGGAAACAGCGGTATGCAGGTGAACAAAAATCAAGCATGTATGACATACTGGTGAACACAGGCCAACTCAAACACTGTCAAACTTTTGTGAACAGAGCTATGAAAATTGTGCATCTAGAACCTTTAACTGTATGCTTCTGAGCTCGGTAAAACCCCAAAACCCCATAAATAATATAGAGGGCATGTCTTTGGTGTCCTCAAAGGTAGAACTAGAGCTCTGCTCCCATGTTATTTTACTGAATATTTTACACACATGATGGCTGGATGTGCAACGTTTGAAAATGTGACAGGCCTCATTACCCATCTCTCTATAGTAGCGTGACATGAGTGAACTTAATTGCAACTCTGATCCCAACTCTGAACTAGAGCTCAACTGATTTTAGCATATCACAGATATATCAGTATCAGTATATGTCAGCAGGAATAGTGACAAGAAATTGCAGTAAAGAAAAATTTGAGGTAATTTGGAACCAGTGTCATGTGGTAGTTTGACCACAAGAGAGCACTGACAAGTGTATTTTTTGCCACCTTACTGTTGTGGTTCAAGATATGGCAATGTCGGTCTGTCAGTCCCAAGCGGGTAGCTCCTGGTTTGAAAAGTGAAGCCAATGCTCAAGTGCCTTAAACCTGCATTCTTTCTAATGGCCAGCAGGTGGCGTCTGATTGTATGGAAGTCTATGAGAAAATGAACCTACTTCTCACTTGATTTATTACCTCCGTAAACACTTTCCTAATAAGTTTATGGTCTCAATCACTTCAAGTCTTCTTCAATACAGCATGATCATTTTGTAAATTATGGTTCCATTTAGAGCAAAATAGATGATAAAGCAGTGTATGCTGTTGTGATTGACAAGTCAGTGCCACAGCGGCAACGTTCATTACGTAATGTAACCATGGCGTAACAGATTCTCAAAGTATGGGCATAGCTGCTGCTATTTCACAGTATGTTTTCAGTTCATGAAAGTTAATTGTAACATTTTGGTCACCTAAAAAAGTCTTGTTCAGTGTTTGGTCGTGATAAAAGATCCTCTAAGAAGTCAGATGTCCAGTTTTTTTGGTGAGTACATTTTGTTTTAATGGTTTTAGGCCTGTTTTGCACTAGCGGAAACTAGCATTAGCATTAGCATTAGCGTTATCACTGTTAACCATAGATTGTAAATGCACCATTCTAACCAAGCTAGCAGCTAGCGCTATGGTCAGCTCCACCCTCTCATACAAATATGGTCGCTTCTAGCTCCAAAAATCAAACATGGCGATGGTCAAATCCAAGATGGTTTTCATGTCTATATTTTTTACAGTCTATGGTCACTTTGGTCCAGACTGAAATGCCTAAACAATTGTCCAGTAGTTGTTGAGATATCTCAGTTGCCATGAAATGGTTTATTTATTTTATTATTTATTTATTAACCCCAGAGGATAAATCCACCTGATGTTGGTGATCCCCTGTATTTTATCTTTAGTGCTAATTAGCAAATGTCAACATGTTAACA
Source organism: Thunnus thynnus (assembly GCF_963924715.1). Taxonomy (NCBI): domain Eukaryota; kingdom Metazoa; phylum Chordata; class Actinopteri; order Scombriformes; family Scombridae; genus Thunnus; species Thunnus thynnus. The sequence goes on along the minus strand of NC_089522.1, from coordinate 9,516,467 downwards.
CTAAGATGTTGATTATGTTGATCATTATACCTGCTAAATATCAGTATATGAGCATTCTACATGCTGACATTAGCATTTAGCTCAAGTACAGCCTCACAGAGTCGCTAGCATGGTTGTAGACTCTTTGTAGTCTTGTTGAACTGTAAAATGTCCTGTTTCATGTATATTGTGGTTTTTACAGCACATATTGTGTTACAATATGTATTATATTACAAAAGTGAATATTGGCCAGTATTGTTATAGTATTTCTTACTTATATAACTTATAACTGTACAACTTATAGGTGTTATTCAATCAGCCTCACAAATTCACTATTGATTTGACTCTGGATGCAGCAGATTTAATAACTTGCTAAGATTTATACCATAGCACTTTTCCCAGTGTTGAAAATTTGTGTCTCCTGAGGAGATCACTATGTTGGAAATTTGTTCTTGATAAATGACAAGTAGCCTGACAACTTCCAAGTAGAAGAGAAAAGAAAAACTTTGGGCACAGCATGAAATTCAGGGCTGGAGGTGCTGCCATCTGTACAAGTAATCAGAAAAAAATAACCATAAGTGTATGTGGTAGAGCCTAACACTTGTAGTTAAGTTTATTCTAGCTTCCTAGAATAATTAATGATTTATGAATTCAGATAATACACACAATAACTGTACAACCAAGAAGTGTTATTTGTATTATTACTCATGAAGAGGCAACTGGTGAGACTAAGTATACTTCTTTCTTTATTTGTATTCATGAAGTGCTGTTTGAAAAGTCCTCAATAAGAAAATAAAAACATGCATTGATGTCATTTTCTTGCCTGGTGTAAAACTGAGAAAACAACCGGAGGGTGAAGCAGTTTTGGTCAAAATAAAATTTGTAAAAACACTGTGAAGCAGCTACAGTATTAGACACCAAGTGTTCAGAACAGCAAGTGTAGAAACTTTATTAACTATGTGTGATGTTTTGGTAGGTCAGACTTTCTTAGTATGTACTTGAACAGTCTCATGAAAGGAATAAAAAAGCAAAACAGCTGAGCATTAAAGCTGCAGGTGGTGAGAATAAACGGTGTACAGAGTAGGACGGCACCATGGCAGCCCCTCCAGGCCCACAAAGTCTACACAGCAGGGACGGCACTCAAGCAAAAAGCCATTTATCTGTTAAACACACCCTCTGGATTATTTATCGCTGTTGTACATGGTACCCATCCACTGGAATCTCAATGTCCTCCCAGCTGCCTGCACCACTCAGGTAAATCAAAGTGACTGTTTCACTGAATGAGGTATGTAAAACCATTAGGGTAAATTGCAGTAGCCAATAGGGCTTGCTGCTTCCCCACAGTCTGCTGAGAAGCTGTGGGCGTCGTGTATTACAAGAGACACATCAGCTTTGACGGGGGAGTTCATGCTGTTGAGGTTAGTTGTCATATAGGCAGCTTTATATTTAAGTGAGATTTCTCAAGAGAGGCCTGACTAATGGCTCTATATCGATGCACATCCACATGCCTTGTCTCTCTGTGACCTTTCAGTGTTAATGCTATATGCCATGGCTGCTGGTGGATCATGCATACTTAACTGTGGTTATTTAAGGTGCAGCATTGACGGTTCTTCTGTGGGTTTGAAAGAAATGTTCATCATTACCAGTGACTCATGCAGGTGCTGCTCACTTTGCAGATCATTCCTGTTTTGAAGTCAAACGTCTTTAATTCCCTGTTCAGACAGACACGGTGATGTGTCTATGCTGATGGTCTGTCTGAATGAATCAAGACATTGCCTGGCTTTGGTCAACTGATGTCAGTTTGCAGACTCTCAAAATGAAGGAGAAAAAAGACAAGAGAAATACAAAGCATGCATGTGCAGGTGCACGTATGTAGAAAGAAGGATAAAGGTGAAACTGAAGCCTAACTTTTATTTGTTAATTATTCAGTATAATTCTGTGGCTTATTTGTAATGTGTTGAACTACACTCCAGACCGGAGTCTCTGCTTCGGGGAAAACCAGAGATTAATCTGCGACAGCTGTCCTATATGAATGGGTCAAAGGCAGGTCGAACGTTCATTGAGTAGACTCGTATCATACACACATTTCCTGTATGAAAGTGTTTTATTGTCTTTTCTGCATCTGACTTGCATTTCATCCAGTGGATCAGGCCTGCTTATTTCAGCTAAGAAACATTTCAAAAATTAAAGTTTTTTGGAAGAATACAGCCATGGTCTTTACATCACCTCTTGACTGCTGCAATGCTTTGTTTACCTGCATAAAGCTGCTTTCAGACCAATATTAGCCCTGCATGAAAAACGCAGCCCACTCATTCACTGAATGAAGCCATTGCGTTGATGCAGTCGTGTCAATGCAGAGGGCTCTGACAAAATGGTGCAGGAGTCAATTAGCAAAAAACTTGAACTAGGCTAAACTTTTGCAGCAAAGTAATGCTAATGCAGCAACATCTGGCAAGGTGCTGTGTTAGCGAATCCAATCCGTGCAAAGACACATTCCTGGTAATTTACTTTCAAAATTACACAAAAAATATTCATAATGCGCTTTCATAAGACATTACTGTGTCACAGTTTATCAATGAGCAATAGAAATGTTTGGCATGCTAGTGGTGTGGCTTTTGGGATGGAAATGTCGGTGTGTCAGACAGTTTATCCACCACTTTTACAGAAATATGTCAACAACTACTGGATGGATTGCAATGGAATTTTGTACAGATATTCATGCTCCCTAGAGGATGAATCCTGTTGACTTTGGTGATCTCCTGACCTTCTCTAACACCACTAGTACGTCAAATTTTTTATTTACCCTAAGCAATTTCTTAACATCTACCAGATAGTTTGGCAGTAAATTTGGTACAGATATTAATGGTGCCCAGAGGATGTATCCTACTAACTTTGGTGATCCCCTGGCTTTTCCTCCAGCATCAACATAATGTTGAAATTTGTGGTTTTGAGTGAAATGTCACACGTGTTCCTCAAGATGATTTGATAACATTGATAATCCCCCTAAAACTCTAAATCTAGGGCCATCATGAGGTCAAACTTTCAATTTGTCCAATATTGGTTAATGACCACATCTCATAATGACATTCCAATCAGTCTCAGCTGTACTTTGTGTTTAGTGCTAATTAGCAAATATTCGCATGCTAACATGCTAAACAACAATGGCGACTATTGTACAAATTATTTCTCCTAAACATTAGCATGTTAACATTGTCATAATAGGCATGTTAGCATATTGACATCCTTGTCTGAGTACAGTGTCACAAGTCTTACAGAACTGTTAGCATAGCTTTAGACTCTAAGTCTTGTTCATGTATTGGTAAATGGAAATGTTGTGGGTTGACATTCATGGTGGTGTTGATACTGGAGTAAGTAATTGTTGCACATTTGTTATTAATTTGTGTTTGATCTACTTTTTATTTATTGGGTCAATAAATAATGTAGACCTAAGTCCGTGTTCATGGTAGTATGTAGTCTAAATCAAGGCAGACACAGACCTTTATTTAAGGGTTTTTCAAATAAACAAGATCATTTGTTGGTTTGCAGGCTACTCCTATTTCCAATTCTACACATGACATGAAGGCTGGAAGATAAAATGAAATCAGTCAATAGACATTTCACCAAGGAAGAGGTTAAAGAGGCTAAAGACTCCACATAGCATACAATCTTGTGGATCAATATGTGATTACTTACATTGAAACACTAATATCTTTACTCCAATACAGGAAAAGTAACATGATTACAGTTTGAAATGACAAAAGTGATATTGATTCTGAGTGGCCACATATCTAATTAGCCACTCTTTCTGTCTCCATTCTGTCCATGGACGCTTTTTTGATTTCTTTGCACCAGCAGAATTGCCACTGAACTTTACAAAGATTCACTCTAGCTCCCTATGGCTCTCCTTTCATCTGTTCCGTCTGTGTTGAGCAATGCAAGCCTTACTCTGACAGACATTGTGGCTCTGTCCTATAAATGACCTCTCCTCTGGGAATTCTGTCTTCTTTTCACAGCAGGAGATCTGCCCTAGTAAGAACTTAGGGATCCAAGCACATTAGTGTTTTTATGTTGTAAAAGGAACCTGTGATGTGGTATTGCATTGGTAACAGAGATCATATTATCTGTCAGTATGCGGACATTCACTCCCCTGTTTGCTTTTCAGCACCCTTCAAAGCTAACAGAACAATTTAAAAGTTTAAATCATAATACAATGCACTTAGTTCAGTCATGTCTCCAAGTGTCTGGCCTTAATTTCTTACTTTATTCTTAGATGAGGCTAATTTTGTCTAAACAGCAGAAGTAGGTTAATGACTAATTCGTCAATAATTTACCCCAAAGTTTCTTTCCACTTGTTCCTCTTTGAGAAAACAGCGAATGATACTGATGAGACAAATCTTTTTAACATGTATGTTTCATCAAAATTGCCACAATGAATTTCACTTCTCCAATCTCCGATCTTTAACACTCTGTTACCTAACTTCAATTTGATTCTGAAGGTTGAGGTAAATGGAAATAAACAAGATGCATCAAACTGGAACTGTTCCATTACTTGCCTTTCTGGTTGGTTGTGCTCCAGATGCAATGCCATATACAGCAGAGAGGGTAAAAAGAGAGGATAAGCAGAGGTTTTCATGTCAGTAATTTTACTGTTGTGTCTCTGTTGCATTTCTGTTTTGTTTTTTTTTTGTTGTTTTTTTTTTGTTTTTTTCATGACTACCTGTCACATCCACTTAGACTGAGACGAGGTGGGGTGCTTTCTGAACCAAAGTGCCCTTCAGTCTGCTCGGGCAAGTACTCCCTGGGAATAAAACCAAAACCACAGGCTTCCACTCCATGAAACAATTCTCTCTGCCACTCCTCAGAGATCTGCCACTATAATCTATTGAATTTCAAAACAGACTGGCAGGGAGACAAAAGCTCAGGCCCTGATGCAACGTGTTTATTCTGGGTAATGAAATCTAGATTGTGGCGAGGTCTTTGGCCATTTAATCAATCCTCTGAGTGATTTTGTGTGGGGCTGTCCGCACATTTAGGTTCACTCCACAGGGGTGCAAACCCAGGAAGGCTGCTGACAGTTGAAGGGAATGAGAGTAATCACGAGTTGCCTTTCGGGCATTTTGGTGCTTTAGGCCTTCTCACGCTGACCCAGAACACACCACCTGCATTGGCAGATTCAAAATAAAGACTTATTCACAAGGTAGAGCATTCAAGTACGTAGAAATATGCTGCAAAATATGATGAGATCAGCGACAAAATCGAACAAGCAACACAGTAAATTGAGTCAAATTATCTCACATTCTCAGCTCCCTTGAAAAGAGAGCTGTTACCTCAAATATTATAATATTATGTTGTGGCAAAGCTTGAGTATGTAACACAAGGTTGTTCCTGCAGTCGACGTACTGTACAATTCCCATGCATATCAGATCAGTCTAATGCACAAGTACGAATTAGACATGGAGTTCTCTAACAAACACGGTGCACGCCGGCGGGCTGCAGAAGCCAAATCCGACTGGAGGAGATGATGGGGTGAATCCACACTGTGGTTCTTATCAGCACTGCAGTGTGTCTCTGACTGCCTAATGAGGCCTTATTAATTCAGATCAGGGTGAATGATTACCTCATCATTCCCATTCTCCAGAGAGCTCCCTCTCCCTCTGTACTCTGCCCAGTAAATTTACAGCACGGTAATCCAAAGTACGTCTCTCGCCCTGAGACTTTAATATGTAGCGTTTGGAGCGGGCGTTGAATGATACGAGCCAGGACAAACCTCTAATATGAACAAGTCATACATGTTCCTGTGGGATTCAGCAATTACTTAGAATTGTTTTAAGTCTGCACAAATGACTGGTATCTGTTTTATCTATTTTTTATCTATTCTCTTTTAGAGAGGCTGCACTCCCACTAGCAGCAGATCTCTGACAGTAAACACTGAACACCCTCCCCATCTCTGTGCAGAGACTAGTTGCCTAGCAATGAAGTCTCTGATTTTATGGTCTGTGAGGCTTACATACGAAAGAAAAGGAAAAAATCCATCAGGATTAGATTTAGAGTACTGTAACAGCCAGACTCTTACTCTGTTTTTGCATGTTTATGTGGACAATATCAGGCTGCTGGTCTTTGGATATTGACAACACAAACAATACAGCAAACAATGCTGCATGACCACACTGCAAACTTAATCCTCAGCGAGTGACACATCGCTCATTGATCCAGCTCCATGGGTGATACTGCCCTCACCATCTTTTGACAGAGTTGATGAAATATTAAACAAAACTTAATCTTCAAGGCCAACACAGGGTTTGTTGTTAATCAAATTTACAGTGATTGAATTCTTCAGCGCTTCAGTAAAAGGAGAGGAAGGCACTGCTCTATTATTTCACCACCAGGATTTCATTTCCCACATCATCTGGGTGGATGTTAAAATTTTCATGGTGCTGTTGTTAACAACCTAACGACTGAATGTGTGATTCATTGGATGGTTGATTGTAGTGCTGCTGTATACTCAAACTGAAAAGGAATCCATCAGAGTCGGCAAGACTGTCCCCACCAGAAAAACAACAGCATTGGTTGTTGTGTTCAAATGCCTAACATGATCTATGTTTACATTTACCTGACAAGGACCTCTTGTGGCTGTGCAAATTATTACTTTTGTGTCTCGAAGGCGAAGGCAGACCTTCCCTGGTGTACAGGTAGGTCTTTATTAACCATGATGGTGAAGGTTCCCTAACATTACCCAGGTAGTTTTTATCCAAACCACAATCTTTCCTTATAGTTCAACTGAAATTAAATTGACTTTTTTTGTCTACTACAGCATACATATCTGATCTGTAAATCACTTGCACTGTGTTCTCAGAAACCAAAAGTGAGAAAATTATATTTTAAATTCTTTGGTTTAGCTCCCCCTAGTTTTGCATTAATTCAATGAAATACCTTTCTGTAATCTGTCTACATAGATGGAGACCTTATTTCCAGTAAATCAAATCTTGCATAAAGCGATAACGTGGCGTTCAATCACTGGCAAAGCGATTTGGTCACACTGAGCCTGATAGCATCCTGCTACACAACACAAGAGCCACAGACTGAACAACAACCCACATAAGCCCCTAAGGGAAGACAAAGTTAGCGACTATAGCTGGTGAACATCGCAGAGCATTTAACAGGCAAAGAGCCAGATATTTTTCTCTGGAGCTGGTATAGACCAAAAGAGCTGAAAGAAGAGCGAGTATTCAACTTACATTTCTGAAGTCGACACAAACACAACTTCAGGCAGTTGTTTGCTAACATATTAGCCATAACAACTTTAAGGTTACATCAGGTCTGTGTGCCTATCAGATGTTTTGGGAATTATTCTGCTCCCAAACAGTCAAAAAAAGGATTAATTTAGCTTCAAAAGACGTGCACCGAAAATGTCCAAGTGAAAGCGGGGAGCATATTTAGCTTCTAAAATGTGATGTATTTCAGAGTGAAACAAAACAGCTAGCTAAGTGCAGTTTAAATCTTTTTAATCCTTTTAGATCACATATTGTTGGTCATACTGAGCACCTATTTAACAATATATGCCAAAAAATACAAAAAAATTACATTTCTTTGTATTCTTATATCAAAATCCAACGACGTTTTCCTCCTGTACAACAAAATATGACATGTGCTTTAGGGATGTGTCTGAATACAAATACTTTATTCGGCAAAGCAAAAATAGTTGGTTTTTTACAAATATTTGTATCATACAAATATTTTAAAAATTATTTGTTTTCAGGAAGAAAAGAAAAAGAAGTCAAATACCAGCGCGCAGGTCGGTTACATCGCTATCTCAGTCTTTCTCCTCTGATCCATGTCTACCAGCAGGTCTCAATGAGGGGAGTCACATCCATCTGCTACATGACGCACATTTCCTTATTTGGACATCATTCCAAGAGTTGGAAGTGTTCCCCAGAGATAAAGCTGAGCTACTGACACATGCAAAGTGCTCCCAAAGGACTCTCCATAACCTGTTGTTCCCCTTCTCCTTTCTACAAAGTTAAAAGTGCAAAGCAAGAATCGCCTTTGAAATTCTTCCCTACACGTTACACGGTGTGCTGTCTCTGTGTTATGGGTGTATAAATAAGTAGAGGTCTGTCTGCAATGAGGCAAAGAGTAAAGTTTCAGCTCAGCAGTCAGCGCAGTCATCTATGATCTGGGAGACTCCAGTTCGAGACCCAGTGTGGGGACCTCCCTCGTACGGTATTTTATTCATGAAAACTTATTGTAACTTATTGTATTGTAAACTTATTGTAATTTTCTAAAATTAAAAGTGTAATAAAAACAAAAACAGGATTTTTAAGCCTCTTTCCACTTTTATTCGAATACAAATAAAAATATAAAAAATTTTGACGCCTCAACAAATACAGATACAAATACAAATACTGGGCCCTCTGCACATCCCTAATGTGCTTAAGTAGGCTTGAACCAACCAATTTCAACCAATAATATCATGACAGCCACTCATCAATCAATAATCAACTTTTAGCGGCACAGAGCTAAGATTCATTATGACATGCCCACCTTTCAATGTTCAAATCAAATTACTCCCAACATTATTTCCCACCTGTCTATCCTGTTTCACTCAGAAATATGTCACAATACGGAAGTTAGATGGTCTCGAAACGCCGTTTCATCTGGACTTTAATATGAAGGCAGGGGTTAGCATGTTATCACAAATTACATTGGATTGGATAAATTTATCCCAACTGCAGTGTGAATTCTCAAAAATATTTAAATTTTTTACAGGGAAGGTGGAGGGGGGTTGATATACATTTTGGAATATATTGATAACAGCACAATTAGGGGCACAAGAATATAACTTTGAAAAATGTATTTTTTTGTTCTATGTCTTTAAGACTTGAATTTAATCAATGAGACCATTTAATTTGTGAGTCAATAAGGTTATTTTTGGGTTGTGCTGGTATTCCTGACAACTGACAAAAAAGCCATGGGAGTGAGAAAAAAGGTCAAGATCATGAGTCAAGAGAAAGGTTATTTCTCAGGATTTAAGAAGTTTAAAATAGATAAAAGCTCACACTGATGTTAAAAGGAGCTCAGTTATGTCTCTTGAATTTTCCATTCCTTTGGGTGATGATTTAGTAATCCACACTAGAGCTCATAGCTCACTAAAGGACTACAATAAAGTTATTTGGCAATCCTACAAAAAAAAGTACTCTGAAGTTTTTAAGATGTTCCTCCTCTTCATCTCCTCGCTCCTACGTCAGACAGAACAGACGACAGTGAGTGTGGTCAGCTTGTAATGCCAAATGAGTACAGCGGTGATATATTCGAAAATGCACTTTATATGACACATACCAGGAGAGAGCGTGAGAGCACCTGCTTTGAGAAAAGAGTCTGCTGATGTTCTCCTGCATTTTTAATTAATTTCATCCTTACACTTCATGCCTGCTGCATCTCCCAGTTGCCAAAGCTCTTTAGCAAGAGAACCACTGTGAGAAATACTCCACGTCATATGGCTCCTGAAAAAGCTGCAAGACGACACAGCCCCTTTTATCTGGAACCAGATATAGTCAGTGGCGTGTGTGTATTATATACGTATGGTCGTCTGTGTGTGTGTGTACTTTTTTGTTTCTTTGACAGCTAAAATGTCTTTATTGAAGAACAGAAAATAAAAGAATCCTTTTACAAGAGGCTGTTTGAGTGGTCGTACTGAAATTAAATTGCATGTTTTTTTGTCTGCCTCAGCATACATATCTGCTCTGAAAATCACTTGTTTTCTCTGAAAATCTGAAACCAAAAGGGAGAAATTTATGTATTATATTATATATCCCCTTGTTTTGCATTAATTCCACTGTAGCTTCTTGAACGAGCCACCAAACAGTCACCGGGAAATGTGCAGTGCAGGCTAGATAGATAATTAGATGCTTAAAGTATGTGCAGCTCATTAAAAAGCATGTTAACATACCTGAAAATGTCACATCAGTCTGTTTATATGCTGGTGTGGTCCTTGTGACCCATGAGTGTCCGTGTGGGTCCATGCTTGTGAGGGTCCCCTCTGCAGACATTTGCACACAGCACAAAATTTGAAACTGCACGGACTGTCCGCACTGTCAAGCATGCCAACTGTACATGCGCTAGAAAAGCAAACAGGAATGCCCGTCCCGTCTACTGTATGTACTGTATTCATGTTCTCATTAAGCTCTTACACACACCACTTTCTTTTTTCAACTTTTTCTTGTTGTTTTTCTGCAACATACAGGAACTCTTCAGCAGCATTCAGACTGAAAACACCCCCGTGTAAAACAATACAAGGAAACCATTATTGGCCTTAAGACTGACACTCAGCCACCAGCTATTGCAGACCTTCTAACCCCTTATTCTACCTCCAGGTCCCTCAGGTCGGCTGATTTGGGACTCCTGGCTGTCCTGCAATCCAAACTTAAGTTCAGGGTGACCGTGCCTTTATGGTTGCAGCCCCTAAAGTGTAGAACAGAATTCCCTTCCCTATCAGATCTGCTCTCTCCATTGACTCCTTTATGTCCAGGCTCAAAACTTACTTTTATTCACTAGCGTTTCAATCCTCTTGATTTTTGGCTTGTGCCTATCCTTATGTGTCGTATATTTGTGCCTACAAGCTGTGTGTCTTGTTGTTTATGTCAGTGTTTCTTGTATTTGTGATTTTAACTACCTGCTCTGGTCTGTACAGCACTTTGTCCAATGTTGTTTTTATATGTGCTTTATAGATAAATTTGACTTTGACTTTGACTATTGTTAATCAAAACTATTTAAAAAATGCTGACATTAATTTTGACTGCAAAGAGGGATGACTAAATGTGATTTCAACTGGACTTAATAAGGAATTACAATTTTAAAAAATATATGTAAAAATGATAAAATGTTCTGTGCTGAAATTAGACAAAAAAAAAAAAAAACTTTTCACAACATAACATGGAAGACATACAATTTTGAAGGAAGGGAAAGTAGTTTTGTATTTAGCCATTACCAAAGCCATATTATTGCTTTGGTATGTTAAGCCCATTAACTACAAAATGTGAATATTTTCAATTACTGCTGTCCATTTTCCAAAGCACTGAGAGCCACATCACTCACTCTTTAGAAAAATATACTGCAGCTCAGCTCTGTTTATTTACTAGTTGAGAGACAGAGCCATATTTTTGCACGGAGTAAATATTGTGCCTCCTTTTCTCCTCCTTATGGTCTATTTTTTTTGGCAGCACCACGTCTCTAGCTATTTAAGCTCAGAATTTTTGGATCATTTTCCCAAACATATACCAAAAGTTTTCAGATTAATTTCCTTCCTTCGAGGTAGCCCTATTGGAAACCTCAGCACTCCATATGTTACTCTGTGAATTGGTGACATGCTGTAGCTTTTGGAGAAAAAAATCAGAAGTTTATTTTTACATTCTTTCCAGCTGCAGGGATCTGATCTTCAAAGGTATATCCATGCGGTTCATCTGGACTTTACAGTTTGTGCTGAGTTTTCCCATCACAACCTACAGCATGGCTCCACAATTTGGTTTTGCTGTACGCTACATCCACTGCCCCAGCTGAATGGCTACTAGCTGCCACTAGGCCATGAAACTTGGCATAGTTCGTACCAATATAAGATTCAACAGTTTCGTTTTGACCCATGGAAAGATTACAGTTACTGAAATTACATTTCAGCTGGAAACATTGATAAGATCAGAGAATTTCGTGGTTTCAATTAAATCTTAGTCAATACATTGTGTCTTGCACTTGAAGACTTTTTCTGTATTAAACCTTAACCAAGTGTGACGGCTCTCTGGCATGAGCCGGGGGGTCGTCAAAGTAACTGGCTACACCTTGGAGGTGGTGCTCTCCCAGACCACTCTCTTTCCAGGCAGCCTGAACCTCCACATGACGTCCATACTGCTGTACTTCTTTTAGGTTTGCACTTTATATTACACTGCACACATACCTCCACTCATCCAGACATGCTTTACACCACTTACTACTTCCATATCCCCACACCTTCTATTTTTATTTATTAGCTGAATAAACCAATTTTGGTATTTGACATGTTTTGTGTGTGAACTCCCTATTTTGTTGCAAACCTGAGCCAAGTTTGTAACATGAGTTAATATCTAAACATAACCAAACAAAAGTGTGAAGTTAAAAAAATTTAACGTTAACAATGCTGTAGTTGCAGGAAACAAAGGGAAATACGTTGTGAAAATTTTACTGACACGTTCACTATCAACATTTTATGACTTGCCAGATATATTAATCAACAACATTAATTTGGGCGGCATTACATTTCCTCCAAATTAGTTGTATGTATAAAAGTGTTTTCTAGATGACAGGGTTGCTCTCTGTAAGCGGCCTGTCATAAATGGTCACGTACCAGAACTTTGCAGGCAGAATATTCACAACACATCCACATCAGGATAGCCACAGCGCAGCAGTGTGTGTGCATGCAAATGACCATTCCTGTTGTTTTATTACCATGGAACAATAGAGGCATTAATCTTGCTTTGGGAACAATTGCTATTTGCTTCACTTTTTCTGAAATATGTGGACACATAAAATGTTACAATAATAAGAGGGATCTGTGTTTACATGATTACCCTTTTTTTTTTTTTGTCTGGGCCATTTTGTCTATGTAAAACCACTGACCTGTTTTAGTCTAATCATGACTAAGGTATACTTTGCCATAATACGTAATTTAAGACAAAGTTTCTCTGCTTGCCTTAACCTTGTGTTTAGAAAAGGAAAAAAGGTAACCTTGTCACATAAGGAACAGCTATAAAAGTCATGTACAAATCTTGTCACATAATCCTGTGTCTAGTGAATAAATGTAATGTTCATCTTTTTATTCATCTGTCAAATTCCGTTCCCATCTCACAAAATCTTATGAGACTTTGGAAACAGTGGAATGTTCGAAATAAGGTTGGAAATTCATTAGGAAAATATGGTTACTGGCTGCATTTCAGTTGAAGGTATTCACAAATATCGAAATACAAGGTCAACTGAATGTTGCATAAGTGTGTGTGTGTGTGCGCGTGCATGTGCGTGTCTTAACTAGACAATATCATGTCACGTGACAGTGAGAGAGCACGTATCTGGTCTTCACACTGCAGTAGATCCTCAAGTGAAGAAAGAATCTCATTTCCTCTCGGCCAAAAGGCTCGGGGTGAATTGATGCGCAGAACTAGAAGCCCGTGTAAAATTGACCATGAAAGTCGCTCAATTCAGATCAAAGTCAATACAGCTCCTCTTGCCTGTTCAATAGCTTCAGTGCATTAGAGGTTGCAAGATGGCTTAGAGGGCTTTCTCCCCTCTCCCAGCTCTAACCAGTGACCAATGTCACTTAGAAGAGGGCTCCTGTGTTTCTCTGAAAATAGATGAGTTGATGCATGAATGACAGCTGATGTACAATTGTAGTTGCATGAACAGTCATTTAATTCTGTGAAATAATTTTAATTTGTGAAATTATTATTTAACATACTGCTAATTATTTCTGGTGTATCTTACAAAGCAGTGTTGATCAAAAGAGCAACATGTGGTCTATCTTACTTCAAACAGAAAAGGATTCAGAAGAGATTCATAGGCAGCACTGTGAACATCCTTTAGTCCTTTATGGGTGGTTTGATGTTGTCAAAAGAAAATGCCAGTATTTGTCTTGATATTTTTCCTGCTCTTTCCCCTAACCTAGATTGTTGTTCAGTGCACAGTGTGTTTTTTTAGCTGTCATTCAAAGCTACCAACACTGTCATTTTACTCATTGCATCGTGTTCCATTCAGAAATGTTGTGTTGGAAACTCTGAACTGAGCAAAAACAAGAGTCTACTTTGAACTGACTGATATTGCGTGTTGATCTGCCAACATATTTTGTCACCTTAACATTAGAGACCTTGTTTTTATTTAATTTTAACTCTATATATAGAAGATCAGTGAAGGAAAATAAGGCAAATCTTTTTTCAAACAGTAGCTACTGTTGCCACAAGGGGCGTTAACAGGTGTTGGCATACTGAATTTCCCTATATTTCCCAACCTTCTCTTCAGTTGTTTAATTGACATAATTTACAAGCAAATTCAGAAAATGAAATGAACAATACCAAATGCAGGATTCAACAACCATATATCCTAGAAAGGTACAGTTTGTTTTACTCTTGTGACAAAACCATTGATATATATCTAGTTAGCTAACTTTTGCCACCAGAACACAACCAAGTTTGACTGTAGCACAAAACCCCTGGATGTGGTTAATGGGTGTGTTTTATTGATTATAAATTCAACATTTCATTGGTATAAGACTCTTCCCGCGGTAGTTTCATGAGTTCACAGCCCTGTTCAGGATTTTCTCATCCACTGGAGATGGTCTCAGAGAGTTCCCATAGAAAAGCTTAGGAATGTGGCTGTGCACTGCTCTTTAACAGAGGTGGGAAAGTTAACGGGACATATATTTGCCAAACCTTAATCCTTAAAGTCTGTTCTGCTGTAAAAGTTACAAAATAATGTCTGAAAACACTTCCAATAAAGCATAAATCTTATCTTTGTGTGGCTTGTCCAAGTCTGTCAGAGCGTGGCCTCATTCCAAAAAATACTTTGACAAGCAAGGTCAGGTTTAAGCTGTGTCAGAAGTGTTTTCAAACAGTTTTTTTAAAAGAGAAAAGACCTTTAAGGATGAGGACTAACTTCTTGTTTTTTTGCAAATGTACATCATTTCTATGAGAACCATCCGTGCAGTGAATAAGACAGCAGCTAACAAAACCAAACCATCAGTGTCTGTGGTCAGTGATTTTTCCAATCAAATCTCTATATAAATAAAGCATACACACCTTCGTATACTGTTACTGTTGTACAAATGTGTAATTTAATAATGCAATATTAGACAAAATGGTCATACCAAGTTTTTTCAGGTGGCTAGTTCATAAATATCTACAGGTTCACGAAGGAAACTACACCACCTGGTTGTCAAGTTGGTTGATTAAAACGTCAATGCTAAAAACTAGGAAAAGGGGGTGGTGAACAGGCTAATGATACCTGTCCAATACACTGCACCTCACACTACTACTGGAATAAGCACTGGGCTCGCCATTGACCTTGTAAAAGACTCTTTCAATTGGAAGGATATTAGTAATCTATTCCAATAAGATTTTCATGTACCACAGTACCTCCTGGGCCTAAATTTAACTTGTGTCTTGTGTTTCTTCTTCTTTTGTCCAATCAATGAAAAAATAATTTATGGGTATTTTTTACCTGAATACATGCTGCTATTATTTCCTGTCTGCTTTTTTTAAATAGACTGGATAACAAAGATCCTAAGATGTGTAGAGACATTTTCTGTTCATAAAATATGATCATGTGGAAAACTGTATCAGTCATTGTCTTTATGAAAAAAGACCTTTGAAACTTCCTTTAATGCTTATAACACAAGCTGGCCATGAATGACAACTGACACGTTGACTCCCTATGGTAAAATAAAGTGACTACTTGATGTAAAAATCAAAATGAATAATTTAGAAGTGAGAAATATTTTGTACAAAGAAATGAGGCTTTTAATGAAAACATATGAGGGGCTGTTTTGAGCCTTTTTTAGCCATCTGTATTAAAGTTTTATTGCAACAGACTAAAAATCACAAAATATTCCTCGGGGTAATAGAATCACTTTAGAAACCGACATGAAAGCTGTTATAACTCATGAATGTCTCAAGTGCTGGGTAAGACTAAAGGAGCTCAGTATGCATGCTATACTAAATGTCGTAATATATTTGATAGCACACAATGGGTTTGTTAGACTGCTGAGGTCTTCCTGCTGTATTGATTGAACTGGAATCTCTCCAGGTTCCTGCAGCCAACTGTATTTCTCTTCCCTCCATATAAGATGAGCCCTCTCCCATCTCAAGCAATTAAAACACAGAGCAATAAAAAGTATGCCCCCTTAATTGCCTGAAACATTTTTGTTTCATGGTAATGTTCTAAATATCAGGAAATATATAAATTGCATTCAGCTGGCTAATTAACTTGAAATGTATAAAAAAAAAAAATCTCTATTCCAGTGTTGATGCAACACACTAAAATATGCCTGGCTTCAGAAGACCTTTGAGAACTTTTCTACAAAAGCATGTCTGCAATGCCTCACTGGTTTCAATACTTATTTTATGTGCATTGAGCAAACTTTATTTCTGCATCACTGACTCAATCAGCATTTCGTTTGTTTCCACTGTCCAGAACATTAAACAGGAGGCCAGATTGATTAATGGCATTTCATTTTTCCCAGCATGCAGTGTGGGAAACCCTAGAGTGTTCTGATATATGTCCTCTAATTAGAGTGAGCCAGCTAATGAGCCTCATTTGGGCTCCAAAAACTAATAAAGGAAATCTAACGCAGAGGTGATGCCCTGTGGCAATTAGATAAGTTACCAGACAAGCAGTATTTTTCCGAACGCTTCTGGGGGCGCTTCAACGTCAGAAAAACATTGTTAAGTGTCTTCATTACCTGAGATTAATTTGTCTGTTACAGTCCCCAATTGATCAAGATTGATTGGGCTAAAAACACTTGCCAGCTGATGAAAGCAAGTGTGTCTGGCTCATTAAGAGCAACCTTGTTAAGAAGTAAAACAATGAATAAAATGTCCTCCTCGACTTATTGTACTTTGTTGAATTTTTACTGCAGCAGAAGTAAAATTGATTTTGTGGACATCTAGTTTAAAAGTTAAATGTTCTTTGTCATTTTTCTGGCTCTGGCACGTTCTCATTGACTCTGCTGTCACAGTGCCAGATGTATGCGAGTCACTGTTTTGGAACCAGGTTTTGCCTGGTACACTACTGGCTCATTATTACTCTATTAATTTGTGATTGCTCTCCCCTTTTAAATGAGAAGCATAATGAAAATACATTTTTCAATCTGTTTTTATATGGAAGCATATCTAATATTCTATTATCATGTAAATAATGATGGCATCAAACCATTTTTCTCTGTTGTCCACATGAAAGGATCATATTTATAATTGTCTTTTGGTTTTCTGGTGTTGACTTCAGCTGTATTTGTGTTTCCTGTAGACCTCTATGTCCCCAGTGAGTCTCAGCGGGGAATGCTGAATTTAATAATCAAAGCAAGAATAATGGTGCTTAATTGATAATAACAGAGGTACGAGGCATGTATAATAAGCATTATATTCCATTTTTCATGGAACTGGATACAGTTTGGACCAAAGAGGAAAAACAAACTGATATGACAAAAGTCCTATTTTACATATTAAAGGAGAGGTCTTTATAAGGGGAAGGGGGGAAGGGGAATTAGATTTTAAGGGTTCTTTAGAGGGTAGAGGGCGACACTGGACAACCAAGGAGCCAGACGCTAAAAGGTGAGTAAAATAATATTTTATTACAAAACTTTGAAAATACAATATGTTAAAACTACTAAGACCCAGGTAATATTACAATAAAACAACAATCAAAGGCAACTATAAAATGTCTAAGAATCCTAAAATGTCTTAAATAAACAACGAGCTTAAGTCCCCATACAAGTCCATTACGGTTAACGTCTCTCCACCAGTCCAACACGAATGCCAGCAGCTGCAGTGTCCTCAGTGGTCCCTTCCCCTTTCCACTCATACAGTCCTTGGCTCCTCATGTCTTGTGACCACCACGGTCCTCTCATCCTGAGGAAAAAGACAACCACCACCAGTATCCTGCAGATACACCAGCTCAGATTTGCCACCCCTTGCCCCACAGCCGGCCCTCCCGGTGTCCACTGCAAAACAATGGTGACAGATACTCACAGTTTTCCTGTGAGGTAACAACAGGCTACCAGCCCAGGCTGAAGTATTCACGCCAAATGGACACGGGCTGCTGCACTTCAGACTCCTGTGGTGGCTCATCTTCTGGTCCATGGGTTCAGCGGAGGATGCCTTGTAGTGCTGTCTGGCCCTTTGTGGTTCCCTGCTGTGTCTTCATCGGCCATGCCTGGTGAGCGTCACCCTGCTTGTGGCTCCTCGTTGCCATGGTGGGGCAATCTCTTGGCCTCCCCCTTCCCCCATGGTTCCTCCACGGTATGCCCTAGGTGTGCTGAGTGAGAGAGAAGTGCTAAGTCATGCATGACTTGAATTGCCACACCTGGTCCTTACCTGAACCACAAGCAGGGTAAAAGCTGTTCCCCATCCCTGCCATTCCCCTCCTGTCACGTGTTTCTTTCTCTGCTTGCAATCTTCTGTGTCTGTCTGTCCTTCCATTTTCTCCCCTCCTCTTTTGTGCTCACTAGGCTTCAACAAACACGTGCAAAGAAAACACAAAGCAAACTAACATGCAAAGCAAACTACATAATCAAAAGATAATTCAAAATATATGCAAATAAAAGATAAAATATTAACTCAAAATCTCTCCCGTGTGACATGTTCGTAACACAATGAATACAGTATTACAGTAACATGCCATTTGTACATTGATAGAGTTATTGATCGCTGAAATCATTCCATCTGTTTATATTGGCTGATGTCTTCCCTTTATAGCATGAAGTTATTTATTCTATGCAAAAATGCATTCCAAAATTTAGCCGGAGCCAATATGAGGCTTCAGCAGGTAGTTATATAAATCAAGTGTGAATCTTCCAAAGTTAGGGTCTTTTTAGTAAGAAATTCCCTCCTTGTGTTTCCACAGTGAGTGTTTTCCTGCAGTGGAGGAACATGTCCTGGCATTCGCATGTAGGTTTTCTGCCCAGACAAAACACCACCAAGAAACCCATGTGCAGCTGCCAGGATGAAAACTGCTTTGGTGAACTAAGATTGCTAAGATCTTTTTTTAAAAAAAGACTCCTAGGACTGTTTTCTGATGTGCCACCCTTATGATTAAGGGTTGGTTAAAGAAAACTATTAGATTAAGGTTGGAAAAAGAGTGTGATCATGGTTGAAAGAAACCAACGTTGGTTTTGTGATGTTATTTGCACTTCAAAATGTAAACATAGGTTGTTTTTCAGTGCTCAATTGAATGACCGATGCTGTCGTTTTGCCATTAAAGTCAGTCTCAGCCAATCTCAGACACAGGATAAAGCTGAAGGCCACAGGAAATGTATACTAGTGTGACACACCTGCTGTAAATCCCTGACAGATTACCATCACTGCACAGGCAGGTCTGATGTGTTTACACTGTGTGACACCAGTGAAAAAGTCCAAGACGTCTTTGAGTTTTGGGAAGGCGATGCTAGAGCATCCTGAACTGATTGCTGCGGGGCTCACTGTTGCTCAGCCGATGGCAGTGAGGGACAATATAATCCTCTCAGTGTTGAATGACTCAGTACATACTTCTAAATGTGTTTGAGTCATAAAAATAATGGATACAATGTGCAGTCTTCTGTGGTGTTCACTTTCTTTTGCTCTAGGGCACAATATGCTTCTCCCAGCACCATTTTGTTTTGTTCATCCTCAGAGCAATCATAGTAGAATCATAATTTCTCCACATCTGTTCCTCCTGCTGCAAAACAATATGTATGAGTTTGGGAGGAGGGTCACTGGGGTGCGCAGTTTTGAAGGGAAGGAGAAGTCTCAGGAATGTAAAATGAAAGACAGATAAAATGACCATGAGGGAATATGAGGTGAAATTAACCTACATCATGTGTTTTTTCTAGATGACTGGATGTGTTTACTGTAAAAATGGGTTAAACAGTATACAGGGAACTGTGCAGGCCATCTGTAGATTGCTTTTCTGTAGCTATATATTAAAGAAATAAATGAGATCTGTGAGTGTAAAGTTAACCACTCCTCCATTTCTTAATATAGAAAATTATTTTCACACTACTGCTTATTTTATTGAACTTAAACTTGTTTTCTCAACAAAGCTAAAATGTCTTTTTCATTTTTAGAGCCCTTAAAGCTGCACTAATTGATTTTTGGCCACTAAGGGGCAGATACAGTACAAGCCACAACCATATCCCGAGGTGTATAAAGCTGTTATGGATAATTGGATGATTGATTAGTTACTACTTTACCATCCGGCGGACACATAGCAGCATTAGTATTAATTTGCAGTCATATTTCTGTCCACTTACAAAACCAAAGATCTTTCTCATTTTAGCTCTGGTTTGGTCCTGACTAACGCCTGAGGAAATGTTTTGGGTTTCAGCTTTTGGATGTGTAATTACTTAACGATCTTGACTGTTGAAATCCCGTAAGCTCTGGTCAGCTGATCTTAGAGTCTTGCCGTATGGGATCAGCAGAATCTTGAATTTGGTCCTGTGTTTCAGGACAGATGTGGACAGATGAGGCTGCAGCTTCTAAGCTAGCCACAGTTTCTTCAGTGAAATTGAGTTGTGTAAAAGGCATAAATAATTGATTCAAGAACACAACAGACTATGAATTGGAAAGATATAGAAAGAATAAGAAGCTTTGTCGATTTTGTATTCTCTTAAGATGATATCTACTAATATCTATCTAATATGATTTTGATAGCATGTGAATCTAATTAGATTGACAGAATGTTGAAAAATAGGCTCAAATTTTACCATACAAGCACAATTCTGCCAAAAGACAATCAAGCTGGAATTATGGTTCTCCGAAGACACAATAACCAGATCCTTTACTTATCATCCTTGGCTCATGTGAATCAATGATGAATCTGACTTCAGCCTAGAAATTGTTTTGTTCTTATATCCTTATTACAGCAAAACATTTAAAAAAATCCTTACACATTGGAATAAAACTAATGATGTGGCTGGACGACTTAATTAACACCATTAAGAAAAGATCCCAGGATGTTATGGGTAGCCATAGGTCACAGAAGAGTGTGTGGACTTGCATGTCAAGCAAGTTTGTTGCTGGATTCAATTTCTAGAAACAAACATAAACATGCTGCATAAAGTATAAGAGGAACAGACACATAAACATCTCCAAGCAACCCCTGTACACATTCACCTGCATGCATTCTGGAGAATCGAAGTCCAGCTTCACACAGCGACTCAATTTCCTGTATAAAAAAAAGTGCTCATCTTCAACAGATGACTACCAATACACCTCATGTCACCACCATATCAAATTTTATGCATCGGCTTATGGATTAAGTACCTAATACTTCTAATTACACTTCTTATAATCTACCACTAAGATAGAATAACATTGATTTGAAATGCAGACTACTCAAAAGAGACAATTTATGCAATCACTAGACATTAGATATGGCTCTAAGCTGGCTTAAGAACACATTAATGAATTAAACAAATAACAATAGAGTATTGTACAGCAGATGAAATGAATAATAACATGTAATGTGTTCATGTATAACTAATAAGGACTCTCGTCATAATTTAATAATGATGGTATTAGAGTGATTAAACCTCATTACCATTAAAAGTAATCACTAAGGGTCTGGTGAATTCCAGTGTAATTAATTGTCCAAGATGTAGCCACCTCTCCCAGTGACAGTCACAGTGTAAACCAAGCAGCTGCAGTAAGACCGAGACACACCGGGAACAAACTGAAGGTTGAACAACACAGCAATCAATGCTGCACTGCCTTTTGTTAAAAGCGCAGGGGGAAAAAAAACAGATTACTATTTTATATCTGAGGAAGAAACCTACATACACAAAACTGAGCATCATGCTGTGTTTTTGTTTCACTGTTGCCAGGCGACTACAGAATAGCTGACGATCTACTGTCAGTCACACGGCCAGCTGTTGTTTGTTGTGTTGGGTCAGTGTGATTTGGCTGCACAAGTATTATATAAAATAAGAGAGTGGTTACAAAACCACTCTTATTCACCTCCGAGCTGCTGTAGTTCCCCCACAAGGCCCCTCGCTGCATTAATACAACTGGTGAACAGAGAAAAGACAAACAAAAACAATGAGCTGAATTTGTTTCAACTCTGGGTGCTTAAGGCACTCTTCCAAAATGCAAGGTGCTTAAAGTGGAGGAATACAAGATGCAGCACAGGCAGTGGCAAACACATTGTTTTGGGGGCCTAAGGCAAATGTATACTAAAGACCCTCCTTACCCTGTATTCTCAAACTTCATTTTCCCCATCAGAACTTCTTTTATTACAAGTTTTCAACAAGCTCTGTGGTGCTGCAAAGCATAGCGTAAAGGTTCAGCAATCTATCTTGAAATTTATCTGTGAGAAAAGAAATTTGTTCTCAGTTAAAACAGCATAATGAAGCCTGCTTCCACTGTCATTTAAATTCAATGGATGTAAGTGTTTATCTTGTTTACCTTCAATTTTCCTCATTTCGTCACTTTGGCCCTGTTCACACCTGGCAATAACATGCGTCTTGGGTGATCCAATCACAAGTGGACAGCTCTAAGTACGTCAGTTCACACCTGGCATTAGAATGCGTCTCCACATGCGTCTCGAGTGACCACTTGTGATTGGATCTCACTTCCCCGCTCTACATGCAAATAAACACGTACATGATTTCCATTTGCAAAGACCAAGGGCGGTGCAGAGGAGAGCAAAACTCAGGAGAGACTCAGCAGCCAGACATTTCTCCATTAGGAGCAGCTGAAATTGTCACTAAAGGAGAATAACTGGATCACCTTAAAGGTCAGTCCACCTTAAGTGAGCATGTTCAGGTTAGGCTAACCCATTGTCGCTAATTTCAGGGCTAACCCCCTTCACTTTAATCAGGTGGCAAGCAAGACACAGGGACTTGGCTTGGGTCTTGAGGAGTTGTAACCTGAACTGGACACACACTGCACTGCTACATTCATACTGCTAACTTCATACTCTCTGCTCCAGTCGCCAGCCCCTTTGTTGTTTCGCACTTTAATATGACGCTGTTGGTATGCGAATGAGTATGCACATCCGTTTACGCAAAGGATGTCAACTGAGTAGGCGGTCCTTCAGTGTGGCCCAGGACACGTTTGCGTACACACTGCTAAAAGAATGTGGCCATATGTGGCTCCGACCACGTCCTAATGTGATCTGAGTGATCGGATCTCAATGCATCCTCAGTGCGTCTTGGGGGCATTCAAATCTGTAGATATAGCTGTCACTTGTGATCAGATCACCTAAGACGCATTTTAATGCCAGGTGTGAACAGAGCCTTTGTCACCATCACAATCATCACAAGGGGAAGATGGGTTGCCACATCATTAAAATCAACAACAACATTATTGTTGCTGCAGGAAAAACAGCTCTTTTGCCAGCATCAGATTGTTCTTTTGCAGCACTTTAACTCAGAGTTTGCCAGTTTGCCTCTTGATGTATTCTGTATTTCTGCCCCTTCAGTGCTCAGGATGGCCATGCAGTCTGTCCGTCTGTTACTTGGTCTGTTGTTTTGGCCAACACTTTGGTTGAAAGCAGCATATCAACATATACTGGCTCACCAGATTGATATAAAATGTGGTATGAATATTTATAGTTCTGGGAGATTGATTGCTATCTGATTTTGATGACCCTCTAATCTTCGAACACCACCATCACCACCAAAATACAGTATCTAGAAAAATAGAAGTCAGATTTCCATAAAATTTGGGTAGTATAACAGAGGTTTTGGTGACACCATAACATTTCCACTGGTGTTAGAAAGTGCCTTTTACTTTTCATTTAATGAGCACTTTCATGCTCTTCCATGTGATGACACTCCTGATTTTAAAGCTGCACTAATGAATATTTTTATATTAAACCATAAGACTGGTGATTCTCTATATTTTTCTTATTGTCAACAAATCTCATGTGCAGAGCCAAGCCAACAATGAACTCATCCTACTTACAAGTATTATGTGTGTGTGTGTGTATGTGTGTGTGTGTGTATGTATGCAAAGCCTGATATATCGTATTCCTCTGTGCTTTAGAGGAATACGGGCTACTGCAGGGGCGTCGCTAGGCCTATCTCCTTTAGCCCCCCCAAATAAATATGCATTATTAGTTTAAATCATCAATAGTTTTTTTGTCATTCATTTTTCATTACAGTCGATCGAATTGTGCCATTGCGTCTCCAAATTCACAATGTACCTAAACGCCAGGCACTAGGACCTGGGAGAGGCTGCTGCTGCTCTAATCCAGCATTTCCATTGGCTGTGCTGCCCACTCAGAGCCCACAGTAGAGACTGTAACGGTAGTCGGAAAACACTGAAGTTGTGACAAGTTGTTGGCTAAAACTTTACCAAGATAAACATAATATACAGGGTGAAATAGTAAGAAGTTACAGAGTGAAGATACCAAGCTCTAATATGGATTTGTGGCAAACGATGGTCAATGTAGCGACCTATCAAGTTGTTACTCGTTTGTCACTTGCTTAACGTTAGCTAACTTTAGGTTTAAGTGAGGAAAAGATGAGAGGATAGGCTATATAACACTAACATTATACAGTGGAAACTGCTTCTATAATCACAGTTACAATGATCAACCTCTTGTATGGATCAAAAAGTTCAGGACAGAATCATTCCTATACAACTGCTTTGTATAGGAATGCAAATTGCAAATTACGGTGACTCTATTATTTATTTCTTATTTTTTACCTTACTCCCATGATACACATATGATATTGTAATTAGTGGCTGCTGCACCATTATCGGGGTGCACAGGTGCGGGGTGTGGGTGTTTTTATTTGTAACCGCCATGAAACAATCAGAAAATAACTTTTTCTTCCTCTCATTCACCAGCTTTCACACTACCACTGCTCGCTATCCTCATCCACTCTCTAGCTCACTCAACCACTGCTTCTCTCTCTCTCCTCTCTCTCTTCCTCTCTCTCTCTCTCATTTTAAAATGAGTCAGGAAGGCATCAGCAGTGAAACAAGCGTTTGAAACAGCTGTACTCTATTTTGAAACAGCTACAGTAAATAGTAAATTTCATTACTTTTTAATTCATGTAATAAATATACAAATGTCAATTAGATGGTTATCTGCATGAGAAATAAAGAAAAAGAAAAAAAATGGTTATAATAATCATCTGCTCATAGTGATTAATTTGACCCAGATGGACGTGATCACTATAAGCTGTTTCCACTGTACTAACCAGCTGACAAGCCAGCCAGTCAAAGTGTGAACGATAATGTTATTGACAGCTCTCTACATACTATGCTTTCATATGCCTCTTAAGTATTTGGAAACAATCATATCAGTAGGCATAGATTATTGTTAATAATCAGTTAATGTCAGTGAAAAGGTCACATTGTGTTGATCTTAAAGCAATTTTATATCCCTCAATTCCTCAACACGTAGATGGATATATGACATTTCTTCAAAAAAGGAGGCAGCTCCACTGAAGGGCAGTCGGGTGAGAAGATTTTGCCAGTTCAGACAAATACAAATACAAAAACTGGTTCATCACTCATTAAGCTTTGAGTTATTGTAAATCTGAGTTTAATAAAATAACGTGTTACTGAAAACAGGCGTGGAGAGGGAGAGGAGGAAGATGGATGAGACTGACAAGGCTGAAGGAGCAGGTCTAATGGAGGTTAGTGATCAAGAAGAAAGTGAGTGGGAGTTGTTTAAGCTTTCAGTTAAAATTAAGACTGAATTTTATGACGTAGGCCTATTACTCATACAAGGCATAAACTTTAAGTTTTAGAGGTTCACACATGAAACATCTGTCTGTGTATTAATAACGTACTTAGGACCTGCAACTTATCTAAGAGAGAAGAGATAGCATTCCTTGACTTCAATACCTTTGCTTGATCTGTGCCTGTTGTAAGTGGATGGAAAGCTTTTAAGTCATATTAGATCCGTGCCTATTACAAACTATGAAGAGACAGATCTATTGTGTTGATTTTACACCTATTGCTACTCTAAAAATTCATGACAAACAGACATTTTGGGGCCATTTAAAAAAAAAAGAAAAATTTCCTCCTCCAGCCCTCCCTGGTAAAGGATTAGCCCCCCTATCCATAAATCTCTAGGGACGCCCCTGGGCCACTGTCATTAGTTTAGAAACGGCTCCAAAGACTAACAGCAATAACATTTTCAGTTTCAGTGAAGAGGTTGTGATACATAGCACAACAAGCTAGCAAAGCTCTGTAAATGGAAACACGTCTGCCTTACACAGAGCTACTCTCCAGAGACTAAAGTGCATTGTTGGCTTGGCTCAGCACATGAGATTTGTTGACAACAAGAAAAATATAGAAACTCGCCAGCTTTATACTTTAACAATGGGTCAAATGACTATGTGTAATGTGAAAGGTGGCAGCTGTTTTCAGTGAAAAAGCACTAATAAACCAACTGCACGCTACCTGCCCAGTAACAAATGGCTTACAATGTTAGCCACAGGCTGGTGAACAAAGTGGAGCATTTTGCAGCTAAAGAGCCAGAAGTCTTTCTGAGGAGTTAGTGGAGATCAACTAAACTAAAAGGAGAGTGAATATTGGACTTACAAGGGGATAATATGTCAGTGTTGATACAAGAACTTGTTCCTCTGACCTTATAGTGGCCAAAAAAATAAAGCCGCTTTAAAGAAAGACACTTTTTCTTCAAGCATGATTCTCAGGCCAAATATTACATTTTTAGCTCCACTATTAAAATACGTTGTTTGTTCTGTCCAATACGTTCATATTTTGAGGTGTAATGAAAATGGCAACTTGTAGGGGCCACAAGCAGGAAGTTTAGTCTTGTTCTTTTCTCTGGCCCAATCGTGCAATTATTACAAGAAGCTCCATGAAATACAGCATTGTTTCCCTGGACTGACCCTAACAAGTAGTAAAATGGAGTATGACACTGTTGGCTGACCTCATGGGGGGGGCTGCATTGACGCTGACAAAAGAGGCGCTCAGGGTGCAAATTTGTGCATGAATTTTTGGGGGTGCATAAATTTAAATAAAAATGACATTTTTCACAGGGCCCCTTTGTGAGCTTCAGGCAGTTGTCCTTAAGTTTCCCTGTGTGTCACTCACATAGTACACGAAAAGTGTCACTCACACTGAAAAAAAAGCAGCTCTGTTGCTAAAAACGTCTTGTATTATCAGTCCATGCTGAAGAACTGCAGGCACCAAAGTAATGGCTGTGAACTAAAAGGCTCTAGACCATTAGTGACCAAAGAGGCATTAAAGTGTTACCGCTCAGTTGCCTATATGTAACTCAGCCTGGGGAAAACTTTGACCTCAGTTCGTAAATGCAGATACACTGTAGCGCGTTCACATGTACACGTTCACATTAAGCCATTAAAGTGGTTATCAAATGCACAGAGGGCTGTGGAGGCGTATCTTGCAGTGTCTTGTGTAAAACAAACATATCACCCACAAACTCATGAAAAGATTGCTGTATTTGTGAAACTCTGTTAGTCAAAGGGAGTTTATCTCATAGCAAAGTGATATTGTTCCATCACGTCAAAATGAGCTCAAAATCATGATGATGGGTGAAGAGACCAGGCTGCTGAAATTATGTTATTACCCTATAGGAGTTGTTTGCTCTCTCAAATTGTCCTCCATTTTACTCAGTTTTAAACCCAGGTTGTCAGCAGAAAAGTGCTGGAATATATCTGCTTTAGATATTGCCGAATGAATAATTAAAAACCCAAGCTTCACACGTCGAGAGGGTGATGTGTACATCGCTTTGAACAAGCTGCAGCAGAAATGAATAAATACATAAATTGTGTGTGTGTGTGTGTGTGTGTGTGTTTGCGCAGCATGCAAGCAAGGAAGCCACAGAATTGAAATTACACAGGGGGATGAAAGAGAGAGGTAATTTTAACATAAAGCATGAACTATCAGAAAAGCTTTTTAACTCCTCAACAGTGCGGCCTGTTTAAGCAGAGCATTTGTGAAATGACACATCCAGCCTATCGTGACAGAAAGCACCACAAACAAACTCCAGAGTTCGGTGGTTTCCTGTGACAACTTCATAAATTACATTTGATAGCATGTTAACACCCATATTAAGAGCAGCATTCAAGATGATTCGCTAGAATAGCAGTGTGTAAATGTGGCAATGTGCTTTTTTTTAAAAAAAAATACAAAACCAATTTCAGTTTCAAATTTCAGGATTCAAAGTGCAATTTGCCCAGAAGAATATGTTCAATTCCAGTAGTATAAACGACAGGCATTTTCACCTCTGCATTCAAAGGCAGGAGTAGTCCAAAAAGATGAAGCAGCTCCACTAAAAGCTTAACTTAATAGCACTCCTGCTCACAAATATGAACTCTGACAAAGATCAAGGTAACAAGAGCTTGTGTTTCACACTTCCAACCAGAAAACCGTTTTGTGTGTATATGTGTGTGTGTAAATACACATCCATGTCCATGTCAGTGTACGTGTGCGTTGATGCGTTTTGTTGTAGTCATTTAGCTCTACAGCAGATAGCTGTGTTGGCTTCTTCATGGCAACTTTCCCTCTCTAATTGGATGCAGTTCAACTTTGTTGTAGAAGGCAGTCTGTTCTCTCTTGACTGCAGGTCAAAGTTTCCTGTGCGATAACAAAGTGAAGATTTTCTTTCAAAAAGGAAATCAATTGCATTGTGTTAACTTTCCCTTTTAGTTTCCACACACACGAAGCAAACACAGGAAAGACTGAAGATAACCCAAATGAGATGAGGAGTTTACTATTCTATATAATATTTATCAGTTTCATTTGAAATGGTGATCAGAAAAGGAGATGTCATTGGTAAATATCCGCTCAGCAACTGATATCATGAGTTTTTTGCTTCAGTGTTTGCATTTTACTTTCCCAGTTAACTGGATTCAGTTATTATAAGTGGCATTATCAGTGATACCCACAATGTTGGAAAAGGGAAAGACATGGCTAATAAGCCTGTTTCTGATTCTGAGATTCATACAGAAACTCAAACTTCATTGGCAAAAACATCAGAGTCCTGATTACTATTTGACAAGTTTTTGACTGACAGGAGTATTCTGGGATATGATGTGCCGAAAATTAACAGAAGTGATCAATTTCTGTACATCCCCCATGGTTACTCTGATATATAAAACATTGCTAGTAGTGTTAACCAATGGATCAATGAAACCCATGATCAGTAGAAACTGCATTACCTCTAATATTAATATAAACCACAGACTGTCTGTGAAAGACTATCTAGCGTCCCAAATGGCAAAATCAAAAAATATTCACTAGAACTGAGAACAATCCGATATTTTAAAGGTGGTAAATGTGGAGGAAGAAAAAACTTGCTTTCAGACATTGTTCTTCCAATTTATTACAACTTGGGTTTTATTTTTATAATGTTGGGTTATGATAACATACTCACCAAGTAAATTGGTGAGACATCACTGAGAAAGAGGCCTGAAAATGTCAGGTGATCAGACAAGTTCAACCAGATTATCTAAACCACCTTCCATTTTTAGGTAAAACTGAAGGAAACACACCTGTAATGTCGATAATAATCCCTTTTTGCACAGGAAAACTGTGTGTACACAACTGTGGTAAGAACAGCAGATGAGAGTTGAACCAGGAAGTCAGTCTGTAAACTGCGGTGGATGTTTCAGCGGAAAGTAATAATTTTAGAGTTTGGCTAACCTGGGTTTTTTTTGTTTTTGTTTGTTGTTTTTGTGCTGATCGACCTGGCGGACTTTTTGTGATGTTGTTGAGTTTCCAGATCTCAGCAATTCACTTGGTGAGTACAATGTTATTGCTACTAAAACAAGACACCAGTTGTAATAAACAGAATGATCCTCTAAGTGTGCTGATGGTGTTAAGGGATATAAAAGTGTCATTGCAATTTTAGTTGCAATGCGAAGTTATATTAAAACCTTAATGATTTGTTTTATTAAAGCACAGCTGTAGGTAACAAAAATCAAACCAACAGGTTGGTAGTGAAATACATTATTGGGTTGTTCAGTACTTTCAGTGATGCTGAAGAAAGCCAAAGTAAATAGATAATATTTCTTCTCCGTGCAACAATTCTTTTTGTAATACTTGAAGCATTACAGCTTAGAACTTTCTTCTTCCCCAATTTGATGCAAGGATGGATGTTGCATACTTATTAAACATTTTAGCTCACATCTTTAACAACTCCCAGTAGATTTGCTTCATTTAACCTACTCTTTGGCCCACTTTCAAAGAGCTTAGTACTGAATACAAAAGAAGGGCAACATGACACCTCATATAAAGCAACTCCACCAGACTAAGAGGCTGTTACTTCTGATTCTTTTAAATTCCACCTTGTTTGAGCAGGCGTCTGGTGTACAACAAAGTGAAGGCCAGGGGACTGTCTCTAACAATGTAGCAGGCCTGTCAGTCACTCTGTGCATCTGCGTGGCTCCCTTCACCCAAGGGCCCACCTCCTTCCATTAGACTGAATAAATGAGGTGCCAATCAGGCAGTTGGGGTTTTGACTCCACACAGAGCACAATAAGTACCTCTGTCTGCTGTTTGGTTATGGTGAAATCTTGTTGGAGGCAGGCAGGGGGATTCACTTCTCACTTAATGCATTGTGGGAGCAACAAACAGAAGCACTCACGGTTGTTGCAAGGAGGGATTTGGGTGTCTCTGGTTATTTTCAGGGTGACAGGGCTGCAAAGCAGAGAGGCAGATCAAAGGAGGAGCGAATAGGGAGAGAGAATTGCAGAAAAAGACTATAGCAATAACCATAGCAACTATATGTCCCATACAAAGGACGCAGTGCCCCTCTGGGCCAATGAGTGTACTTTTGAAAATGCTTGAGATGTGTCATTTATACCATCAAATGGTATCTAAATCCAGTCAGTCCAGTCACATTACATGGCATTGCATCATTTGATGAGTGTTAGTTGATGCGTATAGCACACGCTGGACGTGCCATACAGACAGAAGAAGTAGTCAGGGTGCAATAGCCAAGATGATCTGTTCTAGGGGGCGAATGTGATAAAACTGCTGCTTTTCTGGAAAGTTGACGTGCATAAAGACCCTGCATGTGTGTCGGCTTACAAAGAAAACACTTTTTTTGATGTGTTGCCTGTAACCCCTTAGTTTGATGTCATCATTGCACACAAAAAGCCAACAAGTCTCCAGATAGTATACCTATGGAGACACTGATATTTCCCCTGAGATTCTTCCGTCTCTCTATTCTATCCTCAATAAACACAGTGGCAGGATATTAACTATAAAGAAAGGCCTCTATAGACAAACGTGGACTGATAGTAAACAAAGATTACCTCTACCGGTGTACCTTTTCTTCTGATATCTAGTTCTAACTCCAGCAAAATTACAGCAAGTACAAGGTACTTAAACACCCTTTGTGCGCTTAACATGAGGGATGGTAAGACAATCTCATGTCAGACTGCAAGGCAAAACTTTATAGCAAGGTGACAGAGGGAAATCATGCGAGGCAAGTGCAATGTACTATCAACTGGCCTCTGGCCTGCTTGGGTCTTAATTCATGAAAAGCCCTGCTGAGCTCTTCCCATCCACAAGTGGCTGGGGGTGCTAGCCGAGTGTACGAGAGCCACAATGATTAATGTGGTTATAAAACCAGTCGGCCGACTTTTAAGTGTTACACTAGATCATCTACTGAGGGAGCTCCACCATGTGCACTGGAGTGGAGAGAAACTGGGAGCTGTGAGAAGTGCATCGGAAACAAATCTCTCATCAAAGTTTGATGTACTCCCACTTGACAAAAAAGAAAAAAAAAAACCTTTCTCCTCTGTCTGACCCGGCTCTGAAAATCCTTATTGCCTCTAAAGCGTCGTACTACTGAGGTAATATTTGCTGTCCATCATACTCTGATACTGTCGTGCTGCTTGTTTCACATTAGAGCTTTAATTGGTATTTTCATTTTAAAGGGGGCGATAAGTACGAATTTTACAGTCCCATGACACTAAATGGCTATAATATATATGTATGGGGTTTAAATGGTTGTGGATGACTCACTTTCAAATGGCTCTGGAATTACTCAAAACCTGCTTGTTAGTACATACTGAAGCAAGAATCCTACCCTCAACCTCATATTTCCATCAGCTCAACACTAACATTTAACATATAGAGGCTAAAATAGCAAACAAAGAACATAATCTTTAAGATGCTTGATCGTGCACTGAGACTTGTGTGCCAACTTTTGCTATTTTTCCTCTTTTGGCTGACTTACATTTTGACATGCTGTCAATCAACTCCCCACCATGGTGGCCACATGAGTCTGATGATCATGTAGTGTTAGGATGCTCAAAATGCTGCTTTTGACTGCACATGCTCCTGCACATGATGGTGTGAAGCAGGCTGCTGGCCAAAGACTGCACTCCTTGGCCTTTCCCTGCAGCAGCCTGGAGGGTGGGGTCAGGTCATCAGGGGCTTTCAGCTCACCTGGTCTGACTATCTGATTATCCTCTATAAGCTTGTGGCAGTTAACCAGTCTTTCTCTCTCCCTCCCCCTGCCTTCTAGCCTTTTGGTTTTGTAGTCTTAGGTTTGTCTAGTTTCATTTCTCTTTTAGTTCAGTAAAATAAACCCATTTTGTGAAATGTTGAGCCAGGTGGTGACAGTGCAGTTTGGAGCATTTGTTGTGCACGTCCTCAAAAATTAATGCTGCACATCTGCAAAATGCAAATATGAATGGTGGGGGCAGTGAAGTTGCCTCCACCGTACAAACAACAACAATGGCATAAAGCTTTGAAGACAAACCAAAAGAGCTTAGGGGTGTACTATGAAGCGAGATTAGTGGGTTAGTGAGGTATGTTGTGGGTTTTTAATGTCGCGAAGGTGGTTCTCTTTTAACCTGGATAGATCACCATGGTAACTTATGCTGCAAATTTAACCTGGTCATGATCAGGTTATGTTCTGAGTTTTGGCTTAAATCAGCTATAAAAAGCGTCGCCCTTTCACTAGCTACCTGATTTGCTGCCAAGTCCATTTAACACTGATGCTACTGCAGCTATTAGAACACCGATTAGAACATCGATTAGTGTATTGGTATTTATCACAGATAATATTCAAGCTATAAAATTAATTTCACTTTGATCTGGCCAAAAACTAAAGTGATTTCCACTTATCTTTCATTATGGGACAGAGTCAGCCCTAAATGCACTTCTTGAATATAATACTTAAATCTGCTGCATCACGTTTATAGTTTAAGAGCTCTGAATGTGGGAGGCATTGAGAGAACATTGAGTGGTAAAATAAATATATTAACTTACGAATTTACACAATCAGCAATTTTCCGGCAGCATTGCACTCGTGCCTTATTTGAAGCAACAGTATTGTTTTTTGCTGTGATAACGTATTTATATTCTTCATAGCTCTCCGTTATAATGGCCTTTCCCTCCTGACTGAAGAGGGTGACACGCAATCTGTCAATTTTGTGCAGAAGGAGAGTCAAATGACGCACCAAACACCCCCTTTTATGGGAATACTCACAGAGCCTGAAGCAGAAAGTCTGAGTTAACAAAGAAAGTTGATAACCACCGTTGTGATACCACTTATCTCTGATTGTGAGTTTAGGGTTTGTCGAGCCAGCTCACACAAACAAAGCCTGGGTATGTTGAACTTGCTTCGTAGTCCAACCCTCTTGTCCACTATTTTTCACGTGTTTGATATTTCTGCTGTGATCTCAGCATTAACAATAGAGTACTTTCTCAAATGTCACCATGCTCTCTCAAGCCATGAAAGTTTTCTATCAGATTGCTGTCTAAAAGGTTTGCTATCTACAGAGAAATTCCTGAAAAATAGAGCAACGGGAAAAATGCTTGGAACTGTTTCTCTTCATCCTACAGCCTGACAGCAGACTGCAAACAGTGAAGACTAAACAGCAGGGAACTGTTGCACCTGGGCATGCAATTAGGAGCAGCTGTGCAGGATTCCAATTAGTAGCGACTACATGAGAGCAAGCAAGAAATCTGCAGCATGCTTAATGTCCAAAAAACTCAAAGGAGAGGCAACAAAAAGTTATTCAAGACATTTACTGCACTGTGATCAGAAGCTGGATTCCCCCCAAGGCAACGGCCCATGAAGGTGGGTCCTGCGGAGAATCGGAAAGCCACACCAAGTCCGTGCTTCCTCTCCAAATGAGATGTCGATGCCTCACAGAGACAAAAACTGTGGTGCCTTCAGGCGATGCTTATCAACTTCCAAGTGAATAATTTCCAAGTTCATTACAGGAATCAGGAATTTGCCAGTAAAGATAATGAATGGACGAATCACCAGGAAATGCTGAACAAAGAACCATGAAACAACAAATTGATAAATTTTATGTTTACCAAGCTTACAGCGTGTCACTTTAACAAATTATGGACAAAATGACAACTAGTGTACCAGGTTAATAAAGATATGTCTGTATAACTTCCATTTATGTGGAACAAACTATACATACTGCTAACAAGACAAAATGGTAAAAATGCAAACCTCAGAGGATCCAGGCTCTGAAAATAGATACAGCAACATTAGCAAAATACAACGGATGTGACAAAGCATATTTTAATGCTATAAAATGTCAAGGTTTTCCATATATCCAGACTGTTTGAACACCTTTATTCCCACCTGGAGTGCAGTCCTTATCTATTAGAACAGTTTTGTCTACTCCAGCACATTAGATTTGACATGAAACAGTGGCTATGAGATTAAAGTACTGACTTTCCTGCACTTTTCACTCACAGATGCAAACTCCCTTACATCCTTTAAGCTGAAGGGTGAGAGCTGTTCCATTTCAAATCCAATGTGCTGAGCCAAAACAATAAAAAACATACAGCATCACTGTCTTGATACTTACAGACTGCACTGTAGATATTGAACTTTGAGTGGAGTTTGATATTACTTGAGGTTCAGTGAGGTTACTGATTAAAACAAGATTCAGTTAATGAAAATGTTAATGCTAATCCTTGCTTACCTCTTTTTTCTATGGTTACATGTGTGCCGCTGACTGAATGTCTGACCACGACAAAACCAGCAATGCTAATGCTATATCCTTTTATAGTCCCAATTATATTGATGTGTATCCCCCTCTTCTCCATCTTCCTTTCTTCCTTCTATCCCTCAGGCATTAGGTTGGCGAATACAATTATTTGTTCAAAAACAAAGGATCAGCAAAAAGGATTCTGTTCTGGATTAAGCAATCTTTTAGTTTGCTGTGGGGCACATGTCGCAACATGTCCTATAAGGAAACAATTCACTTTGTAAGTAAAGCTTAGATGATGTTTTCCTGCTACTTGTTAATGCAGGTTGTGTATTCCTCTGGATATATTGTGCTGTGCAGATTTATTCCCCGTATAGAAGAGCAGTGACACACTGGTATACACCTGCACTCTGAGCCTCTTTTCTTGTTATCCAATGCCAAATAATCTGTTTGAACAAAGTCTCTCATTTCTGTACATACATTGGATTCATGTGGGCCAGTATTGACAGTGACATATGAGGCCTGGTTGTTTTTGTGGAGAGCCACAGCCAGAGCAGGGATAGATGGGAGGTGAGCCACATTACTGAGTCTGTACAGTAGCTACCACTCCCTTCCTCTGTGCTCTCCACTCCTGGCAAGCACGCTGGGGGAATGTTGGAGAATCTGCCTTCAAAGGATTTTTTTTAGTATGTACCTGCAACTCAGTACATCAAAGTGAGTCTATCAATTATAATTTAAGTAACACATTTGAATTTGTATTAATCAGTGCAGAACACTACACCACCGCCCAAATGGTTAATTGTGGATTTGTGTACACCTGTCGTGATGTCACGTTAAAGAAATCTGAGCATAGAACATGAATCCCTCAAATCCATTAGCTTGTCAAATTGTTTTTGACTGGCTTTGATTTTGCTTTTATCCCAGTCTGTCGCTCGGTAAGAGTGAGGCGAGGCTGTTATCATGCGATGGAAATGGAAATCAGGTCTTAGCCCACAGTACAACTGCACGGGAGGCTCTTTGAGTGGGGAGTAAAAAAGAATACGCTTTATCAATTCACAGTAAGTGGGTTTCAAGGACAAGTCCAATAATACTTCAGCGGCACATTAAGAATGCAATGACTGAATTAATGTGGACAGATTATTTGGGTTTTACATCACAGGGACTTCAATCTCAACCTAATTTTAGTTCACTTTGATGGTTACTAGTCTTGATTAAACTAAGCTGCAAGTTTTCTTGACTTGAATATAGTTGCATTGAGTATAGTGAAATACTTTTGTTTACTTTTCTTTCCAAGAGTGAGATGAGATGATAACACTCTCATATCTGTGCATTAACTACAGAGCTGGAGTCTGGATGTGGTTAGCCTAGCTTAGCATAAATGCTGGAAAACAGGGGGAAACAGCTAGCCTGGCTCTGTGCAAAATTAAAAAAAGTGTGCCAAACAATTTCTTCCTGTTTGTTTAACGAAGATATCAAGAGAAAAGGGGGAAAAAAAAAAAACTTCTGGATGCTGTGTACAGTTACAGTGCTGAACAGTTGTTCACTAAGAAAGCGGTCCAACACATTTTTGTTTATGTTGGGTTTAAACAAATGAAATCCAAAATGTTAATTAGTGAGCTTTAGAGGTGCTGGATGGTGCATTTTTATCACACTGGACACTGAACAGAGTCAGCTTAGCAGGTTTTATTCTAAGTTTTGCTAATCGTGTCCTGGCTCCAGCTCCAAAACTTAATGCACAGACATGAGATTGATATCGATCTTCTCGTCTTACTCACACAAAAGAAAACAAGCTTTTTTTCTTTAAATTTCCTCATTTTTTAAATGAGCCTACCCTATATTTCTTAATCCTGTTATTGTTAAATCAAATCCAAAAGATGGAGCAACTATAAGTGAAAACAAGGTGGCCGTTAAGCTGTCCACCACATGAGTCAGAATACAATGTACAGCAATTACAGCAGTAAACATACAGCGTACTCTCATTCAAGCCGAGATATGCCTGATATGGCTAATCTCACCATCTACAGACTCAGGAACACCAGGGGCTGCATGGTGCAATAACAAATATCCTAATGTGTAAAATATGTGTTTATTCTCTGAATCAAGCCTCTTCCCCTCACCACTAACCCACTTCCTGAAATAGATCTGCTCCATTCACTCTCTGAAGTGTTCCAAAGAGAAAAAGCGCTTCTGGCTGCCCATGTCCTACATAATGTAATTATGTAAACCAAACCAAGAGAAAGAACCCGCACACCACACAATCTACCACGCAATCAATGGCAGATAATCATTGAGAGGGCTATAAATGCACATGAATGCACTGAAGCATACCACAGTTATGGGTGAATATTGTGCTGCTGTTCTTGTCCTGGGGATACAAGAGTGTTTTATAGCCTACCGTCACCATGAGTGTTTTGTTTAATATTGATTTAAGTGTGTTTTTTAATGGATAAAAGGAATCAAGAGTTCTTTAAGTGCTGAGCGGACCGTGTAAGAGAACCCTCAACTGTGTCTTCTCTGACAGCAGATTGCCTTCTTGAGACCAAAATGACAACAGCTATTTTCTGTCTGTTCAACAAAACCACTTGGTGCTTCAGTCGTCATGAAATGTCCCTTGAAAGCCTTGCTCATCATTTTGTGGTAGGCAGTGACTGCTGCCATAATGTTGTTACACACACACACACACACACACACACACACACAGCCTTCACGTGTATCCCACTGATGCTCAGTATATTGCAGCACAAGCGGTACAGTTGTCACATACATGTTTCATAGGATACATCACTCAATTTAAAATCTATTTTAGAATGATGATCTAAATGTGGGAAGAGGATGAGAGATGCGGAGAAGAATAGAAAAGAGAAAAAGAAACAGTAGTGGTTTAGGGTGGAGGAACAGCTTTGCATGTCTTATCTATATTGCAGCATGTCTGTAACACAGCTCATTGGTCCAGCCATTAAAAGGAACAGGCTCTCCTCTTTCCATCTGCGATGTGGCCATTGATTATATTGACTCACTTGGGGGACAACTTGTGCCATTACAGCGTGGTTCAATCTGCAAGTGGGTACAACACTCATTTGCCTTCTCTTGTTGTAAGAAGTATAAGGTGACAACCACATACACACTAGCATGCATACACACCTAGAACCCCAACATCATAGCCCATTGGTGACATTAAAGCCAGGGGCATTTTCCTCAGCTAAGCCTGTCAAGTCAATGAAGACACACATAAAGTGAAGTGAAGGGCATTTTCGCACTATTGAGCCCTCTTTTTGACACATTACATGTTCTCATAACAGATCATGTCAGAGCCTCACCTCCTTTAGAGACACACCATGTAACTATGACTACGTCCACACTAATATGTTTTTGTTTTAAAACGAAAAAAAATCGCCATCCACTCGAGCATTTTAGCACCATTTCAGAAATAATCTCGGTCCATTCTAACATGCCTGAAAACACATATCACATGACTATTCATATACACTGGGCATGTGCGTGCTGGTGTAAACAGGAAGCAGATTGTCAACACTGTGGTTAGTTGCTTACTTGCAGAAAATACTACAGACAAAGAACAGCAATGGCGAAAAGTAAGATTTCTTTGCTTGGACTGACGACAAGGTTGAACTTTTACTGAAAGTAACACATTAGCAAGCTTCAAAAAACTTGTCTTCTTTGACCAACACATGAACTTTGAGTGTCACACAAAGAAAGTGGTCCAATACTGTTTCTTACATCTAAGAAACATTGCAAAAATCAAAGCCATACTATCCTTTCTAGATCTGGGAAAAATAATTCATGTTTTTGTCTCCTCTCGTCTTGATTATTGTAATTCACTGTTCACTACCCTGAGTCGCTCTTCTGTGTATTGGCTCCAGTTGGTCCAAAATGAGGCCATGAGACTGTTAGCTAATACACAACGTAGGTCACACATCACACCAGTGTTGGCCAACCTGCGTTGGTTACCAGTAGAATGTAGAATTGATTTTAAAATTCTTTTAATTACCTATAAAGCACTACACGGGTGGCCCCACTTTATATTTCTGAATTATTGTGTCCCCTGGCCACAGTGACATCATTGAGGTCTACTGACCAATGCCTTCTGGCTGTCCTGAAATCTAGGCTTAAGACCAAGGGTGACCATGCTTTTGCAGTTGTTGCCGCCACCCTCTGGAACCATCTTCCCCTAGATATAAAAAACGCAGAGTCTGTCGATAGTTTTAAGAAGCTGTTCAAAACTCATCTGTTTCATAAGCACTTTGTGTCATAATATGTGTTTGCTCACTGTGTTGCTTTCATTGTTTTTATTGTTGTATCTGACTTCTGTGTCTGCCCTTTTATGTTTCATTTTTTAAACTTTTTATTTTATTTTATTTTATTTTATTTTATTTTATTTTATTTTATTTTCTCTCAATTGTTTGCATAGTACAGCACCTTGTAACTCTAGTTTTGAAAGATGTTTTATAAATAAAGTTTACTTACTTACTTATTTACATTAGTGACTGATAAGACCCAATCAGGAGGCGAACGTGGGTGTCTGCATCATCATTTTCAAAAGTCTCTGTTTCTGCCTATTCAGACTAAAACGCAATCCCAGAGTTTCAAACTAAAACAGGGTAAGCAGCATTTCTCTGCTGACCCAAAGTCTCTGTTTTAGTAGTGTGGACACTAGGCCTTAGCAAGTTATGCATTTTAAAAAGAAAACGTATTAGTGTGGATGTAGCCTATATGTGCTGCATTGACTGCTTTATACTAAATCCTTTCAAGTCCAGACTCACATTTAGAGCCAACGATCACCATTTCATAAGTTTACTTAGTTCCTCTCAGAAAACTGAGATTGTATTGAAGTTTCTGAGAAAATTCACTACTTCTCTCAGGTTTGATTCTCAATAGATACATTTCACTTCTAATGTCTGTTTTATGAGTTTTATTTGGAAGATAATAAAGCCCTTATGTGTAGGATTTGATGCATGACTATAGTGACCCTTGTAGTAGTATCAAAAAGGACACTCTAACAGGATTGTTTAATTTTTTTACAACCCAAAATTATTTGAATAATTTGAAAGATGTTGGCCTAATTCTAGCTCATTGATGGCTGTTTTCCTCTGGTTGGAGAAGTGATCAACCAATCAGAGGTTTGTGGGCAGGATTAAGAACATAGCTAGTCAGCTACCTAGCCACACTGATGATAAATATTGACAGAAAAAGTGTGGATGAGATCAATGCAGCTGCACAAGCTGTGGTAGGTCAACTTGCAGATATAACAACTCTTAAATCAGCATATTTCTTCACTTCTGTGTCAGCTGAAAAGGACATCAACGGGACACACACTCACTACTGTTTCAAGTTTCAAACCATTAACATCTCAGCACTAGATAAAATATTTTCTCAAATGAAATCGTCTACCTCTGGTGTAGATATAATCACAACTTTTATAGAGATGCTCCCCTCTGTTGGTCATTTTATTCTTTTGATTATGAACAGTTCTCTAACTTATGGTAATTATCCCATTTGTTTTAAACATGTAATAATCCAACCATTACTGAAAAAAGCCTCATTTGGATCCTGTATTGCTTAATAATTACAGACCAATTTCTAAATTATCATTTTTATCTAAGGTGCTTGAGAAAGTTATTTCAACTCAATTAGTATCTTTTATGAATAGTAATAATACTTTTAATAGTTTTCAGTCAGGTTTTAGAGCCTGCCATAGCACAGAGACAGCCCTCATGAAGGTTTCTAATTATCTATTTTTAACAGCTGATAGAGGTGACTGCATAGTCCTGGTGCTTTTAGATTTGAAGGCTGCCTTTGACACAATTGATCACTCCATTTTCCTGCACCATCTAGAAACCTAGGTTGGTCTTAAGGGAGCTGCTCTACAACTACTCTGTTCATACCTCTCCAATAGGACCTTCTCTGTTGTCATAACAAAACACCTGTTCCTCTGTTGCCCATTTAAATTGTGGTATTCCTACAGGCCTTATCCTTGGCCCACTGCTGTTTCAATATACATCATTCCTCCCAGCCGGATCATTCAGAGCCTTAGTATCTCCCACCACTGTTACACAGATGACACAATGTTATATGTCCCTCTTCAGACCAACAACCCCAGCAGCCTTAATAATCTGTTTGCCAGCCTCAGTGATGTTAAATGTTGGCTGTCTCAAAACTTTTTACAATTCAACGACAGTAAGTCTGAGGTCATAGTCGTTAGTCCCACGAATTCTACCAGCCTGTTTCTCAGTAAGCTTGGTTCCCGGACCAAAAACATTAAGCAGTCTGCTAGAAATCATGTTATTTTTGATGCAGATCACTGTTTTGATGCTCAATCAAAAAATGTTTTCCAGTTCTGCTTTTTCAACTCAAAAAAATCTCTAAAATCAGATCAGTCCTTTCTCCTACTGATTTATGTAAGGTACATACATGCATTTATTTTCTCCGGCCTTGACTACTGCAATGCACTTTATGCCGGCGTCAGTCAGAGCTCCCTTCACCGACTCCACCTGGCACAGAACGCTGCTGCCCAGATTTTAAATGGCACTAAGAGATATGAACATATTACTGCAGTACTTGCCAACCAACACTGGCTGCCCGTTACATTCCGCATTGATATTAAAATTCTATTTATCACTCTTAAAGCATTAAATAGCCTTGCTCCAAATTACATCAAGGACTTATTAACCCCCTGTGTGCCTGGGTGTTCACTTAGATCAGGATGGGGCACTTCTGGTTATTCCTGGGTCTGGGCTAGTGACCAAAGGTGACCAGGCTTTTGCTGTCAGAGCCCCCAAACTGTGGAACAGGCTGCCTATCGAGAACAGGCAACATTTTTAGTGTCTTTTAAATCTCTTCTTAAAAGATTATTTTATCAGAAAGCTTTTATGAATGTTTGATATGTTGCTGTGTTTTGTTATCCCACTTCTGACAGTTTATTTTCTGTGTGTAACTTCATTTTAATCCCCTCTGTGTTATGATCTCTGTTTGTTTTTCTTTTGTTTTTTATTGCCTTTTCTTCTTCTTTCTGTTAAGCACTTTGTAACTTTGTTAAGAAAAGTGTTATATAAATAAAGTTTATTATTATCATATATTACTGACTGCTAAGCGCAATTTCCCAACAAGATATCAGATAACATAAACATAATCACATATGCTATAATCACACAAAAATGTATACATGGGGGCTTTAATGTTTAAAGTAGATTGCATTTGGGGTGTGTGATTGACAGGTCTCTCAGCCTATCACAGTGAGCCATGCTGGTTGCAGCTCACTTGTCTGTACAAAATGCAGATTTTACACAAATTGTGGATATTCTGTTGGTAGTAAACCCAAATGCAGTCTTCAAAACATCTCCTCAGAAACCACCAAATTGCCACCTCCATGTTCCTCAGTCTTGAAGTCCCATATAAAAAGAAATTCAATCTCGTATACTATTTACACTGTAAGTGGCAGAATAATAGTAGTAGCAGCACAACATCTTTCTGATGTGAACATCCCTCAGTCTTTCACCAACAAGCACTTGTAGGCTGCACTGGTAAAAAGTAGTCAGGAGTGGCCAGCTCTGTTCGCGGAGGACAGAATTAGGACATCATCATGTCAATGTGGGGATATCACAACACATATGGCTAAAACAACACAAGCTAAATTCAAAAACGTGTTTGTTCATCGAGTCCCCACAACTGTCTGTATTATGTTGTCCAGTCAGACAGTCGACTGCATTTCCTCAATAGAACTGGCAACGTGGCCTTGGCCCGTATAACCAGAGGCCATGTTGTAGATTGGAAATGGGTAAAGTGGCAGCTCTCCCAGCTCGGACAAACTGGGGGATGGCAAAGGAGGCAGCCAATTAATATTTCAACAATACATCTTCTGTGGCCTAAGATTGACTGACTAAACTGCTAGCTGTCAGAGCAGTTATCTCCAAAACTGCCATGCGGGTAAGAATTCAGAATGCTTTCTTTAGAAAAGAATTTCATATTCATTACTTACTTTTACATTCTGTATAAAATTGGTTACGGAAGCAATTAACACTGGGGGAAAATGAAATGAATATAAATAAGGCTGAGAGACAACAAGTCAAAGTTATCAGACACCTGAGGTGCTAATAGTCTGTTCCAGCTTTGGTTTGTCATGAATTCGCTGAAAGTTAGACCAAGCACTGCAACACTCAGGATCAGGAAAAATAAATGACTTATATGCCAGGTAAATAATGAAAGGTAATTCTTGACCTTGGAACACTAGTTTGACAATTTTTTTGCTAAACTATCTTAAATTTGTATGTATTTGAAGAAATGCATCCTTCTTATGTCTATTCCTTACAAAGCAGTTTATCTGTAAATGTGGAAGATTGTTACTTGATGAGGATGGCAAACGTTACAGCAGGGTTACATCATGGGCATCTCCTGGGATCTCTAATGCACAGTACATGTGTGGCAAACACTGAGTGTGAATAGCTATTCATTTACTGGAAAGCTATTCACACCCCATGTTTATATGCCCGCACCAGAAAAAAAAAGCATTGGTCATCTGTTCAAACTAGTTCAAAGACCTATATTTATACTTACCTTTCTTTTTATGGTGCAAATAATGACTAATGAGGAGCTTGAGGAGGATAGTTGGGTCAACAAAGCGTAAGACTTTGACATGGGAGGCCACAGTTTGCATTCTGTGAATGTTGGTCCTGTCGATCTAAATCAGGTAGTTTTAGTTGAACCAGGAAAAAACATAGAGGTGGCGGATCAGAAACTGTTATTTGTAACTATTTTTAAACTTTTGAGACTGTTTTTGAAAGCACTGACAAAAGCAAGTGTTGGGAAAGTTACTTAAAAAATTTAACAATTTACACATTTTATATTACTCCTTTAAAAAAAGTAATCACAATACTTTTCTAATTACTCAACTTTAAAAGTAATTTTACAATTGTTACTCAGCCCACCTCTGTCAAAGATACTTTCTAAACTACTTCAAAGCCTCCACACCCACATGTTCCATCTTCTGTGTTTAACACATGTAAAAATAGAAAAGGAGACGGTGTGGTTCAACAAGCAGCCAGCCTACAGTTTGGAGGTATTTACTGATTCTCTCAGCCTCCAACTCTGAACTAAAGCAGTTGATTCCTGACTGTAGACTTAACAGAGGGTAATGTTAGCAAGCCAGCTAAGAAGACACAGTACAACTTTCCCAATATATAGAGAACATAATGGAACACAAGTTACATTAAAAATAGGGCAGTTTGGAAGCCAATGAAAAACGACTAATTTTGTCGTTTAGCTGACAGGATTTGTCGGATCTACCACACTGGCTCAGGTTCTCTCCCCCCCAGGGAGTTGCTGTTCCACGGTCTAAAAGTCAGTTTCCATGTTTAAAGGTGCCTAGATCTATCACCCTGATCTTCCCTGATCCAACAGGTGTTGACTTGACCCCTGTACCTCTTGCCCTGGTGTGATGGTGACACGCAGCAGTTACTTTGTGAGTCAATATCAATGCACAGCTATGTGTCATCACCTTGTGCAGTTTGAGGACTCAAGGGTCGTATATCTATAGACTGCAAGATCTCTGAGATGCATTAGAGCGGTATGTATGAGTGTGACAACATCCAAATGAGTTAAAAACCTCTCCAGGAAGAGAGTTACCTTAGTCTGATGATGGACTAAACACCCCCCTTGAACCTGATACGTGAACTCCTCAATTGATTTTGAGGCGTTCATGTGTCTTCAGATAGAAGGGAT
Organism: Thunnus thynnus; assembly: GCF_963924715.1. Taxonomy (NCBI): domain Eukaryota; kingdom Metazoa; phylum Chordata; class Actinopteri; order Scombriformes; family Scombridae; genus Thunnus; species Thunnus thynnus. Next base: position 9,472,129 of record NC_089522.1, on the reverse strand, counting down.
AAAACGATTTCACCGTGCAGAGTACCTGAACTCCTCAGCACAGGATGTAGAGAATGACCCCTGGGTGCCTTGTTTTAGATGTGCACAGGGTGCCACTGACTGGGAGGAGATCACATAGCAGACCAGGCACATGTTGGCCTCAGCTGGTGTGAAACTAACAAATAATTTAGCTGATAAAAAGATACAGTTTAAAAGTTTTGTCTGCAAATACACTGTGATTTGCTAGAAATTAGGCATTACAGGCACCTCTATATCACGCTGTTGCCTATCTGAGAATCGTGTATTGTGTGAAGACAAGGCCGTATACCACAACCAGTGAAGTAAAGCTCATTATTTTGCCATCCGTGGTGTTACATGCCGGATCCTCAGCCGCCTGTCAGAAAGTTGTGGAGTTCAATTGAAGTTTGCCTTTGTTTTCACTCTTCCTCTGTTGCTGTAACATTTCATGGCATGTTGACAGGTTTATCTGTAGGACTGGAGGCTGATGAGGCACACCTTGGCGTGTTTGGACTTCCTGATTAGTTGACACAAAATAGGGAAATTGTGGCATGTGGTGAAAACACTCCTGCTGTCATGGAAAATGCACCTGCTCAGGTTGAGTGAATTTCTCTCTCTGCCTTTCTCTTTCTCTCTTTGGCTTCATTATAACTTCTGCAGCCTTAAGGTTCTGTTGGAAATATCAACACCATGTTTACCATGCATGAAAAACAAAGTGGTAAATATGTGTAAATATGACAAGCAATAATTTTCTATTATTCTTGACAGCTAATTCGAATATTGCTAAATAGACCTCCTGTTCACATGATGGAGAAGTATAGCTTACTATTTATTATTGTATTATTATTTAGTGTAAGTTATTTGACATTACACAAACACACACAAGTAAATTTCTGGGCAGACTCATTCCTTGATCTCTACTCATGCTCAATTTTTTATATAATTATCACATGAATAAATCGAGATATCAATTACATGCTTCATCTTCTTCATTCTGCTTCTGCTAGGTTGTTTGTGCCATTTAATTTTTTTTTTAATGAAAACTGCATCCACCACACAAGACTGGATTACAAACTGAGGAAAGTGAGCAACTGCTCTCAGACCCTCAGGGGGCCCAAAGGCCCCAAGTTCAATGTGTGACCATCGGTTTGTGGTAACTTGATTCATTGTTAATTTCAGAGTTAAAGTTCATTTTTGACAGTGAAAACAGAAGTCTGACAAAACTCAATGTCAACTTACTAGCTCTTACTAGCGCTGAAAGAGCTTTCTCAGTTGTCATGGAAATAGTTCATCACTTCTCATATGACCTTGAGTTGAGATTTTTTTGTCAAATTTCACATTTGTAAGAGTTATGAACCAAACGTTGAGCTTCAAATCTAGTTTTAATATCTGTATTTTTACAGTTTATTCAGTTGATATTGTGCCTACATGGTGCATATATCCTAAATAAATTTGTATTTAATCAAATAAACACTCAAAATGACACACGGCAAACCTGGTTGGTTTCTGGGTGCTGAGGGCGAAATGTAACAAAGCTGCTGTTTAAAGTCTGCTGTGTGCACTGTGCCTGATGGGCCGTTAAAGGTAACAAACAGGATACATACACACAGCAAAGAGAGAGGATGGATGATTTAACCTATCCCAACCACCAAAGGGGATACATTTTGTATTTTATTGTATTTCCAAAGAAGACACACCCAAATGTGCAACAAGTTGCATCTATAATTTCAACTTCTACAGCAGGGTGTGACTGTGTCTAAACATGGGAGAGCAGCAATCAATCAAAAATCAGTTTGAGTTCCGTAACTAAAAATATAAGAGCTGTTAGTCAAGTACCTTCAGTATGACTAATACCCTCATCAGTCCAAATAAATGATATGTTGTCTTTTATCAGTCGTTCCACTTTGTCCTCAGAAACATGATCATATAAGCATTTGAGAGTGGGAGAGTATATCACACGCAGAGACTTTGCTTTCTTTCTTAATTAATTGATCTAATCAGAGATGTACATGTAGGAGCTTTTAAGGAGCACCTGAAAGCAGCATAACTCTTTTCATGTGAAAACATCTCTTACAGTCAAGTGCTTGTGAGGGTTGATTTTTTAATTTTTTTTTTTTTTTTTTTGTATCTGTGTGCACTGGAGTTTCAGGCTTTGAGTTTCCACGCTCTCTTCCTCTCACTCTATCTATCTAGGGCAGCCCGTGGATCAGCTGACATCCCCATCCTCCCACATGCCCACACAATCTTGTTAAAGCATGCAGTTAATCTGAAGAGGAAAAGGACTCTCTTCACAAGCAAGCGGCTCTTTCATCACCCTATTGTATTGCCCACATCAGGTTGTCACATGAATATCGGATTCTCCCGACACTCAGGTGCTTAGAGAAGAAGCTGTGCCCTCATATTGGCTCTGTGCGATGCCATTTTCCTGGGAGTGACTTTTTAAATTGGGCATTATCTAGCACTCTAGGAGCATAGGCGACATTGTGTTGCTAGAAGAATTAACATCTCAGTAGGAACTCTCCATTAATTTTTCTCTTCTTTCTCTTAAAAGTTGGCTCCACCATCAATAATTTAGGCCAAAGTGCCGCCACAAAGATGAAACAGAGGAAGTACAGTTGTGCTCTCCAGCACATCCTCTGGAGGAAGCCTAGTCGTCGATTTTGGAAATCTTCCTCATATTCTATGCATTTTTATACTGAAGCATGCACAACAAAGGGATGAAAACACATAAATGCTCTCTTAGTCTCTTCTCTGGCTCTTTATGTCTCTATCTTTCTTTCATCGTGAGCTCATTGAAAACAAAGAGTCCCACCTCATTCAGAGCCTTAGATTCTATCATCATCTTGCAGGCCATTTGAAGTGCAGCAATTTGATGGACACAGATACAGGCCAACGTGAGAAAGGCCTCTGATTGAATCGCCACTCGTTGCTTTTGCTGCTCTTCATTCCCAGCCTGTCCAAAAGAGTGTAAGAGACAAGGAGGGAGAGGGTCATCCATAAATGCAGGAGGGCTATATCCCAGCCCTCATTTGACAGGAGAGGTATTGTCTGGACCAGTGGGGTGGGGGGTGGAGGGGTATTTTGCTATGGCAATTGTCCCCACCATGAAGTGGCTCGAAACCTTGAGACCCCGGGCTTCCACTCAAACACTTCTCCGTCCTTGTGGGCTCTCAAAGAGTCTCTCACTTTTATGTGCTGCAGAGAAATATTTGAAAAGCACCTTCCATCTCTCAAAAGACAGAAAGTGAGAGCACATCATGTCGAACTTGAACGACTCCCACATAATCACGAGTGTGCTTTTTCAGACATAATAAAAATGCACCAAGCTCTCAAACAGGCTTCCATGGGCTGATTGTGCTCAAGAGGAAAATGAGCCTTGAAAAATGAAGCAAACCTCTTCACTCTCCTCCTACTTACTGTGCGAGGTGTCTTTAGATTGACTACATCAGACTATTGATTAAAGAGCCCGAAGGTGATTACATTTTTTAAATTCATTCACCACATGGATTCCCTCTTCCTCAATGTATTGTCAGGTCTTACAGACTTAGAGACTTAAAGTGGAAATTTTCTTACTGAATCCCAAAAAAGCTCAAGTTCAGTATTGCTGCTGTGCTGCTGTCTCACTGTTGTTTTGCTCTATGTAACCGGCATGTATGTTCCAGTCAAATTAAACACTGTATAGATATATATATATATATATGTGTGTGTGTGTCTGTGTGTGTGTGTGTGTGTGTGTGTGTGTGTGTGTATGTGTATGTGTATGTGTATGTGTGTGTGTGTGTATGTGTGTGGTGCTTTGGTTGACTTGGCAACACTGCCATCTCATGGTGATCAGAGTAACAAAACAGCACTGTACTTTGCTGAAACATCTTCATTATAAAAGGTTTATTAATTAAGCAAGACATGTTATCACCATCTTAAACTGCCATGCTAATTCAATTCATGTGATGTCTCCTGTCAAGGTCATCATCATTTTCATCATGATCATCACAACACAAAGAGAGCTGGCATTTTTATTACAAACATAATGAAATTACATCATTGCAAGCTGTCTCTGATTAAAACAAAATGTGTTTTACTGTAAAGCATAAAGCTATGTTCATTTGGTTTCGGCTACCCTGTTAATTCACACATATATAAAAGAGGTTGACAGTTCCTGTTAAAGTTGTTGAACTGATTTTAATCATTGGAGGAACCTCCTCTGACTGAAACACCACTTTTTTTAAAGGTTTTATCACAGGAGTTGCATAAATTAATCTCTGATCTTCTCAGTGGGGACTTATTCTCTTCTCTTGTGGTCTATTTCTAGGCACTGAACAAACTGAAATGCAAGAGATGGCGGCTTGTTGTATGAAAGCCCCCCCCCCCCCCCCCCTCCGAGGGCCAAAGTTATGCCTCATGGCATTTTAAGCCTTTCTCTACCTGGACACCTCTCTGATCTACTTCCCTCTCAGTCCCCCCGTCCGTGTCTGTATGACAGCTCTGCTCTCCATAACACTCCTCTCTACCCTCTTCTTCCTGTTTCTCCTCTTCCCTGCTGCCCCTCTGGGTTGGACACTGGAGCACCCGAGCAGCACACCTCTCCAACCCCAATTCCTCGGCCTGCTGCTTGCACTGCACCACAAAGATTCGATAAAGCTCCAACAGGACGATGAGGATGTTCTTGCAGGTGAAGAAGATCATCAGCTGGTTGAGTACCTGCTCTTGCACCATGAGGTAAAGTCGGTAAAGCAGGAATGGGCCATCTTGGAGTCCCACTGTGAGCAGCAAGCTCCACACTTCACTGGAGCAGCAGGAGACGAATGAGGATGGAGAGGCAGGGCAGCAGGGGTGACCACCCTTTGGGGGTCGCGTCTGAGTGAGCACCAGAGGAAACTGCATGAGCGCCCAAGAGAAGAGAGACAAGCCGATGATGACAACTGCCCAGTTGGTTTTGACCTCGGGTTCCCTGAAGGTGTCGAAGATGTCCAGGATGTCAGCACCCAGTCCAACGTAGACCATGAGGAGCTGGGAGAGCTGGTCCCGGGACATGTACCCCTTGGGCATCAGCCAGCGACCAAGAACCAACACTATGAGCATGGTCTGCTCCAGACCAGCCACCCAGTTTTCTGGGTCCAGCTCCACGATGCCCTGGATGAATGAAACAGCACGAAAACATTAGAGAACAACATTTTTCACAGTTTGTCATAGAGCAGAGAATTTCCTCCGGTTTCTCACTGAGTTTTCCTGCTATTTCAATTCTTTGTACCATGAAAGTATAACACTGTCACATCTTGATATGTGAAAAAGTGAAATGTATGAACAAGGAGATACATTGGCAAATATCTGCACAACGAGGTATCTCCTCTCTATTCTCGATGTAATTCTGATGACTTGTGAGTCAGCCCCTCATTGTGTCGGGGTTCATTGAGTTTATCCTGACAGCACCCCTTGACATTCCACAGTGTTTCCCAAAACACTACATCTTCAAGTTTCAGAAGCTGCCACCCAGCCTCAAGCACAGCCATGGGGCAAGAAAGCTCCCAAATCCTACATGAAAGAAACTGCACTAAAACCACCCCAGAAGGGGAGAGATCTGAGAGTTTTTCAAGCAGGAGCCTATCTGGACTTCATCTCAATGTGTCTATTACACATTTCCTGCATCTAATAGTTTATCCACCCCCTTACTAGATTAAAATCTTATCTGATATCAGGTGTTGCTTTAATGTGGCTGCGTGGAGGTTGAGGCGGGGAGGGCAGTTTTGTGGTGGGACGCCTACCGCTGTGATTGGGATGTGAGCCAGCAAATGAAGTTCAGGGCCTGAGGAATTGTTGACAGGAAGCTTGGACTGCAGCAGGCTCAGCTCCAGAAACCAAATGGAAGGGATGACAGTACTGAGGTAGAGGAAAACCATGGGGGAGAACCTAAAAGAGGACCGCCAATGGAGAGGGAGGGGAGGGGAGTTGGGGGGGGGAGGTTATTTTTAGTGACATGCTTTTTTTTTTTTATTTGCCACCCAATAAAGAAGAAAGAGGCCCCCTTTTTTTCCAAAAGAAGCATCGAATTTCAGACAGGCAATTATTCTCATCATATATGCAAATCCCACTTGACAGTGTAAAGCCTTCTCCATGAGGAGAGAACTTCAAAGTAAGATTCAGTGAGAAAGAGAGAGGCCTGAAGAAAGCGTGCGTCAGAGGATGTTCGCTGCGTATGTGCTGGAGAGCTACAGCTTTTGAATGAGACACAGCTTGGTGTTGACTGAAGTGTGACACTAAATGCTCATATCCTTTTGAGGCTTGCATAATAAAGGTTGACCTTAGTGTATATTTACTCAAGCCAAATTTTTTTTAAAGAAGAAAGCCAGCTGGTCAGAAACGTCTCGAGCCAGCAGGATAAATTTTCTCCAAGACAGGATAGGAAAGGCTGTGACAGAGATGTCATAGTCAGTGAAATACGGAGCAATAACACTGCAGAGGAATAGATTTGTTTTTGATAGACAGTTAAAGAGAGAAAGAGCTGCAGAGGATAACAGAGAATTTAGTGGCAGAGAATATTACAGGCCTTACACAAGCTGCCTCTCAACGCCCTGGGCAGATGGGCTGTAAAGTGTTCACACAGTTACAAGTTCAGGAGTTATTTACTCCCCACTCAAAACGGGCTTTCAAAGTCTGGCTACACCTCAGTCCTCATGTCACCCCTTTAAAAAGAACAAAAGCAGTGGGCAAATAGGTTTGTACATGCCAATTTAGCCCACAAACATGTTTCTTTGTTCATCACATCACTATTAAATGAATGAAATTGTGTTTCTCGTTTAACTTTGAAAGGGGCACTCCACCCATTCATCGTGTTTTGACCTACGAAGTGTTACCATTTCCATTCTGCGTTGCGGGTGCACTTCAGTGTGATGGCCATTTCCACGCCCAGCAGAGCCACACCCGTCAGCAGCAGCCAATAGAGCGGCTCTCCTTTAACAGCCACCACACGCCACACTGTCACCACCCCGTGGACCGCAAACAGGAAGCGACTCAGCAAAGCCAGCAGGATGTTCAGAAGAGAGCACATGATGCACCGCAGAAAACCTGCGGAGAAGATCATTTTCTTATGTTATATATATATATATATATTTATATCTACTCACTTATCTTCTTACTGTGAATTACGGACATTTTGTAGATGAGTAATAACAACACAAGACTGTAAATAAGAGTTTACCTATTGGGGTATTTTGAACATAAACCATTTTGCAATTGTAGCATTTAGTGTAACACAACCAGAAAATGAAACTTTAACTAAAAATGGATTACATTGTTAGAAGTGTTTGCAAAATAACATCACTAAAATATACAGTGAAGGAGAACAGAGTTAATTAAAATTAATAAAATTCAAAATAAATTAAAATAAACTGTTATGCATGGATGGAACAACCCCAGACTTTACATATTGATGGCGACCAAGAACTAAATCTGATTTTAATACCTAAGTAGAACTCCAAGTTTTAACTTCTGAAACTTTCTTCTTCAGATAAAAAGGCTATAAACTGAATTTAGGTGAGTTTCCCAACCAATGCATCCCTGGATTTTACTCTTGTCTTAATTAAAACTAAATAATTAATAGTTTTTGGTCTTGTTTGATAATGATTGAACCACAGATGTCTACACAGATGTTGATTTACAGTTTGTCAGATTGTGGGACATAGTATTAGGCCGGCTGTGGTTCAGGAGGGTCGTCCGCTAATCAGAAGTTCAGTGGTTCGATCCTCGACTCCTCCTTTCCGCATGTCGAAGTGTCCTTGGGCAAGATACTGAAGCCCATCTGCCAACGGTGTGTGAGTGTGTGTGTGTGTGCGTATGTGAATGGGTGAGTGAGCAGCAGAAACATTGTAAAGCACTTTATAAATTCAGCCATTTACCATTTTACCATTTAATATTAAATGACTAAAATCCTTTCTGTGTGCCATATAAGTGCTTTAACAGATTGTTCTTGCAAAGTTGATGAAAGTTGAGGCTGATTCAGCATTTTGGCAAAAAGTGCATACAGTATACAAAGGAATGGCCAAAGAAAGGCTGACAGTAAATATAAACTGATGAAAAATGTTTGATGAAACTGATTATATAGATTGTCAAGAGTGAGAGAAAGAAAGAGCAGATAAATGAGAACTACTTTACACTTGAAACTTTAGTGAATAATGTTGTATAAGTCGCAACAATAAAGTGCTTTATGATGTTTCAAACATAATATAGTTTTACTGATGTCTTTCGGCAATAAACTTAATGCCCAACCATAAAGGTTCCTCGCAATAAAGAATGGACAAGTGCCAAAGGCCTCCTCAGTTTGATTGCATTTTGCAATAAATTTAAGGAATAAACTCACACAGATTGGTCTGCGTCAGACTGCCACAAACTAAACCAAACATGAGAAATTAGTAAAAACTTATGTAACCCACTTCAACATTACACATCACATCCCCAGTTCACCTCTCAGTATCAATTATTGTTGCATGATGTTAGTGCACAAACAGTTCTCACTGTCAATTAGTGAGCAGGATTAAAGCTTTTGAGCTTTGGGGGAAATCAAAGCAAGCAGTGATTAGAAAGCAAAAGTTAGAGACATGAATCTGCAGTCAATATTAAAGGACTCCAGGAGGCTTTGCATGAGTTTGCTTAAATCTGATCTCTGCAGATTATTGTGATGACTTGATCGAGAGTTGGCTAGAAATATTCGTACCAATTTCCAAAATTTTATAAATGTTCAATCTGCAAAATGTTAAGCTTTGTCAATTTTAAATGTTGATAATTCATCGACAAACGTTTGTCGCAATAATCCATTTAGTCTGCAGTCATAAGTGGTAAAACTACATTGGAGGGGTCTTCCTGATGAACTGAAGAGCTAAAAAGCCAAAGCAATTTTTCACAACCTTTGTTAATGGCTTATAACTGATTTATAACTATAAATAACTATAAATATAGCAAGTAGTTAAATCTTATAAAGTAAACTTTATATTATAAGTTTTTTTCTTATTGAAATTGAACTGAATTAGACATTCAACTCATGTCTCTCTATAATAATATTATTTTCTGTCTCAAAAACAGTCAGTCTTGTGTTGCTGTTATTGTGAATGCCAATACGCCTCAAACAGAATTCATGCAATATGTATGGTGCAGTTGCATGCAGTACAAACCCACAATACAAGCTGGACTCCTCGCTGAGAATGGTTGAGATCAGTTTCGTCAGTGTATTTCCCAAAAGTTCTCAGAAGCTGTGCTGTAGAAAGTGACAACACCACAGCAGTCACACACAGTGACCTGGCCTCTATCTGTCTGATTTTTCCTTTTAAATGACAGCCACCTCCTAGACCCACTGGATGAGTAGGCATGTCAGCAGTGTGTGTGTGTTTGTGCATGTGTTCAATGGGGAGTAACTACTGTTCACTGGAGTAGAGTGTCAGTGTGCAGTAGTGTGTTCCATAAGTGTATATGTGTGTGTCTCCGTCCCCTTGGTGCCATTGTAAGAGATAACGTTTCCTGCCCCCAGCGCCCACATCTTCATCGTCATCCGTCATGATGTCATCTCTCCTGGCCCAGAACAAAGTTATCTCCCTGGGAGAAGCCAGCCCGCCGCACTCCCTGTTCAGAGAGCTCCCACCCATGCCTGCTCTGCCTCTGCACTGCTGGCCCTGATAACAGCTTCGCTCCATGGCCTCTGCACACACAAAAACATGGACTAACAAGAGAGAAAGAGGATGCTGATGGCCCCCTGAGCAATCACTACAGGAGTGTTTGGGTATGTTACTGCTATTGCATCAGAATGAGGATGCTGCGCCGGTTGATGCTGTCCAGGAATGTCAATCTACTAAAATGCTAAAGGGGAGCAAAGACAGATGACTGACAAGATGTTTTTTATTGTTTGGTCAGTGTGTAAAATTCATAAACATAGGTCAGCAATTTATCTGCAGAGTGGACATTGCTCCTAATAATATGATAATGCCATTTAGGCCTTAAACATGCATTATCTGATTTTCTGGCCTCTTGGGAGGGGGACAGAAATGAACTGTAAACACACAAATGTATTAGAATTGTCACATCCAGCAAACATGGAGCAGAATTAGCATTTACCGGTGTCTGTCCAGCTGATGAATCCAATATTCACTCTCCTTTTAGCTCTGTTTTAGTCTCCACCAACTCCTGAGAAAAATATTGAGCTATTTAGCTGCTAAATGCTCCACTATGTTCGCCAGCTAGTAGCTAGCTTTGCCGTTTGGTGCTGGACAGGTAAAGTACAGCTGGTTTATCAGAGCTTTTTCTCTGAAAACTGTGTCTGCTAACTGCTACTGGAGACAACATGTCTGTAATGATCATATCCAACCATCTTTCTCTAACCTTAACCAAGTGTTTTAGTTGCCAAATCTTAACAATAACCCATAGACTGTAAATAAAGATGGACGTAGCAAGGTGTGACATCACCTAGTGGTTTGCACTGGAGCTGGTCTGAAGCCCAGAGTTGCAGCTTATGGTCGGCGCCGTCTTTTCCGTTTGGAGCCAGGACCCTCCAAATATGGAATGCGGGATGTTGCCTTTCACACTGTGGATACACACCCCACCACCTCAGACCAATGTGAATACTAGCTTACTAGAGTTGTGACTAAGATACAGTTTAAAATTTGAAAAATGGTGGATAAACTTTGTAATGGTGACACTGTTTGTGATTTAACACAAACACATCTTTGGCATTTCTGTTCTGCAATTTCTTGCTATCTACCAGCCACTGATGTATTGGTCAGGCTGTCGTTGGTATATTCCTTGTCCCCAGAGAATGAATCCTGATATTTTGATGATCCTCTAACCTTTTCTGACCTTTCCACCAGAGCCACCATCAGGTAGAAATTTCTCCTTGTACACAAGAAATATCGCAATCTAACAGACAGATTTACATGAAATTTATGGAGCACTATCATTCTCCCCAGAGGATGAATCCTTTACATTTTGGCTGCTTCATGAGCATTCCTCTAATGCACTAATGGTAGATTCATCTAATGGTAGATGTAGCTTTAGACTCTGAAACTTTAAGTTGCAGTACACAATATCTGACTGTACATTTCTAAAAATATTTCCTTGAACTTAAACATCAAATTAAGTCTCACCGACAGTAGAATGCAGTAAGACAAGGCACCTGAGAAGCTACAATTATCATACAGGCAGTGCTGTGATGTTGAATCTAGTAGGAAATCTATGCAATTCTTTGACAGGGGAGCTGTGGTGCTTTCTCATCCCTAAATTGCCTGAAATCAATTTCCCAGTTCAGACAAAAAATGGACAACCTTTGAGAGTCTGAAATTATTAATACAGCACAATTCTTGACCTCTGTCAGCTGGGCATACACTTCAGTTATTTATAATACCTCAAATTAGAGTCTTCTTGTTGAAATCATATTCACTGCAGCTAATATTTTTGTTTTAGGAGATTAGGCATTCATCATTTCACATCTCAAACAACACTGAAATAAACAGACAATCGCTTCAGTGCCAGAGGGGATTTCAATGTTTTCTGTTTTTTTTTTTAAATCACACCCAACAACTGTTTGGATTTTAAGTTCAAGTGACCATCTGAAGCCAGGAGAGAAGCACACACACACACACAGGTAGTGGAAGAAGTCCTTTAATGGTGAGGAAACAGGCAGAACTGGAAGAAGGAGATAAGACACTCCTAGCTGGTGTCCTAAACGAAAAATGAATTGAAAGAAAATGGGTGGAGGACCGATGGAGAGAGAGGAAGAGAGGGGGTGGTGATGGCAGGGGAAGAGGGTGAGTGATTTATCAGCCATGCAGAATAGTAGTACAGCTCATCTTGTTATCCTCTTGTTTGGGCGGCACTATTACTTTTCGAGATAACAGGCGGGTCACTCCAGATTGTGGCTCTGAGTTAAGTTAAGCAAACTATGCTTATTTGTGTTTGGGGGATATGTGCCTGTGGTCAGTAGTGTTCGAGCAGTTGTAGTGTCCTGTGTTGAGTTCTTTCATATAATAACAGGATGACATGTGGAAATCTGGATTGCTGAGTATGTGAACCTCCAACAGGCAACACAGTCCTTTGCCTTTACACAAAGCATTTCTGTATTTGTATTTGAAGATATAGTCCTGTTAACACTTTTTAAACCCTACTTCCATTAAATACCATATTTCCATATTCACAGGCTGTAACACTTCATTTCCTCTGAAGTTTTTTTTTTCTTTACTGAGGCCTGCGGTATTTTCAGCTGCACCAGTCTGCCAGCATTTAAGTGGCGCAACTCCAGCAGTTTCTTATATACAGCACTGGATGGCAGCCATTCGCACGGACCTGCTGCCTCCTTCTCACATGGTATACGCTACCCAGTAGATCACATTCACCACAGCGAAAGTGAAAGGGAACACAGCCCTGGCGTAGATGTCAATGGTGTCAGCATCGATTGGCTTGCAGACACACTTGGAACAGCACTTCTTCTCCTCCTCGCTCTCATCCGCCTGCCTGGACCTTCTCCTCCTCGACTCAGTGTCCTCAGAGCCGCCCTCTCCGGGGATTTCGCTGCTAGAGCGCTGGACTCGGCCGTGGCGGTTGGAAATCATCACTCCCTGGTTCATGCCGGTGACCGACAGAGAAAACAGAACCATTGCCTGTTTGCCGTTCTTCACAATGGACTGTAGGGAGACAGAGAGAGAGGCATGAAAGCACTTTCCAAGTCTTTACCTGAGGGAGTGCAAAAGACAAAAAGAAAACTTTGTACTTTACCATAAAAGCATTTGGTACTTTTTATTTGTGCTTTTTTATCTCAACACTTGGTGTTGTTAACTTTCTTCATTTTTGCAGTAAAAACACAAAGTCCTGGGCACTTAATAATGACAGATTACAGGCTAGAACTGCAAAGAGCCACACAAAACACAGCAGATTATGATCTCCAACATTATTATAGGAGGTATTATAGGAGTATTAAGGGAAGACTATGGTTTATTATATCTTGGGTTATATTTTTGTACCTGTGGTCATTGGATCAGTTTTAATAACATTGTCCTCACAAAGTAAATGCTGAGATTTCGGACTATGGTGATGTTGCAATGTTGTGAAAGTCATTGTAGTTTTATTCACATCAACAATGCATGTTGTCTTACTCATTGATTAACTGCTTATACATCTTTGTATAATTTCTCTTTTGTTGTCAGTATAACCAGTTCTTGGTAAATATTTCTTTATTCATAAGAAAGTTTACTTTACAAAAATACAATCATGACAACATCTCTTATTGTGAAGGTATAACTCAGTAAGATTTACATCAACAGCAAAAGAAAGATAATATGACAAGATCCCTATTACTCCCTATAGGGAAATCGTCTCTCTTCCCATTATGCTCTACAGAGATTCATTGTCTTGCTGAAGGTCAGTGGGATGGAGGCTTGTCAACTCAGGGGTTTGAAGCACAGCCCAGGTCTCAGTATAAAAGGCATGCTCATTATAACAACACCCCCCTTGAGCTCCATATTGTTATCTGCTGATGGGAATACATGATGGGAATGATTTCCTCACCTCAGAGCTGAGCTTGCTGGCCTTCACCTTGGCCTTCTCTTTGAGTCGGTAGTCAGCGTTGTAATGAGCAAAGGCGTACTCAATGAGTGCCGCGAACACAAACACATAACAGATCCAAAAGTAGACGTCTAACGCCTTGATTGCTGACGCTCGAGGCAGGGAGGAGCGGGCACTCACCATCAGCGTGGTCATGGTGAGAACAGTTGTGATACCTGTAAAAGGAAACAGCCACAAAGTACAGATAGTGGTTCTGTGGGGGTTTAGTGATGCTATCAGCATTTAATTTTTTTGTTTATCCAATCTTTGGTTTGTGAGGGTATACCTCAGTAAAATGAATGAATGACATTCTCATCAGCTTAGCTGATGCCTCAGCTGTACCTTGTGTTTAGTGCTAATTAACAGTTGTTAGCATGCTAACATCCTAAACTAAGGTGGTGAACATGGTAAACATTATACCTGCTAAATGTCAGCATGTTAGCATTGTCATTGTGAGCATGTTAGCATGCTAGTACTAGCTCAAAGTACAACTTCACAAAGAACAGCTAGCTTGTCTAAAGACTCTGAGTTTTCTTAATAAACAACACAGGCTGTGAACTGATAGTCAATGTTGTGTTGAGTCAAACTTAAGTAACCCAGCATTAATTCAGCCTTTACCTGGCATTTTCTGCAATTTTTATCTGGACAGGATGTCTGAAGCCGAACTGATCACAATGATAGTAATCATCATCACTGCCTTCACAGGTTAAGAATAAACTAAATTATATTCTCAATACTGGAAGATGGCAGTACTTGCTTGCTAATGTTTTTTTGCTGCTAGCTGCCTTGTTGATGTCAATTTGTCTGACCAACACCCCACTCCAGAGCAATAAATCTTAACAACAGCTGACCAGATTTAAACCCCAAAATTCCACATCTACACATGTATATATATACATATCAACATCTAATGGCATCTAGGCCTGATTGCCATTAAATTTACTGAACATATTGTGCTTCTGAGTGTGAAGAGTATGAACTCTTTTCATTTTGGACTATAGCACCACCCTCAGGTCAAAATGTCAATGTTGTACACAAGATCTCTCATCATCTGACTGCCTGATTGTCATGTGTTACATGGTTTTACTCTACTAGAGATGATCAAACACCAATTTATTCCCCTTTTTAAATGTGCAGAAAGTTGAAACAGGCCTCATCAAATTAATACCAACCTAAGGATACACGAGCAGGGACCGCAGATTGGCTGATCCAAAAGGACACCCAGGACATGGCGACCAGTAATATGGAAGGCATGTATGACTGGATGATGTAGACACCTCGGTTACGTCTCAGCTGGAAGCGAAGGCTGAGTCTAGGAAATCTTCCCGCTGGGAAACAAATAACAGACAGTGTTTAATTGCTTTCTTGAAGAAGATAATTATCCATTATGAAAATATCTTGTGAATTAAAATCCAATTGTTCTTCAAAAACGCTGACGTTGGGGAATGTCTGTCTGCTTGCTTGTGCCCTGAAAGCTTTAAGATGTAGGACATAAAGTAGTGTTGCAGACTGCATCTTTCTGGCAGCAACTCCTATCATCTCCTAAACCTCCTGCCTGGCTCAGCAGCAAGCCAGACTTCATCCATTCCTTCTATGCATAGAATATAACCACAGAAGTGACGGGAGTTAAAATATATATATATCTTGCTTCAAAAAGAATCATGACTTTTTCAACACTTGAGGCAAGTCATGTCCAAAAACTCAAAATAGTACATAATGCATAACACTCCAGAAACATACAAGGGGATTTCAAACTGACTGTGCGGGCGCCAACCTTGACAAGTGAAACAAAAAGAGAAAAACAAGATAGATGCTCACCAGATTTGAAATTCATCATTTCGGTGACAAACCGATAGTCTGTGATGGTGAACTGGGAGAGTTCCAGTTTGTCTAGTCCGTGGATGTGTCTCTGACTCTCCGACCAGTGATACACAATATCCTCTGAGGAGTAACCGTCTATAAAAATAAATTTAAAAACAAATGCAGGCAGACAACCAGACATTTTAACAGTCAACTCAAGTCAGTGAACCTACAAAGATGCAGTCATAGCTCATAGTATTCTTATCTTAGCACTGAGGAATGAAAGAGGCATGTAACACTGTCACCTTTTCTAGATGTCACTGCACTTTGGAAAAACTCATTTTAGCAGTAAATCTGGTCAACAAATTTCTTTGAGGATGTGTGGAGGAAGAAAAACTGAACATTAAAGATGGATCCCAACTCACAGCTTTCCAGGTCCAGCATACACTCCTGTTCATCCATGGGATACTTGGTCAGGTCCATGTCACATGCCACGGTCGAAGTGATTCTGGGAGCACAACAGCCCAGCAAGTCAAAACTTGATATATACCAATATAGTTGTTTCTTAACCTATACTTATATATGGAAACTCAACTGACCAACATGTTTCTAAAAACCATATTTGCAGTGAAACCACAATCCTGTATTATTTGCTGAGAGCTGTCTTATCTGTGATGAAAAAGAGCTTTGTAGTTTATTGGAGTAGCAGGTGAAAGATGAAAACTTTGATCTGCATGAAATGATTTTTTGGCAACTTGGGGGAAATGGAAATAAGCTGTAAACCCAATACTGACATACTATTTCCATATAAAGTTAAATGTCTAAACTTTTAGCAAACTCTTACTTATCTATACATCCAGCAGACACAGAGTAACATTAGCATTAGTCTAGCTGACGAATGTAAGTCCAATATTCACTCTCTATCAACTCTTGAGAAACATTTTTTGACTCTTTCATCCTGCTGCATATAAAAACAATGCTAATAAAAGCAGTAGGCCTAAACCTGAACCTAAACAGTTAAGTTGGGGGCCATAAAACCAAAACAGTGAGTTGAAAGAAGCTAAAAAGTTATGTAGAGCTGAGAATTGCAGAGTTGGGTAATAATTCTCTGTGGGTTTGTTTCTAGAAGCAACCCCTTTCGAATTACACATGGTCATTTATCAATCCATTGTTAATATATAAATATTCATCTGTTTAAACACCTCTTTCAAAATCTCATTTACAGTGAAAATCGTGTGGTTCACTCCTTACATAAACAGCAGAGATTACAGCTAAAAACCAAGTTATGATCACATAACTTAACCAAACCTTAACCATGACCTTAATCTTTTTTGTCTTACCTTGTCATTTAGGCTAAAAAACATTTTTATCATAGCAGCAGTTGGAATGTAGTTGAACCTGTGTTGTTTTTCTTTAAAATTTAATGGATTCTGCTGAACTACAAACAACAATGCCTAATTTAGCTCTTTTGATGATTCACTTCAGATAACTGATCCTGATCCACTTTAACTTTACCTTCACCTTCACCTCTCAATAGTTCCCAACCTCCCTATCTCTCTTGATCAGCCATGTACAAGCACATCAGAGATTTTTTTTAAGTTTCAGAAGTTACCATTTAGAGAAAACTGTTTGCTCTCAGATCGTGGTATGGATCATGAGGGATTTTCATGTGCAAAGACAGCATGTAAGAGACGTCTGTGCCCTCAAATGTCTAAATGTTTCTGAAGAGTATGAGCACATAGAAAAATCATAGTTTTGAAACTACCAACAACTTTCTCACAGAAGAAAGAGTTCAATATCACAGCACCCAGATATATTGTAGAAGTAAATAATCTCACTGGTTACTGTTTGATTACGCTGTCTAAGAGAGGACAATGATATGTTTGCTCATACCTGCTGCTGTATAGAATGACTCCGTTGGGCTGCAGGCGGATCAGCTTGTTCTCCACGGTGACATCGTGGAACCAAGCAGATTTGGCATTAACGATGAAGGTGTCGGGCAGCCACAGCTTGTCCACAAAGCGACTGTCCAATCCCAGAGTCTTGTTGGTGTGATTGTAGGACAGGCGGTCATCGTGCCAGCTCTGCCGCAGAAACACGGTCATGGTGTATTCCTGACAGAGGCAACACACACACACACACACACACACACACACACACACAGAATCATAAAGGCTGAGTCATGGGCTGGGGCAAACAGACTTTATTTAAAGAAAATGAAGAACAGTCACAGAGAGTATCAAGAAAAAAAGGGAGGAGATTTTTTTTTTTCTAAACCCCACTATGTATCAAGAATAATTGGTAACCCTTCCTTTTACAGTCCCCTAATTACTAAGCATTTACCCAGTAAATATATGGTGAATTAAAGTATATTATTGGGTAAATACCATGACTAAATAAGTAGGTAAATACAGAGAAACTACAGCTGAAATACTAAGAAAAACTTCCACTATTACCCATCAACTCAAATAAGTACTGCAGACCTGCCAATCTGTACACATTTTGCATAGCAGGTATGCATTTTGACATCAAAGTACGCTGGTATAATTTGTCACTCTAAACAAACTACGCAAAACGCTGCTGACGTCTGTGAGTTCAGTTGTGCACATGCAGTACTCAAGTCAAACAGCGAGAGGCAGCAGTGTCCAGCCTGCTGCAAAGCAAAAGAAGAACAGCTAGGTTGCATTCATTCCCCCCACCGTCACTCAAATATCAAGTGGGGATGAATCATGATTGACAAATGCTTAATGTCATTTCAGGAGACTGCAATTTGACAGCAACACAACATGGATTTTTTCCCTCTCATTCCCCCTCCTCACTCCGGCTGGCTGGTTCCTCAAGGGAGGACGCTTCTTTTAACTCCTTTGCAAAGGTAAACAGACTGGGGTGAATGTGGAAAGTTAAAATTGTGAATTGAGTAATAAAAAGTTAATGCAGACTTCCCGACCTTGGGAAAATATTTAACAGTAATAATGTTAGCCTGACGTTACGTAATTTGCAAGCTATCTTGCTAGTTTACCAGACATTTAAGTTGGCAAAGTAACATTAAGTTATATCGTCCATGTGTTCATAATTAACTGTAAATAATAAACTGTATTCATAATTATTATTGCAGCCATTATCATTATTACCATATCATTATTATTGTGTGTGTGTGTGTGTGTGTGTGTGTGTGTGTGTGTGTGTGTTGGCACTTTAGTCTATGTCACCATAGCCACATCTTTTCAGATTAGCTGAAAAATCATATTTTCAAAAATTGAGGTGTAAACAATAGAAACTACATAAATGCAGCAGTAGTGGTAGGTTAGTGTGTAGTCTAAGTGAAATTGTGTTCCTTGGTAAGCTATGTTTAAACAGGTGAAAGACAAATAGACACACAGGCATAAATGACCAACTAACAGTATGGGCTTCTGCAGATAATTTTGTCAACAATCTGTTATTGGTACTTCCAGTGTATCCCTCACTTTGACTGCTGCATGTATGCAAATGATGTACTGTTATGTGTATGTATGCAAATTATGCACAATAATTCATTGTGCGAACAGCAGTGATTTGCAAATTTGTCCAGGGTTAGCAAGTCTGCACCGCGACCATGGAGTGGCCCAGGCTTTAACAAGGAGTGCAGACAGACCCCTGCAGAAGCTGGCTTACACTTAGGGAAAGTCAGCGGCACCAAAATGACCGTCAACAGCCCCCCGCCCCCCAGATGTGCTGATGGAGTTCACCACCACCGCCCACCACTGTTTAAGTTCATTGTGTGTGTGTGCAAATGTTGAAAATGTTTTATTAAAAACAAATAACATTTTTCAAAGGGCACAATCCTCCACCTCTCTGGTCCTCTGTGATGCTAGGATGATAGCGGCTCAAGCTGCTTCATCCAGCCGGTCACAGAGGCTGCGTAATGCAGAAACTTGCTCAGCTGGCGAACCTGCCTCTCTTCCCTCTGTCAGAGAAGCAGACGGAGGGCGGGCTTATTCAGCTGCAGGCTGCGCTATCCAAAAAAAAGGCCAGCACTGAGCACATCTATGAGCGCTATGTTAGGCGCAATGTGGTGACAAAGATACACATCCTAAACGCTAAAAAGCAGATCTGCGTCTCACCGCACAGATCTGGGTACCTAATCCGGTTAGCTATCAACTGGAAGAAGAGCGCCTCCCAGCCGCGCCAGCAGGTGGAGTATCTGGGAGCCGTGCTCTGCGTGGTCAGGCTGCAAGCTGTTCTGTCAGAACCCAGATGGACAACACTGCAGCAGGCAATCCTCAGACTGTGGCAGGGAGTGGCAGTGACAGATTTGACTGTCATGCAGGCATTGGGGCTCATAGCAGCAGGCCATCCAGTCGTTCCACTGGGGCTCCTGCACATGCGCTGCCTGCAACGGTGGTTTGCCAGTCTGCTCTTGGATCCTAAGAGACACAAGCACCGTTTGGTGAACCTGTTGGTGTGAGCCTTAGAACACCTCCTGTCTCTAAGAGCCCTCCACATTCCAGGTCCAGAAAACAGGCGCGCCGACCTCATGTCAAGAGGCAGCCAAGTGGATGCTGCACCCCAAGGTGGTGCAGTGGACTTGGAACCAGTTCAGGAGAGTGGAAGTGGACTTTTTTGCCAGTCGAAACAACACCCACTGCCGGCTCTGGTTCTCCATGGCCAAGAAGGCTGCTTTACACCTTTCCCCCTCTTTGTCTCATCCCCTCGCTGCTGGAGAGAGTGAGACAAGAGAGACTGTTGGTCATCTTGATAGTTCCGGCCTGCTGCTTGGTGCTGTGGTCAGAGGCAGCCAAGCCCTGGTCCATTCCCCAAGTGTGGGGGGCTCTGTCCCAGGAGGCAGGCTCGATAGGTGCGCTGCCCATGTTGGGCCAACCCCTCCAGGCTTGGCTCCTTAGAGGGACAGGCTGATGCGGGCTGGACTGTCTGCACAGGTCGTGCAGACCATCCAAGCAGCAAGAGCAGGATCCGCCATTGCTTGCTACAAAGCAAAGCGGTTGGGATTCCAACACTGGTGTGAGGAGAGGAGGCTGGACCCCCTGACATGCCACTGTTAGGGTGTATGCAGCAATTGTTTCCTCCTATTATGAGGGTTTTGGTGACAGACCTGTCTTTGCCTACCCCCTCGTAAAGTGTTTCTTACAGGGGGATAGGAGACAACGCCCGTTTATGAGTGTCTCTGTCCCCCAGCGGTAACTGCTATTGGTGCTTGAGGCCTGAGTGAGTGATTCCTATGAGCCTTTGGAGTGCTCCTCTCTGAAGGCGTTGTTATTCAAGACAGCTTTGCTGACCTCAGCTAAGAAAGTGAGTGAATTGTGCACCCTGTCGGTTCACCCCAGCTGTTTGCTGGTTTGTGGTGACCACAGCAATGCTACTCTCAGACCGAAGCCCTCCTTTGTTCCTAAGAACATAAGGAGTTAATTTAGGTTGAGAACTATTCAGCTAGAGGTGTTTTGTTTTCCACTCCATGGGGGTGCCAAGAAGGCAAACCTGCACCTCTTGTGCCCAGTATATGCGTTGGCATGTTGAACGCACAGCCCCCTTTTGGCATGCTGAACAGCTGTTTGTGTGCTATGGAAAGGGAGTGGCTGGTAAAGCCCTATCCAAGAAGCGCGAAGCTTGTTGGCCTTGTGAGTGTATCTCCCAAGCTTACAGGCAGGCGGGTAAAGATCCCCTGACTTTGGTCTGAGCACACTCCACACATGATGCAGCAGTGTCTATGGCCTTATTCAGTGGGGTGAGTGTTGAGGACATGATGGGCTCTTTTTTCAAACTCCGTGCTCACAGGTGTGACTCAGGACTTGTGAAAAGGGTAGTGTGTGAGTTTCAGGTGTCCCACAGCTGTCACACACACTACAGCTGTGGGACATCTGTCTGTATTGTACTGTGTGAGACACATGGAATCGATAGGTGCGTCCTGATTGGCCGGCTACATACATGCGAATTTCAGTGGGCAATTTCTGATAATTAATACTGTCTGAAATAATCCTAAAGCTATTCTCATTCATAGTATTTGGCATCCATATGGAGACATATTTCATAACTGTTACACAAGCAGTAACACTGATTCTGGTATCATTTCTACTGTACATTTGTATCCCAACTTATTAGTCACTAATTTGTGACAAATAAACTTTACTGAAATGGTTGTTTTTAGATGGATTTTCACATTTAAAGAAAGGAAAAGTTTTTTTTAACTTAATGTGAATCATCCCGCCAGATTTGGTTTTAACATTCAAAATCCATGAAAATATCAAATTATCTAACAACTCAGCCAATGCGTCACACATGTTCACACTGAGTACTTTCAAACCCTCAAGTGGGATAAATCAGGATTATGCAAATAGCAAATCTTTGATCTTTGCTGCAACAGTGAAGTTAGGGGATGATACAGAAGCTCACTGTAGAAGGAAGAAAAAGGACTGTATACTTTACCATGTTGGCTTCAGAGATGTGGTCAATGCTGGCAACTTCAATAGCCATGGCCACATTCACTGGTGGACCTGCAGGGGGAGAAGTGAGAAAAGAAAGCAAACCTGCCCACTACTCGATACAAACACCCCCTCCACACACACACATAAACATCTTCTCTGATCACTCTGAATCCATCAGTCCCTCCCCTCACTCCATCAACCATCTGTTTCCCTCCCACCCACCATCCTCCCACGACTCAAACACTCCTACAGTGCATAGAGATTAAGCATTATCCAGTTTAACCATGCTAAGTGGCACATCACACTGTGGGCATTCATAAACAGCACTGGGCTTTCATGGACTCGCACAGAGAGAGCTTCTGCCAATATTCACATACACACACACACACACACACACACACACATACACATACACGGTAGCGTTCTCACTCAACAGTTTGCCATATGATTAGCATGGAGTGTGTCTGTGTGATCAGATGCTAGAGGGCAGGAACTACAGGGGAGCTCACTGATGCAGAACAGAAAGGCTATTTATACTGAACATTAAGGAATCACATATTACCATTCCCCCACCATTCAACACCTTCCCATAATCATTTATGGCAAATCATATACAATTGGCCATACACTGGATGTATACTGTGATGTGATTTACTTTGGCATGTTTACGGCACACCAAGGTCAGCAGAGGAGAGTAAGAGGCTCTTCACCTGATGCAATAGCAGACATGTTTTACATTCTCCAGTGGAGCTGCACCAATTAATGATGTACTTATGATACATACATTATTTATGAATGTATATTCACTAGTTATAAAAATGGAAATTTTTACATTGGCCAGTCTTACAATATCCATACTGTAATGGTTATGTTAATGTATGACATTAATTTTGTATCATAAACCTTCAAACAAATAATATAAATATTACACAAATAGCATAATATTCACAAATGTGTTATGTGCCCTATGAATGCAATAATGTTACATTTGCAAATTACATTCACAAATATGTTTCACACTCTATAAATCATGCTAGAACTTGGTGGCCAAGAGAGCTAAAATGTGGTAAAGATGTTTTCTTCATTTGCTTTTGTTTTGTCTATTTGAATGTGAACATGATCTTAGTTGTCTGTTTGGAAGGGATGAACTTGGAGGGGAGGCAGTTTTAAATATTTTGCTTTTGTGCTATGAAGGTTGAACACACTAATTGTAAGTTGCTTTGGACAAAAGCATCTGCAAAATGAATGTAATGTAATTTTTTTATTTTTTCAAAATTCTATGGGATTCACAAATACCTTTTGTATTGTACAAGCAATTCAGTTTTCAATTTTGAAATTGCAAAAATCAAATTGTGTCCATTTATGGATTTTGGAGATGTTTCCCACAGCAAGATTAGTAGATTAGTAGAACACAGATCCACAGTTTGTATTTTCCAAATCAAAATAACTGGCTACCAACTACATTTTTTGCATATTATCAATGACGTTGAGATAATATGTTGACATTATTTGTGAATGTTATTTCATTTTCAGACACTCTGAGCCTGTTGAGTCTTTTAAACTCATCTTTTTGCCTTAACCTACAATTATTGCCTTTAATTGAGTACTTCATGACCTTGTACTGCACGGCGGGTCAGTTTCTGTCTCAGTGAATTTACTATGCACCGTCCTGCCGATGAGATTATTGATTATTGCATGTGTTCTGATAAACATTGCATCTCTCTAACCTTGTGTTTGTTTGTTCCACAAGCACATCCGAGCTGTGTGCCCCTCTCTCTTCTCTCCCTCTCTCTCCCTATTTTCTCCTCCTGTCCTCTCTTGTCTCTCAGGCACCTCTTGCTGGACCAGCACCCATCCTGGAACCGCTCTGCCTCCCTGGCTATCGGTGCCATTTCCTGAGGTTTTGGATCTGGTTCTCCATCCTGCATGACTTCAGTCTCACCTCATGTCTCTCTCTGTGAATGATGTCTTTATCCTTCTCTCTCTCCTGTGTGAACAATGTCTTTTCCTGTCTTTTCACCCGTGTATGTGAATGGTGTGATGTGAGTCTCCCCTGTGTGCATGTGTACAGTAGTCTGTCATCCCGCCAGGTCTCCATGGTGATGGAGGTTGTGTGACTCTGGTCCTGTTCTGTTCTGGTGGCACCTGGAAGCTGCTTCACATTCTTCATATATATTATAAATCTGTATAATTTTGTTATCCTGTTCCATGCTGTATTTCAGTAATTTGTCTTTCTTGTTCTATTCTTTATACACATCTATTGCATGTCTGTCCATCCTGGGATCCCTCCTCTGCTGCTCTTGGTTTCTTGTTGTTTTGCTGTATAGACCATAAAGTCCCCTGAGCCAAATTTGTGATATTAGGCTATACAAATAAAATTGACTTCACTTATGGGATGTGAGTTGAATGAGGGGAATTACCCCAAATAACAGACATGATTCCCCAGTGGTCATAACAGCCCTTCATTTTAGCTTTTCTTTTTCAGCACATTAAAATATTACA
Source organism: Thunnus thynnus (assembly GCF_963924715.1). Classification (NCBI taxonomy): domain Eukaryota; kingdom Metazoa; phylum Chordata; class Actinopteri; order Scombriformes; family Scombridae; genus Thunnus; species Thunnus thynnus. The sequence continues at coordinate 9,447,848 of NC_089522.1, read as the reverse complement.
TCAATAGGAAATGCTGTGACCACATGATGCAGCGTTATGATGGTCTGTGTGGGTGTGTAATGCATAGGACAGGTTTGTAGTGACAGCGGCGTTCTTGCTCCACATTTTCACCTTTACTCAGCTGAGTTAAGCTGTGAGATTGAGAAATCTATCGCTGTGGTCATTGGATGTTCACATCTTGCAGCCATTCTTAGCAAAGTCTCAAGAGCGATGCTCGTTGTTTGCACCACCCATCTCCCTCTTGTCCTTGAAGAGCATCGTCCTTAATAATCCCTTCAGCAAAGCTTTTCTTGACTGTAGTGGGTTTTTTGTGTCCTTAACAAACCACTCACCTTACTGAAGAGTCAAAGCAGGTATTTACGTAAGGTAAATACATCTTTGTCCTAATGGAATTGGAAAATGAAATGTAAATAGCCATGTTGCTGTAATACGGGTTGGGTTATGCTAAGGATGGCTGTAAATGTGAGGGGGTGAAATGCAACCCAATTCCACAAGCAGTAGATCTCATACTCACCTCCTATCCCAGGGCGAAAATTTCTGGCATAGCCTTTCATTAAATCATCCAGATTAGGTAACCAGGATATTTCAATGTCTGTACCTACATAGTCCCCAATGTCACTCAGCATGGCCCTAAAGGAGACAAATAGCAAACAGCCTTCAGCGGTCGTCCAGCCACACCAAGTGTCCAGAGAAAAACCTGCAAGAGCCTCAAATACAGTCAGGGACATTCACAGATAAACAAAAACCTCTAAATGTTAGTTAACATTAGATAATGTTAAATGATATACAGAGTTACTCATGATCCTGCATGACCTCATCTTCAGGTTCTAAACATTTTGTGAATCGATATTCAAGTTGTCATTTAAAGCTGCATCATTGATTTTTCTCTTCCTTTTTTAATCACTTGGGGGCAGCAGAACCAGCTTTAAACACAATATATTATCACATTTTAAAGTTGTAATTTATTAGCAAACAGTTGCCTATGGACATCACCAACACATCCTTATAAAAAAACAAAAGTATAGGTCTAAAATTCAGGTTGGCAAAAATGACCTCTATTTATATTTACACCATCTAGTGGCTGTAGTAATGCACTCCAGCTTTCCAAAACTGTTACAAATCACTGTTAAAAAATAATAATGTTTTATGGTGTGACAACACTGTGGTTAAGGTCTGGTTAGGTTTAGGGAAAGATCATGGTTTGGGTTAAAATTATCACTTGAAACGTTAAGCAACCTTCATCATCATGGCAACAGTAAACACCATGACATTACAGTTTTAAAAAAATTTATCGACTTGCGGTTAGAAACATGATGCTCGCAGTCGGAAGTGGTTAGCGAACACTGTAAACACAAGTAAAATCTTCTTATCAAGGCATCTTATATTGATGTCATCTGAACTGCATCATGTTCCTGGGTCATAATTACTACAGCCGCTTGATGGTGTAAAAGTAACTATACGTCATTTTTTCTGGCATTGATTTTAGACTTATACTGTTGTTTGTCTTGTGAGGACGGGCTGTAAATTACACATCACATTACACATTGTGATTTAATCCATTGTTGATATAGAAATGTTGATTAGCATTAAATTTCAGTATAAGATATATACATATATTATACGTATAATTTTTATTCTGTTTTCAAGAATATGGAGGTGTCTCCAATTCAATTAAAAGGGAATAACAATACTACTACAAAGTTAAAGTGGACACAAGAAACATTTACTGTATGCATGCAATATCACAATATTATTCTGGAGGAAAACTGAATATAGCATTGGAAGCCAAGAGCGTCATTTTATACCATGGCAGAAAGAACAAGAAAATACAAGTTATTGTCAGTTTACTAATTTGATTTGGTGGATTTTATACCCATAAGTACAAGTTTGAAATTGTATTGCATATAAATTATATTTGAAATGATTAATTATTGAATTTGAAAATTCCATTGAGTCTGTCAAATTCACAGTATCAGTAATAATAAATAATGTGTACATACTGTGCTGCTTCAAAGTATGTGAACCTCTTGAGCATCTTGAGTTTTCTGTTGTTTCACCACTATTTCTTTATTTAATCAGAACCTTTATTTTTTATATGAAATAACAGGTGTATGTTTATCAATTCCATATACTTTTTTTGAGGAAACCAATTGTTTTGTCAAAAGACTGAATTAAAAATATTTTTGTAGTAAAGTTAGTGAACACTGAGCTGCATTGCTTAAAACGAGCAGGTAAATACAATCAGGTAGACAAAACTGGTGGTTAAATTAACCAATGAAATGGACCAATGAAATGAGAGATCTTTAGGGAAGAAATTGGGCAACGCTGGTTTGAAACAGAGATCAAATCAGGTCAGTTTAGTCTTACCAAAGTGAATCCATACAGGTCAATCATACCGAGAGGAAAAGAAATCTCAGAGGACCTCAGAAAGAGGGTAGTGATAGAACATTGGTCTGGGGAAAGTAATAATAATTTCATCTCAAAAAGATTTGAGCTTCATCGGTCCGCCATGAGGCAGATCATCTACAAATGGAGAGCACTGAAAATGAACTTTGCCAGAGAGCACCTGGAGAAACCTGAAGCTTTCTGGAAGTCCATTCTGCGGACAGATGAGTCCAAAATTGAACTGTTGGGACCTAGAAAACTCCACGTAGTCCAGAGAATCATGAATTCTGAGGAATATTGTAAAATCATACCTAACATAACCTCAAGCTGTCAGTTGTGAAGTTAAAGCTTGGTCGAAAATAGATCATGCAACATGATAATGATACGAAGCATTCAAGCAAAACAACCAAGGAACGGCTGAGGAAGAAGAAGATTCATGTTCTAGATTGGCCCAGTCAAAGTCCGCACCTGAATCCTATTAAAATGCTGTGGCAGGACCTGAAGCGGGCAGTTCATGCCAGACGCCCATCCAACCTCACTCGAGTGGCTGCATTCTGCAAGGAGGAGTGAGCAAAAATCCCCCAAAGCAGATGTGAGAGACTGATTACCTGCTACAGGAACTGCTTGGTTGAGGTTATTGCTGCAAAACAAGGTGTAATACCCTGTTAACTGAAGGGGTTCACATAGTTTTTTACCCATGAAATCAGAGTTTTTGTTAATTCAACCACTTTCATTAAATAAACGATCATAATGTATAATTTTCTTTTGTTTGAGTCCATTAATGGATGTCAGTATTATGAATTGGGGCATAGATTAACATTTAATAAGGTTATTTTCATATTTTTTACAAAAATATTGACTATCTCTAGGGTTCACAAACTTTTGAGCAGTAGGCTACTGTATAATTTAAAATGTTCATGAAATATTTAAAGACATTTAAAAGATTTATTTGTACCCTCTTCTTTCATTGGTACCTTATTTATTTAATAACTAATACTAAGTACTGTATTTAAATACATAAATATAAGCATGTGCAGACATAAGAAACTGTTGAAATCTGACTTCTAGTTGGGGATTGCATGCATGAAAAGTGTAAGATACTCAATTTTTATACAAAATCCAAGTAATCATTTGCAACATTCAAAAATCACTATTTATATCAGCATTAAAAAAACAGATTTGTTAAAGCACCTGGCATATTTTTCCTCAGTCATGTTTCCACAGCATGTGTTTGTCAACGAGGAGGCTGACAGCAGATCCAAATCTAGCCACGCCGCTCTGATCGCCAGGTCATTGAATACCGACATTTTGTCACGCTGCTCAGTAAATCTAACAGTATAGTTTCAGATTTCACCACACAGATCAGAGTGCCCATCATGCTGTCCCTCAGTCCACGAGCCTCCACACCTTTTTTTTTTGAGTGAAAATAAGTTCCCATTAAACTACAAATCCCCATTTAATAAGAGGTTTAATAAGAACAACTTTGCACCTTTTTACATTGCTGTCTCCACTTTGTGAGAGTGACACCTCAGTTCAAACAATCCTTTTTTCTGTTCTTCTCTGGAGGGGAATAACTATGAAATCAAAACTATTCTTTGGTATAAAGGGACTCCCCTGAGGCCCCTGGAACCATCAGAGACCACTGCAGGGTCCGGAGCTCACACTGTCAGCCACTGCCTCAGTGCAGGATTTAATAAGAGCAGCACAGCTCAGATACCACCAGATGGCAGCTTTGTATTCTAAAACAGAGAGCCAGTAAACAGTCATAATATCTAATGCAGATATACAGTGCAGTCTGGATCAGTGTGTGTTTGAGGTTGATGTCAAGTCTGTTACACTCTGTCAGGAAAGGAATATTTCCAATAATATGTTCAATACAGGGAGCTTTATCCAAAGATAATCTCAGATACACACTGTGATATGGAATCAAATTTTAGAGGCAATGCTATCACGCGGTGTCGGAAGAGCTGACTGGCATACTATGAATAAATTGAATAAAATTAAAGGTTTCACTGACATTCAAAGTCACACAGGCCGGTGGTGGCAGTGACACGGAAATGGCCCACATGAGAGTTTGATAGAAGTCGTTATTATTGACCAACAATGAAAAGCTATTCAGTGACCTTTGAAATAAGGCTGACATTTGAAGAAAGTCAACTTCCTAGAGAGCAAAGCATTACACGTGGAAAACTGTCTTCCGCAACAAAACAATGTGCAGCAAATAAATATCTGTGATCGTTGCTCGTCTGTACAAATAGCAACAAAATCATGTATTTCTGCCATGTCATTAACATTTCCTCAGCGAATCCATTTTGTAGTGGCAGATGTATTTTTAGTCTGGCAATCACTGTCATGTCTGAAATAAATGGGAGCACTGAGTGAATTAATTAATCACTATGTGACTCCTGGATTTCTTCACTAATTGGCAGTTTCTAAATCTGGAAATAAAGAGCTTTTCCTTCAAGAAATCCGTTAACACGCCAAGGTCAAACAGGGCTCCTCGCACGGAGGGACAGGACAGAGAAATCTGTGAAGAACCAATTCCTCCATACTTTTCATTTTACTGTAATTTCTAATGTTATATGTTATATGTATGTATGTATATGTATTATATTATATTATATGTCTATGTTATATTAATGTTAAGTCTAATGTTATAGAAGACTCCTGTTTCGTGTGTCTATGGAGATTGGATTAAAGGGTTTATAGTGACTTTATAGTATTTTCATGCTTAGTGTTCTAATCCTTTACCTTTAAAAGGACTATATTCTGTGCAGTTTTCCATAAATCAATGCCAAGATCATAAATGTAATTCCAGTGTGAGCTGTTTCTAAATTTGCAGAGAAGGTACAGATTATAATAACGTAACTTGTATCTCTTTAATGTCATGTTGTTTGTGGTAGCATCACATTTTTTTCCTCTGTCTTGCAGATGAACTTTGACTTTCTATAGAGGTTTCTATAGAGGTGGCTACTGCTGCTCATACACAGCTTTTCTTCAATTTATTCTGAACACATCAGAAAATTATCACTTTTAATCCGACGGACTAAGCAGACGCTAAGAATGTCAAAGCTTTTATCGACCGAATAAATCTTGCATCCTTGATTTTTATCAATAATTGATACCAACTGGCAAAATGGACATTTATTTAAAATGTCACAGATTTCTGCTTTAATTAAACGCTGCTCTCTAAAGAGCAGTTCAGCTTCGCAGAGGATGATTTTCTCTGCCGTTGTGAGTTGATGTTGCTTGAGAGAAATGTGAATATTTATTTCTTAATTTCCTGACCTGAATTAGCATTTTTATGACCACAGAAATCCCTGCAAAAAAAAGCGGCTCACACGCAGCTCTCAGAGGAAAAGGAAATATTACTGTACGCTGTTAAAAGACATGTACAGGGTTGAAACATTTGATTGCTCTCTGGGGAGATTCGCTAAACATTTGCACCCCTCAATTTTCTCACTCCTCCATCCATGACAAACAGTTCAGAGTGTTTATTTCCAGCCGCTCCTCTTCCTTCTATATTTCACTTTCATAAAACATCTTTCCCGAGGCCTGGATCTGCACCCGCCTGTTTATGAGCTAACATTTAAACAGATGGGGAGAGGAGACGGAGGAGAGGAAAGACAAAGAGCGACAGCCCCTCTCAAATTTATGGAGTCTTTTTGTGAACGTAATGTGCGGCACGCATTAACAAGCCTAATTAGTTTTATATAGTGACACTGCTAGTTACCTGAACATGAATAGAGCGCCGGTCCCCCGATCCTCAATCTGTGACTCACTATTTAATTTGTTTTATTGCCATCGATGTGGGTTGAGCAGCATTGCAAAAACATAAAAATACAATTGGATACATCATAATAAAACATAAATAAGGAGTACATATTAATGAAAAGCTACTCTTGTATGACTGTGTGTGTGTGTGTGTGCGTGTGTGTGTGTGTGTGTGTGTGTGTGTGTGTGTGTGTGTGTGTGTGTGTGCCGTTTTATAGTGATAATGAATAATAGTTACTCTTCATTCAGCAAACAGATCTTTTCATTGACTACATTAGTATTTTAATGTTTGACACATAAGACACTTAAATATGGCGTCCCAGAAGCAACATCTTTCATTATACTTGTCTGATGTTTTAAAGGTTTAAATGATTAGTTAATCATTTAAAGAATAAAGACAAGAATACTACATGTCTTTCTTTTTTGTATCCAGCATCTTGATATGAATGAGAATGAACTGAAAATAGATTTTAAATTTACTCTAATATTTATCTTCTACTAGCTTTTGATTTCTTGGTCTTAGCACACATTTAGTCGTTTATCTTTCCCATCTTACCCACAACCTTCACATTTTCATTAAAGCAACAAGTAAAATGGGAAAACTTGTCAGAAACATAGAAGATACTGAAGGGGGAAACGAGAAATGGATAAATGATCAGTGTGCTATATGGTCAAAGGAATAGGAGGAAAAATGTCAAAATGTGTATTTGTGGCTGCTGGGACTCCTGAATTCTCTCTATTAAAGGCTGTTTAAATAAGATAATATATAAAGATAAAAATATCTAGGTAAACTAACATAACACCGGTTGAACAGGGATAAACTGTCAGAATGATCAGCCTCTGATTAAATCTACGTTATCCCAACAATGCTGTCCCCTAGAAATTACATTTATATACTACTAATTTGAGTTGTCAAGCATGTTTTTAATTGTAAAATAAAAAACTGCTGTACTGATTATGTTCACTGGTTGAGAAAAAAAATCCAGTCCAGGAAGAGCTACTTCTGGCACCACATAGAAGTCATAGGGAGGTGATAGTGGTGGATGGTGGGCGTTCGAAGGTTAAAGGTTAAAGGTACCCTGTGGAGTATTTTTGTAAACAAAATAAGTTTTGTTTGCATTGACTGTTCAACACCAAAACACATTGTGTGCATGCCTCAAGGCCTGATTAAATAATAAATAATAGATAACTGATAGTTAGATAATTCCTTGTAAAACTTTTACTTCATAAAAAATTGCAAACTCAATTTTTAGAAGAATTTAAAACATACAAATAGTTTACATCTATGTTTGCTTACGAGCTGTCTTCTTCACGGATTGCTACATTATCTTATTGCACATCAGCTGAATGCCGTGAAACCATCAACAGGACTGTGTATCGCATCACCCACATGAGATACTAACAAAATATTTTTTAAAAAAACATTGCTCCATTGCACTAATAGTGGCTGAAAACTTCACAGGGTACCTTTAAAGTTTGGGGAAAAAATTGTGGTTTTGGTTGAATACATAAGTCACACACCATCTTTCTAGGCAGTGTTCACTTTTTTAATATTAATCAACACAGCAATGTTTTTCTAACATTTACCAAGTGCTTCAAGTTGCCCAAATGTAAATACATGTATAATGACTTAGTTGATACGAGCAAATACCACGATTTTATGACTTTTCAGATACAATATGTACATTAATCCTTATGTTGATATTAAGCACTACGTTTCTCTGAAAACATATTGGATGCTGCAAATTATTAGTATATAAACAGAATTTCTAGAAGACGAGATAGTAGGAAGACGGGACACGCAGGAGTCCTCTGGAGGCTGTTTCAATGGTTCCTGAGGAGGAACTAGTAGCGCTCCATCCCACCCGACTCTATAACTTCACTGTCAATTCATTCACAGAACTACAGCTCAGTTTTTCATGTTTTACTTACATGATAGTGTTTGTGTGTGTAGACATGATACAGTCACTCAGGGGCCCAAATTATAACACTTTTTATAACATGTACAGCTGTGTATTAATGGTATGTATATACTTATTTGTATCTTTATGATCTACCAGTATTCTATATCGAAACAAATTTCCGTTAAAATCTGTAACCAAATAGAAATGTATTATGCTTCAAATGTGTGCTGTGCTGAAACTTGAACAAACTGAGATACATTTTAGCAAAGTTTCCTGCAATGCAGAATATGCAGCCTTCCCTTCAGAGATGTTGAACAGGTTAGAGCCAATAAGTCTCAAATCCAAAACTCACTCCACTCTACTTTGTTTCAAATCAAACCAAATACATGAACTTTTCAATTTTTGCAAACGTTACTCAGCCCTCTATCCTCAGCCAAATTAATATGCTGATTGTCTGAAACTATTAAATCCCCATTTTCTTGAAACTGGTCAATATGGACAGAGTGAGACTTTATAGTAAACACCCTCTTAAAGATACTCAGAACAACTCTCATCCAAATTGCTGCATTCTGCGGATTTTGGTTTAGTTTAAATGACGTTATAACACAATGGATCAAATCCACTCTGGAATTTCTGCAACTTACATGTTTTCTTGAGGCACAAGGCTTTTCTGGTTTTACAAAACCTGGGACCCTGTTCTTTCCTTCCTGGAAGATTATTTGATTCAGACTCTAAAAGGAGGATTTTCTCTGTTGACTTGTTTATTGTTTATGATTTTTTATGATTTTTAAAAAGAAATACTCACTTTGAAAGCTAGCATAATGATAATGTTATTTGTTGTAACAGCGTATAATTTTACTCCTGTATTTTATCCCGTACAGGACAGAGCTGCTTGTCACGAAGCTTTACAAGCAGGTTTCTCCTTATCGGAGTGGAACATGCTGCAGGACTCATGTTCAGGTCAGTGAATATCCTCCATTATTTAAAACAGCCTGAAGAAACAGAGCTTCTCCGAATTTGAATAAAGAGACATTTGTCCTTGAACAGCTTTCATCACTGGACCTACTGTATGAGCGTCATGTTGCCACACGCCACACTGCAGAACCAGCTACAGTGGTTTCAAGATTTCAGTTGATGAATGTAAACTCCCAAAAAGTTGCTAAATCCCCCACCTCAAAAAAGGCCCAATCTACAGTTTATGTGACATAAAAACTCAGTCATGAAATTAGTTTCAGAACATTCAAAGCATTTTATAAGCCAGTTTTGTCAGAATGGCATATGTCCACTGTGCAAGGTCATGTAAAGAGGAATTTTATCTATATTTTCTATCATTTATATGTTTGTCAAAATCTACTTCCTGTACAAATCAAATAATATCTACCAGTACCAGTCAAAAGTTTGGACAAAACTTTCCCATTCACTTGAATGAGTTTTACTGGTACTGTATGTACAGTATTTGTCATCATATTTAAATGTCTGTGGGCTCATTTAACAGAAAAGATTCAACTGACTGGAATAAACTCCTTCCTCTTTTTGCTGTTTACACGCGCTGCATCACCTTAAATTGAATACGCAGTCAGAGGCTTTTAGTGGAGGCACTGACGTGTACTTGCACCACCTCAGCATGCAGCCAGAGAAGGAGTCATGCTTTAGAGCCAGTTCACGCAGCCAGGGGAACATGATCAAATCACTGTGTTATTGGGGAATGTACTCTATGGACAGTAGGAGGGATTTATCTGCTGACTCAGCCTCTTACTGAGATTAGTCAGGAGGACGGTGTCACCTGAGTGTACAGTAGGTTTAGGGACAAGTGTGACAGAGCAGAAAGATCATGAAATGTTGGGATTAAATGGTGCTGCAGTACAGTTCCACATCTTGCTAAACTATAAGCTGTCCACCTTTAGACATCATTCACATGTCTACATATAAACAAAATGCCTACAGAGCTTCTTGTTGAGCCTCGGCGTGTATTTTTCCTCTTTATCAGTCTTTCTGAAAATCTGAAGCTTCTTTGTCCATATTGTAAGATAAATTAGTATCTACAACCGGACTGGACAGTAAAATTGGATAAAATTGTTAGCAGTCAAAAACTCCCATGCAGGGCCTGATTAACCTGCCAGGGGGCCACACGGCAAAACTGAGCTGTGTGTCCGAACTTTCCCTCCATTCCTCCAATGTTCTGTGCATTATCTATGTATCTTGTTTCCTATCCTCAGCAGGCTACAATAGATTTATATTTTGTATTGTATTTTATTATATTTTACAAAGAGCCCCAGTAACTAACCAGTACTCCTGCTGTCGTAATTTGTTAAAATGCAAATTTACTAAGAAATATGCACCATAATCTACCTCTGCATATTCACAAGCAAATTTACGATCAGTGAAATGACCATAAACTTCCGTAATTGCCACATTGTGAACCTGGAGTCCTTCAGGCCCCTGAGGAGCCCCATAGATTTACATCCTAAGGGTCTGGGACATCAGGGCAGTTGCTGTGTTAGTAATCCATTTTTGCTCCCATGAGTAAGCATTATGGGAGCTGTTGTTGTATAATGTTAAAATGCTCAATTAATTGTGTTATTTAGTATTTCAGTGCCATTATTTTACAAATTGAATCTTATTTGAGTTGTTTGTCCCTAATTCATGCTGTTAGTTTAGTTTAGTGATATTTAATCCAGATTTCTTTAGTCTCATGCTTCGCTTTAGAAATGCTACACGTTCTTCTTGTCCGACTTTTAAAATAATATTAGATCCCTGTGATCATGACCTGTAATATCAACTACCAAACTGACCCGTGATACTGCGTAAGGGCTCAAATCCTGTCTGTCTCCATCATCAATCAAACTGAGTCCACATCATGGTGAAGCGATGTCTAACATGGTAACATAACTATGTTTTAAAAAGTCTCACTATGTTCGGCTTTCTGTGGTTGCACCTGCATATCGTGGGAGTTTATGTTGATAGGAGTTTTTATTTAAACCTGTGTACTTGTTCTCACCTTTGTCAACCAGACAGCAGCCTCACTGATGACTGATCTACTGCAATCAAAACTGAATAAACTGTAAATATATTGTCCCCATGTTCATGCAGCGGCTCTACAATAAAATCTTACCACTGGCAAACCAGTGGAAGACTTCTATTTTTATGCAGCTGCAGAAAGTGTTTATGTTGTCAACAAGACTACCATCGAACTGTTAACTCATTCGATGACGGCTGAGCTACATATAAATTTGGTTATCGGTTAGTGTTGCAGTCAGCGAATCAATAAATGTCGCAAAAAAAAACAAAACTTGTGAAGTAAGATGTAGCCACAAGTGACCTGGTTGGATAAAAAAGTGCAGATGGCAGCTCCAAGAACATGATCTACAGATGCCCAGCCTGATGTATACCACCAATAAACCTTTCCACAGCAGACATTTTGACATGTCATAGCACCAAAGACACAGGTGTAATTAATAACATTAACGACTGCACCTAAATGGAACAGATACATCTTTAATGTCATTAGTTACACCTGTGTCTGTCTGCTGCGTAAAAGGTCTACAGACATTAAAAGATACGGTTGGTGTTATTCTGTATTTTTCTTCTTGTAAACAAATCCCATGAAAAGACCAACGCTGCGTCTGAAATCATTCCCAATGTGTTCATCTCACTCTCAATACTTTCCAACACTCCCTACTACATCCTGCTGAAGACGAAAATCTATAAAAACGGGTCACAAATATATAGTTTCATTTTTCAAAATAAGGCTAAGACACTCCCTACAAGAGCTAGGCACTGTGGTGTTTTGCAAATGTTGCTCAATAGTGTGTTGGTTAGGGACTATTTTCACTTGTGGATGAATAGACATTTGTTGCTCTAGTGAGTATTATCGCATCAGGACGATGTATGTGGGAATAGTTTTTGGACAAGAATGGAGGTCTATGGCACAGAAGAATAAGCAAGTTTGATGGATCAATTCATTGTTGGTTTTGGGATTTTAAAAGAAATACATAAGAAAAATACAAGATAGCCTTATTCTTTAATGTCTACTGCATATTTTCATCATGGCCAAATTGACCAGAAACTGTCCTCTTTGCTGTTGATTAAGCTCTTTATTGTGTAAATGTTATGACTACTGTTAAAACAACCAATGAGATTCTTTGCTTTCACTTGTAACCAAAACTAATCATATCCGTGTTTAATGTGTTGGTATGTCCTTACATTCTTAACAAAAGCTAAACTGTCCTCTACTACAGTATTTGTTGCGGCTATAATAAGAGCACCGACACCATCTATTACATGCACGTTTTATTTGGTGAAGTGAAGGGTAAGTGACACTTCAACTGGAAAGAAAAGCTGTGAAATTCACATAACGCCAAAGGTGGCGAGGCATGACAACTTTAGTGAAATGGATAAACGAGGAGCTAAAAAGAGAACCAGAGTAATTCTCCTCTGGTGGGGGATGTGGCGGGGTGTAAAGGAAGCAGTTTGCAACTTTCAACCACCAAAGGCAGAACAGCGATGTGTGTGTGTCTGTGCGTGCATGATTGTGTGCGCATGTGTGTCTGTTTGTGTGCGAGAGAGAGATGACACATAATGAGGTGCAAGAAAAAGCCTACACTCTGCATTGTACTGACAACAAAATAATAATAACAGCAGTGACTAGAGGCAGGAAAATCCAATTACAATAGCTATTACTCCCTCTACTGGTGAACAGCCAAGAGGGACAATAGAAGTGATTTGCCCAAATTCAACCCAAAGCTTAAGTAGCTTCACCCATTGCCCTTTTCAGTGGAGGCACTTGCCAGCATATAGGCTTTGGGAAACTGGGACTCAGTAGTAGATGCTGGTTATCCTAACAATTGGATGCTTGTTAAAGCTTATGGACAAGACCATTTGGCCATTTCTACTGCACACATGGATGTAGGCCTCTATAGAAAACAAAACATACTTCATATATTAAGTTTAAAGCACTAAAACTCAACATCTGGTTTAGATGATCCTGGTTTACCCGGCTGACAAAAGCATACCGTTGATATTCAGGAAATCTGGGTGAGAAGGTCATTTAGGATCCAGCCGAAATCAGCATATTTATGATGATATACATTTTCTTTAAACTCTCCTCTCCTCATTAGCTGCTCTGTGTAAATGTATTGGTCTTGTAAATGCATAAGCTGAGAGGCCTGTTCTTATACCATCTGACCCCTTATTGAACAGGCCTGGAGGTAGGTGACATTATCTGCCACACAAAGACTCCCCGACTCACCTCACCTGGCATTCATCTCCATAAAAAAAAAAACCCTCCTCCTATGCATATGCATTATGCAAATAGTGTCATCAGGTCCATGTGCCCGGAGGTAAAGCAGAGGAGAAAGCACACATCTGAAGTATTTTTATGTAAGCATATAGACTGTAAAGAAACGTAAATTCAATTTACTCACCTCCAGGCGTACAGTAGGCCTACAGTACATTAATATGTAAAAGGTACAGTCGTGGGAGGCGATTCAAAGCAAGGAGAGACTCACGTTTTAGTCGGAAAAAGGTTGCCTGTCACTGTCTATTTCTCTAAAGTAATTGATTTTTGGTGATATTGGTTGTTGACTGCTTCATGATTTACCTTCCATAAAGAGGTTGCAGATATAATGCTGTTCTCATAATGCCTTTTCTGATCACTGACTTTGAGTTTCTGGCTTATCCAACTTTTTATACATCTATTGATTTTTTGAGCGCTCTGCACTAAGGAGCGACACGATTATAAAAACACCTGCAAGAAGTAAAATCAAGGCTGATCTCACCTGGTGAAAATATCCCCTCCGACAAAGAACAGAGCAAGACTCGACAGCAGGAAAGTTGGGATCTCCATTCCACCCGTTTTATGGTCAAATATTTTTTCTGAAGAAAAGTTTCCTGGAGTGTAAATCGACGACAAAGCCACAGAGTTTTATTTTAGTGCGCTCTCCTCGTGATCCGGCGCTGCGGTGAAGAAAGTAAAGTGTGGTGCTGATGTTGCTGAAGATGCTGAAGATGATGGTGAAGATGACCCCATGATCGGCTCCCCAATTCCTTGGCGTCCAGGAGCGCACAAGAGGTGAGAGCGCAGCGAGGAAAAAGGAAAACTCCCGGTCCGAAAGCAACAACGAGTCGATCCACCGCCGCCGCTGCCGCCACCGCCGCCGCCTGTCCTCCAGCAACAGAGCAGAGAGAGAGGGATGAAGAGAGAGAGAGAGAGAGAGAGAGAGAGAGAGAGAGAGAGAGAGAGAGAGAGAGAGAGAGAGAGAGAGAGAGAGAGAGAGAGTCACTAATCTGTCGATCCCTCCGGTTGCTTGGTCTCTCCTCTCAGATTCAATCTGGCCACGGAAGGCATGTCACGAACATAGGACTTCAGCATATTATGTAATGTTTGACACATTTGAATCATTTCCATTAGATAATTAGTGTCTCAAATAAAGTTGTATTTGACCCCAGTGGAAAAAGGAGGGGCTCATGCAGTGGAGGCCCATGCAGTGGGTACAGAGGAGGTCTTTGAGTTGGTATACAGGGGGGTTTCCCCATTTAAAAAAAAGAGCACTGTAGCAGGTAGTTCAGGTGTGTTTTCACATAGTCCAAATACTTTCATGACATAAGATAAACAACTCATGTTAGACTGAATATTGTGTGGATCATTATAGTGAGTTAACACCTAGTAAAAATTAAACACTTCCTCAGGGAACAGCTGACAGTTTGACAGCTATAACAGGCTTTTGGTCAGCAGAATAATGTGAGAAAATGACAGGAACGACTACTCTGATCAGTGATTTCACTGTCGCCACTGTTAGCTCCACACTACCTGTTTAACATCAAGGTCCTATTAGTACACAGGTTACCAAACAACGTTTTATGGCAGGGATCAAAGACCGACATTTGAAGTGATTTAGTCTCCACATGAATTCCAGTAGAAATAAAATAAAATATCACAAAGTACAGTAAGAGCACCAAGTCATATTAAAGAAGATTGTGATACAAACCAATCAGCTAAATGCCACACAGGATCCATAGTGGTGATACCAGTGGTACCATGAGATACTTGAAATCTGTATTCAGCGCCACAGACACACTATAAATCTATTGTAGGAATATTTTATACATTTATTGTATAATAAGACCAGAGGATATTGCCTTTTGAGTGCTACAGACATTCCTACATGATTACATGAAACATACAGTAAATCAACAACACAAGTGATTGAAGGGATGCATCTTTCATAAAGTTATGGGAGGGAAAGATTTATAATAATAATAATAAGAAGAAGAAGAGTCATCAGAAGCAATGCAGCAGATAGAGATATTATGACTTTTAGTACCTAATATCGGTCAAGATCCAAAAACACTGGATGTTACAGTTCCCATAGTGAATTCAGTCGTGTTTTTCATTAAACACTCCTTCTATTAAAGGCTTTAATGACATCATCATTGCCGACAAAGTTGAGGGGAAAAAGGCTACAGTGTGTAATCCCCATCCTGTAAACAAACGAATATTAAGTTGTATATAAATGGATGAAGTAGGAACATTTTAAACTAAATCAAAACTTGAGGTAATCATATGCAAGTACAGTAAACAGCAACTAGTCGGTCACCTTTTTCTCTCTTGAAATATGAAATCGGAGTGGTGCAACTGATTTCTGTTGGTTGCTTTGTGTTGTGTTGACTAACTGCATTCACTTTACTGTGACCCCACACTTCCCGCTGTGTTTATAATTGTGATTAAGTTATATTTAGGTCCCCGTGGGAATTATTCTATGAATTGTCAAGGGATTTATTCCAGAAGAATTATATGGATGCACAGGGTAATCTCAGTGAGGATTTTTTAATCTCCTCTCAGTCTGATTAAACAATCAAATAGGCCTATAGAATTAAGAACAACAAGAAATGTATTCTTTATACAGCTGAAATGTGCAGGCTTTTATTATTTCCCTCTTTTAGTGTGATGTGCTGTGAGGTGAGGAGAGCAGTTCAGAGCACCTGCCCTGGTTTCTGCTGCCTCACCCTGGGGAGCAGAGACAGGCCTGGAGTCAGTGGCTGTGGATCTCTTCCTCCCACCGGACCCTCCACTTGGATTTGTGCTGCAAGTTCTTTCAACATGAAGATACAAGGCTACAGTACACACTGCATGTGATTGTATTCTCTTGTCTGTCTCAAACACAAATTATTTCTTATTCCTTTTATTCCTCTTACCCTCGTGTATTCTCTTTCTTCATCTCTCTTTGCTTTTTTTTCTCTTGATGATCTGTACTTTATATCAGCTGGTGTCTTTGTTTCCCTTGCTTCCCTTCCCTTTGCTCTGCCTTTATATCTCCATCATAACTCCCGTCCCACACCTCAAACACACACACACACACACACACACACACGCACAACCACACTATTTATTTATTCATCTCCCATGGAGATACTACAGTAAACATTCCCGTATCACAAGATTTCAATATGTTATAGAACTCAATCACTTCTCTCATCTCTCCTCTCCTAAATGAATCTTCGTCATTACAGTGAATTGACAGAAAGCTTTATTATGCTAAATAAAGGAGAAGCTTTCCAGTAAAAACCCCACTGTGCCAGTGCAATACTGATCAACTAGAAATTAATGTCTTTTTCCAGTGTAAATCAGATAGGGACATACAGTATCGCGCATGCTTGACAAAAGATTTTGCATAACTCACAGATTTATCATTGTTTCTGAACCAATTGAGACATTTTCTGCTGAGTGTGGCTTCACAGATAGCAGACCAAAGAAGTAAACCAGTGTTGGTGGAGGAAATTATAGCATAGTTGAAAGGTAACAACAGCTGGAAAAGTCACAAGATCTGTTTGACTGAATTAGAAAAAGCAAACAAACCCACATAAAAAAAAAACAACCTGTGAAATGCTTCATTCAAGATGAGATTTTTTTTTTTATTTTTATCAGTGCTGAGATTAGAAATTACAGCTTTGCATGTACTTAATAGGCCCTAAATCAGTGACCTTGCCATGTTGTTAAAATGTGATTTTACCCATATTCACCCTTTTTTTAAGGTACCAGGACCTAAAATTTAGCAATTTCAGTAGACGTTACAGAAATTACGTTGTTATATTATTGATATTTAAAAACTGTCAGTTCAGGTTTCAGTTGGGTGGTTTGTACTTATCCTGTGAGCCCCAAGACAAAAATGTCAATTTCAAAATTCTTAATAATATTTATTCATCCATTGAATTGCTAAGACTGAGATTTAATATTTACCACCATAACTACAGCTTTTGTGATACTGAAATTGAAACTATAGATCCTCTGTTTTTTCCAATGTATGTACTCTGTGACATTCTGGGAGGATTTGCAGGACTGGCTGTCAACCAAAATCCAACTACTTGCTCCTCTCACAAGAGTAAATATTGTGTTTGGTATTAACATGAAGGACGTTAAGAAGGGCTCGATATTGAACAACCTGACACTCTTGGTGAAAATTTTCATCCACGCATCTAAATGGAGGAAAGTGAAACCCCCTTTTTTCCGTTTTTAAAAGGGACTTTGAAGACAATGATCACTGTGCTTAGAGACTAATGGGAAAAAAAACATGCAAAGTCTCTCCTCGGAAGAGTTATGATAACAACAACAACAACAACAACAACAACAACAACAACAATAATAATAATAATAATAATTGTTCTTTAATTTATTTGTTTTATATTATTATTTACGTTATTTATATTTATATAATTTAGGTTATCATTCTTATCTAATGTGCCTTACATGTTACGAGGTGCTTATTTGTGTTCGGTTGACGTCTCAAGGACGTCAAGCCACGCCCCTTGCGTCCCGTCTCCATGGAAACACTAACAAACATGGCAGATTAACTTTGAGAAAAAGTACATTGAGAAGATTTCTTGCCAAAAGAAGAAAAGCTGAGCTGAGTGAGGTAATGGCATAATGTGTTATAAATGAAGTTGTTATTTTAAATGTGACGCAGCCCTAATTCAGCATTCATTGTGCATTAGCTTTCTGTAGCTTCACCAGCTTAGCAACGCTGGGTGCCATCGAGAAAACGAGACGTTAAACTCCGTTGAGAAATCTACCAAATTAATGTTGCCTTGCTCACTGTCACAGTCACACAACTCAGAAATATGACTAAACTTGTTCTCCACTCCACTGATTGTGACTCCTCAAATCGGCGTAATATAATGCACCAAGAAATATTTTTAAATTAAATTTCAATTTTAAATTAGACCAATAATTTAGTCAATGTGTGACAGACCAAAATTTGAATTATGTTTAGATTCAGTAACGTTACTGTTAATGAATTATATGTTTGCCAAATTAAAGAAGTGTCTTCCAACCTTTATAAAAGAGGGTTGTCAAGCCTTCTAATACTATTTGCTCGTGTTATTTATAAATAAGGTGAAATGGACGCAGAAGACAGGCGGAGTGTATCTGATGTGGCGTCAGACAGCTGTGGACTGATGGATGTTCACCTCAGGACTGATGAGGACATTGAGGGTGAGTGACAGATCCTGATGCTGCCTTTGTTTGCAAAGTGCTACTGACATTTGTCATCACTGAGATACCTTCTTCTCTTTAATTCAATATAAGACACACATATCCATATCATTTATTATTTATCATTTATCATCTATTTTACCTTAGTTTTAAGAGATTGGGACATCCTCACTTAATGTAGATACTTTATAGCTGTAGGTCCAGGCAAGAAGACCTTTGAAGATGAAGAGCCAGCCCTTCCTCCTGATTTCGAGTGGTTAGAAGAGTTGTATGAGTGAGTGTTTCTTGCTTTTCTGTGAATGTGCTTTTATGTATTAATCCTTAATCCTGTTATCTCCCTCTCAGCATCTAAAACATCGTCAATGTGATTAAACGTGATTCTCAATATGATATTTCAATAGGAAATAATAAAGCTCAATTTTCTGTATTTTTTCCAAAATGGATTAATAAGGATTTTTACATCATAAACCTCAGTGCAAACACCTCCAGGCATGATGATGTTATAATTTTATGTATGTACATAGATTATAGTGTGTTAAACTTTCCTGTCATGTCAATGTCATCTTGCATCTGCCCCAAGAGAGGACGACGGTGATGGTGATGGCGACCTTGCGGTTGCGGCCGACAACGCTAAGAAGAGGAGTTATGCCGAGACAGCACGGATGTTCAAGCTGAGACGAAACCTGGACCAGCTGGACTGTTTTCACCGACAGAAGGAGCATGCCGTGCTGAAAGCCAGGTCTGGACCTGGCATCCAAAAGACCCCAAGACCTATAGTAGCTCCTTAACCTAGATCGAGGTCCCTGTGCCCTTCTAGACTTTACTGAAACTTGGACATGTGACGTAATGGAAAACATTGCTTTTTTTTTTTTAAGTAACAGTTTGTTGCATTGCTAAGAAAAGACGTAATTTCTATAATCTTTCAGTTTCTGGAAAGACCTTTTTTTCCAGTGTTATTCCACTTTCCCAGGTCTTTCCCCTCTTGCCCTCCTCCCACAGGGCCAATCTTTTCTGTACCAATTGATTCAGCAATTTGCAGGAAATCATTTCAGCCGAATAGAGAACATTTCCCATAATGTCCTCCCTCTCCACTTTTCTTCCCTATTTTTATTTGTCTGCACTGCGAGCCATTAAGCACCCGATGAACTGTGATGCGGTTCCCCAGCAAAGATGTCTGTCATTTTCCTTTAGCACAAGACATCAGAGGTCAGCGTGGAGCTGTACTGCGCTCTGATCAAATATGAGTTTAATGGAACCTAAGCTACACCTGTCTTTTAACCAATCTGCAGCTTTTGTCACATGCCATGTGTCATCATTTCTTTTTATGACAGTCTCTTATCCCAGTCCCAGATTGTTGTGTTTCACACCATTAGACTGCAAAAAGAACATTGGGCAATTCAAAGCTGTTGAAGTGTATGTCCACTCTCAGCCTTTCAATATCTTCATTAGATTGCCTTGTTAGCCGACAGAATTACCTTCCTTTTGTTGCAATGGCCACAAGGAGATCCATTAGCCTGGTGTTCTGAACACATTGCACTTTAACGGCCTTGAAAATGTTCCTTGTGATTGGTTTTGATCTTGGATGTTTCTCTGTGTATTGTCTCTTTTATCTGGTGTTTCTTATTTCCAGAGAAGAGCTTAAACTCGCTCGTCAGCACATTGAAAGTTTGTTGGAGCAGAGGGATAACTTGGAGAAAGAGATAGAGCGACAGAAAGCAGCGGACAACAGGTGAGTTCAAAATGAACACTGACTGTTCTGTGCATCATAATTATATATTAGATGTTACCGCTGTTTTTCCTAACCCCCATGTTTCCACTCTGTGTGTTTTATTTGCCAGTGTGGCAGTGTTTCGTTTGCGAGCCCAGCATAAGAGGCTGTGTGAGGAGCTGCGGAGTGATGAGGAGATGGAGGCCCACATCAACACCGAGCTGAGGCAACAAGAGTGAGTCTCAGAGGAAAATGGGTGTTCTAACAGGGAGTAGCGCTTGGTGAACAAACGCAGCCCCCTCATTTATTTCAATAGGACTGCAGAATTGAGGTGCATACACAGAGGGCTCCGGCAAAATAGTTGAACCTGTTAGTTCGCTGCAATGCAATGTGTTTTTTTTTTACATGGTGCTGTTTTCAGTCTGAAAGGCTGCTTAAACACCTACAGCTGCATCAAAGTAATAAATGCTGTCTGGAAGGCTTTTACTGCTAAGCAAGCAACTCCAGGAGATGCTGAGTTTGCATTAATGGCATGCTAACATCTCAAAACAACTGTTGTCTGCTACTCTCCTTCAGTGATGCGTTGTCCTGTTCCTGTTTCAACTCAGGTTTTAGGTAATTGAAAAAATACTCCGACAGTCATCCCAAGATTTTGATACTGAACTTTTCCTTTGTTATGTTGGACTTTTTTCTATCAGAAAAAAACATTCCAGTATGGTTTGGTGTAAGGAATCCTGCCTCCTTCTACTTTGATGAACTGCCAGTTTTTCTAAAGGAAAATTATGTCTCCTTATAGTCTGAATGCTGTTTCATAGATACACTATCAGTCCTGTTCATATGTGCATCTCATTCCATCTGTCTCGCTCCTCAGGCTGAAGCTGAGTGAGGTGGAGGTGGAGCTTGGCAGGTTCTCCTCACTCCGACAGGAGGTGCAGGAGGAGGAACGGATCTTCCAGATCCTTAAGGCTCAGAAGGCAGCGACAAGGCTGCAGCAGGAGAGGAAAGCCAGCCAGAACCTGCAGCTCAAGATGCAGCATCTCAGGAAGTAGGGATTTTCCATTTACACTGAATTGTTTTGTCAGGTAATGCTCTTTTAAGCATACAAAATTGGGAATTAATGATCTCAGTATATCAACAAATTAGTAGAAGATGTAACATCTCATTTAAGTGGAATTCTACTTATATACACATGGTAAAAGACTAAATTATTCATTTGTGCACTGAAGTGAGATCAAATGCAACATAATGTCTTAATGTGTAAGTATCACTTCCCTATGAAAGTATTTTTTTCAGGTTTTTATTCTATTTATTCTTCTTATGAGAAGCCTGTAAGGGGAATAAGTTATATAAACCATGAGTAGCCATGTAAAGGGAGATATGTTGTGTGTATAACTGTATGTGATTGTGTTCGAATAGTAAACAGGCAGCCATGCTGAAGAAAGAAGAGACTAAATGTCAGCCGAAAATTGAAGAGGGCCTGGCGAACCGCAAGATAGCTGCCAAGTACTTGAAAGAGACCATTAGAAGGTAATCAGCTTTTAAGCCAATAAACAGGGCTTAGAGTAGAACAACAATGTGAAGTATCTCACAGGACTCACTTGAGAGTTGACACATCCTATTGATCATTCGCTCATACTGGCAAAATATTTTACAAGCAGGCCAGCTACGATACTTTAAAGAGCTCAAATTCATAAAGCAATGTAGCTGAAAGTGAATTGCTGATCAGATCTGAGCAGTCAAAAAAGTGATTGAAGTTAGTCGTGATATTTCCTCAAAATCACTAATTATAACATTTTTTTTACTGATACATGAAATTTTGATTTTGCTCTGTGAATTTGACCAGTTCCCCCTAACGGAGGTGTCCCTATCTAGCATTGTTCAAAAAATCCCATGAAAAAAACAAAATCACTAATAACTGATCCAACAAGTATCGTCTATGTATCCAAAGCCTGATGTGGTTCATTCTTCTGTGCCATAAACCTTCAGTGTTGTCCAAAGACAATTGAAAACACATCAGTAAGCAACACTGTTGCACAGGGTGACATGTTCCTTCATTATGACGACTATGGGCACTATAGTTCATTTTTAATCAATCCCACATACAGTACAGACCAAAAGTTTGGACACATCTTCCCATTCTCTTGAGTGAGAAAGCGTGTCCAAACTTTTGACTGGTACTGTACACCATACCTACACATTTGGTGTGCTAGTTATCTTTTAGTACTGTGATGTTGTGTTGATAGACATTATATAAGGGATTCGATATGAGCAAGGTCCTCATACATTTTACTGATAAAACTTTTTATATGCCTATATTTATCAACATAAGACAGAGATGAGAATACTATGAGGTTATCTGAAAATAAGCCAGTCAATCATATATTATTATCTGTGATCATCACAATTCAAGGATCTGGGAAAACAATTCCTCACCAATCCCTGCAGCAATTACAGCAATTACAATCTAAATTCTGAGCTGAAAAGTATTCTATCTCAGTATTTATCACCTAAAAGCTAAAGTGAATTTTCTTGTAATACTTATCATGGGACAAATCGGAGGGTTAACTTACAATAATTAACCTCAATACTGCTCAGATCCTGGAATTTTCTGTATTATAGCAAAGCAAAAATCCCAGGAATTAACAACAGATCTGTTTTTCTCTCTGTGTTGTATTTCACATACTTTATGATCACCCCCCTTTCATTCAGGATGCATCAGCAAGAAGCCGAGAAGGAGCAGCAGAGCAGGGAGTTACTGGAAAAGAGGATACAGGCTGTCAAGTCACTGAAATCTAACATTGCAGCCACCCAAGTAAGAAACAGCCTCCTCTTATACTGATGCTGTAGAATAATGGTTGTTGTTTTAGCAACAATGAGATACAGAAGCCTTAGCTCTATGTATAATTAACATTTTCTATAGCTACCACATATATAGTGCATTATATCATCATTCATAATTATGCACAACATTTTAAGTACAAACCATTTTTATTGATGCATTATATACTCATAAAGGTTTAAAGACATAGTGATACAACTTTGCCTAATTTGATTTGTGCTAAGGCATCATAAAAGCAATATAAGCACATAGTTAGTACATAAAGATACACATGTGTAGCAGTAAAGGCATGTATGAAACTGAACATCATTGTTATTATTTCTGTTGTTTGTGTGGTGATTATACATGTTTACAGTCTAGTGGTAATGTGTCATAAAGCAATGCAAGCAAAGTATCACCAGTAGAAGTTACTACTACGAGCAGGAGCACGTTGTGAACATTTAGGAGTAGTTATCAATTGAAGGATATAAATAATTAATTATGATTTTATTAACGAACCTTTTAATCTCAGCTGGACATAATCAGTAATGTGTTATTAGTGCTGATATACTGTCATTATAGTACTGTAGTAAGTTATTACTGTATGTGTGCATTCAGATGTTTGTGTGCCTTTAAGCTAACATGTTTATGAAAACCCGACAGTTGCCATTGGAAAAATCTTACTTAATTTGTTTGCACTGATCAACAGAACATAAAGCTAATCATAATTGTTAGCATATTAACATATACTTAGAAGATGTCAAAGATAACACGGGCAAAATCTGAACATTAGGAGAAAATAACTCCGTAACATCCATTTCCCCAAGTGATCAACTCTTCATAAGGCTGCATGTTGTTAAATATAGCTTCATCATTCTGGTGTTGCTTCTCTAGGAGAACTTACGGGTCCAACAAAGCAGAGCCAAAGCAAACGCCCAGAAGAAAGAGCAGCAACTGAGACAACTAAGAGAATCCCTGCAGGCTCAAGGCATCAACAGTATCAGGCACATGTACCAACAGAAACAACTAGAGGAGATAAAACGAAAACAAGAGTACGTCCTCTCCTCTCCTCTTCTCTACTCTCCTCTCCCACATGCATGTCCTCCACTCCCACTCCATGCAGCAGTGTGTGGGTGTTTTCTCTCGCTGTATGCGAGGAATACATGACCCCATTTCAGTATAATGCAGTGCTGTTGATTTGCCCTTCTCAGGGAATTCGAGGAGAGGCAGAAGTCAAAGAGAGTGGAGATTGTAGACAAAATCCTAAAGGAGGAACAGCTGGTAAAGAGGAGAACCAAGCAGGCAATGCTGCCTAAACCCTCAGCCACTGACAAGATCCCATCTCGGGGGAGGGCAAGAGAGAAGCTCCTGTACTACCTGGATCCCAACACCCCATCAGCCACAGAGGAGAGAGCCACAATCGTGAGTGGATCATAACATCTGAGATGCCATTTGTGGAATGACTATGTGAAGAGATTGAGTGCGTTTTGAGTAATTATGATGTGTGTGTGTGCGTTTGTCTAGCAGTTAAAAGAGTTCAGCGACATCAGCAGCTCATCATCAGCTTCCTCTGATTATGAGGACCTGGAGGAAACCATCCAACAGGAAGTGGACTACCACAGCCTTGGTGACAGCCTGGCTGAGCCTGAGTTCTCTGGGCTGTGGGACCAGAGCGACAAGGTGCACTAAAACAACAGTCCCTGCCAGCCAAAAGCAAATCCCTGCTTCAAGCTGCTAAATTTAAACCCTCATAAATCATGTCCCATTCACAGCAGGAACATCATTTTCTCTCTGGATGTGCTTAGTGCATAATTTTCAACAGATGAATTCCCCACCTGCAAACTGAAGCGTGTTGTCTGAATAATTCCACTGAAAGTCAATATATCATTTATTCGAAATAGTTGCGTAACAGGTATAATGTAAACACAAAATTGGGTTTTTCTTTTGCGGATTTAATCAGGCTGGTTGCAAATTGGGAGTTTGAGGTTGCATGAGTAGAGACAAAACGCAGGTTCAGTTCCCAACAGTAGTACCTCCGGCTTGTTTGTGTATTCCAATAAACACAACTGTCAGGATGGGAAGTCAGTCAGGGATCATGTTCTTGTCCCTGCACTAGAGACTCCTACTAGTTGGTGGGGACACGTGCATGTAGGGTGGGTGGGATCTGGAGGGGTTGTAGCATGAACCTCCGCATCCTCACAGTGACGCTCAACGCTGGCTGGTGAAAAGAGAGACGATGACACCGTGTGTCAGAGAGGTAGCGTATGTCTATCTACACCACGTCAACAGTAAGGCCACGGGGTGTAGGGAATTATGGAGAGCTTGAGTAATACAAGTTTTGGAGGTCGGGACTCGTATTTTTCGGATTGAGATTAAGCAGCGTGACATTATTTGTGTTTCCAGCTGTGTACCACAAGCATCTTCAGAACCTGTGATGTAGCATAGCCCGAGTGGTTTTCCACAGAAAAAGCTATGGTGAAAGGTGTTGTTTACCTTGATGACTTGTTGGAGGTTTTGAGTTCAGCTGCCTGCAGCTCTTTAGCTAACCAGCTAACTGTAGCTGCTGCTACTTTTTCCTCTGCTGCAAAATGATCATTTCCTAAACTGAAATATTTATTATAACTCTTTATTATTGGGACAATGATGATACAACTAATAACTACTGAAATAATAGGTAGGATGAAGGAATCTCCATGTATCAGCCAACTTGAAGGTGAAACTTGTGCTTCAATAATCTGTATCCTTACTAACACATTAGCATACAGAACACAGAGTTCCTGTAGCAGTGATTGTCTGATATCGTCTGAGAACACTGCAGAGCTTTTAGCAATCCAGAGGTGGTGTTTTTTCAGTTCTCTCTTCACATATTTAGTTGTCCAAATTTTTTGTGTAGTTAAAGGCCCTAAAAACCAAAATCAAAGTATCTCTCAATTACATTCAATATTTGTGACTAAGTAAGCAACAGTCAAGGTAAAAAACAAAATCTTTAGGTATTATTTATTAAGATTAACGTGCTTCATCAGGACTTCATGTGTGAGGTTTGATCAGATCTGACCGACAGTGACCAAAGAATCTACAAACTACCATCAGATTCTACTTCAGATGTTTCTAAACTCTGGTTTACGGACGTAAGTGACATCACCTTTTTTCAACTGAGCCCGTCCACTTCAAATCAGTGACAAAAGCACAGAGAAAAATAAATAAATAAATTACTAAAATTGTTCATGTAGGATCCCATCACTTTACGAGTTTCTCACAGCCAGCAAGTGTAGTATTGATCAGTTCTATGATAAATATGTAATCAATCAAACTGCATCATATTGATCACCACCATAAATGATGGATAAGGTGCCTTGCTTAAGGGCTGCTCCATGGTAGTTGTTGGTAGAGGCAGGAGTGTTTCTAGCTCACTGCTGTGGAGGTGAGTTGGCTCTCTGTCTCATCTAGCCCCCTGTACACATGAAATGTGGGGCGACAGGCATCACTTCTCATTGAGCTGGTGCCTTTGAGGCCTCAGAGCGAGCGCAGTGTTACAGTCAGAGCTCCGAGCCAGTGACAAGTCAAGTGGAAGTGATCTCTCCTCCCTAACATGCAGATCAGACTGATGCCCTTATCAAAGGCTACTTCTCAACACAGTAATGGCTGGTACGATAGATGAGCACAGCAATGTAACAAACTTAATAAGATGATTCATGAGGAGGAGAAATGTCAGTGTCACTTCACAAATTGCTTTACAATAGAGAATAAAATACAAAAGAGATAAAAAGATAAAACTATCAAATGTAAAACTGATCCCTTAATGACACTTTTTAACCTCTTAACATACAGTTGACTCTTTTGTTTCTTCTTAAGTAGCTTTAAAGTTGGAAAAATAATCTCATCCCACACTGTCTGACAGCATCACATATATTCTGTAACAGCTTTTTCCAACTAGCAGCACGTATCGAACCTCAATACTATTTTGGTACTGTCTGAAGTAGCACCCTTTATCAAAACTGTCAAGTAGTGAAAGCTGGTATCGAATTATGGTGAGATGTATTATATTTAGAAAGAGTTCTTGTTCTGCTGCTTTTGTTTAGACAACATTTATCATTTTAGAACTATGGCTTCTTTTATTAAAAAAAGTTTTGTAGAAATAAATGTTCATACTGAGATAAATCAGGGGGAAAAAAGTCTCCCGTTTCATATTACATCAGACTAAGCCTTTAGGAATTGCGTCATTTTAATCTTCAATTTATTAAATAATCCTACGTTAAATGATGTTTCATCTTTTCACGTTCAGTATCAAAATACTTTCTACTCCTTTCCTCTACCTAGTGCTCTGTTCTATATAAAGAAGCATTTTTATGTCAGTGAATTTCTAATTCTGTAATTTCATTTAAGTGATTATTTATAATCATTTTACCAGCTGTTGCTTCCTTGTGTGGTTATAGATGCTCCTGAATGAGAAGACTATGTTAATGCAGACAGAAGTAAAGCAAGAGGAACCTGCAACGGCCAGCGGAAAGCTCAACATGCCTACTAAAAAAGTTTGTGGGAAAGAGATGAAAGGGCCTCCATTCATCAGTAAACCTGAGGTCATCGTCTTCAAGGTAGCACACTACTGATTCTGTGAAAACATCACTCTTGAACACACTTTGTCATAGCAATTCATGTCTTTTAGCTGGACAAATGCTAATGAACATGAGTGTGATGTGTGTTTGTCTTGTTTAAAGCTATGTAAGTCAAACAGTTGATTTTTAAATAATCAACTTTTGTTTATGGATTTTAATAGCAGCAGACTGACATTAAATGGCCTGTTTTAGGACTTTGAGGTGGGGAAAACGTATAAGAAGAAGATCATCCTGACTAACATCAGCTACATCATTAACCACTGCAAGCTCATCGGGGTCTCTGCTCAACTGAAGGATTTTATCTCCATCAAGTAAGATTTTTACTTTGTCAGAAACTGTCAAAGGTTTGTCAAATAGCAGGTGACGATAGGTCGGCTCTGGTATAATGCATATGGGCCAAAAAGTGGACAGGAAACAAACATATGCATGGCGCTATGCCAAATGTATACAACATGCACTCTATGCAAACACAGTTACAACATACCATAGTGAAGATATGCAACATACACCCACACATCATATCTCAAGTGTTGCATATCAGAAGTTAGACAAAATAAAGTTTTCACAACTCCATCTGTTGAGGAAGACCACAACATGGGATTGAAAAATCAGGAAAAAGCCAGAAAGTGGATCTTTGTACCAAGTACCATACGTTATTAAAACCAAGTATTCCATGTTGTCATGTTTCCCAGCTTTAATGCTGATTAGAATATTGAAGCTAAATAGGCTTCCTATCACAATAAAGACTTTATATGTTTAATTCATTAGGACATGATGAAAATCAGTGTGTGATATTGAAAAGACAGCTTTGATATGTGCCTTGTGTCTTAAATGTGCTTCTAATGATTTACCATATTATATCAGAACAACAATTCTGTCTCTTTATCAGGGCTTTATTTTGCTACCTGTCACAAACAACTGTAAAACAAGACTGACAGGTCAAATGTCATATTGAGGCTGATTCTACATATTCCATGTACCAGCAACTCCAGTTTCAAAGTGGGACAGATCAATCGTGTCGGAGGAAATACATATTGCATCAAGCAGCTCACCGCAAATTGAATCCAAGCTGAGGAAAAAATATGGAAATATTCATCTAACAGAGATAAAAAGAGAACCCAAGTAAAGATAGAAAATTAAGCACAGATGTTCAACGGCATCACTTCATGGTTTCTCTAATAGGTTGGAGTATTGTAGTTGTTTTGAATATCTAATCTAGGTATTAAAATTTGGGTTCAAAGACAGAACGCTGGTGTTGTCACAACGCTGGAGCTGGAGGTGTTTACAACTGCAAACTGTAAAGCTCTTATAAACTCACTATAGGTTGAAGAGCTTCAATTATCACGTGGAAACATCTGCTCATGTATCACCGCTTAGGAATTCAATACAACCACTTCTTGTCATTTTAAAAGACGATGGAGTGGACGTGAAAGCAAAGCCTGTCCTCCCACATATGAACACCAGCTTGGATCACCACGCTCGCAGCTCCTCTTATGAGACTCAGCTCAGTGAGTCAGTCTACGTCTCTGCTATCTCCTCTCTCTCAGCCTGCCAGCGGCCCACAGGCCGAGCAGAGATGCATTGTTCTCCAGGTCACTCACTGTGTATCACTTTCCCATCAGCTCCCCTGCGACTTGATGTGGTTTCTTCGTTTCTCTTCTTTCTGCTTGACTGAGCGAAGTCTCCCAGGCTACAGCGGGGTCTGCTGGAAACCACTGACGCTGTTCTTCAGCCTTGGTGCTGGACCACTTGTCTGAACATATCACCTTCTAGTGCTCTATTCTTAACTCACATGTAGCAAACACGCACTTTCATACCAAACGGTTGAATGCACACATACTGTACACTGTACATTATACCCACTCGCTCTCTTGTAGCCCCCTTTAATGTTAGTCACAACAGTACAGCTGATCTCTCTTCAGATTTTTTATGATTATACATATTTTATTTTTATATGGAAACAGAACTCAAACACAAATTGATCAAATTAATGAAGTAGCTAAATCTGCCTTCTGTTAGTTATCTTCTTTAAACTGATTAATACTACATTATGGGTATGTACAGTGGGACCATGTGGCATTTGAAAGAAATTCAATTCACCCAGTGATTTTGCTGCTACAGGCTGAATGGCTGAAACACAAAACTCACCTGGTGGTAGGCAATCTTTTTAGTCACTTATAAAGTGGGAAAAATTATGTGAGGTGCATGAAAAGTAACAAAAACACAAATTACTAATACAAAAGAGTTGTCTTACATTAAAATGAATTCAAAGAAAAAAAAGTGTTGCAAGATTTCTTTCTCATCCATAGCTGGAGGTGATTAAGAGGAATGCTTACCATCCAGTAATCATTAAAAAAAAAATAAAAAATTGAGCCACTCAATGACTCAAACATTTGGATTCAGGGGGATCCAGGACCATGATATGTATTGTGACGGTTCTGGGTCAATTCTAATGGTGGATAATGTTAATGTTAATGTATATAGAATGTAAACTTTACATAGATATTGCTGTGTAACTGACAATACTGAGTCAATTTGCTAAGTTGATGTCTAAGATACAAATTTTAATGGTTTTATCACAAAAGTAAAACAGGAAGTAAACATATGGCACCTCAGCAGGAGATCCAGCATGTTTATTGTTTCCTGATTGTAGTCTCATTCCAATGTAGTTGTCCTCCAGTCATCAAAAAGATGGCAGATGTTGCCAGATTCACCTGATTTCTGCCAATACCTTGAGTCCATCATACAGTCTCAGTCTATTATTCACTTCTGTTATGTATATGTACTACATTCCACTGATTATTCATACAATATTTGAACCAGTTGCAGCCTATTGTGCCTTAAAACAAGGATAAAGTAAATTTTATATCATGTTTACACCTAATACTACTACTTACACAAGCTAACAGTCACCTGTTTCTGCGATGTAGGTGTCTAACACCCTCCATCTATTATTTGGTGTCTGTTGTGTGTAAAACATGTTGATTATTCACACATTTAAACCTACAATGTTAAGATCAGTCGTGACAACTGCAAAGCCCTCATGGCTTACCCAGCTAAAAACATTAGCATAGCAGGAGAGAGAGAAACATGAACCAGGAACACGCTGGGCTTTTCACACCAGCCCATGGTTCCCTGTTCGCCCCCTGAATTTCTAAAAATGGCTTCCCATCCTTCAACACCCCCCCACCCAGCGTAGGTGCATTTGTGCCAGAATGGGCTCTGCTGTATCTTTTCACTACTGGGACAAAAACCACAACAGCCCAGGCTTGCCAGACTTGGTAAAAAGCCATAATTTAGAAACTGTGTTTTTGCAATTAGTGTCACTTCCTAGCATGTATTGCAAATGACTGGCTGAGAGGAAGACACTCCCTGTGATCTGTATGCTCCTTAGATGAGCTGTGAGATAAAGCCTTGGACTGTTGTAAAAATGGTGATACTCGACAAAATCTGAGGGTGCGATCACACCTACAGTTTGTTTAATTGGTCCAAATCATGCTAGAATGAGATACATTGTTTCACTTTACATCTAGTCTTTGGAAGTTATTGCAAATGTATGGCAATTTAAAGAGCATTAAAAAAGAAAATTTTAAGTCCAACTGAAATTACACTTGATGTTTTTTTCTGCTACAGCACACAGTTGTTGGAAACCCTACCTAAACCCATGCATAAACTCATTTTCAGTAGGTCAAAAAGAGTAGCAATACATGTACGTGTTCCTGCACTTCACGGTTCACATGTTTAGGAGACATGTTGATGCACAGATCTGAGACCCAATAGAACAGGTCCCTACCTGGACCCAACCAGACCAGATATAAATTTTAATCTGGCCCGAGCTGGGTCCTGTGTCCAAATGATCCAAGAAGATCTCAACAGTAAAGATCTGCTTTGCAAATTACATGTCCTGTGTCCTTTTTTTAAGAAAAAAAAGAAAAGTATCCCAAAGAGAGAAATTTTTGCTTTATACTTTTTGTTTTCATATACTTTGTGGTTTCATAAACTGTATTTGCTTAAAGCAATAAGCGCCACCGTACTTCAGTTGGCTGACAGTGACACTGACCAACAGCCAGACAGCAGCCTGAGACACAACACAAGACTACAGCCACACAAGTGCATATGAGCATATTAGCTAATGCTAATGTCAGCTTGCTAATATGCATGGTTAACATGCTGATAGTTGGGGACATTCAAATTTTTCCCTGATGATGGGTCTAAATGACAAGTTGGGGAATCTCCAAGGTCATAAAAGTTCATCCTGCAGGGAGCATGAAAGTCTGTAACAAATTTCACAGTAATCCATTCAAAGAGAAGTTTCATCCTGTTAGACCCATCCTCTAAGTGAAGTGGTCTATGAATTTATTGATTTTCTGGAACTGTGACTCTGAAATAGATAAATTCTTGACAGCCATAAGTATATTGTGGTTGTGTCCTGTTGAGACCAGCCAGCTCAAAAAATTTGGAAAGGGTCATTTCATATTCTCAAGTGCTTGAAATCTGTCAAAGTAAAGTTAATTCTGTTGACTGACATCAGAAAACCATGCTGCACTTAACTGAGCTTGTTGTTTTATGTTCTCCGGTAGCCTGACAAAGAGATAATTTAACGTGAGCATCAATCAAAACTGCAGCAGGACTTTATATCGTTTGATATGTTCATGTTCCTTTCTAATTTAAAACGATCCACACCTCAGGCCACTTCAACACCTTTTTTAAGCAAATTCATTGTGGTTTTTGGTAGCTTAAATCATTCTTACCTACCCAAAGCACCAAACAAAAGAAAAACAATCTCTAAGGCTTAGATAAATTGACCTTTGAGACACTCTAGTCATGGCCTTCCTATACTGTCATTCCTAAAATCTAAAAGTATTATGTTGGAACCACCAAAGGTAAAGAGAACAAGGTTTCACAGTAAGATTATTCAAGTAATATGCACTTCTTCACTGTCTGAATTGCTGTCAGAAGAGGTTTTGAGTGTGAGGGTGTTTTAGCTCTGTTGAACTGAATAATGAACTGAGAGTGCTTATTGATCTACTGTAGGAGGAGCCAATGGGGAGCATCCAGAATATATGATAAAACACACAGCATAGTCAGTAACACAGGCACGGTCTCTGCTTCATCACTTAAGTCTTCTGCAGTGGATATACTGTACAGTATGGCCTCATTTGCAGCACTTTATATAGGACTCCAGCAGGCTTTTTCCAACATTGCCTCACTCAGCATTTAATCCCAAGTGAACTGTTCTATTTTACTTCACATGTCTTTTCATATTACCTATCTTGAAGCCAGGACAGGAGAATGGTGCCAATAAGGAAGGAAATTAGCCAAAAATAAATAAATAAATAAACTGTAAAGTGCAATGTGACATTTATAATTGCCACCAGAATGATCAAACCAGGTTGAATCCTTTCATGCGCTTCCAGTTCACAGTGGTGAGCTGAGAGGCAGCTTCAGCCAAGCAACTCCAAGTTTTTCACCTGACAGCTGGACCAAAAACTTGGCTCAAACCAGACCTAGGGGTTCATTGCTCACTAGTGTTGATGACAGTATGCACAGATTGTTGATTATGTTGTAATTTTCCATATAAACTTTCCATTTTCAAGTCTGTTATGATACATTTCTCAGAGCCCAACCAATTGTGTTGCAGTTAAAACGTCCAATGAAAGTTTCGTCTAGTCTGTTGAATTCATGTTTGCAGCTCATTATGATTAATACAGTAACATATGGTAACTTTGAGGCTGTACTTTACCTGTTTTAATTACTGTAAGTAACTGCATGCAGTCTTACATTTATTTTGTACCTATTTTCCTGAATAGTATATATTAATAGAAGAAGAAACATAGTATTCGTTCTCCGTCTTCACAGAGTTTGGAAAACTGACTTCAACAAACACTGGACACTCAGCTTTCGTCTTGTACAACCTAAATCGTCAACTTGACACAAAAAATATCTCACAGTCTTCATGTGAAAATCAGCTACTGCATGATCACAAGGATATTTTAATTTTTCTAACTTTGTAACAGGATGAAACCATTACCAAGACCTAATGACAGTTTGGCATCCTTTATATTCTCTAGCTACTTCCTAATTATGCTCAGAGATGCATGTGTCCAAGTTTTTGTTTATCTATTGAATTTTGAGAGTCCTCCCTGCTTCTCTGGCTGGCTGCCTGCTATATTCATATTGATCGGCCCTCCTCTCGTGTCTCTGAGAGGGCTGCAAGTTTTTCAAGCTCTTCAGGGCAGCATCGGGGTTGGCGTAAACATGTGCTGTGAGATACACATGTTGCTTTTGAAATAGCTCACGTTTCTTTTCACTGCTAGAAATAAACTTTTGCTTTCTGCTGTGGTTCAAAGTGAGATTTGACTGTGAAATCAACCATTCTGTCCCACTCTGCAGTGTTTCCCCATGAAATAGTAGCCTTTCTTCTCTTTGTCTTTTGTGCTGTGCAAGCTGAGCAGCAGGTTGACTTTTGACCTCGATTCTGTGTTCCGCTTATTTACTCTCAGGAGATTCATCGTACTTCAGCATTTCAACTGAAGCTGCTGATCTTTTGTTAAAAACAGCATATTTCTACTGCACAGGCATCTGCGTACATTCTGAAAAATGTTTTCTTTGAGTCCCATGTTTTATGTTATTGCTGTACACATATGTGTGAGGCCATGCAAAGACTTGTATGTACCTTCACACCAACAAACACTGCTTTTACATTATGTTGCTCATCAGAAATGTTTGTATCAAATATTTTACACTGAGTGATGCAATCTTTGTCATAACTCATTGTGATTTGTGTTTCAGCTTTGATCCTCCTGGTTTTTTATCTCCTGGGATGTCCTGTGACATACAGGCTGTATTTCAACCTATGGTTAGTTACTATATCCCTCCTTTTACAGTGCATCTACAGTGCATGTTACAGTTATACATTGTGAGAACGTCTACAAGTTTTAGTGTTATTAACCCCTTTTGAGCCTGCTGTATGCACCAGGCAAAACATGATACAACAGGGGAAGATTATGGCCCTTGTTCATTCATTCACTAATGCTTATATAATAGACACTCAATAGTTTACTCAGTAATGAGCAGTGAATTGAGATATTGGACACTTATGTCAATCATCATCAGTGTACATGCCATGGACACTGCTTTTTTCGTTCCATTGTGGAATTTTTGATGGCACTATATAATGGATAAATCTACACACTCAAATAAAATGGTAGAGTGTAAATAAGGTGTACTTTATATTAAATAAGGAGTGATTTAGGTCACAGCCTATTTCTTGGTTCTGAACAGTAACTTCCTGGAATCTCTGCTGGTTGCCTGGCAACTACTCCCAGCCAAGAATAGTCCAATAGTCAATAACTGCAAAACAATTAACACTTTGGGTTTCTGTACATATTAAACAAACAAAATATAACATATTGTAATAGTGCTTTTTAGAGGTTATAGTAGGTGGATTTTGTTTCTGCTGGACAGAGCCACACCTGCCGTTTCTCGCTTTTTCCAGTCTTTGTGCTAAGCTAAGCTAACTGTAGTCGTATGTTTCACGGACAGACATGAGAGTGGTGTCCATCTTATCATCTAACTCTCTGCCAGAAAGTCAATAAGCGTATTTCCAAATTGTCAAACTGTTCCTTTAAGTGAAGTCATGATATTTAATATTAATTAATATTAAATTAAAAAGACTGGCTGAAGTCTACAACCCATATGACCTATTTTCTGCTATATTGGAAACTGCGCATTAATTACTTGTTCACGGCATTCACAAAACAACACAATGGAATCCCTGCTTACAGTAATTCTGTTCCCTTGCATATCACTTTGCATACGTCCATATCACTGATTGTTCTTCTTTTTGCCATTATGAACTGTGCAAAGCAACAAGAGGCACAGAGGCATGACGTATTCCCTGTAGCACCCGGCAGTTAGTTAACAAATGTAATATACATGTTTTTTGTAATAACATGATCATCAAATCCAAAGACTTTACACCTATATGTCCTTGTGAAAAAAAAATTACCATCCTATACTGTTTTAGAGACAATTAACTCTAAAACAGTAAATAGAAACAGAAATACAGGTACCATAGATTTGTGCATACAGGTTACTACTTCTTATAAGTCATCACTCATTCTCATCTGGAAAATAGAAATCCAAGGCCTTTATCATCAAACCTTCGCACCACTCTTCTGTTTTGGAGTCAAATTTCTGCCGTTTGATCTAACTTCAAATCTTTATTCTAGAGTAAATTCAATGTCAGGTAGCCAACACAATGTCACACTATCTGGTCCCTGCAGATCAATGAGGACCTGGAGGGAGAGGTCCAGTTTACATCGGCAATGGGTTCCTTCACTGTGCCCGTCAGGTGCACCACAAAGAAATGTGATGTAAGTAGTGTGCTGCAGCCAACCCACAGAAAATAGAGTATAGTTGTGGGTTTAGGCTGGTAATAATGTAGTAATGATAATTATTGGAATAATAATTATTGAATAAATATGTGATTAATCAGATTGCACCCTGTTCATCTTGCCACAGAGGAACAACACTGTCTGGCTATCTATTAAAATTATTCTCTGTATCTTACTTAATCAAGTCATGTATGTATTAATGTATGTAAAACTATGTGCTCAAGCTGGCAGCTCTTCACCACTGATGTTAATTGATGTGTGTGAATATATCGTCTCTCTAGCTGGAGGTTGACAGCCAGTTTATTGACTTCGGTTCACATGTGGTGGGCCAGACTATTTTGCGGACTATCACCTTGACTAACAAGGGTGCGCTGGCCGCCCTCTTCAGCCTGGACACCTCAGCATGTCTCAGTCCAGAAACTAGCCATGTTCAGATGCCATCCCAGGTCTCTGCTAACACATGCCAGGTGAGACTCTGGACCTCAAGAAGTGCTGTTTCTTTGATACTCTGAGGGAGTAAATTTGATTACTGCTACAAATGAAATGTCCATATCATTCATATATATATTATTATACAGTGTATGTTCTGCTGCTATTATTCTGTACAACACAGTAGCTGTAACTATTGTATGGAAGTTGACAGAGAAAATGATAAAACTTTATGATACAAATTTTAATGAATATGTGCATGTGAAGGAATAAAATGTGAGAATTTACAGTTTATGTACATGATACCTAGAATATGTCGTCATTTCACATTACCAGGTCTAAAGACAGTCATGAATGAAATGTAATGTGAAAATAAATAAAATCAAACTAATGTGCATGTGTTGTTGGCTGACAGGAGACGAGCAGTCAAAACACAACATCTGACAACCAGAAAAGCTCTGCATCCACAGGCACCGGAGAAGTCCAACTACAGCAAGATGGTCAGGAGCTCTCTGAGGCATCGCAGAATGAGCAACCAGGTAAAGCTATTATATACTGTACATGCTCACACAGAGGCACATACAAAATAATCCTAGTACCAGTTTTTCTGCAAAGGCCTAAACCTGAAATCCAAATCTGTACTTGCATCCCAAAACCCATCTGAACCTGCCTGGAACTCTCTGTCTTTCTTCCCACGGGGCATCAGTCAGTCAGAGCATGAAAGAGACATTTTTTTTAATTAACTATGCTTGAAAATAAGCTTTACGCCTCAAAATGTCCCGCGGCTCTCATCCTAAAACCACCTTGACCCCTATTAAATATGTTTGTGTACAAATATTTTTTTTCTGGCACATATGGTTTGGATAAAATTCCATTTGCATTATTTTCATCGACAGTGTTTTTGTTCCAAATACAGCAAATGACTCATCCTTACACCACAGAAAGTCACTGGAAGGAATGTTAAAAAAATCAATGCTGACTAAAAGCATGAGATAGGATGTGGTGACCTTTTCATTATTTAACCAACACCCACAATCTTTCTGTAACCGTAACCCAGTGCTTTGAGTTGCCTTAAAAGAACCATAAATGTGTTAATCAGAAGCAATTATCATTGGAAAATAAATCATACATTAACAGTGAACATTTTTCAGATACAGCCAATATAAACATTCTGCTGTCATGTTGATTAAATAACCTACTGAACAAATTAGTCAGTGCAGATTAGTTGTGTTTGAGGTGAGTGAGGACTGACGAAATCTCTTCTTTGTGGACGATTTTTCTCATCTTTCTGTTCCCATTTGGACTTTTGGTCCTCATAAGAACAAAATAACGAGCGCACACACACACACACACACACACACAGCCCAGAGTTCACCTTGCTCACACAGCTGGTGACAAGGAGGCATCTTTTCTTTAATGTTCATCGCTGCAGTCAGCACTTTCTTCCACTGATGCTTTGATAAGCTGTTCAGTGTTTTTCCTCTGCTCTGCTACCTTGGAAAAGACTGTGTTGAAGTGGCTCTGTCTCTTTTTTTTCTGTCGTTGGGAAAGGCTATCTGATCTTGGCTAATTTTTTAGGTTTCTGATGTTGCTTTTTGGAGGCTGAGGCTTACAATAGTTTGTATTTTATGCCTGTATCTGTGTATTTATGTCACAGATACCCCATACAGGATCCACAGTGTTGTCTTTGTCTTGTTTCTGGTGATTTGGTGTCTCCTCATGGCAGGTTGACCACTCAATCGATCAACAGTAAAATTTATGATCTGATTTTGCTCTGTGTGTGTTTGCAGTGTCAGAGGCTTCAGCTACAGGTCCAGGAGCGATTCCTGAGGCTTGTGTGTCCTCTGATGTGGACGCTCAGATAAATGAGAGCCCATCAGACTCCAGTGACATAAATCTAGGGAATGTAAGTATTTGGTCTTGTGGCAAATACACAGTTATGTCTTACAACACTATTACTTTCAGCTTAACTGGTAAAATAAAGATGAAATCACTCATAACACCTCTCATAACACATTTTGGCCTGATGGTGGCACTAGACAAAATGTCAGAAGTCACCAAATTCATCTGGGAATCATCCTCCTGGAACAATGAATAGTAGTTGTCGAGTTTCTTGCTCACTGTCAAGACATTGATCTACGACTGATCAACCAACATCCCCACTGCTGCTACCAGCAGCGTGTAAATGGGCATATCTGTAGATATTGGCACAATGAATTGCTTTTGATTGATTTGATCAACAATGTCGATATAGCAGCCTTCACTATGGGCTGGATTGTGCATCTGCAGGTTGTGTACTGGCAGAGAGACACCCACTGTCTCTGAAAAGACGGACTATTATCTGACTGTAAAAAGTCTTGTTTTTAGCATTGATGCTGTTTGTGCCTTGTGGCTCCAGTGAAGTTCTGGAGTTGTTCAAGGTTCATTACGTCTCTCTGGTGGGGGGTTAATGGTGCATCCCTTCTCCCTCTGTGCCTGTTACAGCTTTGTGTATTGCATGTGCCTGCACGCCCACGACTCGATCATTGTCATTTTGACTGATACTTTCACATTGTGTAGTTGAAGGCTGGTGTCTGAAATGGCGGATTATCCATCAAGCTATCATGGTCCCACAGTATTGAGTCAGTTGTTGAATGAATGGCTTATTTCTTTCTTCTGTTTTTTATTATTGCTCGCACCACCTTGATGCTTTGTAGCGGAGCTGACAACCCACTCTGCCTTTCCACATAGTTTGATTGCATGTCATTTGAAGTCGCACATCTGAGTGATTTCAACTCCCCCTGCATTGATAGAAATGACTTTGTTTCATGAAGAAAAACAGTTAAACTATATGTCCTGTATGCACTAAATCACCCTCTAAATTCAAACAGAGAAAGCTCATGAAGCTTAGTGAAAATATGCAGAGGTCATAGTCTGATTTTGCTTTGCTATTGGGAACATTCATTTCATAATCTTCATTTCATTATCTGGTCATTTTACATTTGTCTTGTAGAATATTTCTTAAAGATGCAGAACTAAAAAATTGAATATTTCAAAATCCAATGTTTACCCATCTACAGGTAAGAGAAGGAGAGGTTGGACCTTTTGAAAGCATCAAACTGGAGATTGTTTTCACTCCAACTATTCCAGGAGAGGCCAGACTGGACTTCCACATCAAATTCTCCGACGTAACCAGCAAACCAGTAAGACACAGCATGTTTTTCAGCATGTGAATTTCATGGGTACACACAGTATAAAACTAATTGTTTTGTGTTTGAACACATATTGGTTCAAACAGATACCCATCAAGGTGAAAGGTGTGGCAGTTAGCTTCCCTGTATGGGTGGTTCAGCCGAGCATTGACCTGAAGATCTGCATGTTTGACCGTCTCTATCAAGACAGTATCATGGTCCAAAGCAGGTGGGTCCAAAAGGTAGAGTGTCTGCACTGTGCCCTGCTCTGCTGAATCAAAACCCAGAGTGTAATATGCAAGAGAGAGACCTAAGGTAAAAGTGAAACATGGGTACGGCTACCACATGACAATACAGTGATTCTATCACTGACAAACAAACGTTGCACTACTGTTAATATACTGCTCCTATTTTCCATATAATCCCTACAGCGTTTTCATAAATAACACATTTATCAAATAAGACATGCGTTGTTTAGTCTCAAAGGCTTGAAGTAAATTAGTAGAAGCAAACAAACAATTAACTTTCTACCTTGTTAGCTCATTTTTCATGTCATGTTAATCAACAATGTCATCAACAATAAACTCAACCCAGTAATACGCCAGAGATATTTG
This sequence comes from Thunnus thynnus, assembly GCF_963924715.1. Classification (NCBI taxonomy): domain Eukaryota; kingdom Metazoa; phylum Chordata; class Actinopteri; order Scombriformes; family Scombridae; genus Thunnus; species Thunnus thynnus. Next base: position 9,407,548 of record NC_089522.1, on the reverse strand, counting down.
AACAGCCCCTCGGCCCTTGTAATTGAATAAAAATAGTTTTCTATGCCTTGATGTTGTCCAATTGGTTTACACTTACACATGTCCTGCCCCACCTTGTTTAACAGGAGGGAAGTCAGATGTCATTTAATACCATATTAGCATCACTTTAGGTAATCATGGTGACAGTTAGAGACAACATTGGTACAAGGAGGAAATTGAGTGCCAAGAGACTGATGAGTGGTTTGCATGTAGCAATTAAAAACATTAGATGTCTCTATGTTCACACAGAAGGGGACACCTTTATTTTACGGGTCCCTTAGTTTCCTAAGGGATAATAATTTCCTAAAAAATAATTAAAATGTCTTTGTTACTTTATAGGAAGTTTCTTGGAAAGAGTATGTAATTGGTACTGATTATAAATAAATTGGAATTGGTACCCTTAATGAGTGCCACCTAATTTATTTGAGATTTTAAGAATGAACCAGGAAATTATAAATTTGCATAATGAAGAGCAGTTTGATAGAGTTTTAGTAAAAGCAAACTCAAAACTGAACTGCGGGACTTATGCATATAAATGAACGTCTGTTACATTCAAGCCCTTGCCAAACAAGTTCACATGATGCTGATTAAACCTGCAGTGTGAAACTTTTACATATAAATGAATGTCTGTTACAATCAAGCCTGTGCCAAATGAGTTCACACAATGCCGATTAAGCCTATCGCCAGCAGATAAATCTCTGTATTTCACAGTATACCAGAGTTTTTAACCTGGTGTCAGGTTTGACATTCCCTCACTGGCTGGACAAATGCATACTGCGCATGCTCTATGGGCAAAGCACGCATTCCAGAGACTTCCACCGACCAAGCCGGCTAACTTCCAGTTAGCTCTCTGCTAACTTGAGGGATAAAATCATTTAATCACTTCTAGACTTTCCGAATGATGAGGATTGACAGTATTCAAACCGTCAATCCTCTGATTAGTGGACAACCTGCTCCACTCGCTCTACCTCCTGAGCCACAGCCGCCCCATAAGAGCACCTCCTAAGAAATAACACTCATATATTAGTTACTTTCTCTGATAATATTAGAGAAAGTAATATTGTAATATTAGGTACCTGTAAAATAAAATGGTATCTTTGTAACCTTTGTAACCAATCAATGTGTTTGAGTTGTAACTATACTAAAAATGAGCTGTGCATAATAACTGCTGTTAACCTACATGAACAATGACAACATGGCTGCAACAGAAAAATCACTTTATGTGAATTTTGGAACTGAGCTCAGTTTCGGGTAAACAGCGTTTTCATGTACAGTTTGAGCAGATGGTCCAAACATACACACACACACACACACACACACACACACACACACACACACACACACACACACACACACACACACACACATACACACACATACACACACACACACACACACAGAAAGGAAATGGTAAAGCAATCACTATTAGATCACTTGTGCAGGAACAACTTTAGCTGTGACAGGGAGATGTAAAAATGTAAAATATATCATTTGTATAATAGCAATTACTGCATAGTAAATCATTACTGTATATCACTAAAGAAAAGAAATGCTATTGCAAAGTTTCCACATAACCTTATGGCACCAAGACTGTGGAGTAATGAAGGTGTGTCTTATTTTTGTGTTGAGTAGAGAGCACTTGTGACCACAATATCAGTGGATACCAACATTCAATCTGAACCACAGTCATTACAACAGTCTGCATCATCAACAGGTTCAAGTCTGTATATTGTTTAATAAACAAGGAGGTAGTGAAGCCCTACACGCTGTCGGAAGTTTACTGAAAAAGCAATGGTTCAGACCTTCATCAGGCATTCAACATTTTAAGGAGATCCTTAAAATGTATGCAAAAAACTACACAATATTTAAACATAATAATTATGAAGTTATAAAATCATTAGAATGACCTACATCACTTCCATTATTACAGCATTACTTAATTAGGATCAATATTTATTGATGAGGTTATTTTAATGAACTTAGTGTTTTATTATTTAAGAGACTGTATAAATCCCTCAGCCCAACGAGATGACAGCAGAAGTGAGTAGAGCATGTCGTATTTCCATTTTATTTGTTGTCATGCTTGAAATCATCCTTGGAATAGAGTTTGGAAAGTGGCATGGACTGCTGATGTAGCATGCTGGCTTATCTGCTGAATGCAATACTAAAACTCCCTCACATACTCAGTCTCTGCCAAAACGGGCATTTTCACAGAAAAACGGCTCATGGAAATCCCTTAAATTGACAGGGCCAGCTTACTTTTCAGCTCGCCCAACATAAAACTCTCCGACAAACTACTTTGGCAGCCAAGCGGCATATTGAGATATTCAACAAATGTGCGGACATACTAAAGAATTCAGAGATGTATTAGCTGATAAATGTACCTAAGCAGAGGATGAGCTAAGGGACCGAGCAGTAAACTCATATCCCCACAATCCTCTTTGGTCCATACAATAACACAGAACAAGAGTGAATCCGTTCTGATCACGGATGTGATACATTATGATGCACACTGGGGGTTAAGAGTACACGGGGGGCAGTAACATTTGCAGGCGTGTGGTCCACCACCTAGCTAGTCATTGTGTCACATCATGTGGGGGAGGGAGTGCATGTGTGGGAGTGGGGGATTTGTGACAACTGCCATCTGGTGCGCTGGCACACCAGCACATGTGACAACATGACGATGACAGCATCAGTGTGAACGGTGGCTTTTAAAGTAAGAAAAAAATGCTAATGCTTGCACCGGCAAACCATGCAATATGTCACTCTGCTTCCAAGACAGTAATTTGAACACAAAATAGCTTGGCAGGCTTTTGGGGGGAAACAATAAGAGAGCTGCTGCTTTCATCGTACAATTTGTCACTTTTTCTTTTGAGTAGATGAGTAGATTTCCCACAAGTCCTCCTTAGTTTGTGACAGATTTTTAAGAGAACAGCACAAAGCATAATTGAAAATGTTCCTTGTCTGCTGGCCAGTGATTTGAATATCTCTCCTACTAATTGAAAGAATTTTTAAGAGGCTTTAAAATGTGCAGTGTTTGACTTTTGCTCGTGAGCCAAAGATTGGAATATTCTGAGCACAGTTGGCAGAGTTTTTCTTTTTGGGGACAGTTTTGGGTTTTTTTTTCATTTCAAACACGCGACCTGGACTTTCAAACCCTCCTCCACTGGCACCTGCTGGGGAGTTGAGCATTCCTGCCATAACTCAGGCCATAAAAACACATTCAGCTTTCTTTGTTTCCATTCACAAAGCCTTCTGTCCTTGATTTCTCTGTTTACTGCATTTCTAATATGCCTACTGTATCTTGTCTCAGTCCAACCTGTGTCCTGTGGTTTTTGGCCGAAGGACTGCAAGTGTATTGTTGACATTAGAGTTGATTCTTCTTTTTTTATTTTGGGCAAAATAGAATATAGACAATAAGGAAAAACCTGTTCTTCCAGCTGGTTATTTTGAAATATAAAGCAGACTGTGCTTCATTATGGGGACAGTTGCCTAGGCCTTTGCTATGAAGGTTTGGTATCCCATGAGGCTTTGGAGTGCATGTGGAGTAAGCAAGTGCAGCCACCTGGCCCTCTCAAGGAAGGGCAGAGGCACTGGTGTAGCTGTGGGCACTTTGAGTTATTCAGCTCTGCATGTAGACTCAACATGAGAAATTTCTCTGCAACATGACCTGAAACAATTGCCACTAAACCTCAGTGATTACAATGAGTTTAATTATTAACGATGCTCTGACAAAAGACTTGAAATTCCCCCAAATAGAAATATATTTCACAGGAAACTGTGTTGAACTATCTAAGGAAATAAACAACTGAAATATTTGAGTGTATAAATATTTGATGTTAAAGTTAGTTATACCAGCAGCATGTGGATGAGTGAGAGATGACTCCAATGTAATCTTAGAAAGACAACATATCAGCTCTAAGGAAATCTTAGGGATCTATTTTATCTGTAAATTTAAGAAGTTGTTTTCACGAATGACAGAAATCAGCATTTGTTTTAACGTGTAAATCAAACACCAAATGAAATAACAATACATGTAAAATGTGAAGGTTGGATAATCAGAGTCAGTTACTGTAAAGTCACCCTTTAAATCATTTAACATTGTTTCAGAAATAGAGTCAAACTGGTCACAGTCAGCCTGTAAAAAAGACAGGATCAGCTGAATGCCCCTCTTAATTAAAATGCCTAATTGCACTAAATGATTATGTATCCATGAATATTCCTCTGAGAGTGATCTGAAGGTTATCATTTGGCCGGAATAAAGATAGCGACTTAATATCCCCCTAGTGTCCCTGGGAGTCCTTGCCTGGGGGAAACAACCATCTGTTTGACCTCGCCATTCAAAGTGGGTCATTTCATTTGAGTGGGGGATCGAAAAATGAAGGGTCTCTCAGTCCGTTTGTCCGCGGCTCGCTTATCGTTCACCTTTGTTTCTTTGAAGATGAAAGACATAGCAAAATATCATCACTGTATTCGCATATCCCCTCCAGCAAGCGGAGAGTTGTTTGTACTGTCATCGTTTTATGTAGGTGTGGGCTCTTGTTGGATGTGTTTGAGAATTCCCAAGGTGAAGAGCCATTTATATCGCAAGCCTCAGCTATAACTGAAGCTCGTAGCCACAGGCACAACCATCTGTTGGAGCTCCTGAAAACTGGGTCACCTAAATGATATGGACTTAGGCCCCAATCAGACCGAACGCTTTTTAGCAGCCTGGGGGCCACTTTTTGTAAGTGTTTTCAATGAGCTTCAATGAATCTTATTGCTCGTTGCTGAGTGCCTCGCGTTTTTGCAGGAGCGCCCTGAACACCTTGAATTGAAAAAATTTCAACTCAGAACAGCAAAGTGCCCGACGTCATTTGCGTTTTTCCCATTGTCCAATCGGATGAATTGAGAGGCAGGTGGTGATTCAGTGGTTTCCTAGCAACAATAAAAAAAAATTTTTTTTAAAAAAGACGCAGCAAGCTGCTCTTTTTTTAAATTGTAGGCTTCAACAAAAAAAGCAGTGCGGTGCTCCTTGCATTTTGCAACCTATAAAAAACGCTCTGTCCGATCGGAGCCTTAGGGTACATCATTCCATAAAAGGTTATTTCCGCAGGTGTCACTCAAGGAAAAGTGTTTTTTTCTGTCCTTGTTGAGTCTCCAAGAGATAAAAGGTCTGCCCTGTGATGTCCATTGGGCAAAGTACCTGACATATCTACATTTTTTTGTTGTTACTGTCATATAAAATGAATAGACTTACCTGATCGCTACTGTTATCTTTGTGTCTTTTATGCCACCTGATAAACTGTTTAGTTATTCTGTTGTATGAAAAAGCTACAAGGGAAAATATTTTGCCTAGAAACCCCAAAAATCAATTACTCTTCTAGGTACCATTATACAGTACTCTTGCTCTGAAGAAATCTCATTCTAATTGACTCAGCTCAGCATCCAACAATACTGCAGCACACACTTCTACTACGTCGAGCACTAATGCAATGCAGGAAGTAGTGTGTCCTTGTAGAGATGTTGAGAGGAACATTAGTGTGTGGAGGTCAGGGTGATGGATGAGCATGAAGCACATTCAACTTTCAGAGATGGATTTTGTGTTCCTATTTTAATTTAACTTAAAAAAAAACAGCCATTACATAACCACAGTTTATTAACCATAGCCATGATCTTTCTATAACCTTATTACCTGTGCATTAATGTCCGTGCATTATCTTTCAGTAACTCTACAGTTTGTCCTGTATTACACCTTTCATAGAGGAATGCACTCGGTGTGTTAACATTATGCTAATGAAACCATATCTCTTGCATGACAGTGCCAGCACAGCCTTGAAGCTGAACTTTGAGGTGTGCCCGGAAATGAGGAAACACATGGAGATCCTACCAAAGACAGGCTTCATCCAGGCTCAATCAAGCTTTAATGCCCAACTCAAGTTCCTGCCGAGGTAAGGAAGGACACACAGAGGATGCAATGATAATGGAAGCACTAGAGCATACATAATCTTATTTTAGACTGTAAGCTTGTTAAGATTCTATCAACCTTATATGACGGTGCAAACAGTTCTCGCCAAAGGAGACTTGTCATGTGTGTTGGGCCAGGCTTGCAGTTTTGTGAATTCCCAGTCTCTGCTTCTTCAACAAAAGAGAAACCTGCAGTTTTCCTATATAACAAAAACTGATACGTTATACACTACACACAGAAAAAAAATGATTTGAGGGCTCTTGGAAGTAGATTTGTGCTAGTAGTACACAATAAACCAATACACCATTACACCAACACCAACTTTAAAGGATAATTCTAGTTTATCACAACCTTCATCTTATTTTTGTAGTAATAATAACATTGTATTTAGCTAATTGATTGCTGAGATATGGAAACATGGCATCTTCACTAAGAATGAGTCAGGTAGGGCATAAAACACAAGCATCAGACTGGGTGTAGATAAACCCTGTGATTAGCCTACTTTATCTGGGAAAGAAAAACATGGGTGAAAGGTAAAATAATAACCCAAACACATCAACCTCCTGCTTCAACTTTGACCCAGTTGTTTGAGTAACTGTGTGCACAGTAAAACCATTTCTTACACCAGATGTAGATGTGTTCCCAGGCCTCAGCAAATATTTTGGCGAATGCAACGTTATAATAACTTATAGAAGTTGATGACCGAAGTAAAAACAGAATTTTCTTTTGAGGTAGCAAGAGCAGTCCTCACATGTGACTTGCTAGCTGGCCAGAAAATGCAAAAAACTGCATCCACCTTATCAGAGGTGAGCGAATAACCATCCAATTTCTGATAAGAGGACAGCATCAGCTAGATAAATCTGTTACTAGGATACTAAAAAGTGTATATGATAGCTTTCCTTTTTGATAAAAGCCAGATGTGAAGTCTTGCAGAGATACAAATGGTAACAATCTACCACCAGTCAACAGCCAGTGTGTATAAAAGAGCTTCTTTAACATACCTGCACTGGGAGTGCAGGGCATGAAGGCTTCTGATAATGACTCTGAAGGACATGGTAATTCTTTCTACAACAATGCAGGCTCTATATTTAGATGGAGAGGCAGGAATTGAACTGCGGTTTGAATGCCAGGAGAACGGACAGGGGACCCCTAGGGCAAGTATGAGAGGCGTGCAGTATGTAAAAACTCAGTGTGGGTGCTAGTATTCTTCTGCCCACCCTCTATTTTCCCTTCACAGTTCAGCAGCTTTGTGTATTGATAGCTGAGAAGGTATTGATGGGGGGAAAAGAATAACAAGAAGATGTTTTCTTCGCACATGACAAAAGTCGGGGGCACACGCTGGTCATCGTTCAGCAGCGGGGCAGGAGGGGAAAGTGGGAAAATGTCAGTAATCTGCCTTAGTGAATCAGCAGAGGTTTTAATGCGAGGATTAGAGTGCAACATTACTCGTGCTGCTGCTGAGATGGTGCAGCGTTGACGAGCACTAGCACAGCTACAGCTTCCACCCCCTCCCTACTCCCTCTGTATCACTTCACTTTCTCTCTCTCTCTCTCTCTCTCTGTCTCTCTCTCTCTCTCACTCTCGCTTCTGTGCTGTCTTCTCCCACTCTCTCACACATACTTCTCTTTTTCTTGGCCTCTCACCTCGGTGTTCAACTGTACTTCTCCTTCTTTGTTTTTCTCAACCTCTACAGTCCTCTTTCTCTGTGCTCCTTCACTTCCCTCTCTTAACTCTACATCTATTCTGTCTCTCTCTGTTATTCTCAAACTCTCATCCTTCTATGCGTCCACCATTCACCACTACTTATATGCTGGCCCTGATTCTGCTTACATAACCTAAGACACCAGACCTAGTTCCCTGTGCTCTCATTGATAACACTGTTGTTCTTAAAGGATAATTCCGGTTTGTTACAACTTTGATCCTCTTCTGTAAGTTTGGCTATCAGTTCTATTAATTATGATAACATTACAATAAGTTAACTGCTGAGATCTGGGAACAGAGTCGCTAATAAAAGGTCCAGCGGTAACCTGTGCAGCTCCATCAATCTCAGATCTCTAAAAATCCCTATCTTCAAAAACTTTCATATCACTGGTGGCATGTCCCTCTCTATTTGTCAGTGGAGTATTGAAGGTGTCCATATTTTATCAGATATATGGGATCATAAAGGAATAAGAATGGTTTTATTATCTTCTCATATATATATGTATATATATTTACTCACTGAGTCACAGAGTTAAGCATTTGTACATTTTTGTACTTTCGCACCTTGAGCCAAAAGCTCACTTATTTTTAGTGAGTTAGCATGCTAACATTTGCTAATTAGCACTAAACAAGCAGTACAACTGAGACTAATGGGAATGTCTTTAGTTTTGCAGGTAGTTAGTCATAAACCAAAATACTAGACAAACAGAAATCATGGCACCAGATGAAAGGTCTGAGATATTTCAATAAAACAATTTTTGACCTACTGGTGGTGCTTGAGGCTATCCCTGTAGCTAGCTATTAGCATGGCTGAAAATCCAACCATAGCACTGTTTTGACAGAATTTCCAGAATCCTTAAAGAATCATTTGGATGAAAAAACTATTCCAGCTGCACAATAAAGCAATTAGTGAGTAATTCATATATTTCAATAATAATAATTAATACAGAATGGAGTCACAACATCCAAAACATATATAGTTTTTTATTGTGCAGGGGATTGAATACTTCTCAATCCATTCTCGAAATACCTTCAACAGTAAGCAACGGTTATCGACCTTCTGTGTTTTTAAAAGATGCTCAGTAATTTATCTTCCAGAGAGGTACTAACTGGGGCTATGTAAGTAAAGTGTTATCCTAACCAGTAGAAATTGTGGCCAAAGCCAAGAAAATAAGCTCACAATTATCCTTTAAGAAACCCTAAGGTCCCAAAGAATATCCTCCACCTGGACCAGAAATCTTGCTGGATAGGAAAAAAAGTCACATGTATGTCACATGATGTAAACGTTCTTACAAATCATACTAGAAATGCCAAATAAGATTGTTTCCAGCATATCGGCAAGCTGTGTTCCTTTATGTGTCATCCCTGTCATGGTTGGATCGTGCTGTACAATCTGTTGATTTTTGGTAGGTTTGCTTTTGTTTTATGCAGTGGCCGTGTGTCATTTAAAAAGGCACTGCCAAGTCTTCATAGCCAGAGTCTATGATTGGATTTCCAAATCCTTATTAGCAGCACTGCTTTCACTCACTGTCTCATCCACACACGCACACACACACACACCATTAAATCTGGTTTCTAAAATGACTCATAGCTTTTATTCTTTACACAGGTGTTTGCGTCTTGCCTTCCCTCCCAGGCTTTTGGGAGAGGGTGAGTACATTCTTGCTTCCTGCTCTGAAGGATTGCGTTCAACCTGCCCACATCCTTTACCGTCTTTGCTTTCCTTCATCCCTCTCTGACTGTCTTCCTCCACCTTTATTTGTCACCATCCAGCCCACTCTTTCCCCTCACATACTCCACAGCATTGTTCCATTCACTACATAATCCCCTCTCTGCAAGGCCAATGGTTCACATGTTTGTGATCCTGTTCAGCTAAGAGGAATGCTGCTCATTTGCTTTCAGATGAAAACTGACAGCCCAATCTGTCTGGCATCATGTTCATGTTAGTCCATTTCTGTTTTGGAGTGGAGGTTATTTTGTTTTGTCGATTTTAGTTGGAGTTAATGTTTTGTTTTGTTTTTTATCAAAGAAATATAGCAATTTAAGAGTAATTGTTGCTGTGAGTCAACTTACAACAACCTGCTCACTTCCATTGGTCTCATCCATACTTGCCACCAGTTTTGTGACTATTTTTCTATCACTATTTTCCATAGATGTAGCTAGGTAGATAGCTGCTGTAGCTGTGTCAGAAGACGACGTTCTCATTTTTAACCCTGCCCACAATGCTCTGATTGGTCAATTGTTTCTTCAACCAGAGAAATGCCCATTAAAAATTGATGGAACTAGGTTATACTGACTGTTTTATTTGAAATCACCACATTTATGTCTCAGATTCAAATCTGAGCTATGTTACCGAGAGATGTGACCTGGCTTAAGTGGGCCTGCAGTTTTGACTTCAGAGCTGATTCAGTTCTTTAGTTTAGAAATTCCAGGATCAAGTAAAACATTCTGCCTCTAGAGAGTTTTCAAGACCAGATGAAAATTATTTCTTTATTTTTTGCAGTGTAAACCTGACAACATGATCATTAGAACAGGATCTCTTGAATGAGCGGTTTTAGGTGTAATCTCTGAAGAGTGGGGCAATGTGTCCCACCCTGTCAGTTCCGGCTGATAAAAGGGAGATTACAAGGATGATTTGCTTCAGACTTGCTACAGATTACACTGAACAGCTCCACCAATACTCTCACTGGAAATTACTCTGCTCACACCAGTATCGGCAACTTTAATGATGCAATGAGTTGCTGGAAAATAAGCGAACAACATAACCTGTTTGGTCAACATTATTTTTACGATTTCTTTTGTTCTTTTCTTTTCATTTACTGTAGTTTTTGTCCATCCATTTTCCCATACTGAAAAATCCCTAAGCCTCTTAATCCGTTTTGTAATCCTTTTCATAATCACTTTTCTTTAATGGTGAAATCCAAACAGAAGTCCATATTGACGAGGAATGTATTTATTTCAATGTAGTCTTTTTGCTCCCATCAGGTAAAATGTAGCACTAAAGCTCTCCAAGTTTCCTGATAGTTACGTTGTTTCAAAATTCTTCTTCTTTCTTTTGAGTTTTTGGAGCCTTGCTCTCTTACCACTTCTCCATTTTTCCAGTTTTTCTAGGGAGGTACACGCAGATGATTAAAAATTATTCAAATACATGAAATTATGCCCAATTATTACAGCAATGCCAGTTGAAATCCTCTACAAATATCCACTGCAGCTCTACAGCAGTACCACAAACTTTTTCACTGTGTAGGTCCTCCACTAATCTCAGAAGTAACAATAAAGACTATGGAGGAGAATTGCTTTTGGACGAGTCTGTGGATAATCTGTCTACAGAGAGGAAGAACACACAAATAAATCTGTGCAGGACACTGACAAATCTGAAGCCCCATCCATCCGCAAAATTCTCCTGAGCATATGGGCCTGGCGACGTCCCACCAGGCTTTTCCACTCTGCCCTGCCAAGCTAATTCAAGAGTGACTCTCCAGCAGCGATTCTATTAGCAGGCAGAACAAGAGTGCTTCCTTAAATACACCCTCTGTGCTCATTGGTCAAGCTATGAAGGAAGAAAAAAATACTTATTTTCATTACTCCTCTTGCGGAGGTGCAGAGATTTAATTTTGACATATGAGGGAGTGACCTTTGAGTCATAAAGGGTGTTATAGTAGAACAGTATGTTTACAACAGTGGTGTGCAGGAACAAGGCCTGGGAAATGTGAAACACAAACCTGTCCTTGAACCTGAATCTGACAGATTCGTTGAAGGCGAGGCTTGCTTCTAGCGCTTTGAAAAAACACACTGACATCTGGAGAGCCTTAAAACCACTGACATTTACAGCATTAGCTCTCAAGCCTTCATCCAGCATTAAGAGCGTAAGAGGAAAAGACAGAGAAGACAGTTGATGGGAGAGAGACGAGAAGGAAAAAGCAAGGAAACAGCAGAGAAAAAAGAGAAAGATGTTGGGAGAAGGGGAGAGAAAGTGAGAGGTGGAGGATGGATTGAAGCCACAAACTACATTTGACATTTGACCACTGTTTACATGATAATGAACGATACATACATACATACATATATATATATACACACACACACACACACACACACACATGTTATTATGAGAGCAGCTCTTGACACAGGGAGATATTGAGGGAATGGAGTTTTACATAAGCCTGTGCATGACTACTGGGCCTCTTTGAATCATACTTACGTCTCCCATCACCATGGCTACAACCTACAGTAGTGTGGAGGCGCACTCTACATCTCTCTCCTGCTTTCCCTGGCGAGCTGATCCTACAGTCGTGGGTTAAAGTAAAGTAATGGGTCTTCAGGGTCTGAATGTTTGTCTTTTTTTTGAAAAGCTCAATAGTGGCTTGTGGCTTTTGACTGCTGGTATCTGATGTACTGAGAAAAAAAAATTAATTCAAAATCTCTGTTTCAGTCATGTGTTTGTTGTGTGTTGTGTGTCTTTGTTTATGAACATGATGTAAGGACAAAGCCCTTTTTATGATAAAAGGCTACTTTGCATAATAGTGTGTATTCTTCCACTATACAGACGCTCCTTATCCAAAGATGCAAAGACGTTTTTTGACACAGATACAGGAGTCCTGGAGGTCCCAATGACAGTGCAAGTAGCAGGCCAGGTTTGTATCATACTTTACACTGTAAACATATAGTTCCAGTTTATAGTAAACCTCCCTGTGATCATGAAAACATCGCACTTATCCTGCAATACAGGGCTTGTGTCCTACTTTGTCCCTAACAGAAGTAGAGCCACTGAAGGTTGTAACCTATTTTGCTGGTAACAAGCTAAAATTATCTCATACCCCCAAGGCCCAGTTACTCCATGGGCGTTAATAAGCCAAGCATAAAGGTTATTCAACATTGTTTAAGTGAAAATGTCTCCAGAAGCTCAAAATGTTCTTTGTTATATAGCCTTAATAAGTTTAATTATGTTTCTTTTAACAATATCCTTTATGTTCCTCAACCTAGACACCCAGGAGTCTTCTGGATAATCCCACGATGCTATAGGTTTCTGTTATGGCCCCCAGTTTTAATTATTTCAACTTTGTTACTGAAAAATCATGTCAGTTTGGCACGGCAGATGGCTCTAAATATTATGATATCCATGAACCTCGGCCGCCGTTGCTATGGAGAAGAGGCCAGTCAGAGGCGCAAATTAGAGCTGTAGTTCAAAAGGCTTCTTTGTTCCAGTTGTGAACAAAACACGGTGCCATAGTTACTGAATTCATCCAAAATTCACCCAGAATCTGAAAGTGAATTCCTCCCAGCTGCGCTTGTTACTTGTTTTCTATAAAGTGTAATCTTTAGCTCCATCCCTTCATTAGCAACACATGTAACTGAATTTTACACTCAGTGCTTGGTTGTTTCATATAAAAATGCACCTTGAAAATTATCTTTGTTGTCTTGATGTGACTACAGTGAGTACAACTATATTGTAATATAAATTTATTACAGTACACTGCATTTATACCATATATTATACCATTTATTTATATTGGTTATCGTAACATAACCAGGACATACTGGAATTACATTCATTGGCTTCAGACACATCCACATCATGGATGTGTTATTTTAGTTGTGTATAGTGCAACAAACACTGATTATGAGACTATTTGCAATTAATTGTCAAGCAAATCATTCCTCTCAAGGCACAAATCTAAAATAACTTCTTGTCAAGGTCCAGTGTGCATTTTGCAATACGAAAACAGTCAATTCTGAAGCCCTCGAAGGGAGAAATAAAGTGCTTACAGCAACTGAATTCCTTCAACTAGTCAGCAGCAGCCTTCATTAAAAAATACAGAGCAGCTGCTTAAACATTCGTGTTGCACTGATGCCAGTCCTCTTTCTCAGTAAATCTAAATCTGGCCTGTTTTCTTGCCAAATCGTCACATCCCTCTCCCTCCCTGTCCAGCCCCTATTGCCTGTCTCTACCAGGACAAGGGGAGGAGAGGAGAGGATTGCAGGGGAAGCACAGCTCTGACAAGGAGCCAAAGACTGAGCCAGGATGCTCCTGTGGAGCACCAAAGCTGTTGCCCTCAGCCCCAGGCCCTGAGCTCCTGGCACTGAAACATGCACACACACACGTACACTGATGTATGGTCACCAGACGCCACAGCAGCCAGGAAAGCAATGGTGCAGAGACCAATAAACAAGGTCATCTGCTGCACACTGACTCAATGACTCAAGGGGACGTCATCTCGAGAAAAAAAGCACTGCTCACAAGATTCACCAATAAACAGTTGCATGGGTTAGTGCAGAGATTTCAGTTTCTAACACTTTGAGCCTGTTTTGGAGTGAACACACATACACACATATATACACACGTCTTGCGTCTCAGCTGTTCAATGATGAAGGATGACTATATGCATAAAAGCGTTGCTCCATTTCAGCTCGGGAGACTAAAATGGTCTTTCCTTAAACATGAGTTTGATTAATTTGATACTTCAAGTGCATATATTCATATTTGTGAAATAACAGACTTAAAAGGCTTTATTTTTAGAAAACATCAGTCCATGCTACTCCCATGTTCATATTGTTGCTTTCTTTGTTCTCTTCAATCTGAATATGAAAATATATAATTAAGATTTAAAAAGCAGAACATAACACTGGAATCATTTTGTAGTATATAAATCAAACCACAATGATGTTTCACGGAAATTATTATGATGTGAGAATGAAATAAAGGGAATCTAGATAAGATGTGACATCAAAAGCAAAGCAGGGCAAACATGTTTGAAGGATGTTGATGAAAATGGCCAAAGGTTTGTAAAGATGTTTTATGTGTGTTCAGGTGCAGCTGGTCCATTTCACAGTCCAAGCAGTTATGACCTCCTCAGACCTGCAGTTTGACCGGACTGAGGTAGACTTTGGCTACTGTTCCATTCACCAGTCCATCAAGAGCCGTGTTCGCCTTACCAACATGTCCCTGCTGCCTCAGGACTTTGGCTTCCTGGGTGTTCCAGAGGTACTGTGGTTACAGCTGAGGTGACAAAGTAGAGATGAGGCGTTATAAGAAATCTTTTGAGTGACAAGAACTTCTGTGTTTTTAGTTTCCAGTACTGTGAATACTTTATCTTGTGTTAAATGTTGCTGTATCTGTGCTGTGCAGTTGCCTGGATCCAGATACGAGCAGAAACTATAAGTCACCGAAAATAATGTTTTTATCAATGCTGTCTCTCTTGATGATGTCAGGTCTGGAGGAGACTTAAATTTAGTCATTAAGATAGCACTATCACTGTTTAAAATTCAGCTTTACCTTCCTTTCCTCTGAGACATTTCCCATTTGCTTGAGATATGCCACTTTTGCTCAACCCTTAAATTGGAAATTTAAGTAATTTGTGTTGTTTTTGTTCCCCTCACACTTCAGTTTATGGACGTCCAACCTAACGATGGCTTTGGCACTCTTCTCCCACAAGAGACCCTGGAGATTGATCTGATTTTCAGTGCCAGCAAGGCCAAAGAGTACAATTTCCAGCTCAGCTGCAAGTCTGGAATTAACAGGTTAAGATGTAATCATTCATTCTTTGTAAATTAAATGTCATATCATGTATATGGATTTGTTGATTATGTTCAGAATATTTTTTAATATATAGCTCAATGATTTCTTTTCGTTTGTCCTCAGAGTTTTTCTTCTGTCTTGCCGAGCAGTGGGTGTCCGCCCTCCACTGGAGCTCTCCCATTCTCTGGTCAAGTTTGGGGCCACGGCGGTTGGAGACCACTCCACCGCTCTACTTCACCTGATTAACCATCATACTGACGGTAACCAGTCCAAACAACCAGCCCCTCTTGGGGTCAGAGAGGCCATGGCTCCAGTAGCACCCAGGCTGTTCTGCTTCACCCCACCCCAGGATTCAGACATCAGGATCACTCCTTCTGCAGGACGCCTGCTGGGTGGAGAGGTGGAGTAAAACACCACTTATGTTTAAGGGGCAAATAACAGTCAGATTACTCGTCGTGAGGAAAATGACCCTGAGGGTTACTGACATGGAGACTACAAATTTATAACATAAAAAGCCTTCATTTCAAACTGTGGGCATTATTTAAGATCCATTTACTGGCTTTTTCTAGAGGTTTTAACCGCATCTCATGGTATTCAGTCTCCATCAATTGATGATCATGACATGTTCGGTTAAGTTTTTTTCGTCAGACTACTATTTCCAAAATTGAACTATGACACTTGGTTACATTATGGGAAATGCAGGGTGAGAAAGTACCCATACAAGAGACTAAAGTTCAGGATATCTGGGCCTCTGTGAGAACTTGGCAATCAGGTCCAGCTGAAGAATTCTTTAACTCTAATAATTTGACCCCACCTCACTCACCTCTGTCTCAGTAATCTTTTGGAGCCTGATCTCCTGAAGTTGTGTTTCTCATTTTTTTTCCGCATGGCCAAAACTTTACTCTGACATTGTTTTAGTTGCAAAACCAGAATTTATCACAATTTTAGACTGTGACTACATATGATCATAATCTAATTCCTAGTTCTAACTCTAATGTTAATCGAGATTGTTTGAACTGGGCTTTAGGAGGAGTGTACAGAAGTTCTTGTTACATTTAAGTGTAAATTTTACTTGACATGACAATTCACATCAAAGACATAATGATCTCAGAGGAAATTCCTCCAGTCCCAGTTCAACTCAATTCAGTTGTACAGAATAACAGCCATCGCTGCCGTTGGGTCACAACAAAAGCCTTTATAGCGTAATGATGCACTCTACTGGACACCTGATGGAAGTGAACAAATTTTTATGTACTTCTCATTCAAACCGATGTTTATGTTCATGTGAGCTACAGAATCAATGGGTAAAGAATATAATACAAAAAAAATAATTTTGAAATAAATTTTATATTAATATTTTAAATTATTATTTATCTCAGTACAGGTGCTTTGAAAATCATTGCAGTTATTGATGTAGGTTGTGACAGTTGGACTTGAAGTCCTATTTTCCAACAGCTGAGAGTGGAAAACTTTCCTACAGACTCACATTCTGTTTATAGTAACAATTAATCTGTTGTGTTATCTTCTTTCAACTGTATAACAGAGGTCAGGTGGGAGAAATCCAGTAAATAGTCTGCAATAGGAAAACAGAGGGATTATCTTCCTCAGTCCATTTGAATTGGTCCACACAAGAGAAAACCCCAGAACAAGAGACTGCCAAAACTAATTTAAACCTCTAAATTAAAAAATGACCAGGGAGTAAGAAAAAGTTTCCTGAAAAATCTGTACAACACACAGTTTTAACAAATGTTATTGCTTCACCCTTCAAACTTGTTTTTCATATGAGTAATTCCTGACATGTTTCCATCTCTCCTCTGACCTAGAGATGTCTGGTCCAGGTGACGTTCAGACCCAGACTGTCGGACCAGGAGATCAAAGACGAGGCGCTGCGTCTCCTCCATCGAGCCAAGTTGCTCCGTGAGAAGGAGTTGGAGAGGAACCGACAAGCTGAAGAGGAGGTACGACTGTATTCCCACCAACTCCAGTCACCTCCTGCTAGTGTGAGGATCGATCTGTGCTGCCACAAGGGTTTTAAATGTGAACACATCACCAGATTACTGATTTTTTCACACTTTCATAACCATACTTATTTATACAGAATGTAGCCCCTACATTTATATATCCCCAGTATGAACTCATCTCTATGTTCATGTCTGTGTTGGAAGATAAAAAAGGAGATCCCAGTGGAAACCAGTAAAGGAAAGAAGGCATCTGTGAATCCAAAGGACAGCAAAGTGTCAGACAGCCCCAAACCTGAGAGACTAACTGAATCCCCAAATCCTGACAACATACAGCCAGGGTAGGAGGTCTCATTTATACTTCATTTTTATCCTTGATGTCATCAATGTTTCTGCTTGCTTTGTAATCCCGTGTTTTCCAGCACAACCAGTTTTCTGAACTGACATGCCAGTGAAGAAAAATATTCATAAATAAATATTCTATCAAATATCAGAGCGTAGTGCTGCAGAAAGAGAATAAATCATTCCTTAGGAAACATCTTCCACATCCTCCCTGAAAGCATCTCAAAGTAGGAAAGTAGGCTAAACCCAATTAATAACTTGGAGAGACATCTGAGACCCGACAACACTGAAATATAAATTACACTCAAAGCTTTTACTTGTACATTCACTCCACTTCCAGTGCGTAACCCTTGTGTAGTCTTAACATTCTGTATACTCCCTTTGTCCTAAGGGTCAAAAATGACCCGGCTTCACTAAACCCATAAGATAAAGCTGCAGCTTAATTGAATTCTAAACCTCAAATCTATTTTGCATGAAGAAACAACCTGTCATTCATCACAAACTCTGTACAATGAGGAATTCAACTACAAAATATTAGTCTTCTCCCATTTTTTGAACCAGTGTTCCTACCCACAAGGTGTATAAACAACAACAATAAATAAGAATAAAATAAGATAATAGGTACAAAACAAAAACTTGAAGAACATAATCAACTCTAATTAGCGCATGTGGGACAGTATGCAAGTGTGAGTGCATGGACTTTACAAATGTATTTCTTTCATGTGCAGCACATAGTATTTGTTTTATACTCCTTCTTTGGGGGGCAGAATTGGCATCTCCTCCTCTTGCCCGCTCCAGCTGGAGCCTCAGGTGGATCAGGACAAGATTCTTCCCCCTGAACAGCTTTCACAAGCGCTGTAGAGGCTGCTGTGTGTGGGGGAAGCGCTCCCTTCTTTGAATGTGTGGGGTTACAAGTGCCTTTACCAGCTGCTCCAGGAACACCCTCCTCTTGTTCTGCTTATCAGGCATCCAGGTATTGTTGATCTTGTTCCATATTACAAAGGCATTGTATGCGCACACATCACTGATGTTATGGAAGATGACCAGGGGCCAGAAGGCACTCATCCTGCTGCAGCTGTAAGTTCCAATCGCCTTGTCCAGTTTGTCCACACTTCCTTTGTTGTGGTTGTAGTCCAGGATGATGGTTGGCTTCCTGTCCTCACGATCACCGATCTCAGTCGTTTTGTGCAGTGTGCTCAGGAGGACCACATTCATGTTCCTCTGTGGGAGGTAAGACACCAGAGTGGAGGTGGGAGTGAAGGCAAACTTTGACGAGAAGGCCCTCTCCCCCTTGTTGCAAGGAGTGCAGGAGGGAGCTCAGGCTTGTTCTTTCTAACTGTGCCAACCATGGTGATCTTCCTCTTCAGAGGCTGCTGGCTGAGTTCAGAAGAGTCACATCCATCAGTCAGTCCATCAGTCACATCAAGCACAACCCGCATCCCCTGGTTGTTCTCCGGGCCTCCACCGGTCGGCTTCCCTATGTAGACTTGCATCTTTCAAGCATAGCTGGATTGTGTGTCACAGGCCACCCATATCTTGATGCTATACTTTGCTGGCTTGCTGGGCATAAACTGCCAGAAAGGAAAGCGACCTTTTGACAAAAGAGATTATTATCAATAATTATTGTCAGTGTCACAGGAAACAATCACATAAGTCAATGATATTACAGCAATACATGATAAAATTAACGGTGAAATTCACTTACATTACAGATATGAAAATAAAAATTTACCTCTGAAAGGAACCAGTTGCTCATCCACTGTTACTTCAGGCTCAGGGTTGTAGAGGTATAACAGACACCCAGGCGATGTCCTGGGCAACTGCATATCATGTGGGCCCTGGAGTCATCCTTATGACATTTTGTGATGCCATCCCATCCTGGTTGTCATATGATGACAAGGACCAGGTTATTTTGCTCTTTTAGCTTGGGAGATTTCTTCTTCATCTGAAGATGATGCATCATGTTGTATTCTTCTCCATCTTCTTCAGATACCTCCTCCTCTTCTAAATCATTGTTCTCTTGTTCCTCTTGGACATCTGAAAAAGTCAGTGAGACAAAGTCAGTGAGGTCAATCAGTAACACACATATTCTCAATTTCTCATTTTGTGTGTGTGTGTGTGTATGTGTGTGGTTTCTGTGGTGTGTAAATGATTTTACAACTGTCAGGTCAAAATGACCCGAAGACAGTCGTTGTACCCTTGTGATGTTTCACTTCCTCTAATGTTGGGGTCACTCAAGGAAAAGTCATCAGACTTCAAGTTGAAAAAAGATCATTTCGGGAGTTTCCTGTGCTGTTAAACATAGTGTTGCATCATTTTTGACCTTTAAGACAACTCAAGATGATTTCATCAGTATTTTAATTTCTTCTAAGTTGCTGTGATCACACCGTGCATATTATGATCTAAACTGAGCTGGAAAACTTGAATGAAAAGAGTTTCAGTGTGAGAAGATTGTTGATTTGTTCATGTCTTTTCCTGCAAGGTCAGAGCAGTATGAGGAGGCTAAAGCCTCTCTGCTGTACTCCTTCACCCAGCACTACAGGGAGTACACCGTTCCCTGCTACGTATCGGACGGAGACCCTCCAGAGGAAGACCAACAGGCCCAGCCGGCATGGAGGTAACACTGAGTCAGCTTCCGTACAGCTCTGTAAAACACACTGTACACCCTGCCATGTCAGATTAGTGTCATATTATGTCTTTAATCTTTGAGACTTCACTGGACCCAATACAGTTCATAATTCCTGTTAGTTTACAGATTTTGTAAAATCTGAATGTCAACCAGCTCTTTTAAACCATGGCCTCTTTTGCCAGACTTCCACTGTTTTAATTTATGCATAAAAGTCTGCATAGTCATACAGTCTGCTGTTGATATAAAAAACATATCTCAACTACTCAGAGTCTGTATTAACCCTATAGGGCCCAGAAAAAGACACTACTACCTGCCCCTGGTTTGCTGTGTGTCAATTAGGTTTTAGTCATTTAAATAAAAAGGGCAATCCTTTTTAAGAACACACTCTTGTAAGCACAAAATCAACTAAAAAAAGGCTGGAAAAATAGATTTTGACTCAGGGCCCCTCTACGAGACGGGGACTCATCATTGAATCATCATTGAAATTGCTGGGAAAACAGTGGAGAAAATGAGAGAGTTGAAATTTCTTTACACTTTAAACTTTGCTAATCACAAATGGGAAACCAATGTTTACAAACCCCAAAGCTGGTTTGATGAAACTCAAAAAATGTCAAGGAAGCTATGGAAGTTATTTGTACACATCAGTTGTGGAACGTGTGCTACCTTTCTCCATTACAGTTTGGTTCAGCAGCCTGGCATCTTTCTCCAATTACTCCAATTATTATTAAGTTCAGCAGGCTCTAAATATTTGATAGAGAACCTTGTCTTAAGTCTGAGTATTTCAAAAGAAATACATGAACCTGTTCAGCTCTTGAATGGTAAACCTTTGACTTTTTAGGGTAACCAGCAATTTCAAATCAATCTTTTAGTGCATTGTCTTCTTTGCATTTTTTAAGTATTTTGTGTATTTTGAATATTGTCTATTCATATAATACTTTTATTTGTATGAAAGTGATTGTGAGCTGCCAAAAGTTGGATGTATAGTATTGTGGCTAATGACAGATGAATAATCAGGATGCATCTGCTTCTTTACAGTCCTTTCAACACTCTCTACTTGAAGCTGCAGTGTCCTGCTGTACAGCCCCCTCTAGTGGTGACATCCAACAATGGACACAATGTCATAGACTTCAATCACGTGGCAGTAGGTGAGTCATTTCAAATGTTCATGTAGCTTGATGGTTCATCCCATACTGTAGATGTACATTTGTGTATGTGATTTTACATATTTATTCATTGTATTGTATTTGTGTTCTGTCTATTTTTAGGAGAGAAAGTGATTAAAAGGTTTACAGTTCAGAACATTTCAAAGGAATCTTTGGACGTATCCTTTCTTCGCAAATACTGCTTGTCTAAGTTATTACAGTTATTAAAGTTATTACACAAAATTCTACACAGTAAAAAAAATGCAGAATGTGCTTGTACATTTAACCCTTACAGTTTCAGAACTTTAACAGTGGTGTTAAGTGGTATGGAAAAGTCTCAAAATGGTTTTCTGCTGATTCCCTATAGTGTGCGGTCTGTGGTCCCTCTTTTATATATAGGCGGATATTAAGGGATCAGTTCACCCAAATTACAAAGACATGTTTTCTCACTTACCTCTAGAAGTATTCAGTGTCACAGATAGTTTTGGTTTAATTTGTGCAGGTTCCAAGATATCAGTCTCAGGGATTTCTGCCAACAATGTCCACATTACTCCTCAGACCCCAGATCTCACTGTTCACTGCTGCTTTTCTTTGACCATTTCCAAGCTGAGGTCATCAGTGTTGGACATATATGGCCCCTTTTCCCTTCTCAATGCTCTCAGATGTATAAGACCAGGAGAAAAACATACTCTGGTACTGGCCTTCAGTCCAACTCTTGAGAAAAAGGTGGGTTAACAGTCTAGAATTTAACACACAGCACCAGTTTATTGCTAAATATAATTAAAAAAATGAACATTTCTCCCTCTATTGAATGACCAGTATCTCTCAGAGTGAAGTAAAAGTATCCAAAATTATTGTTACATCCCATATTAATCCATTTGTAATTTGTCACTCTACCTCTCAATCTGAAAATTATGAAAAGAAAAATCTCATAAAAGATAATTCAGTAACTAATAAATAACAAGTATTGAGCAATACCTCACCACCTTTACTGTTCTGTAGCACTGTGAGACACTGGAGGTGCGAAGCAACAAGATGATCCTGGAGATGACTCTGCGTGGAGAGGGTGTGGTCCCCGCTGTTACCTGCTCCCATCCTGGAGGTCTCCTTGACTTTGGCTATGTGCTGGAGAAGGAGAGCACCTCGCAGGTCCTGAAGGTCAGTCAAGTATGAGAACAAGATTCCATCTTGTTAGTTTAGAAGAAATGTTAGAATTTTCATATTTTATCCATTATCAGCTAAAGTCTAATCCAGGTCCTGGTCTTAAAACAATCAAGGCCAGAACTTGTCTTGGTAGTCTTGATAATGACTTTCAGTCCTGTTTTGCAGCTGCAGAATAGCTCGGTGGTGGCGGTGGGTTTCAGGCTGCTGCTGTCCAGTCTCGCTCCTTCCAGGCCTCAGGGTGGAGCTGACAAGGTGGCCTTCCTGCTGGGCAGCTACACAGACTCTCAGGTCCAGCCTACTGTGGGTAAGCTGTAATTAATACTGCACAGTTCGCCAGGGAGCCTGACAACTGTGACTGCTGGAGCTACAAAAGGAAAAAGATATAGAGTTGCTACTACAAATGCAAATGCCTGCAGGACACGAGGACACTGTTGAGGAACTGTCGAATTGATGAATATTTTAAAAAATTTGAGTCATATTCTCTGGCCTTCATGGTCGCCAGATCTCAACCCAACAAAGGCACTCAAGAATGATCTTCATTCCTCCAGCACAGTTCAGACACTTTGAAAATCTTTGTCAAAGAACACTGAAGCTGTTCTGGGGGAACATGATGGCCCTTCATTTCACTGAGACGCTATCGTTTGTACTTAAATTTGTCACAATGAACACACAGCTCTATATATCAGAATATGCACATGAGAAAGATAAAAATACAAACCATTTCTTAATGCTTTTCTCATACTGTACTTGTTATGTGTCTGTCAAATCAATGAATGTAATGTCATGTAAAATTTTTGTGGGATGTGAGCTGTGCAAAAGAGGCTGTGCGTCAATAGCAGGTAGTGTTTTTTTATAGATTCAGTGTAAAAGTAAAGTTACAAAATGAGTCCAGTTCATAGTGCTTTACAGTGGAGTTAGATCATTTAAAAAGTAACAAAAAACAGAAATGAGCATTCAAGAGCTTGTACTCTATGTTGAATATGTCAACATTTTAGATAAGTGGATGGCTAGAGGAGAGTTAATTTATTATATATTTTTATCTGTGGCTGTGAGAAGAAAATATATATAGTTTCAATGACTTCCACTGACAAAAATAGTTTCTTGCATTTAAATATTTATTAGCTGTAAATTTGTTGTAATTATGGTCAACATGGATGTTGAACCTTTCCACCCCTCTCATTTTTAAAACAGTTCTCTTTTCAGGAGTAGGGTCTGAACACTGACCACTGAGAACATCTTCTGTTCTCAGTTAGTTACAGCTTTGACTGATAGTGTTCAACACCAGGGTCAAGCTGCTATTGAAGGACAAGAAATCATTCATCATTCATGATTTTCTCATGAATATATGTCCAAATTTCTTATAAGCTCAGTAAAATAATCATAAGGTTTGTTTTCATCGTTTTTAACAACAGTACTAGTAGCAGACGTAACATTAGTAAACATAAGTAGTAGCAGTTTGTGTTTTGTGTCCTGTACAGGAACCCAGAGCTACAGTGGGCTGAGTGTGTTCAGTGTGGTGCCAGTAGAGGGCAGCATTGCTCCAGGACAGAGCCAGGACATCACTGTCACCTTTCAGCCTGACCACCCGTCCGTCAACTATTTTGACAGACTCACCGTAGAGCTCACAAATAAGGTCACACAAGCACAGACTCACACACACTTGAATGCATTTCTTCACTCAGCTTGACCTTGGCCTTCATATTGGTTATAAACCTCATCACATGGTCCAGGCAAAGTGCTGTCCCACAGTGCCTTGCTGTTATTCGAGTGTACTTACTGCACCCTGTATGTCCTTTATTCACTCTGGGCTTCATGATATAACAACTCTAACCCTGTGACATCTCTGTCTCTTAGAGTAAAGTGTGTGTGATTGATCTGAGGGGTGCAGCCTCTTCGCATAACATGTATCTGCATGGAGGACACCTGCTGACTGTGCCCGTTGAATCCCTCCTCCCTCCACTGATAACAAGTCAACCTCAGCTTACAGGTACAGTAGCTTCTGCCTTCCTCTAGTCTTCAGTGTCATCAACCTATCATATGATGCACAGGATGCACTTGTGCTTGATTAAATGGTATGGAACTGATCAGTGCTACACTTGTTATCTATGGGAATTATCAGTGGAAACTGATTTAACTTCAATCATATTCTCAAAGACACTGATGGCTCCAACAAGACATGGAAATCAGGCCGAGGAAATAAAGACGCTATAAAGATGACTAATAACTCGCAGACGTGCTCCATGATTTATGCGAGTGAGGGCGGGGTGTGTAATGTAGTCATTTATGGTTAATCGTAGCATGCTGACAGGTCGTGTGCTTGTCACCAGCACTCAGATAATATTTTACTGCAAAATCTGTGTGTAAAAAATAGGCACACCTCCAAGGTTACTTCAAGTTTGACTAACTCAAAGAGGTGTTTGTGCAAGAAGATAACATCAGCAGCTGGATAAGACCTTGAGCTTCGCTATGATTGTGTCAGAGGAACAAGGCTCCTGTGGGGACGGAGATGTTAGCTTGAATCTGAAAGTTTCTCACTGACACCCGGCAAAATTCAAGTTGAAGTCTGCATATTAGGAGCGTCGCAAAGAAGGAAGTAGTTAAAGGATCAGAAAAGTGTGTTTGATTTTAACTTGTTAACTAAAAAGGGGAGAGGGGCTAATCAGTGAAAGAAAAGAGTGGAAGCTAAGAGATGTCTGACATGGTAGAAAATCATCCTGATGGCTGAATGGTACGTTAATGCAACGTCTCCTTGGCCACAAATACCAGTACTTGACATAAATTAAAACACTAACATACTCCTGTAGTGCCAGGATTATCTGTTGCCATTTTTAACACAACTTTACTTTGAAGTAATGACAGTAAGCCTACGTGTGTATGTGTGTGTGTGTGTGTGTGTGTGTGTGTGTGTGTGTGTGTGTGTGTGTGTGTGTGTGTGTGTCATCTATATCTAGAGTCTGAGGTGATGGAAAAGCCCAGCTTCCCCGTGCTGGTGACCCTGCGGGCCAGCTACAGCGCAGAGACCATCAAACCTGCAGTCAGAGAGCTGCAGGTGGGCTGCATCCGTTCCACACAGCCCAGTAAGAAGGTAATGTGGTCAGCGCAAACATCCAGAACAAGAAAAGCAGTAGGTTTACTCAGTTATGCAACCGACTGCTGTAAATTGTTTCATCAAGCACACTGTGATGCATCATGAGAGGGTTAACAACCTTTTCAAAGCAGAGATGAAGTTATTCGTCATCATTATACTGAATATTATACTCTATATTAGGATATCATGATACAGCTGCACTGTGATCCATCTGACTCCTCAATCTGTCTCAGAAAATATGTGTAAATAACTAATTAATGTACAAAATGTTTTCAGTTTTTATTGTTTAAATGTTGCAGATTTCTTAAAATGTTGCTGCCATGTTTTTCCCCCTTTTTTCCAGTGAAGGAAAGTGTCTTATTAGCAGAACTAGACTGACATAGCATAAATATTTCTAGGTTATAAAATGAAAAGTGTTGAAGCATAAATGTATAAATGAAGCATCCAAAAGCTTTATATACTCAAATCCATTTTTCCAGTTAAGGGATTGGTAAAAAAAAAAAAAAAAAAATCATCTTTTCTCTGTTTTTTCCCCAGAATGGTGAGTTTCTCTGGGATAACGTGGCATCTCTGCAGCAGCAGGGCTTCAGCGTGGAGCCCAGCAGAGGCAGCGTGGAGCCAGGCCACAGATGCACCATCACTCTCACATGGACTCCCCAGAGTGGATACAAGGTGAGGAGGAGAACACGGACTGCTGTTGGCTTTTTGTTACTGAATAAAAAAAAACCACATCCTTTGAAGAAGATAAAATATAAAGATAAAGATTAAAGTTTGCATGAATTAGTAACAACTTGGGGGTTGGTGGTGGTTTTGATCTGTACTTGACAACAGATGTAGTGTTGTAAAATACCTTAAGAACCCATATTTTTGTTAAAAAAGCTTAATTACATCCATTGTGTTGTAATGTTGTAAAGTAATCAAAACATAAAAGTCCAAGCGGTTTGATTAGTTGAAGTTGCTCATCAAAAAGTCAAGTTTAGGTAAAAAATAATATTACTCAAAATTTCAAGTACATAAAAAAGCTGCTCATTTACTGTGACAAGAATAAATGTCATTATAACTTCATCTTTCAGAGTTTTTAAATCTGAGTTTAGAATCTTTTTCAGCTTTTTACAGCCATTTCCATTCTGACAAGGACTGAATCATGGTGGAAACACTGAATCCTGCTCATTTTGGTATCAAAAGAGTAAAAATATTGGCACAAAATCTCATATATCAGCAGCTCTGACAGCATTACCACCATCAACCTCCGATGTCATGTGTCAAGACTTTTGAACTTCAGTTACATCAGGTGTTTGTTTATGAACACACTGCATTGGCTGGTTGTATGAACTGTATGCTTGTGTGTGTGTGTGTTTCAGCCCTATGAGGTGGTGCAGATGTGTGTTCCTCTGACCTTAAAGGGGGATGAGACAAATGTTTACAGAGTCACCCTGATGGCTTTGGTCTCCACCGCTGCTGACTGACCTCTACCTGGATACCGGCCAGTGCGAAACACACACACACTGACACAAGAGACAAAGACACGTGATATATTGTGTATATATGTGGCCACCATAACAAATAAATTCATTATTTATGATATGAATCTAGTTATTAAAGGTGGAATTAATGAAGTCTGTTTGAGGATCTGAGTTGAACCAATTATACAGACAGTATATCTTATTTTGTCGTGTTGGTCTTATACACAATGCAGAGCAAAGTGAAAAGTCAACCAGAAATGATCATAGAAACAGATTTTAAAGAAGGCTGCAGATCGTTATTTAAATGTTTATTCACTCTTTCAAGAACCAACAGACCACTTCTGAGAGACAGATACAGACTCCTCCTTCTTTGTGACTTCAACTGAAAGATTTTACTGTAAACTTAAACTGCCAGTCACATTTATATCTACCGTCTATATGTACAGTGTTCACTAATTAGACATTTATATTAAAACAATGTGTATTACTGCATTTTATGTTTGCTTCATCTCAGTTTTCACAACACGTGTTAAACCCTTATGTTGAACTCAAATTTTGTTGTCCCATCAAAACATATAGTATATACAGTATATACTGTAGTATATATAGAGAGAAAGAGTACATATTGGTCATATAGATTATACAAATAGCACTGACAAAAATGTGCAACTTACACAGAAGTAAATGTTAAATAATAAATTACACAAAGGAAGACTGGAAGATTTTTTAAATTTTATTTACTGAATATACTGTAAATATGAAGCCAAGAATCTGACTGTAACACTACAGTAAACACTACACTCCGTTCTGTTCTCTATCTACCACAATGGACACCTAACATTAGATATTTCAGTCACTCACTGAAAATGCAGTAAGCTAATACAAAGATGCTGGAGAGCATAAAACAGCAAAACACAACCGACACGACTGCAGCAGAAACTCATTACATTACATGTTGATAACAGAAAGAAAAAAACTGAGTTACTGTGGTGAAGTCATTTGCAGTTAAGTTGATTTAGTGTATGTAATGTTGCTCATCTGGGTGATATTAAAATGAGGAGAAAATGCAAACATTGATATAGTGATCTGTATTTTTAGTAATAAATGTTTGAACCAGAGAACTCTGAGACTTGAGCATCTAATTTTGAGTTTTGCACTTGGTATGCACAGCATTTGTGTTCAAAAGTAAGAATTTAGGAAGTCAGTTTTGCTCTTTTCATTTAAAGTTTTGCACAGTGAAACTTCTATGTTGTACAAATTGAGCCAAAACAATCGTGAATTTCTGTATTACTCTATTACTTACCTCTTATATAGCTAGAATTATGAGGAGACTTTAAAATCCTGCTGACCTACCGTAGCCTTTTACTCCAGGACAAATCTTTTTGCAATTTTTGATGTTTGCCTTGAAATGCATGAATTCTTCTCCAATACATTAGATGTTGTTGCTTCCAAAGCAGAGGAAGAGCAACAAGAAGACCTCAGGTTTTGTACCTCAGCCTTTTATAAAGTACCTGACTCCGCCACCAGGGGGTGCATGTAGGGCCAAGTAAGCAGCGGTTATATCAGGGTTGGGTGTGTCAGTTGATGTAAGCCAGCAGATGTATACAGTACATACTGTAGCACTGCTGGTACTGTACTCATGGAGTGAATGGAGTTCATACTGAGGTCAAACAAGGTGCAGTCTGTGAAATATGACACAGAATGTGGAGCGATAGAAAACAAGTGGTTTGGTACGAAAGCCTTTTGTGTGAAATTACATTGATCAGGCGTTGACTGCCATGTTGATCTGTTAGTATTAGAAGCAGCATTTGCAGCTTTAGGCTGTAAATAATGAATGGTAACTGTAGTATCACCAATAATAGCATAGTAGTGAGCTGATGATTTGTATTTTTCTAAATATTATGTTCTTGTCATGAGAAGAAAGGCAGTTAAAGAGCATTTAGACCATCAAAGAATGTTAAAAGTGTCCATTTAAAAACACAGTAATTAAATTGTTGGAAAGGCCTTATTCACAGAAGACATTATGACATGTACAGGTGTAAATAATAATATTAAGACTGAATTCAGTTCAGCTGCTTCAGTTTCAGGGTCCTGGTATTGTTCATGCTGTCACTCTGTCATGGTTTACTGGGACACTTGAATGGAGCAGACTCATCGTTAATGTAATCAGTGATATCTGTGCTTTTCCTGCTATGACAAGTTTAAGTATCTTTTCGCAGCATATTAGCAGCTTCATTGAGGGATTTTCTTTATTTTTTCAGACACGGTGCCACTGAGTAAAATCCTCACACATCACACTGGAACATCATCATGTGGCTGAAATTTACTGGCTGATATTTGATTGTTAATTAAGGTAAAAACACATTTCACCTGATTTTGAGTCTGTCCTCAGATGATCACTCCCATCCTGCAGGCCTGAGACTGGGCCTTCACTGCACTACATGGTTGCACTTACAGGTACCTGCCACCAGGAGGCTCCTAATGTCCCCACATTTCATCCAGGCGTTATGGAATTCCTGGAATGTTGTGGAATTTAAAGCAATGTGTTTGAAACAGTGAAATTTAGGGAATTACAAAATATGTGAGTGTATTATTAACAGGTTACTTTAATAGGACTAGAGAATAATGCATTTTCTAGCTTGCTTCACCCAATCAAGGTGGTTTATGAGAGTCCATCATGTTTAGTAAGTCGATGGGTAAAGAGGACCAGTATCCACTTCTCAATACAAAATAACAAATTCTACACTATTGATTGATTATTAATTTCTTCATCTCTTTTTTCAAAACATGGTATATTCAAATATCTAATATCTAATATATCTTCTTTCAATATTATCAACTAACATTGAGTCCATTTTTCAAAAGCCTGTTTTCAAAAAATGTTTGATTATTTTGGGAATGATGATGAACTTAAGTTAAAATGAGGATGTGTTGAGTATCTGAGACTACATGAAGATAAAGGATCCAGTCAGCGTATGCGTCTGAAATTAGGTGTTTGTCCATTTTTCTTTACTTTGTTTATGTTTTAGAAATTTTGGAGAAAGTAAAGCTTCTTTCAATGTTTCCTGTGGATCGTGCATGAAAAAACACGACACAACAACGACATAAAATGTGTGAAAGGCCAGAAAATGGAAAGATTGAAAGTCAGGATTTCATCAATAAACATGAAATGCATAGAAAGCTACACCTATGTATATAGTTAGACATGTCAGTCTATTATTTAAGATCAAAACATGCTTTGTAATAATGGATTGCCACCTTTTTCCTGACTTCGTTCTGGAGAATATAGTCTATAGTTAGACCTTTCTGGATCAAAAATGAACAATATAAAATTTATTGGTATTTATTTAAGCTCCAAATACATGATCGTGTATAATGAAACAATTACAATCAGATTGCACACACTCGTTAGATCTTAAAAAATGTGATAAATACAGTTCTATCCAAAAATACATCAAATATACATGTAATTCACATAAATACAAGTAGGGATTTTACCATATATGTAAGAAATCACAAACAATAGATCATTTAATCCGAAAATTACTTTGTACATTGTATATGTATTTTAATTTAGCAGTAGTAGTTGTATCAACAGTAACAGTGGTTATTGTAATAACAGTAGTGAAAGTAACAGTTATAGTAGTGCATCTTTTACTTTCTGTATTTTAAACATTGTGCTGTATGTAACGCATGTTTCATTTTACAGTCCACAGCAGAGCGGGAGGCACCTGGTTTGTCCTACAGCCAGCCTGCTAGACTCACTAAAACTCAGCAACCACTTACCTTAACCCCTAACCCCCTAACCCTAACCCCAGTTAGCACGTCACACATCTCATATATAATATGTACAATAAATGTACACTATATGTATAAGTATGTGTCCTTTCAAGTTTCAAACCAGTGCTTTAGAAGGAAGTAGAAGGTGGATTCTCATACTATGATTACACACCCACTGTACACACTGTTTAACAGTTTTAAACAAACAGAGTATCATCATCAGTCTTCAAATAATTTGATATAAAGAATAATCCAGAACTGACAACAGCATCAATCAGCAATCAATCTGTCACATTTAAATTGTTAAATTACTACAAAGATGAGAGCTCACTTGGAAAAACTCCAAAGGCGGTCCTACTGTGTGTGGGAACGAGGCCGTGCGCATGTGAACGGCAGATGTCAGTAATGCTGCAAAACGGACCAATAGGATCTGACCTCTCTGAGAGATACATGCCGTAAGCATTTATCAGAGATTGTAGGAGATTATGCTAAATCAGATTACTGTACCCCAACCCGCCTATAAAAAGCAAGGTCATTATGAGCTTAGCCTCATGTAATGTCACTCGTTTTATGAAATGTATGAGATCATATTAGGCAATATTTGTGTTGTCATTTCGCCTCTTTTTCTAATCTGATTTCTCCTCTGATCTCTCGCTAATGCTGTGAGATAGTGCTACTTACGGGCCGTGTATGTGTGTCTCTGTCTCCCTGTCTATTACGTGAACACCACCCATCATGTTAGTGAATATGAATTTATAAAATCAGTGCTACAAGTTTTTGGAGGCCACAGTTACTACATTAAAACATACAATAGAAGTTTGCAACTACATAAACTGTTCTTATAGGCTCATATATTATACTATTATATCTTAAGTGATTTAAATGTTCCTTATAGAAACATTTATCCTTAAATTAAGGAATTATCCTTATTTTAATGGTTGTTTCCTTCTTGATGACCATCACAGATTATCATCACTGTTTTCATCACAGTTTGGCTACTTTTTATTTATCACAACTAAATCCGATCTTATGTGGTTGACACAGAAAGCACATCAAGGTGTGGACTGTTATCTTTCCGCTCTCCTCATCAAAAGGCTGAATCCAGACAATAAGCTTCTCCCCTGGGTGGTCTGAAGCTCTACTAAAGCAGCTTCACAACACATGTATGCAGACAGGCAGGGGTGTATCCAGGGGCAACTAAATCTCAGCAGCATTAACCTGGGCAGATGAGTCCCAGTGGAAACCCACACCCAGAACACTGGCTGATACACAAGCACACACACACACACACACACACCGGGGCAGTGTTTTCAACTCATCCTGTGTTTGCCACTGTTTTCTTTTTAGTTAGACACAATAAGCTGTGGGTAAATAAAATGGTGGATAAAGTAGGGCCTCATAAACTAAACCAACACCGATATCAACTATGATATCGGTGATCGAATGTGTTTTGGTGGGTTTACACTCTCTCTCGCACACACACACACCCCTCCATACAGTTCAGTACAGTTACTATGGGGAATGTTCCTCCTGTAGGTGCTCTAATGTGTGGTTACAGAGCTGACCATCCCACAGCAGAGGATTGTTCATACAGGATAACAGGCCAGCTTCCTCCCACATATTTGAGGTTTACAGAACACACACAAACACACACTCCGGTGGAAATTCGGATTAGCGAGACAGAGGATATATTGATGGAGAATTCCAAATGATGCACGCTTTTTGAAAAAGCAACAATTTCAGTTATTTTTGACTTTTCATCCCTGTCTAGTCTGCTCATTATCATTGTCGTGATACGCAAACGTTCACACAAATGATTATGTCTGGATGTAAAAATATACATTCAGTATGATGCATGCTGGCTGTTACTCATTTCACATTTTATTTACATTAAGCCACAATAATAGCTGTGAATGTAAAGAGACAATAGCAAAACAGATCTGGCACAAACAGAACATGCCCAAAATGCTGGGCTACAGTAGACAGAACAGCGCTCTCTCTCAGGAGGGTCCTCCGTCCAAACCAAAGCTGGTGATGCTGTTGTCTTCCCCCATAGGACCGAGCCCATACACACTTTGTTGTCCCGGAGGACGACAAAGTGTTCCATGTCTCCAAGTAACGCCTTAACCCGCTGAGCATTAACCCCTCCTCTGAGCGCTCTACCTAGACTACTGGTGATAATGATCAAGTCATCTCTGTGGTGCAGTGACGGTTCACCGGCAAACACTCGGTGCAGGAAGTAAATCCCTGCTGATTTCATAGCTTGAAGTGAAGCACAAGGGCATCAGTTCATAAATCACAAAATATGGCAAAGACAAAAAACGTCCATAGCCTGCGTTAATTGACCAAATTTCTGGTGACAGGGGCAGTGACTAATGACTGTCAAGGTATTATTGACAGATAATAAAAAAAATATTCACATACAGACACAAATCAACAAACTACTACAAAACTTTAGCTTTATATGTTTATGTTTAAATTATTTTAAGGCAATAACTTATTTCTGATAAACTTTAGACCAAATTTAGATTATATTAAATGTGAACGTGGTTAGGTTGTGTTTTGGGTTTGGCTTGCTGGCAGGGATGACCATGCACTTCTGTAGTTAAATTAGCAGTGCAGTCTGTTTTGGTTTGCAAATGAGACAGTGTTATTGACTTGGAGTAGCAGTTGTTGCACTGACACGCAATGTCATATAATAATATTATTTTAAGAACTCAAACATGGTAATATTACAGACATACAGAAAGACACTTTTGGACAAATATCAAATTTAACAAGATCCTAGGGACTCATACAGGGGCTTTTATTTGGGACTGCAGGTTATCAAAGCATACACAGTGTATGGTGAGATAATATTGAATAAATACGAAAATAATCATCCCTAAATATGTAAAATATTTATTATATTTATTATAATTCGTTATCAATCAAAATTAAAGTACCCTGAAGGACCCATGGAGCTGTGGGCCACAGTAAAAGAACCACTGGCACAAACAGCAGCTGGTAAGCAGGAAGGCTGTTGTTGTTGTAACCCGCTTCACGCTCGTTTCTCAGGGCACGTTTGCTTTTAACTCTTTAAAATGAAAAAAGTTGTATAAATTTTAAAAGTGGTGGTTTTTTGGCAGGTAAATGTTATCTAGGTGTGTGTGTTGGTGTTACCAAAGATGGCAGTGTTTCCTGATGTGTCGGAGTGGTCGCCGACCCTACAGCCGTGCGTTGTGACGCTGCCGTAACGTGGGGTTTCCCAGACCTGAGTGCAGGGTTACCGCGCCCATCTCTGCTGTTTGATGGCCGGAGGAAGAAGCGACTGAGATCCTGGCGTGAAGGAAGAGAAAAAAAAAGAGGGACGACGACGGTGGGAAAGACAAGAAGGGATTTTTTTTGCTTTGAGCTGGAATTTGCGTTGAATTGGACGAACGCTCACACGGGACTCTGTTGACACGTCTATCTGGGTGAAACACCGCCTTGTCTCTGCGTCTCTGAGCCGGTGTGTCTCCCCCCTCGGCGGGTCAAAAACTGGGTTCGGGGAGTGCCGCTCCTCGGTAGCTAAACTAGCTAAATCTGAGCGCCTGGGCGGAGAGAGAGGAGAGACGAGCTTTTTCTGCTGTTTCCAGTCAATGTGATATAAACAACGGACACCCTCGACTGAAAGCGGGTAAGTTATATGTAATGATATTTGAAATTGTGCTTCAGGAAATGCATCGGCGTTGAGTGTCTGTGCGGCGGCTCTGGAAGATGAACGAAAGGGGTTAAACTGGGTTGAGTGGCTCCTCCGTTAGCTCTCGTTAGCCTGCTGCTAGCTAGTCTTTGCTGCCAAGAGAGTGGGTGGGGGTCACTGTTAGACAAACTTAAGTGTCAATGAATCAGAAGAAATTTTAACTGCTTTCACATTTAATGGTTTTATCCGGCAAGCGGGCAGTTAAAGGCCAGAGCTAATGTTAATTAGTTGTGTGACAGCTCGGTAGGTTAGCCAGCACCCCTCTCTCAACGTCCGGGTATCTTTCTCCCTCTCTCTCAAGAAATAAGCTGTCTTGGTTAAACTGAATCAGCTTTGATTTAGTAGCACATTTACCTGAGCAATATTTCAACGTGAGAGTTCAATCAACACATTAAAATGATCCCAGTTATCCTGAATCTCTATGTCGGCCCACATTTTTTCCACATCTTTGCTCTATAGATAGCTAGTGATTATACCTGGTAAGCTAATTGGTCGCACATTTTGCTACTCTGAACTTAAATTGACCAACCCTTGACCGAGCTGTTGTTTTAAGATAATGATTACATAGCTGCAACTTCTTACACTTGCATAACTCAAACGAGTTTAGCTTGACTTCCACTCATGTTGAAAAATTTTGTAGCATCATGCAATTTGACAACGAAGGGAGTCTAAAAATGGCTACTTCACCAACAGAGTCACCACCACCCCCACTGCTCCGTAGCCAGTCCGCACAAGTTAGCCAGCAGTGGCCGCAGCCTGCGTCTGCAGCCTGGTGTGGCTGATCTTAATGTGTTAGTATCCTCGCTCAAGATGAACGGTGGTGTTATTGGATGCCGCTTATATGTAAAAACTAGTGCATTGAAGCATTAATGTTCGCCTCGCTACGATTATTTGCGTAATGCCGAATTTCGCAGCTGTGGACACTTATCTGACAGGCTCTGTGTTTTTAAAGGAGCTAGTTGATCCAACTGCGTTTAAATTCAGTGAATCGAAACTAAACCATAATGAATTTATGGCTCCTGTATGTCACAGGTATATGTTAACATTCCCACGTTTAGTCTGCAGTCAGTCAGCCACTGATGGTGCTTATATAGAAATGACTAATTGGTTAGTGTGATTATTCCCTTGAAAGCACAGGAAATCGAAATAATAGAAAATGTGCATCTATTGCAGAGTGGTAACATAGCTGTAAGATCGCAAGGAGAAAATGACAATAAGGGAGTGTGGCAATAGCCATTTTAGTTTCATGAGTGTTAAGCCAGCGTCAGATTGCAAACACACTCGTTGGCCTTAATTTGAACCTCTTCTTTTAATGATGTGAAAACGAGATTGTCTAATTGGATTTTTGACAATCTGGTTATCTCGATCACGGGTCTGTTGCAGGGCAAGTTGTTAGCAGCTTCAGTAACCATGCCCCCACCGGGCCGCGCTGCTCCATAGTATTACAAGCATCGGGCACCCTTGATCCACGATGAAAGCATCAAATCCTCGGCAGCTCACCAATCGAAGGTGTTAAAAGTAGGAGAGACGAGTCCGGGGATTTCTATTTAGTGGTAAATATTTCGAAAGATGGTTTAGCAACGAGTCAGACGTGCTGTCGCAGGAAGCCGAGCTGAGCGCCTCCTCCAGCACCGAGGCAAGATATATGTCGCCTGCCGCTTTGACCAAGTTACTGACTCGCAGTGTTGAGATATGGCATCTAAAGGATTCATTACCGAAAATCACCGATTTATAGTCGTTTCAGGAAGTTTTCGATGTTTCTTAAAAGAGCTATTTGTATTTAGTGGCTTACAAAGCTGAATTCATTTTGCCAGTGTGCCCCCTCCCTCCGCCTCCTCGAATGAATGGGTTCCTGTATTCAGGGCCCAAGCAGCTGCAATGAACAAGATGGCGTTCAAAGCTTTTTTCATCACCGCTTTTTCTCAGACTGAGAGAGACATCTGCCGAGCATCGGATGGGTTCAGGCTTGGCAGGCTAGATTTCTTTTATTTCCCCTATCGCAAAACTGTACATGATGTATTTGTATTAAAAGCGTTTTAAAGCAGATGGGATTCCTGATGAATCCAGTATGAGCACCTCAGATGTAGGACAACATGGTGGGGAAGGGGTGTTGTACATCTTGACTGTGAACCTGAATGCCAAGGAACATAATAAATATGACAACTGTTTATACGATTTATGAAATAATAATTTGATTTACGTATTTCAGTTATTAGAATTAATGTTTGATTTGAAACATCTGTAACCACACCTCAGGGAAATGGGAGGGTTTTTTTTAAAAAATTCTGACTCATAGTTAAATGTAAGTGAATAGATAAAAAAAGTTACATCATTTTTTAAAATAAATCTAGATTAAGTCTAGATCTCAGTTTAAATGCAGTGATTCTTTTCTTTTGTGTTTTCTTTTATCATAACAATTAATTTGAATAAATGTGACATTCACACCAATGTATTTTAAAACTTTACTAGTTCTGTGTGCTTTTATGTGCCTTATAAATCAGCCAAATTTCTTTTTGCCAGAGTTCATCTAAACTCTAGTAAAAAAAAAGTGTATATATTTTATGTTATTTTAGCTATGTAGCTTATCAGATTGGAACACTACAATCGCCTAATTACATTTACATTTAATGATCAAGCATTGACCCAAACTCCCTGTCCTGATACATGTTTTTAGATTATATTTTATTTATTTTTTTCCTATCCTAGTAGTCCCTGCTACAATCACATGTTTTGGTGATGTGTCTCTGGAATTTAAGATTTTGCTGTGATTTATCACATCATTCCTTTGTAAATGAACTAAATCACAAATTCAATTTAATGTTAACCGGCTTGTGTGACCTGGAGGTGACCCCCACCATAATACTGACACCCAGGATGTATTTGACACTCTGTCCAGTGGCCCTGGTGGACAGAGATGGCATAATCTGCAGGCATTTCTGAGAAATTGTGTTGATGCCTATGCAATGATTTTAGTGGTATGACGAGCCTCCTTGATAATAAGTGTCTGTGTGTGTGTTTCTGAAGGACTTTTATCCATGGGTGTGTACACAGTAGAGCTTGTCAGGATGAGAATGAGTGTCACCACAAGATAATGAGTGCATGTTTAAAACCTGAATCATTAGCCTTTTGCGCTGGGAGGGGGGGTCCTTTTGTTTTCACATGAGGATTTTCATCCCGCTGATGTGTATTTTTTTTTTTCTCTCTTTTAATCTGCAAGTGCAGGATATAAATGGGATTAAATTCTTAGTCTGTGGATTTCACTCTCTGGGATTATATGGCTTTGGTCAGTGATAGTGCTGATTTTTCTTCACCTCTGATATGATCCTGCTTGTAACTGTATGTCCACTAGGCTTCTTTAACAGGCAGAAAAGTGCTGAGAGGCCCTGTGAACAAGCACCTGAACAAAATATCTACAGGCACTTGGTACAGTGCACCAAGGTTCCCGTTGAGTAGCCAGCTCTACGCTACTTCAGAGACATTTATAGACATAAAAAGCATACACATATAAATACAGGTGTTACACTACATGTGCACCCAACTATTGAATAGAGTGCACTATATACTAAACCCATAGTAAGGTAAGTTTAGTAATGGCCACCTAGATATATCTCTACCCATCTCAGAGCGGCAGAGGTTCATGAAGATGCCCTGTCATCAGGTTTGCTCAGAACCCCCAACCCGTCCCTCAGAACAGCACATTTCTATGTCCACATTTTTTAATTGATACAGTATGTCGGTAAAGGTGTTCACAAGACTCAAATAAACAGGACTGCGCTGAGTTTACATTACCCAAACAACTGACTGTTGCAACCAAAGAGGTGGCGGCTGTTGGCACCAAATCGGAGCTTGTCTAAAGGAAGACACTTTATGCAAATTATTCAATCTAAAGGTAGATAAAAGTTATAATAAATACATATATACAAAAATAAAAATCTTCAGTCTTGTCAATTTGAATTTATAAATCCCACAGCGTGAGAAAATGTATTTAGTAGGGTTACAGTTTGTTTCTAACTGCCTTGCTGTTTCTTCCAGCGGGTAGGTCTAATTGCTGGTATTAAGACTTTCAAGAGTTTTCATTTACATTTTTGGACAGTGATGTTTCAGGTGATAAACATATTTTATGGTATTTCCTGTCTTTACTGCCAGAGTTAACAATATACATCGTTAGCCTATTTTGTGTATGACTTTAAGTACACGTGCTGTTTGGGAAGGTCTCGTCGGCTTTGAGGCTAAATGGCCTGTAAGTAGTCAAAGTATCGTCACACCACTGACATATTGTTTCATCTTTGTGACTGTGGAGCTGTCGTTAAGATGCTGACACCTTTCCTCCGAATAAGTGCTCCTCTCTTTCTATCCGACTTTTGATACCAAAATAACATCATACAGTGTTAAGCTAACTCAACCAACCCCGCCGTGCCTATTTAGGGAAGTGGGCTATCCATTCCTAAAGACTGCCATGTGATTGGTGCATTAATAGACAGTATGTCAGACTTTATAATTTTCTCATCCAGTACACGTTTCTACCACAATCAGCAGTTATATTGTCTGTATCACCAAGTACTATTAGCAACACTGGACATAAAGTATTGGATTAGACTAAAATTGTATCAACATCGTTCAACCCAAATCTATACAGATGGAAATACTGCAACACTCACCCAAATGTGTCTATTAACACAACAAGGCATAAACAGGTATGACTGCAGAAATGCTACCATACTGAGTGGCAGATAACATAAGATTTGAGCGTAATAGTGATGAAGTGCCTGGTGCATTGTAATGTTTTTCATATGCACATATAATAGAGAGCAATACTAACATATTGCCTTTTTGCAGCTAATGATTAACCACAAAATGTGCATCGTCCTCAATTTTTACAAGCATTATGTCCCATAAGTCACTGTTGGTCTCAACAAATACATAAAATCTTTTTTTTCCCATTTTGCTTTCTTTATTTTTCTAGCACACCAAACTGTGACCCCACAGCTGCAGTACATATTCAACCCTGAATTTTTATGTGGAGTTATCTTACAACTCTACTCTTACACGTACCATCATATACAGTGTGTGGCCAATATGCTCCCATAAAGTGACTCTTTGTTGTTTTACTGCTTGTTTTTTCATTATCGCTGTAGTAACGACATCTAACAGGTTTATACCTGTCTCTGCTGAAATAATGGAGTGCAGTGGTCTATACAAAGGATGCTGGAGGTCAGAGGCCATTATAATCATCTTAAACATTTTAAAACAAAAAGGACACTGGCACTTTTGAGAGGTTTAGTGGATAATATGTTTTAGGCCACTTAAACGTTGCAGGCCACTGGTGGCATGCCATCCCACTGTAGGTCAAGTGCATCAACACTCAGTTTTCTGTCAAACATCTATTTACCTGGTTCCTGATTTCATCATTTCAGTTCAAGAGTTGGAAAAAACATCCAGGGCATCTTGTTTGGTAATACATGGCCCATGGCTTATCCATTGTTCTGTGCTCTTGAAGGCGTAGCTCTCTTCATCAACAACATTGTCTTCATCAACTAGCTTATTCTTGTATCTCCATTTAAATGGACCATTAGTGGTGGCGTCTGCATTATTGCTTCCATCACTTTACCATTAGATCTGGTGTATGTGGTTGAGCTGTCTAAATCCTTTTTCCTTGTCATTCACCAAGCTTCCTAAAACACAACTGAAACAGTTTCATCAGGGTGTGTTGCACATCCATAGGCAAATGTGGGGCCAAAGATTGAATCTTAATTTTAGCTTTCTGTCGGCTCTTAAGCTGTATGTTTTCTGAGGAGTTGGTTGAATGATCAGCAGGCAGCTGTGTTTGACCTGTGTCCGGTGGTACAGATGATCAGTCAAGCTGTATTAGTTAGACACACACACACCATGCACAACACACATCTCCTTTATATGCACACACATACAGACACAGTTATCACCAGTGCAGGTCTACTTGTTATTTTTAACCCTAAGTGCCACTTGAAGGCTTAGGGCTCCAGTATACTATTTTCAAAATCTAATTTGGCATATTCTCAAAGGCTGTCGAATATTGCACTGGGTACAAATGCCAGTACACTCACAACAACCAGAGGTCTGTCCTTCTACACCAACTTTGTGAGTCGCAGTGACGGTATGATGCTGGAAATAATCCCAATGGTGGAATTCAAAACAAAGACAACACAAGCTTTGATGGCATTTGAAAGCAATATCTAATAATACTGGAATTTCTAGCCATTTCCACCCACAGGAAATTTTCCATTATCATTGGAACATTTTTAGAAACTCCGGGACTTTACCTGCATGTCAACTGGAGTAACTAATGTCCAAATTTGTTTTTCTGGGAACTGGGCCACCGTTCTTACAAAAGGTCCCTACTCCAGAAGTAGTATTTTCAAATGGTCCAGGAACTAATATGTTTGAAATTTTCTGTACTTTGCATTGCTGATTTGTCACATTGGAAGCAAGTACTGAGTGACAGTGATATCAATATTTGTGTTAGCAGTGGATTTTTTTTTTAATTTTAACATCAAAAATCACTTTCGTGTCTAAAAAGGGTGACATAAAGACAAGAGAATCAGCGAGTGAACGAGAGGAACAAACATCTATTTGGCAGACGTATAAACGTGATGTCATTTGTTGTACTGCATGAGGAATGTATTTCAGACCATATAGAGAGCCGAAGTCAAACCAGAACTTCGGACTGTGCTCCAGAAGTAGGAAAACCCCACTGACATTTGTAGCTATGCTAATCACTAAAAATCTAGCCTCCTTCATATGTTTAGATAAGGACCAATACAATCTATCATTGTTTATTCAATATTTAAGTTTTTAACGGCCTTTAACAAACATGGTCTCCCATAAGTCCTAGACGTTTGTAGGCTAAAAATCAGGGCTTGACCAAGGAGACATGTCCATGAGCGAGTGGAGGGGTCGCAGCTAGTTCAGACATGTCCATAATAAGAGCAGGACAGAGAGGAGCGAACACTGTACAAGTCTTTACACAGCACAGATTACAACTAGAAAGTTGAAAAATGACTTTAGAAGAAAGTGTTGGGAAGTTTTATTGATACGGTCAAAACCAAGTTACAGTGACACAAGTACCTGCGCTTCTGCGCTTGTAGTTCTTTAAATGGGGACTGTAGTTTTTTCTGTGCGCACAATGACAACATTGTTTAACTTTGTTAAATAAAAAAGGGATACATTTCTGATAGTAGCTACTGTAGTGGAGTCCGAGAGGTCTCCGAATATGAAAGTAAATCTTCAGGAACATGCTTCATTTGTTCAGACAGATTCAAGAAACGGTAAATGAGAGATTGCATTGAGTTACAGAAGCTAGTGGAACGGAGGCTAAACGGACGTGACGTCATGACTTTGTCTCTCTATATTGGTATATATCAGTAAACCTTGACTTGCTGTGATGTAGTTGGGCGTAGTGAAAGAAACTGCTACTATCGTGGCATTTTCAACATTCTGGCCGTTGATTCAGAGGATTGGTTTCTTCTGTCACCTGCAATTGATCCATCTTATGCCACAATTGGTCCATCTAATGGTCCGTTTTTAAAATAAAATAAAAATCAGCAGGTTAATTGGAAACCTGCATCAACTTTGAAAAGTTTTAACTTTGGTAACCAAAGGCCAAAACAAGGTTTTGCTTCTCTGGGAATCGCAAACCTGCATTTCTGCCTGTGAGAACAGAGCGATTTTAATGTAATATAAACTGCCGGCCTTACTGTGGATGCTAGCCTACTATTGGGCAAACCCCACCAACACTGCCACTACCCTGAGCTGGCTTACACTCTACGTTTATTTGAACACAAAAAAATCAACTTCAATACATTTGTTTTCAGCACCGGCCACATGTGGCCAACCACATTACTTGTGTCCATCTACTCATTCCATGTCAAGGCTGTAACGGCCAAACGCAGACTATAATTTTCTTCACCTCTACACCAGAAGAGAGGGCTTATCAGAGGAGAAGTTAAGGACACTAGGTAGCATATTACACACGGTTAGTTCGTCAGTACCATGCTCCCTCAAGTATCATGTAAGTTTAGGTTCTCTCTTATATTCCAATTCAGATCGACACAGTGACACGGGTCAAACCCGTCTATCCAAATGGATCAACGCAAACCACCTTCACAACCCTTCTACCTACCAGGCCTGGTACTTCCTACCAGGCCTGGTAGGGAGAAGGTCAACTTTTGCATTAATGGGATTCTCAGTGCAGGTTGACATCTAGTACCCTAATTTTTTGTAATGTGATGTACCCATCACTCAAAATATAACAAATGGGTATTAATCCAGTGATACTGATCATTTAAGAGGTTCCCCAAAAGGGGAGATAGAAACAGAAAGTGAGGGAGAACGAGCATGCGTATATGGACAAGACAGGTGAAACTGAAAATGAATTTTATTTGGAAATTCTGTAATGTAATTTTCTGGTTTGTCAATGCACGCAACTCATTGGAGACCGATGTCTCTGCTAACAGTGACTACCACAGGTTAGCCTGTGACAGCTGTCTCACATGAATGCGTCCACTGTGTCGTGTGTCTGCTGTATGAGGAGATATTATTTGTCCTCTCCCCTGACATGAAACGAAATGCTTTCCCTTTTGCTTCCTCATTGAAACAATCGGGATGGCGTCGTAAATATCAAACAAAGATTGATATGGACCTAAGTTACAGCAGTTGGGAACCATCTTGCAGCAACAAGACCTGCCAAATGTGTATTCTGATCATTTGACTTTAGCCCCACTTGAACCTGGTCACACACTGATTTGTACAGTAACACAGTAAACATTTGTGTTCCTGAATCTCCTCCGCTTCACTGAGCATGTTTGCCTGCTTGTGTGTTTTGTTTTGATTTTTTCCTCTAAGCTGTCTCTAAGGTCAACATCACAAAGGAAAATCTACTTCAAGTTTTCCCACTGCTCAGTGTAGATTTGTGTGTAGTTTCACTGTAGGTGCTGTTCTGCATACATAGCTTGTCACCACTAGCCAAAAGGTCTCGGCCACTGTTTTGAATAGTAAAAGTAAGTGGCAACAAGGCCGTTTAGTGACCCACACACAAGCCTTTCACCGCTCTGACACTGCGTAACCCTGCCGAAAGCCCATCACAAGCCCTGGCAGTACTTTGCATGTGTACCTCAACGCTTGCTCTGCTTTGAATAGAGACCGTCTATCTGTCTATTTACATTCTAGCCCTTACATTTGACTGCACCGGGGAAAATGTTACCAAACCTGAATCCCGAGATGACAGGGAAAGACAGCCAGTATTAGTGAGTTTTCTTCCTCTTTAAAGCAAGAAAGGCCATAGTCACTTGAGCAAAAGAGTGGGCTAGCTGTCATGTGACTCTTCACACACACTTGTTCCTCTCTTGGAAGCTTGGGGAGAAAGCACGGGGGGAGGGGTATGATTATTAATGCAATCAAAGGAGTGTATTTTATGTTTTAAATAAAGTCATGCTTTTTGCTTTGGGCTAGCCTGACCTTCTTTCCTTTTTTTTCTTTCCTTTTTTAATCTAA
The DNA here is from genome assembly GCF_963924715.1 of Thunnus thynnus. NCBI lineage: Eukaryota > Metazoa > Chordata > Actinopteri > Scombriformes > Scombridae > Thunnus > Thunnus thynnus. The sequence goes on along the minus strand of NC_089522.1, from coordinate 9,363,554 downwards.
CTCATTCATTTTCCTGCATGAAAAGCTGGTTGTGCAGCTGTCCCAAGCACAAAACATACCTTTGTTAATGTATGTGACTGTTTTTTTTTCTGTCTTTTCAACATGGATTTCTTAATTGTTTTCATGCAGTAGCATTTGGAGAAAACGAGCCAACGTCAGTGCTAACCTGTGGAATCTGTCTGACTTGGGATTTGTGCTCAGAGTATTTTTTTTTCTGTTTAGTTTTTGTGTTGTGATGATCAGAGGATTGTAATACAGACCATTTTATAGTATATTGTCAGATATGTTTTCATTTAGCTTGTTTTGCCTGATGGGAGTCACCTATTCTACAATAGCCAATGTCTATTTCTACCAACAAAGCAGCCTGTCTAGTAAGTGCACACAGCATCATGGAATGTTTCACTAATCAATCAATTAAACTCTACTGTCCGTCCCATTGATGTTATGACCTCTGTCATCAGACATTACCCACAGCAGGCAGCCACACTGAGGGAGCACACATAGAAAATCCTGCCCAATTAAAGGGGCAGTTCACCCAAATTCCACATCTAGCTTCAGTAATGTTTGCAAGTAATCCCAAATCTGTTTGAAGTCATAGTGCAGATGTTAGAGGAACGGCTGTGTGTTGAACATAATAGTGTTTCTCAATACTGTATTTTTCTGAATATGAAGATGTCTTCTACAAAATGTGTTTTTGAACACTCACAGTCACAGAAGAACTTTGCTGAAATAAAATAGTTTATCTAACAAAGTCACGATGTTGAAAAGATTTGGAGATTAAAGCTTTGCATAATAAACACAAAATTGTGTCTTAATCAATTAAGAAGGAACATCCTGAGTCGATGAGCAGGATTTGAAATGTCCTGGTCCTTGTTTTTTCTCTTTTCTGATATTGCCTTTAAAAAGCCAGATCTATTTCAGTTCCTGTGTTTGCCAGCTGTCAGAAAGGTCTCCATCACAATACTGGAATGTCTGCAAATACTCCACGTATTGAGCAAGAGAACTATAGAGTGCACAACAAGCAGCGGTTTCAATTAATCATATGTTAGTGTGCATCAGCAAACAATGCAACATGCTGCATCGGGTTTAAAAAAACACTCAGTTTGCATCTAAATAGATGTTCAATACCCTGCCCTAGTTTCAGGCAGGGTTTAAAAAACAATTGAACATAGATCTGCATTGAAAAATGGTAGTTTGCATGGTATACATACAACAAAGTACAGCGTTGGTACATTTAATAAGAGCAAGATACGAGGAAGGCAAAACAGAAATCAGTAATGGGAAATGTATTAAAAAGTCTTTTGGCTCCTGTGCCATTTTAGATTGGTGAGTTATTGCATCTAAGAGTAGTATTTGTACCTTTTTTATGATGAAGCTTTAACCAAACTACAACAAATACAACAGTGATGTTCTACTTCAAGCATAGCATCATGAGATAAAGGGCAGCAGTACTGGAATCCACTCATTTCAGGCCACAGACTTAACTACATAAAACCTTGATTAATCCATTTTCTGACCTGTTCAGGGTCGCAAGGGGCTGGAGCCTATCCCAGCTCATATTAAACAGTAAATGGGGTACACCCAAGATAGGTCATCAGTGTATCACATGGCTAACATAACTACAGACAACCATTTGTATTCACACAATTACTTTGACTTCTGTGGGGGAGTTAGTCACCAATACGTCTCACCTTGAGCCTATTAAAAATCCACATAGAGAGAAACAGAGGGTTTAACATTGTGTTGATTGGCGTACTCTCAGTAACTGAAGCTAGGTATCTGTACATTGCGTCATTGACAGTAAGTTGTTTTTCTTAAGTTTTTAGGTAGTGTGACTGTTGTCCAGGAAATGCAAGGGTTTCACCATACACTTATTGCCCCTGGCTCCAAATCCGCTGATGTGGAAAGGTTTTTGTGTCGTGCATTCAGCTCCAATGTGTCCTGTAAAAAAAAAAAAAAAAAATTCTTCCTAAAGCCAACCCTACACTTCTCCTGATAAAAGGATTTTCATGGCACCACATAAATTCAAAGTATATAAAGCAGATATGTGTCAACTATGTTGTTAATGCATGTGTTGTATGGATGATTCAGTCATGTTTTAAGTTTGAAAATTGCTATACTGCTTCGTTTTTCTGTCGGAGGAATTGTGCACCTAAACTGAGCAGAACATCACGACCAGAACTGTGTCAGTTTGTGCATACACTCATTCGTAGCCCCGGGATTTTGCTCTACTTTCATTGGAGCAAAATGGGTTATGGGGCCCGAGGCTTTTAATTTTCAGTTCAGCCATTCTTCTTGAGAACCATAAGGATTTGAAATACACCTACTCCTCCGAGAGCGATTAAAGGAATAACGGTCTGTCAACTTTTGCTTGTTGCCTGTTGTATATCATTAGGAGGACTGACCAGTACAGTCACAATGGTTAACATGACCTCTCTGCGTTGGCAGGGCTGCCACTGAGAAAAATCTCAAATTGCCTTTATGTAGCTGTTGCACATAAAAAAAATACAGCCATTCTCCCCATTGCCACAAGGGGTAAAGGTGGTGTTGGTGGTTGCTCCTAGTGGAGCCACTTTTTTATTTTTGCTCTGCCTCTGTTGTATTCAACGTCAAACATTACAGCATATTAATAATGTTAATGTACCTTTTTGTAGCTGCGTTTTTGTGAATATTGCCGCAAAACTTCTTTAAGCAATCACTTTTGCAAGATTTACGTACAGTAGAAAATGCATAAAAATGTTAAACTACAGAAGGACCAACAGCTTAAAAAATACAACTAAAACTGCTTAAAACACATTTTGTGGCATTGAAAGCATTAAAACAAAGGATTAACGTAAAAGACAAGTAAACCATCCACTAGGCAATTTTAGATATACTGAAGGTTTGTTTCCTATCTCAGCAATTAACATGGGTGAAATGGAGAGTGACTAACGTTTTATAACTGATATGAATTATGGCCAAAATTTCACCAAAAAAATCGAAGTCCAAACAAGAAAACAGGTGCCGGGTCACTGTCTGATATCACTCTCTTTTAACTGATATAACACTGATGTGTTGTTGCAGGCTGGCATACCACACGTTAAGACATTTCATACTCTGCACAGCAAAAAAACATACTGTCTTTGTATCGGCTTTTAAACCCTGGTAATGTTTTGACACTAGTATTAAAAAGTGCCACAGTGTATTCATTCATACTGATGTTAACCAGATGGGGAGAGTAAAGATTCATTTTCCTCTCCACAGTGCTGAAGAGAGAGAGCGAGAGCGAGAGAGAGAGAGAGAGAGGATGTGTGTGTTGGAGAGAATGACAAAGTGAGTGAGATTGGATGGGGCTTTTAAGAAATGTCCAGGAGCGATCCCCTTCTGTCTTCTCTTACTGCATCATCAGCCCCCTTGTTCCAGCCTTCGTTGTGACCTGGTTGTGTTTCAGCTACATTTACCATGCATCACTTCCCCTCAGCACTTAGACAGACCCTCACCCCTCACCCACCGACTAGGGGGGAAAAAAAAGCACGTACACACTTTAATACGAGTATTTGCCAACACCAAATATTTTCTGATCGTTCAGCTGCATAGTGCACATCTGGCCTAAAGTAGGCCTACATTAAATTAGTAAAGCAATGTGTAAACGGGATGTGTTAAGTTTAGACAGGATTTGGACACTCTCCATCCCCAGTATGAAGTTCATTTGCAATTTATAACCAAGAGCAGCAATAGATCGGGTGTTAAAGAGCTAACACAAGCCATGAAAAATGCCCTTAGATTTGGATCAGGGCATCTTTTGGTTATAAACTGCTAGCTGTTATATTTGAAATGGCTCTGACTGGTTATAATGGCGCCAGTTTGGTAATTGGTGCTAGTCAGTGGTTAAGCTGTCAGTACTGGTTAGAGTAGAGGTGCTGGGCACAATAAGAGATTTGCCTAACTCAAATTGAGAGAGCGCAGGGGTGGGAGAATGCCTTTAAATATTGCAGAGTTTTCTTCCGGTGGATGGATAGGTGGAGAGAAGAAGGAGAAATGAGGTGGCTTCTCTCCAGACAAAGTGCTTTTTTTAAAAGCCATCCCAGTTGTATCAAGAACTGAGAGTGCAGTCCCATTGTAAATCAGGAATAGAGGTTTTAGAGCCATCTGCCGTTTCGCCAGTCTGGCTTTGACCTACGTTCACTGTGTTTGATCATGTAAATAAAAACTGACATTGAAAACAGCACATAACACTTTGCACACAGCTTTTTATGGCTTGTTTAAGTAAAAATGAGATCCAGTAACTGTCTTTTTGTCTGTTAAGTAGCTGCTGATGTGCATATTCACATCACCAGTTCAGGAATGAGATTTCTTACAGATTTGTAGTTGTTTCACACATAGCTTGTGTAACAACTACAACCATACACTTTCACACAGCCTGCATTATCAAACCACGTGTGATGTTTACCTCCAAATAAACCAAGGCACATACACTGATGCAGAGCAGATTGCTGCCAATAAACCAAGTTGCATGTGTGTATGTCTTCAACACCTCAGTGTATTAGTGTCATGTAGTTACAACAAGTTACAGCTGCGGCAAAATATTTAAAAAGAAACAACATAATTCTCCTCTGCGACAGGCTCTGCAATGAACACAGATTGGGAAAAACCACATCTTAAACCCAACTACTTATTGTGAGATACTTTGTAAAAGTGTATGGCCTGGGTTTAAAGCTAATTATTACCCCCATACATTACATTACCTTTAAAAGCTGTTGTAGTAATGACTGTATTTCATCAGGTTGAAGAGCTCTAGCAAGTACAAACTACACACAGAAAGAGAGACTTAATAAAAGTATAAAGTAATTAAAAGTAATAAGTAAAAATCTGACCAGGGGAATGAATCAGTTTGCTCCAGAATTAGTTACTAATTTACATGCTCTCATCTAGGGATGCACGATATTGGATTTTTTGCTGATATTCAATACGCCAATATTTTCCAACTAATGTTGGCCGATTGCCAATATATGCACATGTTTTTTTCACCTGGCTGAAGAGACTATTATGTATGCAATCATAGATTGTACTGAGTATGATCAAGAATACAATATATGAATGAAGAATTTAGGAAGATTGGAGTTCAGGAGCTCAGTATTAAAACTTTAATGAATCAGCCAAGTTGGTGGAGCAGTAGAGTTTTCTTTGAGTTCATTAGACAGACAGGATTAATGTGTAGGATTTAATCTCTGGTCCACACTCTGGAGCAGAAGTTGGTGCGCCAGCCGCTGTTATAAACCAAAAGTAAGAAGTTTTTTCAAACAGAGTGGTACATCCTGTCAGCCGAGGTGTTTCCTATCTGTGCAGCCGAACACAGCAGCTCCTCCGCGGACTGTTTCACCCTGATGGTCCCAGTGTGGAGCCTGCAGCAGAAAAATTTTGGGCCGATGTTGATATTTAATTTTTAAGTCTTTATCTGCTCATACTGATGACATGCTGCCGATATTATGCATCCCTACTCTCATCCCTAGTATGAATTTGGTTGGGCTTAAATGTTACACATAAGTTGGCCAGAAACCCCAAATCCAAAGCAAATGTGATTGATGTGTAAATTACATTTTTGTTGATTGTGTAAGATGGGTGTTGACTTAAGTTCAGTAAACGTACAATATTAACTAAAATTGGACGTTGTAAGTTTCACAACGGTAATATTTATTGAAAGGCTATCTAGTTGGATTGCATTACCCTCAACAGGGGTTTCTACCTGTCCGCTCACTGAGTATATTTCTCTGCTTATAAACAACTCTAAAAACTAGTGTCTTTAATAATGGTGAGCCGTCATTCCACTGATCCCTTGCTAGCTTGATACGAGTGTTACGTTTCCTAGCCGAAATTCCACTCTTTAACAAAATGCGTTTTTGATTTTCGATGCGTCTCCACACAGCGTTTTCACATCCAGACTTTGGAGGTTGGACTGACGCGTACGATAATGCGGATGTCATAACGAATTTCACACTCATGTTCTAAGATTGAATAACTTCCACGTTCACACGGACTATATTCATGTGTTGGAGGGATTTTCGTTGCATCTTAATGTATCCTCAGTATTCTATATTACTCCACATGGCTACTTTTTGATCGATTAATACAAGCAGTCAGATAAATCTGAACTACCTTTTTATTTAGAAAGTGCTGTCAAAAATTAGACTACAACAGTCCATAATATAAAAAGCTGCATCTTTTCAATACCAGTATCTGTGACCCACCTCAGTACATAGTTGGACGGCAAAGTTAACAGCGCCTCCTCTTGGCAGAGTAGCTGGGCTTGCTGTATTCGTTTGAGCTCTACCCTCAGCTCAAACGTGAGCTGAGGGTGAAAACGGCTAACGTGGTTCCTCAGATTTGTTTTATTACCAAAGTATTCGATTTTTGTTTGGCAGATTTTACACAGAGTGTGCGTCTTGTCCAGTTCGTGCTTCCCACTAAGTTCATAAAATCCTAAATGTGCTCAGATGTCCGCTTTCAAAATACTTGCATGCGTTTTTTATCACTTGCTGCTTATCTCTGCCTCCCTCTGCCATATCCCCCCATTATATAAAAGTAACGTTAGCCTAACGGTCGCCCACAATTCAATGCAAGAGAGCAACGTTGCTTCGGAAGGTAATTGTAACTTTACAACTTTATTGTCCAGCTGAGGCCGGAAAATCAATAATCAACGTTAGTAAGCGATAATTTTGTGTTGGCTGTTTAATTTTAATCACAATAAAATCTGTTTGTTAAAAAATAATAGTATGGTCAGGGTTGGTTTTTTTTTTTGTTTGTTTGTTTTTCCATGTAGGCCTAATTATATTTCCAAACTCCTGATTATGTTCTGTCACTGCATCAATACACAGTTGTCCACATCACAGTCTATCTGAGAATCGAGAAATTTCCACACCTCTACAGGATGGCCTGTGTAATCTGTTATTGTAATGTAGATAATTGCATAGCCTGGTTCAAAGCCTGGATGGACATTGGCAAGTGCAATGGTAGTAGCAGAAACCACAGAGTAAATGTATTTGTAAAGTGTGTGCGCTGTCGCCACATCCGCTGAATGTTTTGACAAAGGGAAGAGAGAGAGACGAGGGAAACACCCATGAAAAGGAAACGCCTGCTTAGAGAGCCTATGTTCTCGTATCAAGGTGGAGGCAGCATGCTGACACAGATGATCAGTAGCGGAGGCTCTGTCACAGCCAGCTACTAACTGACTTGTGACACAAACCAGCCCCATCCGTATCCTGCTGTACCAGAGACGGTATGTTTCTAGGAGCAGCAAATCAACCACGACTAAAATGGCACTCTGAAGCACGAGAATATAAGATCCAGCAGGGAAGAGTTAGCTGGAACAATCAGACGGGGGAGACGGGGTGCAGCTCTCATGAAGGCAAGGGGTGGGGCAGCTGGTATCCAAGCAGGGGGGCGTAAATTATTAAGACCACCATCTCTAGCCCACCTTTCGAACACTACCTCATGCTTAATACATGGCTTTGTGTCAATGTCTCACAGTTGGGCAATGTATGAAATATGTATTGTGTCCCCTGTCCATATTTCCAATCTAATTTTTTTGCCTCTAAACACACTAACGTGTACCCTCACTCCCCCTTCACCCCACAAACCAAATAGAAAACACACACACACACACACACATTGAAAAGACATTTTTTTCCATAAAGCTCAAGTGACTCATTGAGTATAACTGTGGTATCAGTTTAAACTCCCTGTTACCATTAATTTCTTCATTTGTTCACAACGCTGTTGGTTCCAGTGTTTAAACAGAGTACGATGCTGCATTCCTCTCACTTAACAATAGGCAGAGCAAACAAACAAAGGATTAGAAATGGTTCCAGGCTTGTATAGCTGGTACCAATCCAGTAAAAATGCCTGTATCGGCCTCAGTCACAATCCTTTGTCACTCACACAGCATTGCCACAGGGAGGGGTGGTTTTCTGTTTGGCTCTGTTCATTTGCTGTGGTAACCTAAAGATGAGAACAAGTGAAGAAGCTTGTTAGGGTTTTGGACAAATATCAAACTTCCAACATGCAACGAGTCAATGATATTTGTCAAAATAACCATGTCAGCAAAAGCCACTCAAGTTGTTATTATGCGCATTTTTATTACACATTTTTCATCTGTGTACTACTGGCAGATTTGCTCTTTGTTATGAGACAAATGTAACCACATTTTTGAAGAACTTTAAGCAAACGGAAGTCCATTGAAGATCATTGTGGAGCTTTTTTTTTTTGGTCCATTGTGTATACAGAATGCAAATGACAAGTAGACGTAACGATGTAAGTGTGTAATTACAACACAACCTCAAAGTTGGTCAACACCTTACAGTTTCAGCAAAAAATTTGCATTTCACAAAGACAGTTATTTATTGCAGGCTCATTGTACTGGATGGCATAATGTGTAGCTTTTTTCTGTACTGACCCCCCCCCCCTATACAACATGGACAACACAGGAAATATTTGACTAAAAACCCGATGATAAAAGCTACATTTTGGGAAGGCCAGAGTGAAGTAAGTGTGGGCCCTCCTCTACGCAGTCTTTAATGCTGGGAAGCTTACCGAGCCTCGCTCCCCTTCACCAAGGGGTTAATTAGCAGCTCCCCTCCCAATTGTCCTCTGCTTGTTCACTCTCATTAGTTTAATCTGGCTCTGTCCTCCAGCTTGCCTCTCTTGCCTCTATCCTCTTGCGCACTAGAACATCTCACTGCCTACCACACTCCTTATGTCATGAGGGTGGAGCCTCTTGTCAACCCCCTAAAATCTAGTGTGGATAGATTATATCCATTCACGCCTACTGCTTACATATGTAAGAAATCTGTAACATCTGCTCACAAATTGGAAATGGTACTATTATCTTTCGTCGTTTAATGTAGAAAAATATTTTATTTAAATGTTGGGAATTAAAGCGTCCTCAGTCTATCAGATGTCTACTTTTGATTACTTGTGCAGTACAGTAGTAATTCAGTACATGTTTGGTAATGGCATTAGAAAAAAATGTTTTATTTTTCCTCATACTGCACATTTACAGTTTCCAAGCTATTGAGAAAATGTGTTCAAAGGTAAATCTTTTTGTAAATTACATTTTTAAATTAGTCTTTAACATAATATAAGTTAAACTGTTATACATCAATCCTTACTTTGAAAATATTTTTTGTAGAGAAGAGCTATACTCACATTATTAAGTCTATATTGTGAGAAAATTAATGGTGCATGTATGCTCGTTACCGTATGGGAAGGAGAAATACCAATGAAGTGTGTTTGTGTGTGTGGAGTCAAATTACACTTCCTCTCTCCTTGTCACTGTGTTGTGCTCGAGATGTCGGAGCTGATAGGAGTGGCTGGAAAATGTGAAGTCTGCTTCCCTCCTCCTCTTTCTCCTCCTCCCCCACCACCTCTCTAAAAATAGCAGGCAGAAAGAGAAGGCAGCGAAGTCGAGGCTCTATCTGTTGGGCTGCCAGTGGTTTCAACACTCCCACCACCAGCACAAGGGAAAAAGTCCTCTGAATCACACCTCCAATACTAATATTAATCACCAGCAAAGAGTACTGCCTCATTTTATGTTTTTGTCAGTAGAAATTCTTATTTTCATCGAGATGCAATTGACTTGATCTTGGCATTTTTGTATTTCAGAGGCCTGGTTATTTTTGAGAACACAAGCCCATAAGTACAACATACAGATTTGTAATTTGTTCATACAAAGGAGTCTGCGTTTGACACGATTTTAGGGCTTTTTTTTTTTAAAGGCCAAATGGTGGAATTTTCCTAACAAGCTATGTCACCTGACCTCAGTCTAACTGAGCATGTGTTTGACTCACAAGCCAAAAGTGAAGACAAAAAAACCCTAAAACAAGAAGAAAATGAAGATGGCGACAGTACATGCCTGGCAGAGCATCAACAGGAAAGATACTGAGCCTTTGCTAACGTCAGTGTCAACTCTAGACTCCTGGAAGTTTTTGATTGCAGAGGTTTTAGATTCATGAGATCTAATGAAGCACAGTAATCACAATAGAAAAAACATTTTCCATTGTGACCAGCTCACTTTACTTTTGTTCACTCATTTAAAAGTGAACCGTTGAGCTAAAAATACGTTTCAATCCTGTTTAAGTCTTTTTGTTATTCGTACTGGTGCAATAGCAAAGTGGAGTTTATGTCCAACTTCCATTTTTTTCACATCCTGTAATCCACTCATTTATTTATTTAGATTTCATGATATATACCAGTGACTAATGGCACCTAAACCAAATAGCTCATGGCCATGTGATATTTCCAGACTTCACAAATTCCCCTGGACTATCTAAACACTCAATTAAACAAGTTACTGGCGCACAAATGTTAATGGGCTACCGAGGGCTGCAAAAGATGTACCAGATGTGTCCTCTGTCGCATTGTCATTTAAAGCCGGGACAACCTGTGCTCGCTTGCAGACAATGAATGTCGTTCATATGTTGTAGCAGCCACGAGACTTGTGTGACCAGTCAGCAACGTTGAGCACTGCAGAGACTCCACCCCCATACTTAGAAAGCACCACCTCAAGAGCAAGGACGTTTTGGGGAGCAGGACCCATGAGTTGGGCGAACTTATTAGGACTAAAGAGTGCTAACATGGGAGTCAGACAAATAAAGGGTATATTACAGCTAACCAGGAGTTAACCAAAGAACACTGTATAAGGAAGTTACTTTGTTATAAAACTAAAATTCAACAGCAATATCTTTATGTCAAGTGCCACATCTGGCAAAAAAGGCATACTACTCATCACCTGGCTTATTCCATCCTTATGATGAATCATGGTCCAGCAACCTGAAATGTGCATTTCAGTAGCATTTTGATAAATAATTAAAAAAGACATAAAGGTGGAAAGGTGACTTTAGCAGTAAAGTTTGCAATCATTTGGACATGAAGGACACAATTGTCAGCAGAAGACGTGTGGTCGTTGAGTTACTCAGCATATCCTCGGCCTAATACACCTTTTTCAAATGTGATTTTACAGTTTGGTTGTAAGGTTATAAAATCTGCTGACCTGCGGACATGTTTAGTTGAAAAGGCCACCAGTGGGTTACATTACCTCTTACACAGGGATATTACAGAGAAGACGAGAATTAGCCCGTGATATTACCATGAGATGTTTTTATCACCAAGATTAGGGGGTTAAGGCGCCTTGCATAGATGCAGACCCATTTAGCTGCACTAGCCAATCAGGTGAGGGGTAGCTACTGAGATGTCAGGCGCTTGAAGGATAAGGTGTTCATTCAGAAGGTCTCAACACTTCCCTGGACAAAGGACCTATATCGAAACCCAGAGAAACAGGGAGGTAAGCCATGTTTGTAGTACTAATGGTAGTTGGTTTGTTTGACAGATGGATGGTGTTGGTACATCCAATATTTCATACAAGGAAATTTAGTTTTATAAAATTGTAAGGGGTAATTAGTCCTTGGAATGGATGAAAGTAGAAAGCATCAAAGGAAGACAGTTGTTTAATTTCGTTCGCTGGATGTGGTCACGGAATTTATCAATCATCTTGGAGTTAACAGTTTATTATCAGTGTTATCTGCTGACTTGGTGTGACTTATATGGGCACTTAAAGTAAGTAGTGAGTAATAATGATTATAACACTTACAGAGTGTCTTCCATCATTGTCTAACATTCCTCCAGGCCTGTAAACCAGAGTTCATAATTGTTACGATGGTATTTTTCTTTTCAATAGAATTTCTTCTTTCTATGGAGAGTGAAAGTGTCAGTTTAAGAGCGTCAACCAGAGGATTGGGGTCAGCGGGATAGCCACTGCTTTTAGGATCATCAGCAGGTTTTGTCTTAACCGGATTTGGCTGGAGGAGCTGAATCAACTGTGTCCCAGGATTACAGGGATGACATTGGAGGAGAGTTTAGAGTCCAGAGGCCAGAGCAATGACAGCCTCGTCAGACCCTGCCCATCAACTGAGCGCCTTGGGTTTCCAGTAGTGCAACAAAACCCAAGCCCGTCTCCTGGTCTGCCCCTCTGCTTTCTTGATATCTGGACTCTTAATCCTTGCTTCATTTAGACAGTCAGCAGGGGGTACGTTTTGGTCCCTTACGGCTGAGTGGATTTTCGTAACCTTTATTTTTTTCTTTTTAATCACTCGTTTTTGTCTTGGCTGTTGAGGAATGGCTATCAGCTGTTCAGTGTGGCCAGATGTTTGCCCAGGGGTTTGCTATTGTTTGGGAGGAAAGAGAGAACGAATTCAACATCATCCTCAAAATTGTTATCTTAAGCCTAGAGTAGCTGCCGAGTGCCTGTTGCTAGGTAACAGTTTCAAGCTGGCAAGGACAAGTCTTGAGCCGTCTAGAAAGTGTTGGGCTGTTGTGATTCCCTGTGACTTTGTCTGGGCCTTACAGACTGGATTTAAAACACACAATGTGATTCTCAGTTAGTTGAAGTAACCATGTCCATCAATTCATAATAAAAGTCTTTAACCTGTGGCCAAGATCTTACATGTAATTTGGTGCAATTCGTATTTAATGTAAACAGTAAACGTTGAAGATGAAATGAACAGGATCTTGTATTTATGTTGAGCCTCTCATGTCTTGTCTCCTCCAGATCAGCAAGAGTCTAGGCGGCGGAGCGAAGCACACCATTAGCAGAGGAAAATGAGTGAACTGGATCAGCTACGCCAGGAGGCTGAGCAGCTCAAGAACCAGATCAGAGTAAGTCCTTCACTGTCCTGACTGGTTTTGTTAAAAATCCAGATGGACATTTCGTCAATTATGTTTTGTGCTTCCAGAGACTGATATCTGAAGCTGGGCGGGGCAGTGTTGAAGCCTCCCATTTAAATGCGTCTGAATTAATGTTAATGTTATGTATAAGCCCAAAAACACAGGTCCTTAAGTGTTTTGAGATGGGAAAAGCTTTTACAGCTTTCATAGCCCATGACAGTATGTTAATAATATACTGTCTGAAATGATCACATTTAGTGAGACCTTTGCCTACAATGTATAAATCACAAACTTAAGTAAATCAACCACCAAAGCCAGCGGTGGAATGACAATATTCCATCATGAGGCACTTTACGACATTTCACAGATGATTGCTGTGACATTAAGCTAAAGCTGTCTGCTAAAGGCTTCCCGTCGGCATCATGGCGGTAACAGGCAACCAAGTGAGAATTCACATTAGTTGTTATGATGTAAAGATCGCAGAGTTTATATGCTGTCATTGTTTTTACTTGTTTTGCTCCATAATTCCATAAAGGCTTTATTTTTTATTATTAAAATGGCCACTGTTAGTGCCACGCTGCAGCTGAGATGATGTCACACATCTGTTTTAAGTTTAGATCATTTTGACGTCACTTTTAGATGTCAGTTAAACTTTAAAGACAGTGTCAGCAGTAAATACAAATTCAACTGGCTGTTGAAGTGCAATATGTCCGACAAGTTATAAACGGTGTTTAGTATTGTTATAATATATCATGATGTTACCAGTACTGAGTTTGTGATACTCTATGCTATAAACACAAATTGTTTGGTACTCAAAGTGTTAAGGTTTGCGACATAAACCTGTTGATTCACTAATATTTTGTGGGCTGAAACAGATTTGACTGTGTTGTTGTGTTTCAGGATGCCAGGAAAGCGTGTGCGGATGCTACCCTGTCTCAGGTAAGAAACATGTCCACGCCATGATCCTCACTCACTATTGTTCATAATCATAAACTGCAATAAAAATATATTGTAGAATATACTATCAGCCTCTGTGTTTGGCTGTGGGTGGTGTGGGAGTCGACACTGAGTGCATTATTTGAAGACTGCTCAAACATTCTTTTCCTGTTTTTTCTTTTCAGTCATATCTTCAATTGTGTCTTGAAATCTTTAACAAATAGTGTAGCATAGAGACGTGGCGTTTCTATCTGAAGTTTGAGTGCAAAACCCAGAAAAATATTTTTGTTTCCTCAAAGTGATTTTTTTTTCTCTTATCTTAACCCTGTTTAGATCACAGCTAACATCGACCCCGTTGGCCGAATTCAGATGCGCACTAGACGGACACTGAGGGGGCATCTGGCTAAAATCTATGCCATGCACTGGGGCACTGACTCGAGGTAATCTCATTCAACTCCATTCTGTGCATTAACTAAATATTTCATCCCATCAGCCCACCCAACCCCCCCCTCCCCCCTTCCTAAATGCAGGAAATGGATATAAAAGTCTGCCTGACTGTCTTTGTGCTGGTTTCTTCTCCTGAGGGTCCTCGTCAAGTCATGACATTCCACAACAGCTCAGTCTTTCTTCCAAAAACACTTTTTTTTTTTCTTTACATCTGTCTAAAGCGATCTATCACATTAACATCTACTCAGTGGTCAACAGTAGGGTGTTTGTCCACAATAGCTAATGCATTTTAGTTGAATGCATATTGGACATGCATCACTCTCTCCTTGAGTGTGTCTGCTGTGTTGTGTGTCCGCGTGTGCCGTGTTTGTGTGCATTGGGGGTTGGGTATGTGGGTAGGGAAAATACTCAAAATGGAGTCAGCCTTTGTTAGAGCTGTGTTGAAGCTAGATAGCCAAGGAAGATGAAGCAACACTCCTCACTTGACATAAAGCCTTTTTCCCTAGAGTTGTACACACCTCTCACCTCAGCAACCAACTAGTTAATCACTGTGGTGCTGGTGTGCGTCAGTCCGCAGAGAGAGATAGAGAGAGAGCATGGCAAACTGCTATGTCACCTCACCATCCTCCTCCCAGTCAAATATCCAAGAAAAAAAGTCTACTGCTGTGTTTACCCACTGTCAGCTCTTCCTGTTTGTTTGTTTCATCTGTTAATGTTTCACTTCCCAGAAGAGTTGGGGTATTTATTAGACTACCTGCTGAGATTTAGCCACCCAGAAAGAAGGTCACATGAAAATGTTTTGACCCAGAGTCTAGGCTAAGTCTGCTATTTTTAGCCCCATGGAGACTCTACTTTAATGCGGACTGGGGTGGGTTTCCAACAGTTTCAGAAAGAAACCCATCAATTAGTTCCACATCCCCTCAGTAGCCAATGATATATCGAGTAGTTCTCTGTGGACCACACAAATGTTTCCTGTAAAACTTTAAAAATCTATAAGACACAAAACTTTGTCGTTGTAGTATTTAAATTAAACTTTATGGAAAAAAAACAGCTTTCTAATGTAGTTTTGGTAGCCAAAGTTGACTTTTTTTTTTCTTCGACAAGCCTTTCGAATGAAGCAGTTACTCGAAATGTAAGCAAAGGAAAACTTAAACTTAAAGTCGGGGTTGCCCCCATTATTATGGTAACCGTATAGTACGTTGTTACTGCTGATCATTCAGTTGTCATGACAACCCTGCTGCAGACAACTTTCATGTCTGCAAATGAGACATGAGACAGGTTTGCATTCAATGATTCAGCCCTGATCTATCAAGGGACGAGCTAGTTTGTTCCTTTCTAGTTTTATTTCAATCCACTTGAGAAATCCGACATTTCAAGTCTCTACTAAACATTGTTTTCATGTCGAAAACTTGTTACTTTTACTAAAACTTTTGTACAATAGTATTTTGTATTGACGTCAAGAAAGAGGGTTTGAACGTAGAACTAGATAAGCCTCGATCCTCATGAAATCAGTGAGTCATAACTCATGTCCCACATGAAAAGATTTCTTCATAACCACAGTTGACCTTACAGTTGTGTTTGGTTTTTGTTGTTGTTGTTTTTATGGTTGCACTGGTGCAGGGTTCCCACATATACTTAAAAAGTCTTAAAGTCTTAAATAAGATTTTCAGAATTTTAAGACATAAAATGTCTTAAAGTCTTATTTTTAATTATGGTAGGTCTTAAATGTTGAGGGTGATGCCTGGTTGCATGAGAAATATCCACCCACAGGATTCACTTATTTAAATATGGTTCGGTCTTCGGTCGTGACTCGGTCCAGCTCTCTCTTTTCTTTTTCTGGTAATGTTTCGATTGGTTCTCCCCAGGCCACCTGCCCTCACAAAGGTAACAGGATTAAAGAAGTACACAAAACAGTACAGATGATGCTCAGCTAAACACAGTTAGCCAGGGGGGTTCAGAGAAGACACAAAGTCCTCTGTTATTTCTGATAGTTGCTAGAATCTGGATAATGTTTTTAGTGCGGAGCCACAACGGCCAACATGAAGGAGAGGAGCAGCCTTTTTTAATTTTGGTGACCGCTCAACTGGTGTTTACTAATTTAATGGACTGTTAAAATGGATTAAAGGTAGATATACTGTATGTTCAGAATAAACTATCACCTGCTCTGTGAGGAAGAGAACGACCACAGCAGCCTTATTGTTTCACACAATGTTGTCAAAATGAACAATTCCAAGCAAGTTGATATTAAACTGAACATTTTAAATTAAAATGCTTTTTTTTTTTTGAAACAGAGTTTTATCTAATGTAAAGCTTAACAATGGGACATAGTTCATTGCATTTGCAATTAATTTGATTACTTTATATGATTTTACATATGATTGTTATATGGAGATACAAAAATATCCCTGTTAAAATTGTCAAATTGATTTCAAACATGAAGCTCAGCTCTAATGTGCATTTCGTTTTGCTGTGGAAAGGATATTACATTTTCTCTGTCGAGGTCTTAAAAAGCATTAAAATTGCTTTGAAAAAGTGTGCAGCAACCCTGCAATACAAGAAGAGTCTTGTTATAGTCGCCTAGTGTGGAATCAATTTTGATTTATTAATAATTACATATTCAATCATTTTATTATTTTCAACTATTGCAGCACACCAAAAATACCATGTCTGCAATATATTTCATAGATAGAAATGTTACTAATAATCTCAAGTTATGAACCAAGCTTTTAAAATGATTTGAGGGGAAGTGATAAATATGAGCCATTAATCCAGTGAAGATGGTTTGATCTGTTCATCTCTCAGTACACTGGGTGCCTGTAACCAAACCCTGTTAATGTCGGCGCTCTGTTCTGACTAGAAAGTAAGCACCTCAAAGCATTGCATCATCATCTCCCAACTGACACACACTGACGCTCACCCTCTTGCTCACATTGCACCGGAAGTATATGTGGAGTCTGATGTGCAGCGAGTACATTTCCTTGCGTCTGACATCATCCTCTGCTTTGATTATTTTAGTTTCATGTGATCATTTTGAGGTTGAAAAGCTGATGCTTCATTTTCTTTTAGCCTCATCGCAGACCGTCCTGTCCCTGGCTTATCTGCAGGAGTGTGCACATATGAGCACGTTCCCGCCAGCCAGTAGTTAAGATTTACATACTCTCAGTAGGCCTAAGTGTGCTCACTCCTTTTCCTGTGCCTATGTGCATTGGGACCGTCACTGTGGTTACTCTTGTTGGGTTCACCCAGATAGCAGAGCACAACCACAGAGGTACCTGAAAGCTGTCTCTAGTGTGAAAAAACAGGGTTTACAATGATTCTTATTAGAATAATTGTGTAACTTAGCATTCAGGCTTTGCGGGTTGTGTTTTAGAGGCAATAGTAACAAAATATTAAGTGAATAAATTGCCTTGAACATACATAATACATAACATACTAATAATAATAATAATAATATATATATACTATAATATAATAATAATACTTTATTAGAAGTAAACAGAAACTAGTCTGGGTGTCTCAGCTCTGTGATGTTGATATACCAGCAGTTTTAAAATAATGCTGTGACACATTTATCTTGTCTACAGGTACTGGATTAAAAGCGTTGAAATTCATTACCAAACATGATTTGACTGCTTGACTCATAACACAACATGCTGCTTGGTTATGAGTCAAGTTTTTAAAAAAAAATATTTTCACATTTGTAGCTTTTGCATTTTTTCTGTTTTGGTGAAGGTTGAAGTAGTCTGCACAGTAAAAGATGTACTAACACCTTTGTTGAACATCACAACATTTAGCTTCCATAATGTATCTTCAACAATCCCCCCTATTTCTCCACCCATATATAAAGACGGCAGACTGGATCACCTGACCTCGATCACTTGCTCTCTGTTGTCATATTCACTCAAAAATATTCCCCCTAATTGTTGCACAGAACAGCAAGACAAAGAGGGCTACACATCTACACTGCACAACCAATCTAGATACAAACACCCTCAAATTATTGGTGAAAGTGAAAACAACAAAAAAAAAGTGTCACTGCCCAAATATTTACATGATGCAATTTCATTTCACAGATTGCAACACATTCAAAAAGAATTAACTAAAATGTTTAAAGAATAATAAACCGTTATATCTCATACTGTTTATGAATGATTCAGTTATTTGTAGTGTTGGAGGACAAAGATATGAGGAGCAGAGTACAGAACAGAAACCATCACAGACTTAGAAGACATTTGTTCTGTGTAATAATGTACAAATCCAAAATGGGCATTAACCAGACACCAGCTACATGTCTTCATTCTCCTGGTTGTATTTGTCCGCTGGTCAAAACTAACCAGTCATTTTAAATTACTCCGTAGTTTGAACCATCTTGTTCTCTTTCTTTTCATCAGGCTTTTGGTCAGCGCCTCCCAGGACGGCAAACTCATTATTTGGGACAGCTACACCACAAACAAGGTAATGAAACACATATATATTCCAAAGAACTGAACAAATTTCAAGGGACTGTAATACTCGTGTGATTATACTGTTGGAAGAACAACAATGTTGCATGTATTGGTTATATGGTCTCTTTGCAAATCTATTTGTCATATGTAGAGGTAAAGACATATTCAGTGTGTGCGTTGTATCAGAAAAGCATTCCAGATGTTACGGTATTGAATTTGCAGATATTAACTGGTAATTCTTTGCTTTTCTTCTTTTATTTTTTGTGTTATGGATGCCTCAGTGAACAGTAATAATATCAAACTATATGGATGAAGCAATAGAAAAATCAAATCAGATGTCAGCCTGTTAATCAGGTGAAATGAAGAGTTCAGATTAACACATCCAAAAATCACTTAGTCGGTCAACTTGCCCAAAAGGAGTTTTCTCTAGAACAAAAAAAGCTGAACACAAAACCACCTTTGGTTTATGAGGTTAAAACCATACTTACGTCTTAAATGTGTTAAACCTAACCAGGCTGGAGATGTCAGTGTCTTTGCATCAGTACAAATCAAAGATTAAAAAATGTTTTGCCTCGATTGATGCCAGAATACTGAGTCACCGCTGATACGAGCAGATGTGTACGGTTGACTTTCATCAGGTGAACGATTTCATTTACCTGTTCATCAACTCGTCATTAATCATCACTCCCAAATTTCTAACAGCTGGCTTCATGTAGATTGACTAAGTGCTGAGTTCATTATAAAACAATTCAAGTGTCTGAGGGTGCCAAGTAATGCTATTTATAGTGGGTATTGTGCCCTTGAAAGGTTAAGTTAATATTGCGGACAGACTTTGTCACATGCCCTCCCCTCTCTCTCTCTCCCATCTGTCACTGCATACTATCTAATATTAAATCTTCCTCCTCTCTTCCAGGTCCATGCCATCCCGTTGCGCTCCTCCTGGGTGATGACGTGCGCCTATGCCCCTTCTGGGAACTACGTCGCCTGTGGAGGCCTGGACAACATCTGCTCCATCTACAACCTGAAGACCCGTGAGGGAAATGTGCGTGTCAGCCGTGAGCTGGCTGGACACACAGGTAGGCTGGACATATCCGTTAGCTTTTACCCATTTTGCAGATTTTTAGTTGTCTTTGGAACCCAGACTCTCAAATTTTTGTGTAATTCATGCTTCAGTGCTGACCTCTGTTATTTATTTGTGTAGACGACAAGAAATAGCCACAATAAAGTTCATACGGATGCATTTTAGCATGAAGCAAAATGATCTAACTTTAGTTAACTGCAAAATGTCAGTTTGCATAGTAAAGTTTCAGGTGTCACATGCTAGAGAGGAAAACAGCCTCAAACAAATCCTGTATTCAGGAATACTGAATTCCCCAGATCAGTCTCTCACTACCATTCAACAGTCCCTGCAGATATTTCCGGATGATACAATGTTTAGCAAAACACGACGTAGAACAGTAAGTGGACTCAAAATCAAAATTTGGAATCATCTGCACACGTTACCTCGCCAAACGACAGTGGAAAGTAACAGAGAAATGTAAAACAACACACAGCATGCCAGTGTGCCCTTGTTTACTCAGAAGGATATCTAAAGGACGAGAGAGGTCAAAAATGTTATCATTGATGTGTCCTGTTGTCATGCCAACACACTCAGTTCCTGCAGTTCTTGAGACAGTATTTATTTAACTCTTAAGTTTCAATGAGTCACTTCCTTTTGGATGGAGAGGAGATCATACCCATCACAGTTACTTTGGAAAATTGGGTAATTTCAGTAATATTGGGAAGGAGACACTTTACTTGGACTGATGAGGGAATTTTACATAATGTTTGAAGTCCTACAGACAACCAGTCAGATGTAAGCCTTTCTGTTACTGGCCATGTGTTGTTAAAGATCTATGTAAACCCCATGTACCGCTGAAAGCCTAATTATTTTCCCATCCAAGAGTTGCCAGTCACATGATGTGTCTGTCTCCATTAAAAGAGGAGCTGGTCGAGCTATATCCCAGCTCAAATGCATGAAAGTGTTGAGCTCGTAGGCAAGGAGCATTCATCTGATCAGTGTCACATGATGCAGGAAGTGTGTCAGCATTTTAGTTCTAGTTCCCTCGCTATAGGGAGGGGTACGCACACTCTACCAGCTAGTAAAAGATGAATTATGGAAGCAAGTCATGAACCAGGAGATGCCCTAAAGCTTTTTTTTTTCTGTTACTGGTAGTGAATTAGTCAATTCATCTCCTCCATGTACCCACATCCAGCCTTCTGTAAGGGTGTGATGACGATTGGTAATAAAATATCTTCCTCTGTGCCGACAGTAAGGAGATGAAACATCTACCTCTTAATACTTAAGAGGAGACAGTCCTGTGTAAATTAGTTATTCAATCAGTGTGTTTGATTCTTGTCAGGTTACCTGTCCTGCTGTCGCTTCCTGGATGACAACCAGATTGTCACCAGCTCTGGAGACACCACCTGGTGAGTTGTGATACTGCACCCAATGCACTAAAATGCACCACTACAAACTACAGCCCCAAAAACGACCATAGAGTTGGCTCAACAACGCTCCGATACAATTGATAAAACTATTTTACATAATAAACTTCAAATATATTCATATTTCATGGGTCTTAACCCTATAATCAGGGAGTAGGGTCGGGAATCTTTG
This sequence comes from Thunnus thynnus, assembly GCF_963924715.1. Lineage (NCBI taxonomy): Eukaryota > Metazoa > Chordata > Actinopteri > Scombriformes > Scombridae > Thunnus > Thunnus thynnus. The sequence goes on along the minus strand of NC_089522.1, from coordinate 9,342,374 downwards.
GGAAACAACACACAGTCGATTCTTGGTGTCATAATTTGATTCAGAATTGATTCTTGATTCAAAACTGAGTCTTGATTCATTACATGAAGGTGGTGCTAATTTCAGGCTCTAACTCCAGTTCACTGTGTGGTCTGCTAAACCTTTCACTCATGTCCTCATTCAAAGCAGAGAAAAGTCTATGAAAGTATGCAGCTTTTTTTCAAAAAGTTAACTGCATTAATATGTAATTGTTAGTCTTCTGTGTGAAACAGATTAATGAAATGAAAGTGTAATTTACTGTTCAACATCACCAGCTAGATATTATTTGAAAAATAAAAGTTGGTCCATGTGTTCTGCAGTAAAGGGGAAAGAAAGAAACAAGCAGAGCGCTCTGCTGAGGTGTTGTTAGCGTTGTGTCTCCAGCAGTAGAGATCACTCTCTCCGCTGCAACGCTAGTACCAGTGAAACTCATCGTTATCCACCAAGCGCAGGGCTTTTAAAATAAACCGACTGTGGAGAGAGGTTTTTTCTTCACCCAAGCAGGGTTTACTAAAAGTTCAGTGTTGCATTTGTCTCCGGCTGATGGCGCATGAAGTTTTAACAAAATACATCACTTTCGCCTTGCAAAGCCAATTATTAAGTCATTAAATCCAACATGTTTGCCTCCTTGGTCACCAATCAAGTGTCCTTCTTGAATGACGTTGTTCTGTAAAACACAGCTGTAATCTGACAGCGTTCCTTGTGCTTTCTTGCAGCGCTCTGTGGGACATTGAAACTGGTCAGCAGACAACTACATTTGCCGGCCACACCGGTGATGTCATGAGTCTCTCTCTGGCACCCGACACCAGGCTGTTTGTGTCTGGAGCCTGCGATGCCTCGGCCAAGCTCTGGGACATCAGAGAAGGAATGTGCCGACAGACCTTCACTGGCCACGAGTCAGACATCAACGCCATCTGCGTAAGGCGACAGACACGCACTCCTTCCTACATGTAACATATACAAATCATATCTCAGCGCCACGTCTCAGCTCTGTCAGAGCGAGACTCAGGTTCTTGAGTCCAAGTTAAGATCATAAGCAAACTGCATGTCATGATGTGAGTTATTCAGTTCTCTGAATGCTGACCATTACAACGACACAGCATGTTTCTCCTTTCAAAGCTGTTAATAATGTTTTACAAAACTGATATCAAGCCCTGTTAATGCATTTGAAACTTCCTGCTGCAACATTAGTGCTTCAGAAACAAACAACATGTGGTCATAATAGTGCATACTAGATGATTATTACTGATATAGTTGTCCATGCACTTTGAGAGATGAGTGGAGGGAATCTGAAAAGAGAAAAAGGTGTGGCTAGTTACTGGTGCACCATTTTAGGACATTAACACATTTAACCACAATGACAAATCATAACATCAATCATGAACAATTTGCTTCAGTTACTTAGAAAAAGGGTGTATGCAAAACAAGTACCAGCACTGAAAAATATCCCTTTGTTTTAGTTCTTCCCCAATGGCAACGCCTTTGCCACGGGCTCAGACGATGCCACCTGCCGGCTGTTTGACCTGCGCGCCGACCAGGAGCTGATGGTTTACTCACATGACAACATCATCTGCGGTATCACCTCCGTGGCATTCTCCAAGAGCGGCCGCCTACTGCTGGCTGGTTACGACGATTTCAACTGCAACGTCTGGGACACTTTGAAGGCCGACCGTGCAGGTAAGCCACCGTACAGGGGGAAGAGAGCCGAGGTACATCGATATGTTGTGTTGATGTGCTCGAGTACAGAGGTTGAGATGTTTTTCTGATGTGGTTTTTTTTTGGGAATTTAACTGCTGGCACAACAACCACACACACACACACCACATTCACCAGGTGTTTTTTAGGTGACATAGCAGCTCCTCAGGTGAAAATATATCCTAAACACTTCTTTTTTTATAAACCAGCAAGTGGTGTTGTATGTTCCACATCCAAGTTTGTTGTTTAATTGTAATTATTCTGCCAGCTAAGTGGCCAAATATGTCAATGGCAATATTACCAGGTCCATTAGATGTAGCTGCCTGAATAATCAGCAGGTAAAGTCAGGGTTTACTGTCAGCCCCATTTAAGTTAAAAAAAACAAGGAGTAGAGGTATGAGGAGGGGTCATCATCCAGGTTTCAGTCACCCTCCGCTACAATCTCTTTTCCTCAAAGCAAACCACCGCTCTGTCGCTGCCAACACGGAGCCGATCGGTGCAGTTTAGCAGCGAACACGGACAGTGGAGGAAGTAAGAATATGAGGAATGTAGAGTGCAGAATCTACAGCACGCTCTGAGCTCTCCTGGTGTTCACACCTTTGCGCACCTGGCCAGTCGCTGCAGAAAGCGGGCGTGGCTGCCACTTTGTCGGCTTGGAAAGTTACATATATTGGGTGACCATCAACCTTCATCTGAAAAAAAGCTTTTCACTGCTGTCACACTGTTCAAACAGCACAGTATGATATAGTGAAGGACATACCTACATTTACTCTGCTGAAGAAGACAAGACAGGAATGTTTAAAGTTTATTATGAGGCAAGTAGAAAACCACTAACTGAAGGAGAAGTAACTGAAGCATGTTGAGACAACGTGGATATACGTAACAGTAACAGCTGTTAGACACATGATTGCATTGACCGTTGACCATTGAGACTGATAGCTGCAGGAGCATCTCAGGGTGTAGCAGGTTTTAGAGTGAACAGATAAATGAATCTGCTGTGGATATGTAAGGAATCCCTCACAAAAATAATAATTTGTAATAAATAAAATAATGGTTGTGTGCATTAGGGTTTATTATTGAGGAAAGTCTTTTACCAACTCACTACTGTACAAAGTGATCAACCTAACATCTACATTTTCTGGTCCCTCCTGGTTCAGATGTTTTTATCTCATGAGAACAGGCTGTGTGAAAAGACGTGAGGCTTTATAGCCTCACAGCAGAGAAGTCCACTCGAATTTATTGTGATTACTGTAGATAAAATGCGTGTGAGTAAGTGACTTTATTCCCGCTCACACATCTTTTTTTATATAGAGCCTAAAGAATTACATGGCTCCCCCTGGACTTTGTCATGTGACCTTTGATTTTAGTTTTTACACACCTGTATCTGGAAGCTTTAACAACTGATTTGTCAATATCCTGTTAGAAACGACATCACAAACAGAATATTTCCAAACAAAGTTAGTCAAGGAAAGGAAACGAGACATTTTCAAAAGCGCTGAGTATCCTACAGAATACGGTTCAGTCACAGTCAACCTAAACACTGAGGGTCCACATGAGACCAGCACTAGTCTAGTGTAGCTGCATAAAGGTCTGTGGCACTCTGAAGGAGCTGCGGTGCTCCATTAGTTCAACATAATCCATAATAAACTAACTATTTTGAAAATCAAGCAATTGTTTTAGTCATTTATTAAGCAGAAATAGTGAGTTTTATATCATCACAAATCATTTTTAGCTGTTGGTCGGTTCAAACACAGTAGTTGAACATTACACCTTGGACTTGGAAACTGTGTTGGCCATTTTTTCACTGTTTTCATACATTTCGTAGACTAAACAATTAATGGAAAAACAATAATCTGCGTATTAATCGTTAATGAAAACAGTCCTTAGCTCCAGCCCTAACAGAGATACAACAACTCCTGCCCGGCCGCCTCACAAGTTGCAGCTTTATGGTTGTTGAAAAAGCTCACATGACATCTGGACTAGTGTTTGCTAGAAGGCAACTCTGGAACACTTTGAAACACAGTGGAAGAAAATTCTGTGGTGTGATCAGACAAAAATAAGCTTTTTGGCCATCATACTAAACTCTATATTTGGTGCAAGTCAAACATCACGCGTCAGTAGAAACGCACAATTCCAGCGCCAAGCAGTGGCGGCGCTTCTCTGCAGCCAGACCTGCAAGGCTTGTGAGGGAAAGAGAATAACATGAATGCAGCAAAATTCAGAAACACCCTGGAGGAGAAACTGCCGCTGTCTGAGAGAGAGAGAGCTGAGACTTTGTTGTATTGATTTTCCAGCAAGACAACGACCCTAAACAATAAAGCCAAACCTACACAGGAACAGCTTTTAACAACATTTCAGTGTCTGTCTGCAGTGGCCTAGTCAGTCAGAGTCCAGACCTCAAATCCAAAATATGTGGCAGGACCTGAAAATTCCTGTTTATGCACGCTCCTCATGAAACCTGACAGATCCTAAGCAGTTTTTCAGATAAGAATGGGGGTAAAAATGTAGCGCCCAGATGTGCAAACCTGACCTGTTCGCTAAGAATAGAAGACGACTGTAACTGCTGTCAGAGGTTTCTCTACTAAATATTGACCTGAAGGGCCCAAACACTTGTTCATGCTATCTAGTTCACTCTGAATTTAAGGTTTTGTTGGGGTTTTTTTCCTTTTGAGCAGTGCTGGCAAACACGTTTTATAGGCACTGTACCTGCCTTTTCTATTTTAAGTGAATATTAAGGAAAATGCAACCGATAGGTAACAGCAGCAGGTTGTGGAGGAGTTTGTGCTTTTACAGACAGAAAGACAGAGAACTTTTCATGCAAAAACCACAAAATGCTTTTTATATAAAGACAATCCCAGGACATAAACAGGATTAAAAACTGGTGTGTGAGGTAGAAAAGGTATATTTCTAAAGAAAGGCCATTCTGTAAAAGATGACATTCATCAGTTGAGACAGTGTCAGCTGACCTGAGGTGAAAGGTTATTCCAGAGCCGAGGAGCCAGTACAGCAAAAGCTCAGTCACCCTTCATTTTGAACCTGGACTGTGGAACAGTTAGAAGACCCGAACCTGCAGAGCTGATGGTCCTCCTCAGACAGACACGGGTTAGAAGTTTAGTTATGTACTCCAGCACCAGATCATGCAAAGCCTTGTATGTGATTAATAATACTTTCAAATGGATTCAAAATGTGTCTGGAAGCCAACGCAAGGAAGCAAAGATTTGTTTAACCTCAAAAACATCACTAGCTTTGCTTTTTACCAAAGACTAGCAGCTCACATACTGCTGCTCTATATATAGTACAACATACGGGTGACGTTTGTATGAGTTTATACACGTATAAGCATTTGTGGTAGAAGAAGCCAGAGTAGTATTTTGACATATTAAGTGCCTGCAGATGAGATCGAGCACATTAAAGGATGCGTCAACATTTTATCAAGTCTGGGGGGAAAAAAAATACTGACATGCTCTAATGCTCATTGAAAGGGTTAGTGGTCCCTGTAATTGTTCCTTTTGTCCATACTGGTCACAAAGAGATGCCCTCTAAAAGCAATTTCAATGGAAGTGAAGCAAAAATGAGTTTTTAAGGAGCTAGTAGGAGTATTCAGCAGTCTTAACAAATCAAGTGGGTGTCCTCCAAGGTTGATCTTTCCTGCTTTGTTTCACTGTCCCTCAGCAAGAACACACTATGCAGGGAAACAGGCCTCCGTAGCTTCCGAGAAACCTCAAATACATTTTTTTCACTGAAGGAGGACGGTGGATTTTGTCGCCCATCACTCACAGAAGTGACCAGCCTCACTGTTTTTAACAAACTATTGAGCCGGGAGCAACTTCCTGTTTTGTATCTAACAGTTTCATATAGATAATGTGTGTAGGAGGCCAAATAGAAGAAGATCCATTGTATTTTTTTTAGTATAAAAGGCGCATTAATATACATCTGGGAGAACAGCACGCTTCACCTGCTCCAGCAGTGAAGAGCCCCTGTAGAGGCATGAATACTTTACAGTTATTGACTGCATAGTGGGATAGGGATCAGAGGAGGCCCACATCTGAGCAGGAGATTTCAAACACACACACACACACACACACACACTCATTTGATGCGTTGTCGGGTAGAATATTGGTTAACAGCATATTGGGTCAGTATCAGCCGTTAACAATAGTCTAATGATGCGTCCACATGTCCCTGAACCTGCTTCACCTCATCCTTCTCTTCCCTTTTTTCACCTTTTTAGGAATCAGACCAGATTCCCGTAGTTATATCATTCACTTAGAAATCATCACTGTTGTGTCACTTCATGATATCCAGTAATACCATCTTCATATCCAGGCCGACCCTAGCGTGTTGTATCCATTAGACAGAGCGTGTTTGTTGCTGCGTCTCAGCCTCTGCTGTCTCTGCAGGTGTCCTGGCTGGTCATGATAACCGGGTGAGCTGCTTGGGTGTGACTGACGACGGCATGGCAGTGGCAACAGGGTCCTGGGACAGCTTCCTCAAGATCTGGAACTAGAGTCTGAAGGTAAATGAATAGCAGGGGACGTTCTCAGCTGTAAGAGTGGATCATCTTGTAACATCAGCTAACAGAGTTTGTGTTTACTGCCATCTGGGGGTTGGGGATGAAGGTGCAACATGAGAAACATGTATATATGATCCACAGTTGATTTATTAGTTATCTGGTCACATCATCTTCATCTTATTCACTGAATAATTATGTCAACTAACGTTTTTGTTTGTTTGTTTGTTTTCCAGATGGCATCCGGACTCCAAAGTTGAGTGGAAGACCATTCCAACATCACAATGTTCAATTTTATTGCATATCCAATCTTTTCAAAACACCATGATACTGACTCCAAACACCCCAAAAAACTATCAAGGGCAAAAATTCTCTCTCTCTCTCTCTCCTTCTCATTTAAAAGAGCACAATTGTCTGTCACTCATTCAGCTACAAAAAAGAAAGAAAAAGAAACAGCTCGAGGTAGTGGTTTCAAAATGGAATGGAGGAAAAGTCCTCCCATGACCATGGTCTGGTATTGTAGTAAGTGAAAATACAAACACCCCACCACCGCTGCTGCCACCAACAAGCAAATGTCCTGCGTCCTCATTATATACAGGTCTGAGTGAAGGTTATTACATGACAGTGATCTAACTCTTATAGCTTTTTGGCCATGTTTATTTTTGTTTCTTTGTTGTTTTCATTATTATTTTTTGTTGAAGAGAGGTAGATCAGTGAACTGTCAGTTAATGTTTAAAATGAGGATCAAAGCTTTGTTTTTTTTTTTTTTTCTTTTCTTCCTAGTCTTTACACATTTTAAAGAATGTTTTTAAGTTGAAAACTAAAAAAACCTCCAGATCATGTCATTTTAAATCCAGCTTTATCCCACTGGAGAACAAAACGAGAGAATTTAGCTTCAACAGGGAGTCCTCAAGCCACTTCTGGCCCTTCTGTATATTTAGTCCCATGATACTTTTATTGTTTCTTTTTTTCCAGTGTAGTCCACAAATCTTTGTTTGCACAAAAATTAAACTTTGCATATATAGAATAATGTCTAAAGAAAAAAAAAGTTAACTAACCAAGCACATGCTGTTTATGATAATGAATGCTCGTTTTTAAAACGAAAAACAACAAAAAAAAAACAAACCATTTTAACCATTCTTACACCTTTTTGTCTGGCGACAGTGTAGAATAATTAAATGAAGATTAACCCATCGGATCATAATCCACCCCGCCCCCTTTTTTATTCTTTTTTTTTTTTTTTCTCCTTTTAAATTAGTTTTGTTTTCCCTGGTTTCTGTTGCCCGTGGTTGGGACCGGTGATGTGATTTGGTCGGGTAGGGAGTACCTCCACTTTAGCCCGGTTGCAATCCGGACGTTTCTCTTTTAACAGAGGTGCCCATTCCGTGCTTGGAAATGCAGTTACTACTCTGTGAATGACATGTTGTATAAATCAATGTTTGAAAATAATGATATTGAAACTTTTTAAGTTAAAAACGAAAAAAAAAAGATTTTGGTTGTCTGCCATGGGTGGGTTATCTCTTAGAATCGCATGCTGTAGAATTGCTTAAAAAGGTGCATATGGAATTAAGTCCTTTGATGTTTTTCTTTAAGAAAATAACCTGTTGAATATATCAATACAATGGTATTTATATTTTTCTTTTTCTTCTTTTTTTTTTTTTTTCTTCTTTTTGTTTTTGGCTACTCCGTGCATACATGATTCAACTAAAATGTTAAAGCTATGCACTTGAGAAGCAAACCCTGCAACATAAACGGTTACTTGGTCCATACTTGGGAGGGATTCCACAAATTAAGAAGTAACGTAAATGTTTAAATTGTACACACATGCATACGTACATTCATTCACCTAAACATACACAATGGAACAAATAAATTTTCATTCCTTCTGTAGCAAACAAAATTCCACTTAAGAAAAACATTTTATAACAGGTTTTTTTCTGTCCTTTAATAAAAAATGAAAAAAAAAAATCTTGCAGCATCTGAATGGCAGAACTTTCTGTTGTTCCCTTCTCCTTGTAAACAGAGACGCTCTTTCTTTAGCAGTAGTGACATTTTTTCCATTCTGTTTTTTCTCTGCGACATTCTGTACAAAAAATGTGCTGTAATTGTGCGTTAGGCCTGGAGTTGGCAAAAAATAAAATGAAATAAAAAATATTAAAAATTAATTAAATTCCCTTTCCTTTTCTCTCTTTCTCCATCAAATAACTGTAGAGCTCTGCACCCCCACTGTTCCCTTTTCACCTTTTGTATTTAATTTTAAAGTCAGTCAGTGTACAACCGAAAGCTGGATGCAAGATAGAAACTATATTAAAATGTACTGTTATTTAAGATGTAATAAAAAGCAGTTTGAGATGACCTACTGTGTTGAGTGTGATTCACTTAGAGCGGTTCCCACTGAAGCTAGAATGTTGCAGACTGTTTGGTTTCCTTGTAATTATGTTCAAGTTAAATAAACAATTTCTTATCCACTGTTGAATCAGCCTGGCTCCTCTGTACAGTCATTTACACATAGTTGTTTCTCTTTGCGGGAAGGTAGACATGTAGAAGTTATCCAACAGCACTGAACAGAAAGCGACACTAAAGTCCTGTTTGAATATGTAGTTATTGTGAGAATTGAAACGGAAACCACAAACTACGACTGTGGTCAACTTTTGATGGGTCTCGTAGGTTTACAGTTGTCTTTGCCGCCAGGTGTTTGATGCTTTGCTTTCACTTACAGTAATCATTCTGATGCGTATTTCCTGCCAGGACAGAGACTAATAGACTCACACCAGCAGGTGTTGGTCCCAGTTAAGCACCAGGTTGCTTGTGTTTAGGTTTGGAAGTACTAAGATCAGACCTTTGATGCCATCTATTGGACACAAGTATAAAATGCAATAAGTGAGTTTCTGAAGCCAGGTCTCACATTTTTATTCATTTGGAATATTCCTAATATATTATTTACTAATAGGAAAAAATACAATCTACAGTATATTGTTTAAAATAACTTCATATTTGATTTTCATACAGAACTCCCTAAACAAAAGCACAGATTAACAGTTTCAGTCAGAAAATGAAAATAGCAGCAGTGTCTGTCCCTGTTCCCTGTCTGTGCACATAATTACATATCAAGCTTTTAATTTGTTGAGTTAATGCTTTTTTCTATACATGTTAAATGACAACAAGCACTAGTTAATTTCAAATAGCCTATTTACTCACACAGCATTCATGGGCCTGTGTTAGAATTTGAGAAGGAAATTATTAATATGAAATGAAATTAATATTACTGAGGACAACTTGGTGAAGTTTATCCATAACAGTCCTATAGGTTGCTGACTTTTAATGTGCTCAAGTGTTAATTAAACATGCATATTTGTATTTGTTAAACATGTATGAATGGATGGTTGGTGACATTATTTTAGAAATAATCTATAATAATAATAATAATCTGAAATAATCTTGCTACATATTCAGTATAGATCTGATTATTAGGCTGTTCACCTCGTCCTACAGCAGTTTATAGTGCTTTGTTCACATAAAGGTTACATCTATGACTTATGGGGAATAAATGTCTTGCTCTGTAAGTGTACATACTTGTATTCCTTCTGTTTTATCATATGAATATATGTAATGAGGAAAATGTACAACCATGAAGGGATAGTTGTGTGTTAGAGCAGTGAGCCACACAGTGGCGCCTCGGGGCCCCCAAACAAGTTATTCTGGCCATGCAGATCAGAGCTGTTGCATCACTGTCCAGACTGACTGGAAAAACTTTAACTTGCCTGCCTGCTTTGTGGTGACTTTACATGTAGAATTGTTCTAAATCAAACATAAAAATATACAGAAGGGACGCAATTTGCTCTTCTAATTTTGAAATATAAACAGACATTTGAGCACTATAGGCATATAAATAAATGAAGAACAAATGAGAACAAAAAAAGATTCTCCTGTTTAAAATTGAATTGACTTTTAAAAAATCCTAATAGATGAATACGTGGCGCTGTTAGCAGAATAACCAACTTTTTCAACTGTTATAATATTTACTTTTATTACAGTGTAATTACATTGTTATGTGTCCCTCTGAATAATCTTATAATCCTGACACAGTTTTTTAAATTTATTTTACATATATATATATTTTTACATATAAAAAATAATTATATTTCTTTTATTGTCTATTTTTATTTTATTCTATCATTTTATTGTGGCGCAGGAATCCTGCCACTGTTTTGTTTTGAGCGGTCGTCCAACATGACGTCATCGAGGCGCGCTCCTGTGATTGGTCGCCGAGTGTCAGGAAGTGATGAGCTGACTGTTGACAGCTCTCCTGTAAAGTAAGATGGTGTAACGTTGTTATCTTATGAAATGATGGCAAGGCTCTGATCCTGTGGCACTTTGCTGCGCTCTACATCTGTGTCCAGCGGTGTAACGTTGTGGGTAAAAGGTAAAGTTGGCCGCAGAAGTGAATGATATTACGCTTTTGTTGATGTCTAACTACCGGCTTAGCTTGCAGACTAGCTTAACAGTAGCTTAGTTAGCTCAGTGTCACCATTCATCTGCTAACAGACATGTCGGAGGTTCTTGTCGCAGTCAGCTCTAGTTTATCAATAATTACACTTTTAGAAAATGGATCATTTACAAAGCTTGTGACAGCGAGGTCGCTATAGAGCCGTAACATAATTATTAAACTGTATGTAGCTTAAGCTGTTTATCCAACTTTCCTCATATCTTGTAACTGAGTGAAAACCTCAGTCTAAGTAGTCTGACAGTATTAACTCCGATCACGTGACTAAAACATCACTGCAGAGTTTTTCGAATAACAGAACAGTAACAGAAGTTTTATCAGCTCTTTATTTCTAATCAGTCTAACGTTATCTATCTGAAGTGTTTTCCATTTAATCAACTGTGTAGTTTGGTGAAACCAAGTTATGTGAATAGCGAGTAAACAGATACTAATAGTTGAAAATGACAGACGATGTTTTGCCCAATGCCCAATGTTTTTTAAAATGTATGTATTTTATTTAAGTAGGTGGTCTCATTGAGATAAAGCTCTCTTTTCCAAGAGAGACCTGAGAACAAGAAACATTCAGAAGACAACAACAGAAAAACAACACAACTACACAGTCAACAAGGAATGAATTAAAAACAGTTACAAGAGTCATAAAAAAAACATCAGATAATAATAATAAAGCTTTAAAGCCTCCAAGATGAATGAAAGACTCAAGTTTGAGGGCAGTTTGCAGTTTATTCCGGTTATTATAATGTCTGTAATGCTCATAAGGTGTTAATAAGACGCTTGTTTGCAGCAGTGTTTCCTCCATTCAAGGGAGATTTGATCAAACCTGCGTGTCTTTGTAGCTGAGTTGACGAATAATCAACTGAAGCCTGATGAATGATTGATGTGGTCTGTCAGTTTGCTTGCAGCCTGGCTGTCTGAGATGGACGGTGGAGAGGAGGTGCGAGTGGAAACTGCCCCGTACTGTTTCCCCACTTGTGACGGAGCAGAGGTAGCCAGGACTCGACGCAACAGGAAGACCCGCAGCCTGAGCACCTCGTCAGCCAGCAGCTCCTCTGAATACAGGTAGGAGTCGAACAAGGTGACGAGCTAAAGGTCACAACTACATACTAGTGATGCCTTTCTTTCTCAGACCTCACACTTAACCAGCATGTATTCTGGTACAAAATAGGAACTTTTACGAGTGATTGGGGTCCCACTTATACATTTGGAATCAGCCTTTAGTCTGAACTGCTGTCTGTTGTCTCTCGCTGGTCAAACCTTCTTAGATATTTACTTACCAGACATGCCCGGATTTGCTGTATTTGCATTTCAGCATTGTTGTTTATGATCTTATCCAGTTTGTTAAGTCAATTTCACATAATGTGATAAAATTTTACATTTAATTTGTACCGCACTGTTCATTCATAGTGAAACTTTAGGTGCTACAGTGTTAAAAATATAGATCATAAAACATAAACACAAAAATAAGAGTTAAGATGAAAAAGCCTTACTGACAGTGTTGCCGATTTAGCCACTTTGTCGCTAGATTTAGTGACTTTTCAGACCCCCCTTAGACCCCTCTGTGACATATCTAGCGACTTCTTGGACAGACCCTCCTCTCCTTGAAGAGACTTGCCAGCATTTCTCAGTGAACGAGAGCTAATGTGGCTCTCTGGACTGACTGTTCATTGGGTGGGACAGAGCAGCAGCACGTTTAACGGACCAATCATCAGCCAGACAGTATAATATGTATACCTAATGGCCAATCATTGATCCTCATTGTTTTTATTCAAGATAATTTAACTTTACCTCTAAATTTGATTTTGTTTTGTCAGAATAGACAATTAATAATAGTGAATTTATGCCGGTATATGATCAACTCTCTATTCATGACAACAGCCTGCATAAATATTATTATTAGAGGTAGATTTAAATGCACATTGAGGAGCTGCTTGAAAAGAAAAATAGGTAATGAAATAGTTAGTCAGTTTAGTTTAGTTTAATTAAAGCGACTTTCCTGCAGGCTTTAGCTACTTCCCACTGAAAATAGTTGGCAACACTGCTTCCTGAATAGAAAGGTTTCTAAAAGAGACGAGGGTCTGTGCTGCCTGCAGATTGTTAGGAAGACTCCTCCACAAGCCTGGTGGAGCAGAGCAGAAGGCTCGATCCCCCGTGGTCCGGATTAGTACCGGGGGTCTGGAGGAGCAAGCTGCTGGCAGATCTGAGGGTGTGGGTGGAGGTTGGTGGTGTGATCAGTTCCTGTAGGTAGGGAGGCGCTTTGTGTTGCCTTAACGATCAACCTGATATTTCATTATCAACCACTTGACAAAATCTGACATGTGAACAGCAGTTTAGAGGCTGCTGAAGGAAAATGACACTTCTTCAACTGTTCAACCTGAAAGAACTTGTCTAGATGTTCCTGGTCTTGATGGATAAATGATTTAATTTAATAGAGCACTTTTGCCACAACACAATAACCTGACTGAGTGACTGCTATGTGGTATTTAAGAAACTGCTGTTGTTGTTGCCCTAGGTTGCATAAAAAACATTTTTGAAACAGCCTTGTGACACGATCTGTGTTGCACCACCTCAGTAATTTGAGAAATGTGCATGTCTGCGTACATTCCCTTCAGCCATCACACTAATGTCTTCAAGGAAACAGAGCATTTGAGACCCGAAATGCGTGTCCACTGTCGATGTTGCAAGTGGTTCGTTTGTATGTTTTAGCAACAGTGATGGGGTTTCTTACAAGGAGAAGTGAAAAGGTGTGGGCTTTCCTTAACACACCCTGAAAGCACCAATCAAAACTGTCCTGTTATGAAGAGGAAATGAGGAAATATAAGATTACACTTGTCCGAGATGTTGAAATACATTCTAACAAATACAGTTTTTTCCTAATTTGGCAATGTCACTTCTGATTTTGTGGGACATTTCACAGCAAAGCTTTGTGATTAATTTAGATGAGCACACAAACAAGTGTTTAGGAATAGGAGGGGGGTGAATATGCTAGGGTTACTTGCTAATAATAGAGGAGTCCAGTAGTGACTTATAAACACATGATGGAAGTGGGTTCCCTTGGCTGAAGGGTGTTTAGGATCGAAATGTGAGTTTAAGTAAAAGCCTGAAACAAAGTCAGATGTTAAGACAAGTTGAACGCAGTTTAACATTTGGAGTTAAACATTTAACATGGCTGAAGCATCTTTTGACTTGGTAATATTGGAGGAATTAAACAACTAATATTGATAACATTTATATAAAACTGGTAAAAAGCAGTGTGGATTTGTGAAGTTGTCCCATTGTACGCTCATGGTTGTTGTTGGTTAAGGATTTGTTGGTTTAGTGTCATGTGATGAAACATTTCAAAACAGGTGAAGATCCTATGTTGTTTTGAAATATTGTCATTCCCTGGGTAAATAGTAAAAATACTTAATATCCGCTATTATTGTGCAATAGTTTCTTCAGAATTATGTAAAAGTATGTTTTCCAAAGAGATTCAAAAGAAAAAAACAGAGCAATGATTTTATCAGGTTAGCAGTAGTTACAGTCTTAAAGTTTGAGCAAATCAAATTTTAGTAGAAGTTAAAATTATATGTAGTAGGCTAATTGTGTAATAATAATGTAATAATAATAATAATAATCTTAAAGAGGACGTATCATTCACATTTCCAGGTCTGTATTTTTATTCTGGGGCTCTATTAGAATATTTGCATGATTTACACTTCAAAAAAGTCCTTATTTATCTAATAGTGGCTCTTTATGCAGCCCCTCAGTTCAGGCCGTGTTTGCTACTGTGTCTTTAAGACCCCCTCCCAGTGAACCCACTCTAGTCTGATTGGCCAGCTCTCAGAAGCTGCCTCTTATCAGACTTCAGGTGGCTCCGAAGGCTACGTAAACAAACAATAGTAGTTGAACTTCACTTCTATTTCTCATTCTTACTCAAAATATCAGCTTCTCAAATAAATCCAAATAGGATTAAGGCCGATTAGCAACAAAGGCTATGGAATGGACGGCTATTTGTTGGCATATGTGAGCGATCTGACGTCAGTTCGATGGGGAAACAGAGGTAACTTTGCCAACAGAGTGTTCAGAGCTGAGCTGCAGCCCTGGCTTTTGACTTGAAGGCGACATTTTACAAACGTTCACCTCAAGTTTTGGAACTTTGACTGTGTTCAATGTAGACACCCGACATTATAACAGTGTATAAATTACAGAAAAATCACAAAAGGCATGTTACAGTATGTCCCCCTTAAAGCTGCATTAATGCATTTTTGTTCATCAGAGGACAGAATTACTCAGAAACAAGCTGATAATCACAGCACTGAGTTCCTTGCATTGTTATAACTTAAGTTATGGTGCCTACTGTCACACCTGATGGACACGGAGCAGCATAATCACCTCAGTGGAGTCGTCTATCTGGTCCCCTGACAGTTTCTGATATTCACTTCCTTTTAGCTCTGTTTTGGTCTCCATCACCTCTGCTAGAAACAGGATGTATGAGAGCAGTGAGACTGAACTGTACAGTGAATGTGCTGAAAATCCAAAACAATGCGCTAAAAGAGGCTAAAAACACTCTACAGAGCTGCAGAGCGGCTGATAATTCTCTGAGGGTTTGTGACAACGAGCAGCAGCATATCACACACGTTCATTCCATTCAGTGTTAATATGAAAATATTGATTAATGCAGCTTTAAGAAACAGTAAACAGCAGATGGTGAATTCCCAGATTCAGACTACTAAGAGGATTTGTTGGCTGAGCAATGTGATGCAGCACAAAGACTCGTCTCATTAAGAAGCCGCCATCTTGTATTGCTCCATCACAACTCACTGACCTTTCACCTCTAATACAATCGCATTGTTTCAAATTGTTTCTAGTCCAGACAGGGTGTGAAAGGATTTCTCCACTCCTCAGAGAGCAGCCTGATCTGTGGTCACGAATTCCAGAGTAGATCTGATATGTTGATATTAATGGTTATTAAAATAGTTGGGCTTTATTCCATCATTATTATTATTCATTGTTATTACTGATACAGTATTTGTACTGCAGGTAGGATAGATAGAAGTGTTTGTTATTCCTGTTTAAGTAGATCCAAAGATTTCACAATGCATTGTTACCATTTTCCAGGAAATGTGAAAGGTCTCTCATTGTTCAGCATGAAAGGTCACAGACGGCAGCACAACTTAACATGTTGTCATATTATATAATATATATGGTAGACTGGTGATTTATCTCAGCTGGCTGGTAATACTTTGGCTCCACTTCTCTTTTTTTCTTGAAAATGGAGAAATGAAAGTGAAATGAATTTGATTAGATATTTTACATAAAGACATATTTAGCAATGTAGGAATTTTAAGAGAACTCCTTCAGCAACCAAGAGTGTTAAACATCGATCACTCTCAAGTTCAGCTCACTGTGACCTGTAAATGATGAAAATGTGACTCATAAAATTCCAGTAAAAGAGGTTGACTCAAACATTTTTTTTACTGTGTAAAAATAGCTTGTGATGTCAAGCTAGTTGTATAGGTCTTCATTTGCATACCTGACTAACAGTTTCCACTGTTCAAAACTGAATGTTTGTTTTTGTTATCTTCTCTTTCAGGAGGACTCAGTCACTTCATGGACCAAGCCCTGTGACCACATTCGGCCCAAAGGCATGCATGCTCCAGAACCCACACGCAGTCATGTAAGTCGATGGAGACGATGTTCTTTGCATCATACAGAGTGTTTGTGCCCTCATTTTTGTTACAGCCATGAATCCGTGGACACATTTCCACAGTAGCATCAGTTCAGTCTGTGCAACACCAGAAACCATTCAAACCACTTGCCATTGCGTTTAGATCTTGTCGGGTCAGTAATAGACTGGGTGTCGTTATTGTCCTCATTTAAGCACTGCAAATATTTTTCTTTCCTTTGGACATACAAAGAATTGATCAGTACAGTTTTTGACCAGATGCTTACTTATCTGGTAAAAACTTGGCCTTAACAGCATTTTCCTCATACTGCATGAAAGAGCGGGGCTTAAAAAAACATTTTTTTTTGAAAAGAAAAGGAATTTTATCTAAAACAACACAAGGTACAGTGTAGCTGACTGCCAACAGACCCTGTCCAGAAGTGGTTTGACCATCTTTTCATTCAGCTTTTACATGAAACCTCCTCCCTATTGAAAGGCAATGTCTATAAAAACAAAGATGTAACACATTGTTTGTCAGTGCTGCAGCTTCTCTGTCTTATTCTTAAACATGACAGCAAGACATGTCACCGGTCAAGCCCCTATCTCAGAGCTGTCCCTGCTCTTTTCTTGTGCCAACTGCTGTATCTTCACTGAATTAAAGCTTTCCTTCTTCAGCAAATAAAATTTAGTTTTAACTTAAGTGGGTTCGGGTTGAATACTGGAGGGTCAGTTAAAGGACAGGTTCACAATTTTGCAAGTTTGTCTTAAAACAACAGTCAGGAGCCCAAATGCACATTGAAGTAGGTTTTTCTTGCTGTAATCATTCCTCCTGTTCATACTGGCCATTAGAAGATCCCTTCATGATGCACTTACAATGTAAGTGATGGGGGCCAAAATCCACAGTCCTCCTTCTGTGCAAAAATGTATTTCAAAGTTAATCTGAAGCTAATATGATGTTTCAGTTGTCCAAATGAGTCAAATCAAGTAGATGTCTTTCAATGTTACAGTCTTTTTAGTGCCAAAGTTCCTCTTTTTGTTATTATACTTCCACCGCAGCTCAACAAGGAACCACTGTCCGAGGAAACACAAAGAGGGAATTTGATGCTAAAAAGACTAAATGTGGCAGATATCCACTTGATATGACTAACTCAGACTGCTGAAGCCTCATATAAGCTTCACATCAACTTTTAAATGCATTTTTGCACTAAATGACTGTGTGGACACACTGTGGATTTTGGCCTCCATCACTTACATTGAAGGCACATTTGAAGGGGATCTTTTAATAGCCAGTATGAACAGGAGGAATGTTTACAGCGAGGAAAACCTCTTTCAGTGTTCATATGGACACCTGACTGTTGTTTTAAGACAGACTTGAAAAATTGTGAACCCCTCCTTTAACACAAATACGATAGAACACCATGTGCTAACTAACACCAGCTAACCACATTAGCCAGTAGCTTTATTGATCGAATCATTAAATCAGGCAGCTACCTGAAATAAAATGAAAATATGTATGAAAACTTTTTTTAAACTTTTATCTTAAAGTGTTGTTGTTGTGCAAACAGTCCATACTGCTGAGCATCATGGGGCTAAGTGACATCAGTCTCACTTATTACTGATGAGAGTAAATCAGCACTAAACCCAGTCTGGTGAATACAGCAAACTATATGGTATATTTCTCCTAAAGTGGTTGTTTATGAGACGCTTTTAGCCTCATGAGTCCAGTCTTGCACTTAAATATTGTAATATCCTCTTATGTAACCTCAGAGTCAGAAAAAATAATTGCGCACTGTGTTGCAATGTCACGTACATATTTATTCTTTATCTACTTGTTTCATCTTCTTCTTCTTTGTGGTTTATAATGGCTGTTGACAACCAGCGTATTAGGTGCATTAACGCCACCTTCTTCTTCTTCTGCTCCTATGTGGACCAGAGATTAAATCCCACACATTAATCCTGTCTGTCTAATAAACTCAACCCACTTGGCAGGTTCATTAAAGTTTTAATGCTGAGCCTCTGAACTCGTCCTCCTAAGTTCCTCCTTCATATATTGTCTTGCTTAATAATACTTAGTAGGATCTATGATTGCAGACGTAATAGTCTCCTCAGCCAGGTGGAAAAAAATATGCGCCTATATCGGTATCGGCCAAAATGAGTCAGAAAACATCGATATATCAGATATCGGCAAAAAATCCAATATCGTTCATCCCTTCATTATAGATTTGGTATCTTTCCAAACCATGGGCTTCTGTGGGTTTGAACACAGCATGTCGGGTTGTAATTATGCATTATTATCTAACCGTAACCCTGCCAAAGGCTCCATACTTGTACTGAAGATGTGTTCAAACATGCTCACACATCACATCCACTTACAAGCTTTTTCCAGACCTCCATCCACTGATCCAGACTGTGAGAGGACGTTGAAAGCTCCAGCAAAAAGCTAGTGAGTGGACCTTGAGTCAAGAATACTTTGTCAAACACTCGTTTCCAAGGTCAGGAATGAATTTTCACACTTAGATGTCTTTGGGTTTTGAACTGTGGGTCAAATAAAACAACATCAAAAGAATACCTTGTTAGTCAAAGATATTAAGTTTTCTATCACAGAAGTCAAATAAAAGAAAGAAATCCTCACATTTTAGTAGCTGGAACGCGAGAATAGAAAAGCAACTTAATCGATTATCAGAATAGTTGCAGATTAATTTTCTTTCGATTAATTAATTGATTAATTGACTAATCCATTCAACACTAATATAAAGTAATACAATGCAATATCCCTGCAATAAAAACTAACCGCACAAAGCTCCTAACATTATTTTATTTGTAGAGGCTATAAAGGGTGTTGGTAAGTAAATATAACATATCTTACTTTGATATGAAGGCAATATAGTCAACAGACCACAGATTTACATCAAAAGCACTCTGACACATTATCAACAGAGGTTTAACACTTCACACAGTTACCATAGTTATCTAATTGTTGCAGAGCTATTGCATTGGATTGCATTATAAACTTAATGACTTAATGATAACGTGTCCACCTGCTGCAGCTTTTCCATACGCTGCCTTAATGAGTCAGTAAGCAGAGTTATGAAAGGCCCGACATTTTCCAGTCAAAGCCTGGTCGACTCCCACAGTCATATAAGTTGTCTGACGGCACTGTTTGTTTTAGGCGTCAGTAATCGAAGGATAATCTTCCTCTAGTCTAAAGCTGCTCGACAGGTTAAAAGTAGCAAAACCAAGCTATTGCTAGTGCTATGTATAGACCTGATTCCACAGTCAGATACGTGAGCAGGATACTTGAATATATCTGTGCCCTGTGAAGCACTTTGTAACTATAAGCTATACAAATATTTATAATAACAATATTATTATTAGTAGTAGTATTATTATTATTGAGTTTTAACACATGAAGCAATAGAAAAGGTACTTTGGCACAAAAGACCAAAGTACAGAAGTCACCATCCAAACTGGAAACAGACCAGTTCATTCAGTCTCTGTGGAAGGGTGTGGTTATGATACTGTTAAGGGCAGATGGGTATTGCTTTGGGCATTGATTGTTGGAAAGCATTTGACGATTAACTAGAGAGAATCTCTGAACACACCCTGAAACGAGACACAATAACGAGCCTCGTCAACACACTGCGCTCCACGTTCTGTCTTTTTTTATATGATCTGCCTCATAAACAACTGTTGTCAACTCAAAGATATCAGACTCTACACCGATACTGCATGTAGGAGTTTATTGCGGTGACATCACATCCTACATGTGCCTATATGTCATAAAATGAATCAGAATCAAGCCTTTCAATGGCCTTTCGATGTTGTTGTTTTAGCTTTGTAATCTGACCAGATGAATAGTCTAAAGGAGCATACAGGAAGCTACTGAACAGTATGTCTCCCTCCTGTGTAAATAACCACTGTCAACTACACTTTATTCACTGTATATGACATATTATGGTACAATGCACGATGCAAGATTATACTATATATAGTACACAAAACAACATGCTTGCACCATTTTAGGCAGTAGATGATCTTTTGCAGCTACTATCAGTCCTTCAGCTGAAGATAAAAACGAACACTATCAATAATATGCAGAAACATGTTTGTGGTTCACTAAATATACATCAACAGCACAGGTTATGTTTAAGTGATTTTAGTGACTGCAGCAGGACATTAGGAAGTAAGTACATCCTGTTGTATTCCTGTAATACGTAATTACATCATTTTACTCATGAAGACCTGTAACATAATTCACTCAGGACTTCCTCTTCCTGCAGGTCATCAGGGCACTTTGTTGTAACCTGAGGGAAAGGTGACGTCTGTTGCTTGAAAATATATAATCAGTTCATTCATGCGTAACATTATTTAACTGGAATATATAAAACTTTCTTTCCTTCTTTCTTTCTTTCTATCAAGGAAATTCCCGTCTCCAACAAACACACCTTTTTCTTTGTTTCCTTGTTAACTTTCCTGGATTCAGAGTTATCTCCAAGAGTGACACACTCTGATATTTATAGTCTGTAATATTAAATAGTCCATTGTCTGAGTGCATAACCTGCATATCTGACTCATTTAAATCATGTACGTGTTAATATAGCAATCAGCAATAATATGGAAATGTTTAGGATTTGATAATGTAGTATTGTTTTATTCTATTACACATATATTCATCTTTGAAACAACTATCTGTTTAAATTAAGCATATATAATGTATCAACCCATATTTTTAAGGTAAAATTGTCGCTTGCTCCCAAACATTTTCCTTTTTCTGCCACGTTTTGAAGTTGAACTTGATTCACTGATAAAATGTAAGCGCTGTTAACGCTGGCATTCAATTCACCTCCTGATCTCTGCCACGTCGTCCGCCTCCGACACCGAGCCGCATTCTGTAACACCAACCTTGCTGAAAATGAAGATGTCAGAAATAGAGAACAACTCTGCTCCTGCACTCGACTGCTGTATCCAGCAAGGTCACCAGTCTCCCCCTACCTCCCCTCCGCAGGGTATCTCTAACAAGTTCAAGTTTATTTGTAAAGCACAAAAGTGATTCAAAGTGCTTTACAGAGTGATAGAACAGTAGAAAATAAGTTATGACCTGCATACATGAACACACACAACTAATTCAAATCTAAGTTAAATAAAAAGTTCTTCAGCGTATTTTTAAAAGAAGACAGCGTTGGTGCAAACCTCAGTTCAGCAGGTTGGATGTTCGCAGCTTTAGGTGCATAAAGACTAAAGGTTTTTCATTGCACTCAGGATTTGGAGGAGACAGCTGTCCTGCTGTGACCTGAGAAATCCACAAACCATTCAGTGCTTTGTTAACCAGGAGCAAAATCCGAAAGTCAATCCTGTAATGAACAGGTAGCCAGCAGAGTTGTTGTAAACCTTTTAGTCCTAGTCAGGATCCGGGCGACAGCGTTTTGAATGAAGCTGTTGGATGGCTTTTACAGGAACACTAGTGTGGAAAAAAAGGGTGTTACAATAATCTTTTCTGCTGGTGACAAAAGCATGAAGCAGGAAGTGTTCCTGAGTCTGACTGAAATAGAAAGCTACTCATTTTTTGAATATTTCTGAGGTGATGGAAGTGCTACTTTGGTGATGTTGCTGACGTTTGAATAGAAATTTAGGCCAGTATCAAAAATAACTCCCAGTTTTCTTTACATGGTCAGTAAGAGAGTGTAAAGCACTTTGAATGGCCTTGTATATCAAAGATGCTACACAAATAAACTTAATAATTATAATCTTTATTTATAGATAACTTTTCAAAACCTATTTTACAAAGCGCTTCACATAAAGCAGCAAAAGAACATTTAAAAGAAATAAGACCAGAAATAAATGAGGTCAAAGAAAAGAAGAACTCAGGAAAGTTTGTTTTCAGATTGAACCTGATCTCATCAGGCAGGTCTGTCCTCAGCCTCGGGGCCCTGACTCCAAATGTTATGTTCCCTCTAGTTATCAGCTGGGCCTTGGCTTGCCTCGCCTCCCTATATAATACTTGTCATTACAGTGGATATACTAGTTCTAGGAACAGCTCTGTCATTGTTGTGGTTCAGTAAATCACACCTGTCCAATAAGGAAAGCCCTCCCCCGAAATGGGCGTGTCTAGCACAACAGAGTGGGCGTGGCCTGAGATGAAGTCAACCTTAAGATGAGAGAGAGCTTTAATTGAGCAGCAGAATGCACCAGGGAAGGTTTAGTGTTAAGTCCTCACCGGGACAAATATAGCACCAGTGAAGCCAGCTGGAGGGGTTGTTAGCTGATCCGGGAGCCCGACCACAGCGTATGGAGACACTCTCAGCCTCACTCAGCCTCTCAGACGGCCCGGTGGCTGACTCACAGCGTGGACCACAAGAAGTGAGCTCACTCAGTTGCTCCAGCCGCTCTGCAATGTGTAGTATTCGAGGAAGTTGTTGAAGACAGAATGAGTTGTGTTGTCAGCGCGGGCCAGCCGGACAGAGCCACGTTCTCCAGCTGAGTCAAACCTGAAGCAGCATCCTTGTTACATGTGTACAGCTATGAAGTTCAACCAGTGCGTACTGCAGGACACCGCCGGGAACCACAACGAGAACAAAGTGTGGAAATGGTGAGCGGAGCATCTTCCCTGTGTCTTTCTCAACAGAGAGAACATGTTTGCTGGGTGAAATATTAACAGGCACCAGTGGGCAGCGCACGGATTACTGCACACCAGATGTTCAGAGAGCTTCAACGCAGTGAGCTAATAGTAATATTAAACTGATGTCACATAAGAGCTATGCCTCAAAGGTTGAGACAAATTATCCTAATTAAATGAATGAATAAGAGGATTTGAGTGTTCAGGGTTGGAGTGATATTAAGGTTTATTGGTGATGGTTGTAACACTTTAGAAGTGCAGTGTTTGCATGTTTACGCAGGGTGGATGTGGTTTGGGCAGAGTGGGGCAGTTGAATGAAAGGTGAAGGTCAGGGTGTGGATGCTTTGAGGTGGTCAGAGGAGAAACCGTTCATGAATAGATCACAGCTCGTCTCCGCTTCAGATGCTAATGATGCTTTGCTTTGTGTTCTCTTGTTTGTATGTGAAACCAGGCCCGCACAGCTCCAGCTCTCTATCTGTACTTGTCTGTGTTTGGGTGAATTTCATTACAGTTCATTCAGGTTCACTTAATTCAGTAAGTGGATGTTTGCCTCCAACTGTGAAACCTTTTTTAGATGCCACAGGGGATGGACACAATAACCTCCACATACAGAGGCAATTTTGAGGCTTTAGTTTGTGGTGTGTTTGTGTTTAACCGCGTTATATTGTTTGGTGTTCTTCTCTACTTTGTGAGTGGAAACAGGAACAGGATATGTTATAATGATGTTTGCATGACATTGTTTTGTTACCATGTTATTTTGTCGTTGGGTGTAAAGAGTCTGAGGTGTGTATTTTAATCACTGGTGACAAACCATCTTAATCAAAGGGTTTGCTGGTGTCTGCTGGGTTTTTTTTTATTACCGAAAATAAAAACTGCAGCTGCTGATTTCAGAGGATGTAATACATCTCCTGGTAGGTTTAGAAGTGAAAGAGCGGGATGACGTCTGGTTGCTGCAACTTCCAAGTAATCACGTAACTTCCATGTTGCAGTCTTCTCATGAACAGAGTTGATTTCATAGTAAATGATTCAAACATCAGAACAGTAGCAGCTCTTATTTGCAGTAAAACAAACATGACATGAATGTAGCGTAGACTCTCCATAACATCTGAAACCTCAGACCTCGGGCCTCTCGCCGGGGGGTGTAGACGCATTACAGCGTGGCACGCATGACCAGAGGGAACAAATGTGAAGGGGAACTAAAGTTAAGTGGAACACGTTTGCTAGCGAGCGTCTAGAGATTCAGGTTAGAAAGATTCACTCAGACAGCACAACGACATGTGAAGTACAAGATGGATACATTTTTGACAGGGAGGAAAAGAAAACCAGGTGACTCCCATAAAGCAAACAAGAAAATATGAAGAAACCTGTCTATCCAAAGGTTTAGGTTACAAAGTGTAACCAGCATTTTTCATTTGCACAGGAGTAACTAAGATAACTTCATATTCTTGAAGATGCTATTTCAGTGAAATTACATTCAACCTTGTTTATTCAATGCTACTAATTGTTATATTCGTAGAAAAAGAATAAAAGGCTTTACAGTGGGATGGGAGGCAGGACTTTTTTCTGCTTCCAAATGGGAGGGTGGTGGTGGTGGTGGTGGTGGTTTGAGAACTGCTGCCATAGCACATGGTTGCCCAACCCCGCAGTAATGAATGCATGCATTGACATGAACTGTGTGTGGGGTAACACCACTCACTGGATGTACAATATTGGATACAATAACCATATAATACCGCAGTAATTCATTTATGTTTTCTGATCTAATTAAATTGAGTCAGATTGTCCTTATGAAATAGGAAATGATCTCTCATTTAGTCTTAATACAGTCCACTGATTGGTACAGCAAGGCTTTAATGATGCCTGAAACTGCCATTCTCCACATGTAATTGGCGTAAATGTCACAGTGTGATACTGACGCTACTTTACAAGCAACTAGAAGTGGAGCAAATGGCTGTGAGGTACAGACTGTGTGGGTATGTGGTCAGCCTGCCAGTACAGCTTACGTATCAGTTATATAAACCCAACGGTGCGGTTTGCTTTTTATCAAGGTATCACACATACCTTGATGGTTTTCAGTTGCCCAAATTTGTTCCTATCTGATGTAAATTATGGGAGATTTCGTAGGAGTAATGAGATGTGGTACATTAGGAGGTGTGATAACATTGTTGCCACCGTCAGTAGCGTATTTTTAGATCAACTACTTACTAATTAAGCGTGTTTGTGATCTGTTATCGTGACACACATGCAGTAGTCCTGTCGTACATAAATGTATGAAATACTAACCAATAATCCTACTGCATGCTCACATCTGCTGAATATTTAGAAAATGGCCGCTCCAAAGCTGAAATTATGTCACAACAATAAATTATTGTGTGAGAATCACACCCAGCCTGTTGTACAATCAGTAACTCCCTAATAAGTATGACAGCTGAAACCAGTGAGAGCTGTAACTAACTAAAGTCATCAGACTTTGGCATTGGTAAACAATCCTAGACTCGGACCCCTTGACAATCTCCAGTTTTAACTTGTAGCCATTTTCCATATAATTTGGATTTATTTCAGCCTGCAGGGAGTTCAGATTTTCATGCTTCCTGTTAGTTTAGTACTTTTTGTGTTGCCTTTTTCCTTCTGAGAACATTCTCACAACTCGTGGCTCCCTGCCTTTCATCCCAGAGTGCAAGTTGGTTTTAAGAGCTGACTTTTGGAAAGATTTTTGCCCTCTTCTTTAAGAAATGCTGTCTAGGCTGAATCTCAGTATGTCTGCTGCTTTTTCTCTCAAAACTCCACGCACACATTGTTATCTTCCCTTTTTTTTTTTTTTTTTTTTTTACAGCTTTGTCTTTTTCAAAACATATGCTAAAAAAATATCCCACAGTCAGTGTCAGAGATTGAGTTAAGGTGAAGGACCTGTAGACGGCAAACGGGGGGTCAGCAGTATTTGGTAACAGAGCTAGACCTTAAGCCTGTCACTCTAATTGGATAGGTGCTAAGCAGTCCTGGTTATGTTAGACAACAGGACGCTTCAGTTAGTTAATAGATCTTACATCATTCAAGATCTGAGCCTGCCTCCTGAGGTGAAAGTTGTGTTTGTGTGTTCAGGCACATTCAGGACCCCGCCAGCCAGAGACTGACGTGGAACAAGCCACCAAAAAGTGTCCTTGTCATCAAGAAGATTCGAGATGCCAGTCTGCTTCAGCCTTTCAAAGAGCTCTGCATATTCCTCACCGAGGTATGACCCACGCACTCACTGATACTGAACCATGTTGACCACAGACTGTGATGAGGAAGACTAACAATGAACATAAGTGACAATGTTTGCTGGTGGGAAGCCAGTGAGGGATCAGCGTGAACCTCTGTGTGTGTTGCCCTCTTCAGTTCAAAATCCTTGCTGTCAGATTTTTAAAAAAAGTAAGAAACCTCTCCTGAACACTTAATTATATATACACTGAAACTATATTTTGTGTCAGTATGACTTTATTACGGTGACCTCATGACCTTTCCCATGAGGCCACACTTTTGCCACTTCCACATAGATATAGATTTTTGTGTGTGTGTGTGTGTGTGTGTGTGTTGTGTCTCTTGTTAATCTTGTGTCTTTCTGTCTGTTGCTGTAGGTGAAAAACATGATTGTTTACGTGGAAAAGAAAGTTCTGGAGGACCCGGCCATTTCTGGTGATGAAAACTTCGGGGCCATTACAAAGAAATTCTGCACTTTCAGAGAGGGTATGAAAAGCAGCCGGTCAACTTTGTTATGATCGTGTGGACACTATTTATGAAAAGGTCGGTTAAGGTCTTGTACAAGATATTTAAATCTTATCGTCTTTATATTTCTCAGACCTTGATGACATCTCCAATCGTGTGGACTTCATCATCTGTCTTGGTGGAGATGGAACTTTATTGTATGCATCTTCGCTCTTCCAGGTACGGCCGTCACCTCTGAAACAGCCTGTTTGTGTGGGTTTGTACATTTACTGTTGTGAAATAACAATCTTCTCATTCCTTTGTTAATTTGTAGGAGAGCGTTCCACCAGTAATGGCCTTCCATCTGGGCTCCCTCGGCTTCTTGACACCTTTCAAATTCGACACCTACCAGTCTCAGGTCACCCAAATTATTGAAGGTATTGTATGTTGTGCAACCTGTCTGTCAGCCTTTGGCTTTCCACTTCATAAACACCTCACCTTGTTTTGCAAAGCATTTGTTGTGCTCCAGTTTTCCTTTGCGAAACAAACATCTTATATTTGTGTATGCATTGTATGTAGGTAACGCTGCCATCGTCCTGCGCAGTCGCTTGAAAGTGAAGGTGCTTAAAGAGAACTGGGAGAAGAAGGCCAGAGTGGACGAAAAAGGCATCATCTTTACCAACGGGGACATCGAAAGTAGCCGCAAAGCCGTGCAGTATCAGGTAGTCTCTCAACCTTAAACCAGTGCTTTGCTACCTCTGGGTGATGAGAAATTATTTGTTTTTGCAGAAATGAATATTTACACAGTCCTCGCTAAAACTTAGATAGCAGCCCTGAAAGATTGTTCTGTTCATCAATCTGTTTGGTGATTTAAACACGGCAGCCCTGGTAGAGAAATGACTCTGGTTCTCCAACACTTTAGCAAACACTAAAGCTGGAATTAAGTTAACATCAGAAGTCATAACAGCAACGATAAAAATATGAATACATTAAAGGGCAGGTTCACAATTTTTTTTTGCTGTCTTAAAACAACAGTCAGGTGTCCGTATGAACACTGAGAGAGGTTTTGCTCGCTGTAATCATTCCTCCTTTTCATACTGGCTGTTAAAAGATCCCCTTCAAATGTGCTCTCAATGTAAGTGATGGAGGCCAAAATCTACAGTGTCCACACTTTGTGTCATTTTGTGCAAAAATGCATTTAAAAGTCGGTGTGTAGCTTATATGAGGCTTCAGCAGTCTGAGTTAGTCATATTAGGTGGATTTCTGCCACATTTACAGTCTGTTTAGCATCAAATTCCCTCTTTGTGTTTCCTCAGACAGTGTTTCCCTGTTGAGCTGCAGTTGAAGTATAGTAACAAAAAGAGGCACTAAAAAGACTGTAATATTGAAAGATATCTACTTGATTTGACTCATTTGGACATTTTTGCACAGAGGGAGGACTGTGGATTTTATCCCCCATCACTTACATTGTAAGTGCATTATGAAGGGATCTTCTAATGGTCAGTATGAACCAGAGGAATGATTACATTTGGGCTCCTGACTGTTGTTTTAAGATAGACATTAGAACCTGTTCTTTACTTGACAGAGAGTGACTGTGTTTCTACTCCGAGCTATGATGCTCTCAGCTCCAGTGTTAAATGCAGTGAAGTCAGCTAAAATCCCGTTTAAACAGATGCGTACCAGCGTCACTGCGTCTCCTCCTCTACCGTCCAGTGTGATAGACTCTCCGGCTGGCAGCACTGTCAGTCGCCGGCAGGAGAGACGTTCGGTTGTGTGTTTGGATTTTATAACTGAACTAATGCCAGGATGCAAGCTTTTTATTTCTCTGACACAAACAATGAACAGCAGCATTAAAACATGAGTCTTGCGGGTAAAACATGGGACTCATGTCGCTGTCAGTATCATTATCAGTGTGGGGCAGCTGCTTTGTGGGTGACTGTAACTGCGGTAACTGGGCAGAGATAAGTCTGCTAAATTTGTACCCAAAATGCTGTCAAAACTTTCATTTACATTTTCCAATACAGCCTCCATGATCATGAACTGCAAAAGAGGCAGAACAAAAGGCGCATGCACAGTTAAAGCACCCCAAATAACCATCACTCTGACAAAACACCCACAAAGAGTGAAAAACGAGAGACATCCACAGAGTCAAACAGATGAAAGCAGGGGGAGTTAACATATAATTAGAATAGTTATAATTAGAAGTAAAATCAGTTCTCTTTCAAATCAAACATCCCAAGATATGAGTGGAAAGTATTGTTCTTGCAACTGCATTTATAACCTTTTTTTTTTTTTACTCAAATATAGTCTAACCATGTCATGTGATGCTACGTCAGTGCACTCTGACAACTTGCAGCTGAACATTTCATATCCAGGAATTCACATTATAGACACAACCACTGACTATCTCTGTAACAAATAAGTCACAGTTTAACACATTAACCATACACTGTCCAGCCATATACTTGGTTTGACCTAATCTAGAGTTCATTAAGACAGAAAGAAAACAAAAACATGTGCAAATAAAAATAACCTGCTACAACGACAGCAGCCACTACAGTGTCAGTCTGCACCGTAAATAGATCGGCAACAAAACAGCTCACACATGTAGTGTCAACATCATGACTCAGCTGATGCCTGTGGGCTTTGAACCTGTTGTTAAAAAACCACATGCCAGCGTAGACACTGACAGGACTGTAGACGCTCATCTGCTGCTGTTACTAGTGCAGACAACGTGTCAGTGATGTTATTGCAACAGCTGTATTTAAAGGAGTTTACGGCGATCCGGAAACCGCAAACATTAACACGTGAGTCTGTTTGCTTTCTGTGTGATTCAGGTGCTGAACGAGGTGGTGGTGGACAGAGGACCCTCCTCCTATCTGTCCAATGTCGACCTCTTCCTGGACGGACACCCCATTACTACAGTGCAGGGAGACGGTGAGTGAGTTGAAAACTCAACAAGACCAGAGTCAAAGAGTGCAGACAGTCTGTGCAAAGGGCAAAGTTTAGTCTCTGCACCTCCCACCTCCCCTTCACGTCCCAGCAGAATCTAACTTTTTACAGACGTTTCTAGACGTTACAGCCGTGTTAGAGACGGCCTTCGATAAAAATACGATATATATCCAGAGAAATTATAGCTGGATATTTAAAGAAAATATTTAAATACATCTAAAAACATCATAGCAGTCAAGTTTCACTCAGTCATACTTAAATATCCTATTGTTTGGTATAGTAATATATTTTAGGTCCTGTAATAGTATGTTATTTAAAAGCAAAACCTGTGCACAGTTTAAAGTCAGTGATACACAGCTCAGTGGTGACATTTTGTCTGAAGTGTTCACTGTTCAAGTTCTGTTTGATTGTGACTGCAGACACGTTATATCTACATTATTGCTAAAATGTTTATTAGTGTGGTATACTAGTCAATTAAATCATTTATCAAGCAAAAATGTCACTTCGACTAATCAATTAAAACAATTAATTTAATATAAAAAGTGATCAAATGGTTTACTGGTTCCAGCTTCTCTAATGTGAGGGTTTGCTGTTTGAAAATAAACTTGTGATGGGAATGGTTCACTTCTTCTGACATTTTCATAGACTAAACAGTTGAATAAATGTCTAAATAGCTCCCAGTTTTCTTTAAGTTACGACAGATTTTTTGTGCAAGGATAAAATACAAGCCAACAGAATTTTAAACACATAATTTATGCATTTTTTTGTGCCACATCAAAGTTTTTAGATGGGTTTGTAAGTTTGTGTGTGTGTGTGTGTCCTCAGGTGTGATAGTATCTACACCTACAGGCAGTACAGCGTATGCCGTGGCAGCAGGCGCTTCCATGATCCATCCCAACGTCCCAGCCATCATGATCACCCCCATCTGCCCACATTCACTCTCCTTCAGACCCATCGTGGTGCCTGCCGGGGTGGAGCTCAAGGTATTTACACCGACTGCTTGAGTCTTTAGTTTGCGCTGATATCAGAAGTCAAGGCCAAATGTGGTGGATGTGATTTCACATTTTTACACATTTTATTGGTTCACTTTAACATGTTTTCTTCCTCATTAATCCATTTAAAACATGCAGGACCGTCAGATGAATCATTCAACATTTAATGTCTTTAAATTTAATCATTTTGTAAAGGCTGCTTCCCTCTTGATGAAGATTCTAGACGCAGGATTTTAATTATTTTATCAGAGTCTGGGTGATACAGTTGATTGTGACTGTATTTATTTGTCTGAAGAGAAATCTGATTGACCCAGATCAATCATGAGGAGAATCTAAATCTCTTCACTGAAAGCCAAACTGAGAGACACGCAGGTTTTACAGACTGAAAATGATTTCAAAAGCTAATATTATCTAAGAGGTCGATGAAACTGACTGCTCAATATTTCTAATTTCGATTGAATTGAACATTGAGGGCAAAAAAAACCAGCTTTTCTCTCAACTGTCAAAACAAAACCCTGTTTTATCTGTGACTTTTCTACATTCTTTGCTTGTCGTTTTCTCAGATAATGCTGTCACAAGGCGCCAGAAACACAGCCTGGGTGTCCTTTGATGGAAGAAAGAGACAAGAAATCTGCCACGGAGACAGGTTAGTCCACATACTGAGCTGGTCATCACACCTTAGACACACAAACATCGTACCCAGAAACAATGAGAGTGGAGCAGAGTAAATGGAGCAAAACAAAGCCCACAGACTCAGTAATGGGTAATAAGGTTAACTCCCGCAGCAGCTGTCTCAACACTTACAGGCTTTGTTACGTAACCTTATCAAACAGCCTAATGGGCTTGAGGCCAAGAGCGTCCCATGTGTCAGATCCAGCGTCTTCCTTTATGTAACTCATCCAGAGATAATCGTCTTCCTGGTTCTTGAAATGAGCTGCCAATCATTTTGAGTCACTGAACCATAATTCAACAAATACCCGAGTGTTTCCTCAGAAGGAAGTCATCTTACTTAATCTGATGTCAACACCTCCTCTTTTGTTCGTATGATTGCACATACCTGGCCTTTTCTTTCCTCGTTTCACCTTCAGTCTTTGTGACATGAAACCTTTTGTGATTTTTTTTTGTTTGTTTTCCTCCCATCCCTGTTCCAGTATTACCATCACTACTTCCTGCTTCCCCGTTCCCTCCATCTGTTTCCGGGACCCGGTCAACGACTGGTTCGAGAGCCTGGCCCAGTGCTTACATTGGAACGTGAGGAAGAAGCAGAACTACCTCAGCTCAGAGGACGAGGAGTTCTGAAGCCGTTTCCGCGATCTTCTAGGTCTTCTCCGAGGTCTCCAGGACTCCAAAGTCTTGTTTTTTTTTTTAACTTGACCGTGCTCTGTGCCGTTTTGTCTTTTATGGATTGAAGATCTCACTAAACTCCATTCAAAAATATTCATAAAATGATTCCCTAGAATACTGTGTCAACAAGTACTGAACCACACGGTGCTTTGGCTGCAGGTCCACCATATTGTATTTTAGTAGAATAAGATTGTGGGAATAAGAGGCTAACAAATATGAACATTGAGTCTAATCAGTCTCACTCAAGCTACACAGAGAATCAGGGTTACACAAGTTTTTATGTTCGAAGTGTGTAGCATGAATGAGGAGTCTGTAAAATTCCCTAAAAGATACTATGTTATGTTCTACTGTGTAAGCACAAGAAAATGGTGGATTTTTTGAATGGAGTTTGGCCCCACTGTTGGTCCACGATCATCCCTGTGTGTTTTCTCTCAGACACCTGTGAAAACCAGCGTTTTGAAGTCAAAATACTTTTTTTTTTTGTCTAATGATCAAAGGGAAATGCAAAGCTTGGGATGTTCTTGGACTAAAATGCACAAGGTCAGCTGTGGATGGCAGTTATAGCAATACTCTGGATGGGTGTTATCAGGTCTGTTCTAGCACTTTTTAATCTTAAAGGTGGATGGCAGGGACACACCTTCTACTTTATAAACAACACAAACTAGTTCTCACAGAAGTAAAGGCTGAGTTGCACCTTAATTTTTTAAATTGTAAAAAAAAAATCTTTTGGATCAATTTTTTTCCAAATTCTGTATCATGTTAATCAAATCAGGGAAAAATGATGTGATGCCATCGATGAATGGCAAATGTTTTACACAATTTCTAGGTGCATCTCGGGGAAGAACAGATTACTTGGCAGAAGTGGCCCAACTGTACAGACTGTGCCTTAAACACTGGTATCATTAATGTATAGAAACAGTATTTTTTAAGGTTTACATCGATTTTTAAATCACATACTGCGCAGATCATTTTCACAGTAACTACATGTTGACTGTAGTCTGTGCTGTCTGCAGCACATGACACTTAATTGACTAATTGAAATATTTAGTATCTTACATAGTATCTCTGTTGTGCAGTCATGTAGTGAACACGTTGGATGACACGTCATGTCAGGAGGTGATGTTCATTCCAGGAAAAGAGACCACAGTTCAGATGTCTTCAACGTCTTTTTAACATCTGTTTTTTAAAAAAAATGTCTTCTAAGCCATAGCTGAACTCTGTGTAGGTTTTATAGACAAACGTCTGTGGACTTTAATGGTCTGTGTGTGTGTGTGTGTGTGAGTGAGTGTGTGTTGAATAATTGAACTATTACAGACTTTGGTGAATCTGTTCTTTTCAGTTTGCCATTGCGAAGTCTTTGCTGAATACTTTAAGGTTGCCTACCTTACATATCTGTTCAGATATCAGTTTTAGATGTTAATATATACATTGTGAATTGGCTCAACTAATCGTGTTCGGGTGAAAAGATGAAGGTGAAAAAAGGACCAAGCGAGCTCTAAAGGCAATCATTCCTTTAACTCTGAGTATGTGTATATATGTGATGCTTGAATAAGATGTATTTTGTTAAGTCTATATGTTTATTAACCAGTTTACAATGTATCATTGCTGAAAATAAATCTATTTGCTACTTTTTTACATGAATACATTCTTCAGTTTTTAATTCTTTTTATTGATGAAGCGAAGTGTTTTATCAGTCCTGATCTTGAACTCCAACAGTTTGTAATGTGTCAGAGGAACTTTTAGTGCAGTGAGGTACGTTCAAATAGAGCCAACGCTTATTCTAAATGCATTCCAGGACAACTTGAACAGTGAAGTTCTTTAATCCATGTGTCAAAACTGATACTGGCGACCGATATAAAGTTTGTTTCACATGTTAGGTCTAGTAAACACCAGTTCTACTGTAGTCTGATGCTACAGTTTCCCAACAGTGCTGAACACACATCAGTCCGGGCTTTGACTTTCCCTTTTCTATGAATCATTGTCAAGTCTCAAAGTGCTTTTCACTTTTGTAACTCTGAGAGTCTCTAACTCTGACTTTTGTATCAGTAAGTTTGTTAATGTTTCTAAAATGAATTCTGCTATTTTTTCCCCCCGAGCACTTTAATAAACAGAGAGAAACTTTAACCAGTAAGTGTGTATCCTCCTGTTTGATCAACGTGCTTCACACCTGAAACCGGTCTGTGGGTTCATGTTTGACACAAACCATGAGAATGTGGTTAACAGTATCCATGCAGTTTAAAATATAACGTGACTCCAGCTATGTGAGTATGTGCTTACACATTCACAGAATCGGGGTTACAGCCGGGTAACCTCTCCACCCCTCTTCAACAAGTCAAAACATCCATCTTGTTTTGATATTTTATTAAGAACCTTGAATAAAAACACTTGAGTAAGCGCATTAAAGTGCAGCAGACACAGTAGAAAAAAATCAATGAAAATATTACAGTGTTGCTCAAAGAAGTAGTCTAGACCAATGCAGATCACAATATTTAAGTTAGACAAATATGATTTTAAAAAGCAAAGTCAACCAACATTGAATGTTATTTACAGGAAGGAAACAAAAAAAATATCTTTAAAATGAAAGCTAACTTTTTAAAAATAGGATATTGGCCTCTTAAAAACAATCTTTGGTGTCTACACAAAGATCCAACAACCACCAATAGATAAAGATATTACAATAAGAATAAAAATTTAAAAAAAACATGAATCCATGCTACGAAGGCATTTAATGTAACAAACATGCATGTGTGCAGCTGACCTGTTGTACTTTACGTCCTGTAGATATGTAGATAGGCACATTGATGGAGAATTGTTAGCTAAAATAAACTACAAGTCTTTAAAAAAAAAAAAAAAAAAAAAAGAGAGATGTAAGGTGACATATCTGGTGAGTTTAGCTCCATGGTCAACACCACAGAGCTAAAGCCTCTTACTGTTCAGCTCTCAGCACGCAGCTGTGCTCTTCGTCCACGACCAGCGGATGTTTTATCACTTGCTGGGTGCAAACACTGCAAGGAAAACGTGCAACATGTTAGTGTTCTGACAATTTCTAGCCAACACAACACGCTCAAGGTCGGTCAGCAACAAGGCAACATAATGAAGGAAGTGGTTCAGGATATTTAGAAATGTGCGAGCAGATACCGATTAGTCAATACTCCAGTCGTGTAGTATCTGTTTTGTCTTCTGCTCAGAACTAACTTTTGAAGGACTGAAGCCAATAAAAGAAAAGCGGTGATGTCAGACAGTATACTCACTTCTCTCCCTCAGGCCTTGGCCGAAGCTGTGCACCAGTCTGATGAGGCCCCAGATTAAAACCGCTTTAATCACCAGTGAAATCAAAGCTCCAGTGACAGCGGCTGCCTCCAGGGTGTACGTGCTGTCCTGGTACCACTTTACTGCCACCTGCAATTAAAGCAAACCATCATTTCCCCGCAGGAATCCATCGTCAAAATGATTAAAGACCAATGACATACTGTGCGTGCAATGTCATAGACACACATAAGAGAGACCAATACATCAGTGAGTTGTGCTTTAGTGAAGTGGATCTGTTTAAAGTTAAAATGTCTCCTGTCATGTGCTTATGTAGGATTTTTATGTTTTAGTGGGACTATTTTAAAATAGTGGCAAGTTACTACGTACATTTACTCAAGCGCTATAGTTAAAGGTGCAGTGTGTAGAATTTAACGGCATCTAGCAGAACAGACTTGGCAGAAATAAAATATAATAATTATAAGTATGTTTTAATTAGTGTATAATCACCTGAAAATAAGAACTGTTGTGTTTTCATTACCTTAGAATGAGCCCTTTGTATCTACATATGGAGTGGGTCCTCTTCTACGGAACCCGCCATTTTGCACCGCCATGTTTATACAGTAGCCCAGAACGGACAAACCAAACACTGGTTCTAGAGAGGACCTTTTGTGTTTTTTGTGAGTTTCGTGGCCACCGTAGGTTCTCCTGCACACTTTGAAGGGGAGGGGCCTGGGAGGAGTATTCAGTTTGTTGCAATCTGCAACCTCACTGCCAGATGCCACTAAATCCTTCACACTGGTCCTTTCAGTACAATTTACGTGTGTATTTCTATTATGTGTTACTTTATCCTTCTACTCTGCCACATTTCAATACATTTATTTGACACCTGCTTGCTGATTACACCCACCTACCAGCATCTCTAAAGCTCGCTAATTAACGTGTACGAAAACTTAAGTGTAACAACAACAAATTGTGGTTTCACGAGGGGTTATATGCAGGACTATTTCTTTGTGTGTATGTTAGATCCAACATACACTGTCCTGCTGCTGTAAATACTCACCAAGGTACCATATGTGTATTAATCTGTAGCTGAAAATACACAATTTATTCCTGTTTGAGTGATATTTTTTAGGAAACTTTTATCTGTTTGAGGAAATGACTGAGCCTCTTTGAAAAAACGAAGCTATACATTTGTGACCTTTTTTTTTAAAGATTTACATCTTCAGTAGGCACAAACTGAGTTTTCTCAAATGATTATGATATTTAGATATTTAGAGAAACATTTGAAAACTCTGCTCACCGTGTACATCAGATAAATAAAGAAGGCTACTTGAGGGAGGTTCTGCACCATGAAGACCCAAACCAAGACTTTGGCTTCCTTTAAAACCTGAAGAAGGACAAATAGTTAGAACCACTTAATGCGACATTCACAGACTGTTGAATGTTTCCTGTATAATATTGTTCTCATTATTTTGTTCATTGTCTCATTGTGTGAACATCACTTTTACTAGTGAAGGTGATGATGAAGACTCACTGCAACAGCCCCGACAGCGGCGGTCAGACAGGCCCACACCACTCCGACACCCAGGATGATGGTGTTGCGAGCAGACATGGCCGAGTCCGAGGTCGTGATCAGGATACACAGACACAACTGAAAAGTTCAAAACAACAACACATCACCTATGAAGTCGGTCAACATACTTGACATCTTAAACCAAAGTGTTTAACCTGACACATGTGGAGAAACGTGTTGCAGAAAAGTCACAGAGAACATTTCCTCCAACAACAAGAGTGTCAATACACACAAATACATGAAACCACAAGACGTGTTGTGCTGTTAATGTGGGACATGACTCAACCAGAAAAACTTGCTCGTCATCATTAATGTTTTTACTTTCTCTGTGTTTATGACAAATGGAATCACGTGCTGCAGGTCCAGACATGCTCTCTGCAGGCTGTCAACATTTGCATCTTAGTTCAGACAAAATCTGTACTTGTGATTCTTAAATGTTTTCAGAGTGTAGCTGAAAAAGAAATTCTCAGAATGAGTGAAAAAAGTAATAAAAAATAAAAAAAAGTCTTGTGTTAAGAGACAAAACATAGTAATTATTGTGGTCTGCACTGTCGAGGCTGTTTTTATGTTATATAAATATATATATATATTTAGACTAATATGCAGCTACCTGAGCCTGCAGGTCAAAGGTCACCATGGAGAAACAGAGATTGAGCAGGAAGTACTGCTCCTGGAGGCTCTCCAAAGCCCCGCCCACACGGAACGCCATCATGTTGGGTCTCTGGATGAGCAGCGTGGTGCAGAGGACGTGGACCACGCCCAGACACATAGTGCACACAAAGCGAACCTGCAACACAAACAGTTGATGCTTTTCAGTTCATGTCAGCTCAGAAAATCCTGCAGACCCTCAGCTTTATAACATCCCCGTTAAAACCCACTGCATGCAATCTAAAAACATGTTGCTTATGATACTAATACTAATAACATGTGACGGGTAAAGTAGGAGTCTATACTGTCAGCTGCACTCAGCTCTTCTTTGACACTGAGCTTGGACAACATGGACTCTGACGATTTGATCACAAAGTTAAAGGCGCAGTGTGTAGAATTTATGGCATCTAGCAGACTTGGCAGAAATGGAATATAATATTCATAAGTATGTTTTAATTAGCATATAATCACCTAAAAGTAAGAATTGTTGTGTTTTCGCTACCTTACAATGAGCCCTTTATATCTACATAGGGAGCAGGTCCTCTTCCATGGAGCCTGCCATGTTTCTACGGTAGCCCAGAAGGGACAAACCAAACACTGGCTGCACCTTTAAGTGTAATTTTAACCAAACAGGAGAAACTAACCAGTGACGCAGCATCTAATTGTACATTTAAAGCTGTTAGGGTAAGATGTTGCCACTCACCAGGAACCATGCAGAAACATTGCTGCAAGTAACACTGGTGTGTTTTCTCCTTCTGTACACAATCAGTTTCTGATTTACCAGCAGTGAACTTTATCAAAACAAAGGATAAATGTTGCTAACTGAGCATCAGCAAACATCATCTATCAGCCGTGTCAGCCAGTCAGAGATTTACAATATTCACTCCAGCCACAAACAAATCTGTGTTCACAACTCAATGTAACTGAAGCAGACAATAGTGACATCAAGTGGTGGAAACAGCAACTACTATGAATGTGTCGGCGTTGAGTACAGCATATTTACATTGAACAGTTAAGATAACAAAGTAAAAGTACATAAACTGTTGTCAGACATGTGTTTGCTTGTTTTACAATGTGCTTAAGTCCACTTTACATCACTTCACAAACTCAACGATATTAGAGCTGTAATCCTGATCAGTGTACACCACATCTATCTCCCAAACCACCACAGTGTGGTTGACTTGTGGTGACACTGATCAGGGTCGGCATCTTTACATAGAGGTGCTGCTTTGGAAAAACAGCTTTTACTCATGCGATGAGGCAGAAGTGTCTTCTTATACACTCAGATTAAGGTAATACTCAGCGTGGTTACAACACCCTGATCTCTTCTGGTGTCCCACTCCCATTATATATATAGTATACATTTACATATATATTATACATTATATATCAGTTTGTCCAAATCTTGTGTCAAATTTGGAATGTATTTAAGAAGTTACTATATATTAAGTATTAGTCTGAAACTGATTTTGAATCATTAATAATTAGAAGAACAATTGGAATTTTTAGATTTATTTTATATCTTTCATGGAATTATCATTAAGAAAATTTAAGAACAAGAACACATTTGATTTAATATTAGACTTTTATAGATGTGTTTTCCTGTTTTCTTGATGTAATTTTATATGTTATGCCCTAATATCTGTCTTTGTTTTAACATATTTGACCATGCTGGAGTTAAAGGTGCAGTGTGAAGGATTTAGTGACATCTAGCGATCTGAATACCCCTCCCCTTCACGAAAAAACAACTATTCTTATTTTCACGGGATTATACACTAACTGAAACATACTTATGAATATGATATTCCATTTCTGCCAAGTCCGTTCCACTAGATGCCACTATATGTTATCTCTTGGATTCATGTTTGTCTTGTAAATCCATAAATACAATCAATCAACTAGTCAAAGGAATAAGAAACTAGGTCATGAAAACAAATCAGTCTTTATAAATTCAGTAACTCTTAGTTTCAGTTAAGTTTTTTTAACTGAGTTGAAGGACCTCCCATAGACGTCTCATTACGCAGTGTGTGTCCAGCAGAGGGTCAACCTACCAGCAGCTCCTGTTTGCTCTTTGATCCCAGCACAGAGAAGTTGACCACCGATCGGACCATGATCACCAACACACTGAGCACGAACGCCACCAGCTCCTGTCTGTTCTCCTGCAGCACGCCACGGATGATGTAGTAGATGCAGAACACTGCAGGAGACAAGATGGTATGATGCTCACATACAGTCACTCTTATCACAATAATGTATTCTTTATATTTTTAAGTTCATTTCCAACAGCATACATTTTATATTTGTGGTTTATATTATTATCTTATCCACATCAGTCCTCGGTTTTCCCAGATTTCATGCATGTTTTCTACTTGTCATGGTCCTGATACTGTATGCTGGAACAGCATTCGCTCCATTTGTAATACTGCTGCATCTTAGACTGCAGCTGCAGCTGATAATTTTTCCCACTACTGATCAATTTCTCGACAATTTTCTATGTTCTATCAACCATTTAGTGTATCAAATGTCACAATCCGTGCTGACTGTGATGTTTGAGCTTTGATGTGCAGAATGATGTATGTGCAGAGTTTGACACTAGAAGGCTGTTTTCACAGCCATCTGTTGACGGGGGAAAGTCTCTCTGTGCTCACCTTGAATCTGAGTTTAATTAGGATTTTTTTAACTAATTAACTGAACTGTTTTTCTGCAAAAAAACACATCATACACACATTATTATTCAAAGTAAAGTATTTTTATATATCTTAAAAATGTCTGGTGGGGATCTTTCAACTAAAATGAAAAGAGAAAGTATTTTTGACCTTTGAACTTGCACCAACAAACAGCTTTAGAAAGTGGGCTTCATTTATGTTGTCAACCTTGGAGCTGTAATGGAGGCTAAATTGTCATGTGACTACAAAATGATAAAAAAATCACAGTATTTATATCATATGTAAGCTTCAACAACTCCAGCTTCAAAGAGTGAATGGAGGCACACACAGGAATACAGTTTATCTTCTGCTGCCACACTTTCACTTTCACTTCAGCATGTGGATTATCATTAAAAGTTCATATTTCATATTTTAATTTTACAAACTACTACATGACCCGAGTCGAAGACTTAACTGTACACATGGCAGACTGTGATCAGAAACCTGCGTACTGTGTATCTTAAAAAAAAAAATTTTTCAATGCCATAAATAACGCCAAATATCCATTCATCCGGAAATCAACAGAGTTTGGGAGCCTCCATGCAGCGCTGTTGCGATACATGACTTAACCTCTGTGTTGTTGCCTGGGAAACTATTGGTAGCGTATCTCCGTTTAGGAATAGGGCATTGCGTAATATGTTTACCTAGCAAGTGGGAAAAAGCGAGCGGAAGAGAAGTGATGGTGGATGCGAGCGGAGCAGAGGAAAAGGTTAGCAGTAAGTTGTCAATCTGGCAGTAAATGTTCAGTACAGACTACAGTATGCCCTAGAAATGATGCAGCAGCAAATCCATCATTAAGAAAAGTAAAATGCTGCAAAATAGACACTTTAGGAAATAATAAAGCTTCAGTAGATGGTTATTTTCTGTTGGTAGACAATGAGGCAGTAAAGCCATCTGGGAGAAATGAATCACCAGTAACACTGCGTACATGGGAGCATTTCATCAGATCATGTACAGAGTTGCACTCATATCCTCACTAGTTTTCATCACATGATCACATCAGGAAAACTTCTGCTTTTTGCCATGAGTACAGTTGGCTGGTGTGAAATCAACTTCCTGAATACACTGACAGTAAATCTTTCTTCCCGCTGATGGAGAGATGGTACTCACAGATCCCAACCAGCTGGATGAGAGAGACAGTGAAGTTGTCCTCGTCAGAGACGTCCGTGTTAATGCGCTGCTTGTAGATGCTGACCAGGGTGAGGCCAAGCAGCGCCAGCAGAGACGTTATGGTGAAGCAGAAGTAGAGCTTCACCAGGCACGACAGCTCCGACCAGGGCTTTATCTGCAAGAGGTTGGAGAGGACAGAGAATGTGAAACAACCTGAGATAAAGAAAAAAAAAGTATTGGAACCACAGTGTCTGCAAGCCAAAGCAAGTTTAAGACCAATTTAACAACTTAAAACAGCAGTAGAAGTATGAAAATATTAGCATAACAGGGCTGAGGAATTGGCATTTCAATCTTCATGTCCAATATTTTCATTTAAAAGTGTAAATGTTTAACTTTTGTTTCTTTGGTTTCTGCTGCAGCGATAATATTGGAATAAAGGTCAGAGCATCTCACCGGTCCACATGGTGTTGGTATCAGTTCCTGGTGTCTCGGTCTCAGATTTGGAGACACAAGGTCAGGGCCCTCTTGTGGCTGGTTGCCTAACAAAGGACTGTAGCATAAAATAAAAACCAATAAATTATACACAGGTGCAATTTCTCTACTCTACTGCACAGCAGATCGAGAGGTACAGTAGTTTGAGACATTCATTTTGAGCACTGGAATAAAGTTATGTATTGTATACAGATATAAGAGGAATATTGGACCAAACTCCATTGATTTTATGGGTAATTTAACATTGTTTTTTATGTCAGCAAACATAAATACCCTGTAGAATAACTTTTTACTGTTTTAGTTGTTGTTGTGTGTCAAGTTTATTTGTCAGGGACAATGGCCACTCGTCAACAGAAACTGTGGATTTTTTATAAAGTAAGTAAATGTGTTGTATTGAGCCTTTATAGCAACTTTCTAGAGCGACGGTCACAAAATGCCTCATAAGTCATAAAAACTGAGCATCACAACTAATCAAGATAATGCACAAAACATTAATAAAAGGTTTTACTGTTCAAAACAAGACAGACTTTCAGGCAAAGTTTAAAGAGTCCACACTGCTGGATGACTCAGAGTCTATAAGAAGGTCCTACTGAGCAGCAACAAAAAAGGCTCATTTAACTGATCCGAGAACTGATGCTGCTATGAAATCAGGACAGTGAGGATGAAGATATAGGTTGAAGATATGGTTTTGAATTAAGATTTCCCACTGATTTGTTTAGGCGAGTGGAAAATAAGGAACAATAGACCGGCCAGGATGAGAAAAAAGGCATGAATAACTGACTGTAGAGCACAGTGAGCTGGATAGTTGGGGGAAAAACCAATGGAAAAAGGAATATGTGGAAATGTTGTTCAAGGTTAAACGGTACTGATCTCCTCAAAGTCAGCTTTAAAAAGTATTTACAGTAAATTTAGTGCTTCACCAAGCAGCACTTTAATAACACTTTAGCTTTTTGGAATCTCTCCTTTTAATGGCTTTCTGTATTATCTAAACTTATTACAAAAATAAATACATGAATGAACCTATTAAATATATCAAGAAATCAATAGACCAAAAATCATACATATTTATATTTGATCAGAATATGTGTGTGGATTTATTCTTCTCTTTAATGATCTATAATCTCTAAGGTAAAATTAATTCATCTTTGATATGCTATTTTTTTAAGCCTTTCCCACATTATAAAGCAGTTCAAGCAGTTATAAAACTGTCACTACACTGTAACCATTAGCAATTAAAAAACACTGGATGGTTAATCACCAAATTTTTTCCACATAGAGGGTAGAATAAATGTACCACTGTATATGCATACTATAGATCAGTCACTGCCCATAAGGATAATCCTGAGACATAAGTAAAAGACTACATACATGTAAAAACTAATTTATAGATCATTTTTCTTAAATGTTTTGACCATCTTGGTATTTTATTGTATTTTGTTATTTGTTTATTTAGCTATCTCTCCATTTATTGAACCATTTTGTTAATCCCCTTACACTTCCATAGCTCTCTCTCTAGAAGTCAGGTTTGATCCTCGGTACTTTGACAGAAGACTGACAGTCAACAGATGAATCCATACTGACAGTTTGCGTTTCATTCATATAACCTGCTGTTTGATATTATCGGCAGTGACGAGTTATAACGTGGTGATAATAATCAGGCCCGGTTATTAAATAATAAGTAA
Organism: Thunnus thynnus; assembly: GCF_963924715.1. Lineage (NCBI taxonomy): Eukaryota > Metazoa > Chordata > Actinopteri > Scombriformes > Scombridae > Thunnus > Thunnus thynnus. The sequence goes on along the minus strand of NC_089522.1, from coordinate 9,298,965 downwards.
CATTTTCCACATTCATGAACCGAGTTTATCGTTAGATTTCTACATGACGCAAATGACCGAAAAACACAAAACATATACTGTTACAAATATATAAATAGATGAAGTTGCTGACCTTATCTCATCCATTTCCTCGTGGACAACACCGTCGGACCTCTAGCTTACATTCTTGCAACCCTTCACTGTCTGTGTCCACTTCCAGCTGGCAGAACTTCAGTTTCACATTTGATAATCAGGAACTGTTCCTGTTTTTTGTAAAGAAGTCTTCTTCTACTGCTTCTGAATTTTCCTCTTTTCTGTTTGGCTGCTTGAAGGTGTTGCTGCCCCCCGGAGGACCATCGAGTCATTTATAGTTACCACGTGAGTCTCGCGCACTTCATTAATAGATTGCTTTCCCATGTACGGTGGCTCTGAAGTGCAAAACACAACATTTCAAGCAATACAACAACAAAACAGAAAAACACATTTCATTAAAGATAAAGGGAAAAAAGTCAATTGTGTTTACTTGACACTGGTGGAAAAGATATTGAACATATTCAGAATCATTTTTTTATTTACTCGGCCTCTAGTGGTCACAGTGAGGAACTACAACTCATTATTCGCACATTTCACATTATTCACATTATTCGTTATGCATAATATTGGAACTACTAATCCCAATGAAAGATGTGCTAACATAATCTGTATTATAAATTCATAATATTCACTGAGTTATCAAACATCCTGCACCATTCAACCAATTCCAGTAGTCCTGCAAAACATATCATTATGAATGTTAGGTCCACCTCCATTTAAATATAGAGGGGGTGGACAGAATACTGGAAACACCTACTGTCTATTTTTGATTGTATTGTTTTAAAAGTTGTCACAGAAAGTTTTAGCGTCATTTGTTATATTTAAATATAATCATTAGGCCCCGTCCACAGCAGTAAATTGCTTAGCTTCCGTGTCGGTACTCCTGCCTGCTTCTCTAAATTGGGGGGTTGCAGACCCCCATCTACTGCAGGTAATACACTGACTGTGAGTAAGTACAGGTAAGTAAGACAGGTTAACAATTTTTCAAGTCTGTCTTAAAACAACAGTCAGGTGTCCATATGAACAGTGAAAGAGGTTTTCCTCACTGTAATCATTCCTCCTGTTCATACTGGTTATTAAAAGATCCCCTTCAAATGTGCTTTCAATGTAAGTGATGGAGGCCAAAATCTACAGTGTGTCCACACAGACATTTTGTGCAAAAATGCATTTACAAGTTTATCTAAAGCTTATATGAGTCTTCAGCAGTCTGAGCTGAAGATTCATATTAGCTTCAGATAAACTTTGAGATACATTTTTGCACAGAAGGAGGACTGTGGATTTTATCCCCCATCACTTACATTGTAAGTGCATTATGAAGGGATCTTCTAATGGTCAGTATGAACAGGAGGAATGATTACAGCTAGAAAAACCTACTTCTCATTTGGGCAACCTGTTTTCAGAAAGACTTGAACAATTGTGAACCCGTCCAGTGTTAACATCAATGTAACTTAAACTGGACAAACTGGTATCAGTGTGATTATTCCAAATTAAATAACTACAATAACATCAGTATTGCTAGCCTAATATATATTTAAAAGTTATAAACTAAAGTTTTATGGTCTGGAGACCATTCTTACCTATCAAGTTGTATAAGTGTAATGACACATTTGGAATAATCTATAGGTGACAAAACAAAGCAAACTGTTTGAGAATTGAGAATAATATTAAAGGCCCAGTGTGTAGAATTTAGTGGCATCTAGAGGAACGGACTTGGCAGAAATGAAATATTAAATTCATAAGTATGTTTCAATTAGAGTATAATCACCTGAAAATAAGAATTGTTGTGTTTCCGTTACCTTAGAATGAGCCCTTTATATCTACACAGGGAGAGGGTCCTCTTCCACGGAGCCTGCCATGTTTCTACAGTAGCCCAGAACAGACAAACCAAACACTGGCTCTAGAGAGGGCCTTTTGTGTTTTTTACGAGTTTTGCGGCCACACTATAGTTTCTTCTACACACTTGGAAGGGAAGGGGGAGAGGAGGGGTGTTCAGTTAGTAGCAATCTGCACCTTCACTGCTAGATGCCACTAAATTCTTCACACTGGTCCTTTAATGGTGGAATTAATACTGTTTTGAATATTAATATCAGTATTAGTACCTGTATTCATAATATACACTTAGTTATATGAATATCATTACGGTTGCCTTGATGTTAGTTGAGTTTGTTGACACAAATTTATTTAGTATGAGTGTTCACACCCAAGGGGAGACATTAAAACTCTGCCATACTTTTCTGTGAAAGTCTCATTTAAATCATTGTGCATTTAAATAGTTTTTATTTACCACAAACCAGCTGACCCACAAGGCTTAAAAGAAGACCTTGAAGGCATCATTTTTGAGCATCATCTGTTTTGTTTCGGGGCAGCTGTGTCAAGTTCACGTCAGTATTACCAGAAATACGTTAATAACATTATGCCAATAAAAGTACATTTTTTTTATTCTGGTGAAAGGTGAATAAATTTAGTATCAAGTCTCTCTCAAAATTAAAAAATCCATGTTTAAAACCGTGTCAAAGTGATTATTGCTATAAAAGTACATTTGAACTCCCGCTGAATTTTCCATAAAATGACCAAATGGTTTGGTGCTGAACATTTTAATTTGAAGGTTATGACGTCACTGTGTTGCTGTCTCGGGGCGGGTTAGCTTCACAGCGTTAGCAGCCACGTCCCGACAGCACAGACACAGACAGAGAGGTAAATCTGTGTGTGCAGTGGGTGTCGTTTCTATTGACTCTCTCGCACGTTGTGAGCTATCATGGCTGACAGCACGGCTGGTTTTTCATCTTCCATGTTTTCATAAACGAACAGCAGCTAGCTAAACGTCAACGTGCAACTTCCTCCTTTTATATCGCGCACTGTTGTCTCGGTGGACAGCTGTGTTTGTTTCTCGGTGCCAACTGCAACGTCCAGATTCACTACGGGGTAAGAGTCCATCTTCTCGGTAAGGTTACAGTCTGAGGCTGCCTTGTGATCTTTGCAAGATAAACTTTAAAGCTTTCAGTTCAAAAGTGATGTACGTTGTTGGCAGTTAAGAGAGAAGCTCGCGGCGTATTTGGGCAGCGTGAGACATCAGATAGCACAGATTTATGTGAAAGTTCCTGCAGGTTCATGTTCAGATTTGATTCACCTGTTTATCTCTCAGTCTTCTTTCTTTAACATACATAGTCGGACAGTATGACTTTCACAGGAGAATCTCTGATAATGATGAGTGTTTCAGATGTTAGTTAAGATTAAAAGTTAATAGTTTGCAGCAGCGATGTAGTAAACAATATATAATAATTTAATAATATTTTTCTGCTTTCCAGGTGCTGCAGGCGGGACATCAATACTTGAAGCATTCCCAGCAGCCCAGCAACTGCAAGACTGATCAATCACTTGACCGATTAGAAGATGGACTAACCATCAAAACTCTCATTAAGACGCCTCACCTCCCTTTAATTTCCCTCCTGTTGGGCCCCTGGGGCCCCTCAGGCAACAGGGGTGATGACGGGCGGCAGGCAGACTGCCAGGTACTCGCTGTGGCGTTTCCTGTCACCGTTCCGCAACGTCCAGGAGCGAGTGGTGCTGGCCCGCAGCGAGAGCCTGCCAGGGGAGCAGGTGCTGAAGATCACAGTCACAGAGACCACGGTGATCGAGGCGGAGTCCGGGGTGTGGAACTGGCGATCCCTGACCTACCTGGGCCTCTGGTACTTCTTCAGCTTCTGCACCCTGTTCCTCAACAAGTACATCCTGTCACTGCTGGAGGGGGAGCCCAGCATGCTGGGTAAGGAGAGGGAATAATATACTTCTGCTAATGCTAATAATAATATTAAATAGACTAAACATGGTATAAAAAAGATATGTTAGTGGTTTGTATGTTTTTGTGATTAGCAAACTTTTTAAGGTCCATATCATTTATAAAGCAAGTATTTAGATTGACTTCTTACCCTGCAGGCATGAAAAGCAACTTGCAGAAACATGCAATTTTCTTGAGACAGGAAATCTGTCTCTTTATTTTTTCCTTTCTCTTTTTTTGTACGTCTGGTTATGCAGTTATGACCTGAGACGGTTCTGAAAAAACTCTGCTGGTGCATTCAGGGACACTGCCTGTCAGATGCCAAGCATTTTAATGCAAGAAACATCCACGTTCAGGTCACCTTTTTCACAATGACCACACACGCTTCCTTCTGGATCTGACTTTTCCAACAACATAATAGTCATTAATTCAATTTCTGAACATTATACTGATCCTGATAATAATGTAACTGTGAAGGAAAAGATAAATAATTAAAGATGGATTTCCTAACCAAAGCATTTTTAAGTCTGTAAGTTGATTTTTTTTTTTTAGTTTGTAGTTCAATGAAATAAATGGAAACCATTTCCTGTGCCTGTGTGATACACTTGTAGAGCTTCTAGCTTTATGGGTCCAGCTGTGGAAAAAACTGGGCAAAAGTAAGTATTAGGTTAAAGTAGAAGCTGAAGGACCTCAAGGAGTTGATTTGACATTCATGCTGCAGGTGTGTCTTCATGTGGTCCACAGGTGCTGTTCAGATGCTCTCCACCACCATCATCGGCTGCCTAAAGATGTTTGTGCCCTGCTGCCTTTACCAGCACAAGTCTAGGACCGAGTATCCCTCCAACTTCATCATGATCATGCTGTTTGTTGGACTCATGAGGTGGGTTCTCTCTGGTGGATTACCGTACTTATGTATAATAATGCTTAAACACATATGTTTCTTTATACACGCATGTATCAACAGCTCAGCGAGTAATTACTCAGGGATTTACAAGCCAAGACAGTTTTTGTGTTGCAACCAAATTGCAAACCCAGCCCTGATTTCTTGTTTTTCTTTAAATCCAGTATTGACATCATCTTTGTCTCTATTGGTCAGGTTCACCACTGTGGTTTTGGGCTTGGTGAGCCTGAAGAATGTGGCGGTGTCGTTTGCAGAGACGGTGAAGAGCTCAGCACCCATCTTCACTGTCATCATGTCCAGGCTGATCCTCGGGGAGTACACAGGTAGAGGACACACTCTTTTCATGGGATTTGTTGACAATAAGAAAAATGTAGAACAACATCAGGCGTGTCTTTTAATGTAAATCTGATGTTTACTTGATAACTGTACTATGAGAGAGCTGTTTATTTCAACCCATGTTCCTAATCTGAAAGAATTGTTTCACTTCACTTCACAACACTGCGAGTCTTGGCATTAATGTTTGAAATGTGGCCATACCAGTACGACAGCCATGGCGACATCAGGTCATGTGATACCCGGTTATAGTTGAAGTGTCTTATTTCGTTGTACGTGCTGTTTGCTGTCCCTCCTGCAGGGCTGTGGGTGAATCTCTCCCTCTTCCCCATTATGGCCGGCCTGGCCCTCTGCACAGCCACGGAGATCAGTTTCAACATGCTCGGCTTCTCCGCCGCTCTCTCCACCAACATCATGGACTGGTACTGCAGCACTGAACACAGCTATTCCACTGCAGCGTTACGTGTGTACTTAACCTGTTATCTCTGATCTCAGTTTACAGAACGTATTCTCTAAAAAACTGTTGAGCGGAGACACATACAAGTTCAGGTAAAAGGCCGTGAACCCTTCTATTTGCAATATACCTGTAACATGACATACTGACATGCTATTAAATGTTTGTTATACACATTCTAATTTAATTGTTTCAGCCCTCCAGAACTGCAGTTTTACACCAGTGCAGCAGCACTCATCATGCTCATACCTGCCTGGGTGTTCCTCTTGGTAAGTCAACACGTTATTATTATTATTACACTTATTGTTGTCTTTAATTACACTAAGAATTTCTATCAGATGTTAAAAACACAACTTACAGAAGGAAAAAAGCAGGAATCAGTAAAACAGATTTTTAGATAGTTCATTAATGAAGGTTCAGGTTGAAGTACTGTTTGTGATGTTAATGATGTACGTTGTCGCTCTCCGGTATGTTTCCAGGACGTACCGGTGATTGGGAAGAATGGACGGAGCTTCATCTTCAGTCAGGATATTATCCTGTTGCTACTTTTCGATGGCGTCCTGTTCCACCTGCAGAGTGTCACTGCCTATGCTCTCATGGGAAGGATTTCTCCCGTTACTTTCAGGTAGGAAGTCGGCCAAAAAAAACCCCAAACATTATTATCTGTCCAGACACTGTTAACAATGTGTTATCATTCCCTACTTGTGACCAAACTTTTTACCAGCTGATAAGATTAATGTTGAAGGCTAAGTAAACACTGTGGTCACTTTATTAGGTACACCTGCTTATGCTGACAACACTCCCTTTTACCTCCAGTACAGCAGATTTCTTGACAAGGTTCAGCAAAATGCTGGAAATTGTCCATGTATACTAGAGCGCAGCATGCTGCATCTGCAGATTTTACAGCCATACGTTCATGCTCCAAATCTCCAAATCTCAAAGGTCCAACATGCTGCTGTTTGTCCAGGCTATTGGACTGAATTAAAATCACTGTCATCGCTGTCTGCAGCCACCTTGAAATCATTTGTGCTTGCACCTGGACAGCAACATTGCTTATGTATGCTGTGGCATTTATATAATGCTCAACTTATATTAGCCTAATGAGTGCCTCGAAACCAGCACCCACGCCATTAAATCACTACCATGGATCCATCCTGCCTATGCCAAATTCTGACAATCATAACAAACAATCAGCATGTTTCAGCAGAAACTGATTCATTTGCTGTGATGATCATGTGCCCACTGCAGCCTCATCTTTTAGTTGACAGGAAAGGTACCCAGACGTGGTCTTTTTTGCTGCATTACCCCCCCTTGAACGTTCGGGTTAAATGTTTGCTATAAGATGAGGTGCAAGGTAGCATTACGCTGGCAGGGAGGTATGCTGGAAAAATATGCAGCCAAAAAATTTGCTCCAAAAAAACCCAAAATGAAGTAAAGAAAAACATGGATGGAAAAACTTTTTGTGTTTTTCAAAGAATTACTCAATAAGTGAGAAACAGTTTGATTATGGCTTTTACAACAGCATGTCTTTTAATATATAGTACCAGCCAAAACTTTAGACTCTCTCATTTTAGACAATGGGATAGTGTGTCCAAACTTTTGACTGGTACTGTATTTTTACCACTAAGTACATCTTAAACATTTGATATTGTGACTATAAATTAAATAAAGAAAACAAAAAAAAGGTGTGTCAGAAACGTCCACCTTCTTTTTAAACAAAAGGGTTTAGCGTGTAGGTAGTGCGGCAGTTGGTGCTTCCTACCAATGTCCATAAACCCTCTACACATCGCAGTGGAACAGGTCTTAAACCAGTCTGTCTGATTCCCACTAAACTTGCTAATTGACAATGTGCTATGTGAGATGTTGGGGCCACCACATCTGGTAAGAGCAGTCCCAGTGTGTTTATAGTCAGTTGGAGTACACATCTGGCCCGTTTTAATGTACAGAACAGTAACTAAACCTCTCGACCCTGACTGCATGCTGTATATATTGAGTTGCAGCCACATAATTGGCTGTTTGGAAGAGCTGTGAGTTAATGAGCAGGTGCATCACATAAAGGAGCAACTGGGTGCGTTAATAAACTGACCTCAGATGGCACCATTAATGTGGGCCGTGCTGCTGTGTGAAAGCAGCTCAGTAACCTGTTAAAAATGGGAGTGAGCCTTGAAGCTTAACTATATTTTTCATTACAGATCTTACAGAGGCCATGAATTTTTTTAATATTTGAGGTTAATGCCAACAGTAACGGACCTCATCTCTCCTTCAGTGTTGCCAGTACAGTGAAACACGCCCTGTCGGTGTGGCTGAGCATCATCGTCTTCAGTAACCAGATCACCCTCCTGAGCGCCACCGGCACCGCCCTCGTGTTTGTCGGGGTCTTCTTGTACAACAAAGCCAGACAGATCCAGAGGCGAACTTTACAGGACATGGCTGCCGAGCAGAACCACAAACCACTATTGCAGGACCAGGACTTCCAAGCCTCTCAGTCTCACTGAGGACTCAGTACTTAAGATTAAAATGCTGCCTGAATTGGGATCAAGGTATTCTAAATGATGTTGAGTGATTTGTTTGTTTTTCAGTGAGTACACAATCCAGTTATAGAGGACCCACTCCTGTTTTTGTTCCAGTTTCCATTTAGCGTCATGTCTTATGTTTGAAAGTAAACTTTGGTGACCGGCTTGGTAAAGGTCAGTGTCTGTTTGACCAAGCCGTCACTAGTCCTGTGGAACAGTATACACAGTATGTCTAACCTGATTAGCTACTTAAACTTGATTCATCCTTGATCTTTTGCTTTATCTAATATCTGTCAGTACAAAGGAGAAGCTCAGGGTGTCCTTCAGCTTTTTGAAGGAAGTGACTTCTGTAAGCGTTTTGTCTTACATTTGCATTCCAGAGTGTGCTAGTTTATCTCATCTGTGGTACTTCAAGCTGCTGAATGTATGCTATTATGTATATCTGTAAAGCATTGAAGCTGAACATTTAAAATGTGTGATGGTTTAACCAACACTGTATCATACAATGTAAAATGTATCTTAACTGCATCTGAATATAAGATGTGAATAGGGCACCAATGTCTGAGATGGGAGGCCTTTTGAAGGCTCGTCCAGACAAAGCTTAAACTGGCCGTTTGACACATTTTTTTTAACAATGTGTGAAACATTTGAAAAACCACATACTGCATTCTAGGAATGCTAATCCTCTACCATGGACTGTTTTTGTGGGTGTATGTAGGGTTTACTGTACCTCTCTTCTTTTTTTGGTCTTTGTAAACTGACGCTTCAACCCCAAACAGGAAAAGGGGCTTAGAGACCAAATGAATGATTGTCCTGCTGTTTATTACACATTTATAATCTTAAAGGAAAATGGTTTATTACAACTTTGGGCTCTGTTTTTGTTGTTCAGACAATCAAACTGGTTGTAAACAAACACCAGGGGTTAGTTTAGGTTTTTGGAAGAAAATCACATCAATGACAAACCAACTTCCCAGTTGAACTTTGACCTCTCATATACCTCTAGTTGTGTTGCATACTCTCAGTTTTCCTGTGGAAAGACGGATTAACAAAAGAGCAACAAAGATAAAAGTTGTAATAAACTATAGCTTCCCTTTAAACTATAGCCTCATGGCACATGAATTAAAATAGGTTCAGGCCCTCTATCCATGTATAGTAGTAGGATGTAATGTCAAACGTACGTCCCTGGTGATGTCACTGTGACATGGTGTCATCTCTGTGAGCAATCCTGTGCCTGTTGCTACTTTCAAACAAAGAGCATACAGTGACTCTTCATGAACACATTCATGATAAGAGTTGGGACCACAAATTGAAATTCAGGTTCAATTATGTTTCCGGTGCTTCCTGTTTAGTCCCTTATTGTCATTACAGCTTCTGTGGTGAATATGAATCTTCTTCCACATACGTCTTTCTTCCATAGAAACACATCAGTGCCACACTAACATCTTGCCAAAACAGCCGCATGGTGCCAATAATCTGACATACGTCTGAATCTTATTATGCTCATACTGCTCCAAACTTGCTGCTTCTCATCTCCTGCTCTTCTCATGTGTGCACCAAGGTGTGGCTTCTTCTCGTTTTTCTGAGGGCAATGACTTGACAAAGTCCATCAGGCATCTGATAGGACGAATCCATGTTAATCATTGGTTGGGTTCGTTTTTTTTGTTTGTTAGCATTTCGTAATGCTTTACTTTTGCTGCAGTTTCGTGCCTCAAGAAGCAGTTTTTTCTTTTCTGCATCCAAACCAGAGGGATCGTCTGACTTGAACATAATTTATTTATTTATGTTTAAAACATGGTTATTTTCTGTTATTGTTGATTTTTTTTTCTGTCAAGTGCTTAGGAAAACCACATGGCGACATTTGAAAACTGATGTCTTACAAATATGTGTCTTTTTACACTAATCTTCCATATTAAGTCTTTCAAATGCTGCTTCAAGCTAAAAATGTTGTTTTTCTGTGTATTTTCATCGTTAAAGGTTCAGTAATGGAAAATGTTAAGCTAGCAGAGAGCAGTTATGAACTGTTATATTTGATAATGTGCAAATCAGAGATGTAAAAATATTCAATGATGTAAATCATGAGGATGTAATGATGTTCAGTGGTTGTACAGAAAATTAAAGTATTTTCTTTTCAGCACATTGTGTAGCATAATTTGCAAGAGCAGTCAGCCAGTATTAACAGTGATCTCATGTTTCATTGTTGGTTTACATTCACAGTAGTATCCTGATTGTAATAAGGTATTGGTGATAACTTACTTATCTAATGCCATATGTGCTGTTTATCCTACAATTTCACTGTTGAGGTTGATCATATTTTTTACCTTAATTCTCAAAATAGTATTTTGAGAATTAGTATTTTTTTGGGCCACTTGGGTTCAGCAGTTAGCTTATTTACACAGGAGGCACACATAAAGTAATATTAGTATTTATTTGGAGTCATATTTGTGTCCACCAAACCAATGTATGTTCAAAATTCTGTTTAGTCTCCATTAACTCCATTTACTAGCTGCTAAATGCTTAACAATGTTCACCATCGTCGTTAGCTTTGTCTGCTGTTTGGTGCAGGGCAGGTTGTACCATGTCCACAGTTTATCAGAGCTTTTTCTCTGAAGAGAGCTGCTGACTGCGGCCAGAAACAACGTTGATGAGAGCAGGGACAGTGAACTAAAATCAACCTGACAACCAAAACATTAAGCTGAAAGGCAATAAAAAGCTCTAGAGCTGAGGGGAATTGCAGAGTTTTCTCTGGATTCATTACTACGAGTGACCCCTTTCACATTAGTGATTTGATTTATTCTCAATTTAAAAAATGTTGATTACAGTAGCTTTGACTCAAGGTCCACTTGCTAGGTTTTAACTTGCCACCACCTGTAACATAATATATAAGCCCTCCTACACAGAGTGCAATTATTAGCAAAAAGGTTGAGAGAGAAAAAGGTGCACCGTGTCTTGAGGGTCACTCAGGGTCAGGGACTGGGTACAAAGAATTGACGCTGACAATCTCATCCTGACTTAAGACCAAGACAAACACTGCAAACTCACCAGGGACAACTTGTCCCAGAGTCAATACTTAACACAAAACATTCAACACCTTCTATGCTGGTGCAACCTGAAGACAGGACCCCTGTTTGAAGAGGAAAACTGAAGTGGTGTAAACAACAAGGATCCTGGAACGGACACCGAATGAACACTTGAAACTTTCACATCAACAACATGAGCTGTCTCTAACCTACCTCAGTTAGAGCAACAGCAGAGGGATCCCTCGTCCAGGAGGAACACCAAACACATGTAATATGCTCCCTGTGTGCAGAATAGAAGCAGACTGACACAAAGACTGAATGAACAATGAGTTGAGCCAAAACATGAAGAGACTTTCTGATCTTTGACAAATTTTTGCATGCAGGAAAAAAACACTACAATCACTCACTGGACCAGTCACCAGAATGAAATCAACCACATTCTTTGTATTGTTTGTTTATTAGGAAACCCATCACTGTTTGTGTCCAGTTCATAGGAATAACATGCTTTAACAATAGAAAAGAGTGTAGTGAAAAACATTAAGAATTCAGTGCTGTTGTCAAACATTTACATTCACATAGTCAAGTAAAATGAATTTGAGTCCCAGCACACATGAGCAGCTTAACATCCTCCATCACAGAATACTGTTCAAGTCACAGGAGACTCAGCTGGAGCCGAACTTTGTAGATTTAATGGTTCAGTTAGTGTGTTCAGGTTTCTGACACTATCTGGATGAGAGCTGACCTATTCCACAGATTTAAAAGAGTTCAAAACCAGTATCTCAGTATTAATCATTAAAGTGTTTAAACCAGACAGTTTCAACTGATAACGTTTAGTAACCCTGAGAATGTCTGACCTACATCTACATATCACTGGAAGATCTTTCTTTTAGCAGGGAAGGAGTGTATCTGTACACCATCAAGAGTGAGGTCATCTTGCCGGCGGAAAGAAAATCTTCATCAGACTCTCATAGGCGAGGAAGGTGACAGCATTGACGGGAAAAGCTCTCACGCTGTTCAGTAGGAGGCCTTTGAAAAAGACCCTCACTCCTTCCTCTCTGACGCTCACTCTCATGCAGTGGAGGACCCCGCTGTACTCCCGGCCCCCGGCCCCTGACATCTGGAGCCGGGCTTTCATGACATCCATGGGCGTGGCGAAGGCCCAGGTGACCACGCCCGCAACACCACCTGCCATCAATATTGCGAATGTACCTGAGGACAGAAAAGTGTAGAGATCAATATAATCTTGTAAATTATGCATGTACAGCAAAATTACTGCAGATTAAATGAAATCTGAAACATCAAAACTTACAACATATTATCTCCTCATTTTGATTTAAAGAGTTGAGTTGTTTTTATCAATGACCCTTCATATTTGACAAACTACCCTGTTCACAGTCACGGTCAACTGACCTGGCTGCTTGCCACTCTCGGTCAGAGCTTTACGAGTGATCTCGTAAGGCAAAAAGTAGAGTCCATAGCAGGGGATGTCCCTCAGTGCGAGGGCCAGCCCTCCTCTGAAGAGGCCCCTGGGTCCCTCCTCCTTTAGGATGACAGCAACACAGTGAACAGGTCCGCGGTATCGGGTAGCAGTGGTTTGACCCTGCAGACGCACCTTCACCAGGTCAATGGGTGCACAAACAAAAACCTGAGAGCAGACAATTTTAATGGGTCAGTTCACTCAAATTATGCCTGATTTAGTTTTAGTGTTTAACCTTTAATTGTAGTCAGTATTTTTTTTTTGACAATAAGCTTTTAAAAATAAATCACCTTAAAGGATAATGATGGTGTTTCTTACTATTAAAAAGCACCACAAGACAGACCAATCATGAATTGATCCGATTTACAAATATTATTATATCTAATATCTATATAATCCTCTGTGGCATAGAACTCAATTGTTGTCACAGGACTACTGAAATCAAACCAATGAGCCTCACTGCACTGGCTGACATGTTCTTCATTACTTTCTGAATACTGACTGTCATGAAATTTGATAAGTTCTTAAGATGATGATGATTATGAAGATTACTTGATTTTCATGAACCTTTCCTCCAGCACCTGGATCAAGTCAAACCTTAGATTCTTTACAGTATTCTAACTAAAATGTTTGTTTTGTGTGGTCTAATGAACATCGTGACCTCTAGAGGTCAACATCACTTTACATTTTGATCCTTTTTTTAAACATCTAAATTCTCCTTGGAGCTCCTCTTCTCTTCACCTTTCCTTTAGTAGGTGAGGAACATGCTCAGTTTTATATCTGCACCTACGGCTCTGAGAGCTACCTCGGATGAAACCAGCCAGTGATCGTCAAGTGTTCTTACCTGCACCAGGCCCGAGAAGCAGCCGGCAGTGAAGACGTGTGCAGCCGAGGCCGGTTTGCCTTGGCTGCGGTCACTGCGCTGAGACTGAGTTAGGTAATCTAAAGCATTACTGTAAGAGCCAAACACAACGGAGCTGACGAGGCCTGTGGTTAGCATCGGGAACGCCATGCCCTTGAAGAATCCATGGAGCTGATATGATAAAGGAATAATAAACAGATAAATAAGTACACATTAGTTCTTACTGTTTGCTGGGGAAGCTTCTGGTGTAATTAAAGAGCATGTGACACCTACCCCTTCATGAGCGTATGTTTTAGCCACACAGTGAAATATCCCTTTATACACACTCTGAGCCTGCAGACGCACCTACAAATAAAACACAAGGTGTCAGAAAAAGTGAGTTTTATACCTTTTGTCATTTTAATGGCATTCAGTGTGTCTTGCAACCTTCACAGTGTCCAATGGATGTCCAACAGCCAAACCCACAGCACCTGAAATAATAAACAAGTTATTCCTCCACATGTATACAAATAAATTATCTGTTGTCACAAATTAAACTGTTTTTGTTGTTGTTGTTGTTGTTGTTGTTGTTGTTACCCGAGATGCTCCCAGCTAGGAATTCCCAAAAAGACATGACTTGTAGGATTTCAAAACCTGCAAACAAGAGCATTGTGGTTTTGACCTGTTCAGAGATAACCTGAGATGAAGCTTTACAGCTGCTGTAAAACCAGCAGAGTGGTCTGACAAGCCAAGGACACATATATAACTAACTAAGCTGTATGTTTACATCAAATTAAGCTCTAATATGATAACAATCCTGCTACACTAAAAGAGAATGGCTTTTTAACACATTTAGTGTATTGTATTTTTTTCCAAGCCTACTTTGTTGAGGATTTAACTAACATCACATGATAGAGTTCGAGCATTTTGCACAACTCTTCATTTGACTTTGCCTCCGTTTGTGTTTAGCGTGTCCAGTGCAGCTTCAAAAAACATTCCGTGTAAACCCCGTTGCACACGCAGATTATAATCGTGTATCATTTGCATTAAATCGTGCAAGAACAATAATGTATCATTTGCATTAAATCGTGCAAGAACAATACTGTTAAATTAGACAACCTGACCTACCTTTAGTCAAAGTCACATCATGGTTAGAAGAACATCTTCAGCCGAGTCCTGATCACCGTTCAGCTCATGACTGATGATCCCTGCTGACTGGTGTTATGCAGACTTCTGTCTGCCCGCCGACAAGCGCATGCACCTCGCGGGAGCGCGCACAGCAAAAGTGAAAAACTGCAGACGTTGTAATGATTTTTAAGGCAAAGTACTATTTAAAAACGATATAATCTTCTTTGTCATGATAAATGATCTTAAGGTTTAGAGTAGGAACGTTTAGAGTCATCAGTGTTTCATTAGACTCAGTAGTAGCATTTCTGATAGGATTGGTCTGAAATTTAGCGTTTTGACTCTACAGTGTGAATTTCATTCAAAGACTCACCTGGTCAGAGAAAGGAGGGGATACATATCTTGGCAGGTAACTAAGACACCACCACCATACTGTAACTTTATTTCTGGAGATTTATGAATCAAATGGTTTTTTACCAGAAAATACTTTATTTGAGTGCATCAAAAACACATGAACAACGAAAAGTTCGCCCTCAGAAATATTGAGAGATATCAAGAAAACCTTGTAAATTTCAGACCAATTGTATCAAGGAAATGCTGCTACTGAGTTTGATAAAACATTGATGACTCTAAACGTTAAAAAAAACTACAGACTTCAGATCATTTATCATGATTGATAAACCTGACAGAGACGGTTATATCGTTTTTAAATCGTACTTTGCCTTACCTTGCCTTCGCCTTTGTGCCCACTCTACTCTGCCTCTGATTGGCTGACCCTGATATTCTTACCCTCATACTAACCAATCACACTTCTCATGTCTAAATCTAACCAACCCAACCAACGAAGGTAACGAGTACTGGCCAATCAGAGGCAGAGTAGGGCGGGACATGACTTCGACATCCTAGGAAAAATATATAAAGGACACCATTTCCTTTTTGATATGGTGTCTTTTCAAAAATTAAGTTAGTAAATTATTACCACGCGTTCAACCAAATTTAGTAGGCCAGACTAAACAAACATTCTTTAAACAGCTGATCTACTATATAAAGACACACATTATTATACTGTGGTACTGACCTGTACCACCTACTATTGTATAATTTTATGTCAATGCCTTAAAAGTTAATTTGATCTATTTCATTTCAAATTCCATTTTATTCTCCTTATTGGAGCAGAATATGGAGCAACAGAACTGAACTCAGATCAGGATATTGTTATCATTCCCTCTGCTGACAAAGTCCAGAAAAATGTGCACAGGAAATTGCTCTTAAAAACAGTATCTTTTTCATTTTGTACTTAGAAAAATGTCTTTACATAGGTCTAGAATGGCAAATTCTGGGGTTGTGCGGTGTATGGAACACAGAATCTTGCCTTTTTAACAATTAGTTTTCTACAAAATCTTAATCTACAAATAGGCTCTCTCAGATACACTTACATGCAAGTGATTTGACTTTAAAGACTATTTTGTTGTTCTTCTGCTGCTGTTTCTGCCAATAGACTGTAGACTTATATGCAAGTGATTTTACTTTAAAGCGTATTCAGTAGTTGTTGTTAATTGAAACTCACTGTAGTCCTCACTGTTAGTAGTCGGTTACACAATTGTGTGTTGAGTTGTACATTTTGCCCTTTGTGGTAAAACTCTGTAAGTATGCCACTTGTGAAAAGTGTAAATTAACAGTAATGCACATCCCTAGTTGTAGAGACTAACTAACATGTGCAGTTCTCTCATGACATGGCTTGCCATTGTACCCTTTTCTCTCGTGTTTTAAGTGCTTCTTTCATGGTGACTGACTTGTGACTTAATTGACTTTTCTTGCTTGACGTTTAGCATTGACTTGACTTGGCTTACTTGAGTCTAAGTCACAGTGACTTAAGACTTGCTTGAGCCTTTAAGGTTAAGACTTGACACTTGCTTGTGACTTGCACATGTGTAACTTACTCTCACTTCTGATATTTGTGAACATGAACTACTTCCTCACAAAGCCACAAACCAGAGACGTAAGACTCAAATTTGACATTGGTCGATGTCTACAGAATTACTTTGTAAAGCAATCAGTAAAAGGTAATTTTATGATATGTTCTGGTTATTAAACATCTTGAAATCTCATACATCTCAAATGGGGATCTGTATTGAATAGATTGCACAATATTGTAAAATGTCAGTAGAAAAATGTATATATTTATTCAGTGTCAAAGTTGATATAAAGGTACTTTTACATAGACCTTCTAGTTTTTGTACATTCAGAACTCCATATATTAATGTGAAATGTCTGTAGATATATTGGGGAGTTGTTTGCAATTATTGTCACATACTGTTTATATAAAGTAAACCCTATACATTTATGGGAAAAGCCTGAACATATATTGGATAGTTGCTTTTAAATACTATCAAATAATGTTTATATAAAGTAAACCTCATACATTTATGGGAAAAGCCTGTAAATATATTGGAGAGTTGCTTGTAATTACTGTCAAATAATGTCTATGTCTAAGATTACAGTATGAAAACAAGAGTCTTCATTTAAATTAGGTAATTTTAAGGTAGTTCTGCAATCTATTTCATTTTTTGTGCAGATTTATACATTTGTTTAACATTCTAGCAATGTTTTATAATTCTTTTTATTTTATAATGGTTGGACTGTAAAATGTAGACAATGTCCAAAGTAAATATCTTTATTTTTAAAATAAATCTCTGTAGAATAACTAAAGGTTTTTTACTGTTATTTGACGGTAAGTGTTTGGCAACTTTTGCTGCTAGACTTTTTATGATTTTTTTTTTTTACAGTGCAGTCTCAAACCCACAGTCATCAGCACACACTTTGTATCCTCCCTGCTGTACTGAATCAACGGCAGGCCTTAGTTGCATTCAGACCAAAATCAGCCTTGTTTTGAGGTTTTCCTTTTTGCTGATCTTCAACAAGTTTCAGTTAGATTGAGGTTCAATGAGTTGCTTGGCCACTCAACAGCATTCCTCTGTCTGTCTTGTACAACTCCTTGGTTGCCTTGTCTTTTTGTCTAGAATCATTGTCCTGTTGCACTCTGCTAAAACTGGGGGACTGTAAAAAATGTGCCAGGATTCTTTCACTGTTCATGCAATAACCTCGCTGTTTCATTTCAATCTCAGTGTCCTGGTGTAGAGCCGTAATAACAGTAACGTGTGTGACTGTCCACTGAATGTCTGTTGTTTAGTGTCAGCTACTGAGCACCAGTAGTGAAAGTGGGGCAAATACGACAAATATAAAAAAGTTACAACATTCATGTCAGTCAATCTATAGTCAGTATCACTTGTACAATAACCAAAAAGCTTAACATGTGAAAAAGCATATAGGCTGTGGTACATAAATCAATCATCCATCAATAATTGGCTATGTTAATGTTTGTTTTTGTTGTTGTTGTTGTTGTTTTAAATTTTCATCATTTTCATGCACCTGGCATCCACATGGGAGAGAATAGTGAGTGAATCAGGGCTGTGGAGCTCTGCGCAGCATCAATGCCAGTATGTTATCAGGATGCATCTGACCCATATGACATCACACAGGGATGAGTTGGGGTGTCACTCCAGGTGTGTTCATTTTTCTGTATGAAAGTGTAAAAGAGGAGCAAAGAAATAGATAAAAGAAAAGAAATGTTCTAAAAGTTTGGAAAAATGGCAATTTACAGGAAATGCTGCTTTGTCATTTTTAATCTCTAAATGGGACACATGTAAATAAAAAAATCATTTCAACTTCAGTAAATGCAACAAAAACCTGTACACGTCTATAACAGAAAATAAGTCCAAGAATTTTAATGTGAACATAGAATAATGTTTTGGTTTTTTGTAACATAGAATAATGTCTCAACAGTATGAGAGTATGAAACGTCATCACAAATGGACGGCTAGCAGCTTGTAAACAACGAGTGTTACGTCAATATGGTGCGCGGCAAAGCTTTGAATAGCTTTGGTAACGCTGAGGAAAAGCCGCGCTTCGGGTAGTGAGATGGATTTAATCCTCGGGTCGTTTTAAACTCCGTCTCTGAATGTTTACTCTTCTTCTGTAAGTCTTTTTAAAACTGCCATTTTTACTTTCGTCAAGCCAGACAGCAAAGGATGTCCAACAGACAACAGCCTCGAAGATTATGACGGCTTGACAGACTGCTGCTTTGCCAACGTTAGCTACCTAGAGTGAAAATTACACCTTTATTTCTGGTGACAGTTGTTGGGAGAGAAAATATGACAACTCTAACAAGGCAAGACCTCAATTTTGGACAAGGTAAGGCAACCAAACCAAACACAATGGCACCAAACGGTTAAACATCCTCCCTTACGCTGGTGTTTCGGTTGAACCAGTGACCGTGTTAATTGGTGACTTTCAGCCGAATGTGTCGCGGTTGTCGTGGTGTCGGGAGTTGTTTAAAAGACGAACAAAACATGTAGCTTCTTCTTCTTTTTCGTCTTCTTCTTCTTTGGATTTTGCATCATTTAAGTTGCATTACTGCCTCCCTCTGGATTTAATCATCCACTGTTGTCCAAATCTGTTACAGTCCTGTAATTAGTCCAAATTAAATATCAGTGTCCTCACACCAAAGCTGATCTTTAACCCTGGCCTCCACTCGTTCTGGCCTCTGTAGACCTGTCAGCATTGCCCTTCTTTCCACTTCATATTTCCTGCATGAAAGCAGGACGTGCTCCACTGTCTTTTTTTCCTCACACTGACTACAATGGCCAGTTGGGTGTTTTCCTGTGATAAAAAGTGCTCTATTCAGGTTGCTCTGACCAATTCTTCATCTATTTATAATTACTTGCTCTTTCCTGTTGATTCCACTATTTCTTACCACTCCTACTTTATTTTGTATTTCATATAAGTGTCTTCCTTTTATTGCACTATCCCAATGCTGTTGCCATTGTTTGATTATTTTCCTCCAGACTATGCTTTCCCCCTCTGAGTTTGAAAGTTTAATATTAATATCCTCATATTCTCTCCTGACTGCCTCCTTTGCTAACTTGTCTGCCGCTTATAACAGCTCATATATCTTGATGATTACTGCCTGATCCTGATTTAGAGCATGTAGGTGTCCTCCTAAAAGTCTTAAATTATCTTCAGTTAAATGTTAACAAAGTATATATTTGTCTGGACCTTTTTGTCTTGCATTATATATATTAAGTTGTGTTGCCAACAAGAAACATTCACATTTCTTCACTTATCTTTCCTTTTTTAAATCACTCACTTGAGATGAAACACTGAATTTTGTTGCAGTATCACTGATGGTCACAAGTTAAACAGATGGTAGGCTGGACCAACCGGTGACCACACAGTTTACACAATATTTAACCACAAACTGTACTTATAGCGTGTACACAATGACAGAGCAGGTTAAGTGGTTGAATATGGGCCACTTTCTGATTGAGGATAACGGTACAAAAATCCCAAAACAGACTATAGCTGCACTGTCAACTTACAGGCTACGTTTTGTTTCCCACGTTATAAGAAACGTTATGAGAGGTGAATGTGTCACAGTTTAACTTACATCAATGGTTAGCGTAGATAATAAACAAAGATGAGTATGTACTGATTAAAGTAAAATTGATGAGGCTTTTAGGAACCAGCTGCCGTCTCTACGAGTAACCATGACACATTCAGATGAAAGTCTCCAGTTAACACAGTCACTACTGAAACCGAAACACCAGGTCCCCAGCCTCTGATTTGTAAAACGTTGACAAAACCCAGTTGATATATTCACCAGTTTAATTTGATCCTCCCATAAGCAGATAACTTATCAACATAAATGTGATGCAAGTCATTTTCTGATTCATGAGAATACGCTGGTCAGTTCGGCCCAACATAATACACATCAGTGGTTTATTTTATATGTCTGCCTTACATGTTGGCACTTTGTGTTGCTTGTCATGACATTTAAAGCATCACTGAATTCCTGGTTAATTGGATGAAGTTTGCTGCAACATTCACTCAAGATGAGAATAAAGAGAACGTATGGGAGATCTTATTATCTAGTTTATTCCTCTTTTCCAGTGGTTGCTGACATCCTGTGCGAGTTCCTGGAGGTTGCCATTCATCTCATCCTGTATGTCCGTGAAGTTTATCCCTCAGGAATATTCCAGAAGAGAAAGAAGTATAATGTACCAGTGCAGGTACAGATGGATATATGTTGTATTTCTATTCTAACAGATTTAAGAAGCGTCTTACCTATTTGTATCTCTACAACTAAGTGGGCGTCTGTCTTTGGTGTGTTTATTTTCTAGATGTCATGTCACCCGGAGCTGAATCAGTACATCCAAGATACACTTCATTGTGTAAAGCCGCTAATTGAGAAGGTAAGACATGACTTGATGCTGACAGGTTAATTGAGGACGAACATGCATCACCTCTCGTCTACTTTTAAACACTGCTGAAGTTTTCTATGTTCTTCCCAGAATGATGCAGAGAAGGTGGTCGTGGTCATCATGGACAAGGAGCATCATCCAGTAGAGAGATTTGTGTTTGAGATTTCCCAACCACCACTGCTTTCCATCAGGTTTCCCCCTTCTTCTTTTTTTTATCAGTAATGAGTGTAAACAACACACTTATTTTGTGATACATTATCAGGGTGCTTGTTGTCACTAACTGCCTGTGGTTTCTTGTCACAGCTCAGACACATTACTGTCACATGTGGAGCAGCTGCTGAGGGCGTTCATCCTGAAGATCAGTGTGTGTGATGCTGTTTTAAATAATAACCCACCAGGTAATGTCACTGATGATTATTTGAGGAGTACATGGAGTTTATGAATCAGTTAGAGCACCTGTGAGGCTATGTCCAGGGTATAAAAGTCTTCTGGGTCTTAAACAAGTCTCTGTAGGCAACTTCTTTACACTATCTGTGCTGAAAGTCCTGCTGGTAGAAGCACTGAATATAAAGTATTAGAGGAGAATTAAGCCTTTCATGACAACAACTTTGTTGTGAGGGAGATGGTATGGCACCTTTAAGATATTCAGGTGGGAGTTTACATGAATCATTTATGTGACCTGCTGTTTTTTCTGTCACAGGGTGTTCATTTACAGTACTAGTACATACCAGAGATGCTGCTACACGCAACATGGAGAAGGTTCAAGTTATCAAGGTGAGGTTTTAAAACTCTGCAGACCCACACATTAACACATGTGGTGATACTAAGAGGAGCCAGTTTATTTCTTGGTGGGACTGTAATCAACTCTAAAAGCATGTAAACACACTATCTGAGTCAGAACAGGTGAATCACTACAGGCATCCGGTCAGAGAAGAGACTTCAATGAATTCTGGTCTGATGGATTTATTGACTACCAATAGGCATACAATCCTGTGATATATGGTTCTAAAGGAACAGAAACATAAGAATAAATTTACAATTGTATTATTATTTACTGTCACACTAAGCACACCTTGTGGGTGACATTAATTGCAGGCAAATGGGGGTTATTTCTCTCCACCACAGTAACCTTAAACCACCGTGTGAGATAAACTATATCTTAATATTAGGGATGCACGGTATTATCGGCACGTCATCGGTATCGGCCGATATAAGCTCTAAAATGAAATATCGGCATCAGCCAAAATGAACACTTTCTGCCATTTATGAGAGGACGATTTGTTGCCTTCTCCTCCGCCGCATAACTGTGCTATGTTCGGCTGCACAGATAGGAAACACTTTGGCTGACAGGATGTACCACTCTGTTTGGAAAAAAAAAAATCTTCTTTTTGGTTAATAATGGCGGTTGGCAACCAGTGTATTAGGTGTATTACCGCCAGCTTCTGCTCCGGAGTGTGGACCAAAGATTAATCCTACACATTAATCCTGTCTGTCTAATAAACTCAAAGAAAACTCCACTGCTCCACTCACTTGGCAAGTTCATTAAAGTTTTAATGCTGAGCTCCTGAAGTCCAGTCTTCCTAAATTCTTCCTTCATATATTGTCTTTCTTGATCATACTTAGTACAATCTATGAGTGCATGTGTAATAGTCTCCTCAGCCAGCTGGAAAAAAATATGTGTATATATCGGCATTGGCAATCGGCCACAATGAGTTGGAAATATCGGCATATCAGCAAAAAAATCCAATATCATGCATCCCTACTTAATATCTCAAACACAGTAAGGTACACATCAGCCTCCTGACAAAGTTTAGCTAATAACAATCTGCAACATCAAATGTGGGAATGACAATTAAGATGCATCATAAACGAGGAAAATACTCAACACAATTACCTTAATGATCAAGACCGTTGTTATCTAAATAAACTGGTTACTTAGCTCATAAACTACAAATCGTACACTAAAACGATAATGAACACGATACGCACAATTAGCTGCATGCACACAACACAAAACTGCAGCCATAGTAACTTTCTGGGCAGCTGTGGTCCTCACTCTTTGCTTGCCTTAACTGTGCAGGTTACTGAGAATAAAACTAATGAATAAAAGTACCCACCAGAGGGCGCCGTTCTCACACATAACTGCTGTAGTTGTGCCTTTTGTGTCACATTTGTGAATTTGCCTCTTCAGGATTTCCCGTGGATAGTTGCTGATGAACAGGAGGTCCACATGCAGGAGCCTAGACTCATTCCACTGAAGACCATGACATCTGATATAGTAAAAGTGAGTAGAAGGACAGCAATCAAATGAAATACACCAAGTCCCACTGATCAGATTAACACTCTGGGATACACTATGTTGACTGATTCATGTGATTTATGTTTTGTTTAATTGTCATTAATGTCATGTTTAAATTTGCCGTTATTGATATTTGGTTGTTTCTTGCCTTTAACAGATGCAGCTCTACGTGGAAGAGAGAGCCCAGAAAACGTAAAAAAAAAAAAAAAGTTTTTTGGGGTTTTTTTTGTTGTTGTTTTTTTTATATATATAAGAAAATTGGCTGCATGAGCCAATCTGAGACGACGTTGAAAAGAGCTTGAACAGTCAGAAAGGAAGATGAGTTTTGGGATTGAGAGAGTGAGATGCTCTTTGTTGAATGTTTTGGTGAAGTGCACACGTTAAGCTGCAGGTTAATTTCATCTGTAATAAAATCTGGTCCAGACAGTTTGTTGTCTGCCTCTGATTTGATTTCATTCCATACAAATATGTTTATATTCTTATTGACATGTAGTGTTTTTATTTTGTTTCTTTGTTTTGAACACAGACCATTTCCATTGGAAATGGAATTCCTTGGAAGTAGATACCAGATATGGGCTCAAATATTCACCACAAACAGCTTCAGTCTTCAAACCACTGGTACAGTTGTATCCAAAGTTTGGGCACCCCTTGACAAATAACATATTTCGTTGATTGTTTTAATTGAAAAGATGTAAAACAGTCTCTCTAGGATATGAAAAAATAACAATAACTTCAGCAAATTTTAATGCATAGTTACTTTTATGTCAAATTGAACAAAAATTTTAAAAAAATAACATTGTGGCTTGTGCAAAGTTTGAGCAGCCTACATGTTCAGTACTTAGTAACACTGTCACAGCTTGCAAACGCTCTTTGTAGCCAGCTTAAAGTCTTTCAATTCTTGTATTCGGGATTTTTCTCTTGTTCTTCCTTGCAAAAGGCTTCTACAGACAGCTGACAAATTAAAGGAAAAACCAACATAAGGTGTTGGGCCACCACATGCTGCCAGAGCAGCTTAAATGCACCTTTGTATTGATTCTACAGTCTGAACTCTTCTGGAGGGATGAACACCATTCTCCAAAAATATTCCCTCATTTGGTGTTTTGATGATGGTGGTGGAGAGCGCTGTTTAACACATCAGTCCAAAATCTCCCATAGGTGTTTAATTGGGTTGAGATCTGGTGACTATGAAGGTCATAGCATATGATTCACATCATTTTCATACTCATCAAACCATTCAGTGACCCTTCCCTCTGAGGGGACAAGTGGACCTAAACCATGCCAGCAAAATGCCCCCTACAGCATAACAAAGCCACCAGATCCCCTCACTGTAGGGGTCAAGCATTCAGACGTGTAGCGTTCTCTTGGTGTACGCCACACATGCACTTATTGGGAGTATGGTGAAGGATGACTCATCTGACCATATCACTTTTTTCCACCTCTCTGTAGACCAATGTCTATCGTTTTTGCACCGCTAACTCTCAAATATGCTTCATCTTTGTGATGAGGGGTTTATGCATTGCAAACTTATAATATCCCTCTCTGTGTAATTGTTGACGGACTATTCTTGCTGAGACAGTCTGATCACGACCTGCATTGACATTCTCAGTCACCTGAGAAAATTTCCATTTTTCCTTACATATCACACTAATGCACAAGCATCACGGTCATCAAATGTCTTTCCCACAGATCAAAATGCAGATGTCACTTTAGTCACTATTCCTATTGAAACACCAGTCAGTTGAACAGTTTTTGTGACTGAAGCTCCTGCCATCGGTGCCCCAACAATGAACCTTCTTTCAAAGTCACTTAGATCTTTTTCTTCTTGCCATCTTGATACAAAATCAGAGTCAAATGGGCCTGCTGAGCATTGTTAAACATGACACAGACCATGACTGGAAGTTAATTGCTTAATTGTACCATGCAGTGCACCTGTGTGGAAGCATCTGCATTCATTATGTTTCTCCACTCATTTATTCAAGTTTTTCCTTTAATTTTTTAAATGGTGTATCTTCCGATCTGTAGTTCTGCAATGTTCTTGGACCATCTTGCATGCACAGCTCTTTTAAGACCTACCCACAGATTTTCAATTATGTTTAAGTCAGGGGACTGAGAGGGCCATGCCAAAACCTTCAGCTTGCGTCTCTTCAGGTAGTCCATGGGGGATTTCGAGCTATGTTTAGGATCTTTATTCTGTTGTAGAAGCTATCCTCTTTTCATCTTCAGCTTTTTACATAAGGTGGGATGTTTGCCTTCAGAATTAGCTGGTATTTAGTGGAATCCATTCTTCCCTTTATGGTGCAATGCTGCAACACAAGCCCAAAGCATGATAGATCCACCGCCATGCTTAACAGCTGACAAGGTGTTCTTTTCATTAAATGCTGCTCCTTTTTTTCTTCAAACATACTTTTGCTGGTTGTGTCCAAAGAGTTTATTTCAACTTCATCAGTCCACAGCACTTGTTTCCAAAACGCATCAGGCTTCTGTAGATGTTCTGTTGTATACCTCTGACATTGACTTTTTTGATGAGGATATAGGTGAGGTTTTCTTCTACTGACTCTTCCATGAAAGTCTTGTTTGTTCAAGCATCGCTGCACAGATAATGGTGCACCAAAATTCCTGAGTCTGCTAAATCTTCCTGCAGGTTTTTTGCAGGCAAATGGGGGTTTGGATTTGCCTTTCTGACCAGCATATAAGCAATTCTCTCCGAGAGTTTTCTTGATCTTTCAGATCTCACCTTGACCTCCGCAGTTCCCCTAAACGACCATCTCTTAATTACATTTTGCACTGTGGAACCTGCAAGCTGACAACACTTTGCTATCTTCTTGTAGCCTTCCCCTGCATTGTGGGCATCAATAACTCAACATTTTCAAAGTCTTACACAGCTGCTTAGAGGAACACATGGTTGGACAAGGTTTGAAGAGTCAGAGAACATCATAAAGATGTTCACAGTTGCTGTGTTATTTTTATAATTCTGTTAATTGCATTAGTTACTAGTATTTTCCATAATATTTATTTTAGGCAATCATTTTCTAGGTGTCATCATAATTTAACTGTTTGCTGCAGTTGTAAGTGTGGACAGGACACAAAGATGGACTCTTGTGGAACTATAACAATAATAATAATAATAATATAAGAATCAAATCAGGCTCAGAGCTTTTCCCAGTCATCTAACTAACTAATTACTTTGATGCTTAGAGAAATCTCTTGATACCTCTAAACATTTTAATATTTAGCCAGGCTATTGGAGTTAATAACCAAGACGTTCTGTTTACACATTAACGCATGACAAGACCTTAGAAAGTGTCACAAGCTTCTTAAGACCATGCATTTTAACCCTCCTGTTGTCTTCCTGTCAACCATGCAACTCCAAGTCCACAGATGCTATAAATTTAAATAAAACACTCAAAATTCAATGAAAGTAGTGATCATTACTTTTGTTACCAAATTTGACCCGAGGACAACAGAAGGGTTAAGTGCAGGTTTATCGGTGCATCATGTACAAATGTAATATTAATGACACAGACATGAATGGCATTCTGGTACAGTAAGTGATGCTGTTTTCTTTGTTCGGCCACAGTTGCTGCAGACAAGCTGGAAAAATACATTTCATCACTTCCTATGCAAACTATTTTTCCCAAATGGCTTACAGACCAGCTGGGTGTTGAAATCACCGAATTTATAGGGTTTAATGAACTGGATTTAGGATAGATGATCAGTTGGAACTGATATTTATCTGTGGGATGAATACCATGCATTAATATTGAAAGACATGACAGTGACTGCTCAGGGATGTGTTGGTGTATGTGAGAAGTGGGTGTTTTGAAGAGACAGACAATATAAAAGAAGGTTGATGGACAAATAGGTCCTAAACTGCCTTGAAAAGTTTACACACCGTTGTTTAAAATCAGCAGGATCAGTCAGATTGATGAAGACTGAATGTTACTGAAAGGACAGACTAACAAATCAGCTGTTAAAGATGTTAAACCTGTTCGATAATCCATTAACTTCCAGGCAGCTGTAAAATCAGCCAACCATGGATTCACACTGACCAGGTCAAAGCATCTCATGGGTTTAGACAAACTAGGACTGCAGCAGCCTGCGGCAACATCCCTCTATTGCCTATCAGTGAATCAAGAGGTATCTCTGACAAAGTGGAACACATATGTGCTAAAGCATAACACAGCACAGGAAGGAGTCAGCCATGACAAAATGATACAATATCCAGTTATCGATATGTAGAAAATGCAGTGTGTTTCATATATTGGTTACTGAGCCAGAGACAGAAGATTAATGACAGTAATGATCATAGAGATAATGTCACCAGCATGATGATGCCAGTCAGGGTTCAACATGAAGAGATTTCTGCTCTGATGACTTAAATACTGAAACAGAATCTGAAGGACAGTGATGACGATGATGACGATGAAGCACTACATAGATCAGAGGACCACAGAATGGGTCCATCAAGTTAACTCCAGCCTCTTCTTAAGTGCAAATGAAGAGCTGAAAATCTCAAGAAGATAAAGATAATCTACAGTGGTGACTGATTTGATATTTTTATAATTATTGCTACTGTCATCATATTGACTCTATCTAAACCAGACTATACATAATGAATGACATTCATATAGCAGATGAGACAGTACATGTCTGGACACTTGCATGAGAATTTTTTATCAGAATTTTGTAGTTTATAAATCACAGAATCAACATATGAAATAATTCCAGTATAATCCTCATCCCTCCAAAATTTGATCCTTCTCCTCTTTGATATTCAGTCGGCTCTGCACTGATGCAACGTTGCAACTCAGTAGTTTGATTTAGACAACAGATATTAATCAGAATATAGATTTAATTCATATAACTTTCAGCTGCCATGTTGTGCAAAAAATGCTTCATTGTCAGTGTGCTCTTTTTGACCATTTTATTTTTAAAAACCCTCTTTTTGAACTTGTGGTTTATCTGAAATGTCACAGCTTCTCCTCTTCTGGCCGGACTCCGTCATCAGCACCTATGGACGTAGTATCCTGTCACGTATCCTAAGATGTAGATGGACACCAGTGCAGCCAAAGCTCCTGCTGCCTTCACTATAATTCCGCTGTTGCTGACACACAGTCTGTTGTACATCCTGAATGCAACAGAGAGAGAGGAAGAATCAGGTTAAACAGTCATTCTAACATTATTTTATGTCCTGGTTCCACCACATAGTCTCTTGAGTGTCTTAGTGAACTCTGATAAACCTCCACAAGGATGGATCCTTTGTCTCACCTCATCATTGTGGACTGTGAGGCCTCTACATTCATGTTGATGTTGTTCTCATTCCAGCGATTATATTGCACACTGCCGGCACTGTTGGGATCCATGTGGGAAGTCGTTTCTCTCCTCAGCTGCCTGGAGTCACTGTTCACTCTCTGCCTCGCTGCTCAGCCTGTTCACATAAACTCTGCTGTGACTCAGTGAGGATGTCTGTGTGTAACAAAAAGGCCAGAACCCTCGTGTCCATAAATCACTACAAGGCATCTTAACAACAACGAAAAATGACAAAAAATGTAGAGATTAACATGGCATCGTTATATTTAGTAATTTTGAGACTTTTAATTAATAACTCACTGCTGTTTGATTATTTTGTAAAAGAAAATCATCAGCACCTCTGATGGCTGTGCATGATAAAGCACTTTAAGTGAAGTCTGAAGTGTTCAAATCAATTTTGTGCAAATAAATGACAGTACCAGTCACAAGTTTGAACACACTTTCCCATTCACTTGAATTAGATCAAGTATCAACAAATAATCAATCAAGTACTTACATTGTTTAATCAGTCCACATGATTGAAATAATGAGATTAAAAAAGCTTCAGAAACTCAAGCTGTGCTCACCTGTATGTCTGAGAGTTTAAAGCCGTGACTGAGGCTGAAATGCCTCCTGCTTGGTGTCAGACCTTGGCCATAGTTTATGTGTTAAATGAGGTTGTAAGTCGTAAGTCCATTGGTTGTCCTCCAGCTTTTCTCTTTATCCTGCTTATATGACGCCTTCTCAGTGATAAAGAACAATTCAAGCTCTGAGTTGTTTGGTTAGACTCCAGTTGCAACACATCCTGTGCAGATAGGGGGCTGCAAAGCAAAACTACTCACATGTTGTAGATTTTCATAATACTCAGTTTCCTGGATGAAACTGTGATTTAGTTAAATACAATAATTACTCATTTGCTCAAAGATTTTGTTTAGGCTCTACTGCAGAGGACAAACAATGGTCTGTTTGATCTGGAATAGCAGCGCCCTCTTCTGTTTTTTAGATGTAAAGAAATCCAGCAACCTCAGCTATGCACTCATTTTGTTATAACTATACAAGACGAGAATACTAATGTCTCAAAGCCAATGTGGTGATGACTTATTGACTTTAAAATGTCACATTTAGCACATTTCAAACAGGAAAACTGTCAGATATACAGTATAGTTTATACTGGTTACATATCAGTGAAAGAAGAAGGGGTTAAAACTGAAGACTGCACACTGCATGACACCCATGAGCCCTACGGTACCCAGAAGAAGACTGTAGCCAGCATTCATCTTGTTTTTGCTGCCCTTCTGCAGCACCGTGTGGAGGTGATGGCTGTCAGTTCATTAACATGAATGTTGTACATGGTGCCCCCTCATGGAGAGCAGACATTTGCTTACGATACTGAACACCTGCTACATCTTTCCCTCATACCTCTCTAATACACTTCCCATACCTTGAAATAATATGAGCCCATGTTTCCTTATGTTTATCATCAAATGAATCTTTTTATTTAAATTTACCATCAGAAACACTCCTCTCCACACTTCACTCCAAACACTTATTCTTTGCTTGAAACACCTCAGTTTCACTAATTACACTTGATATTTTTTTATCTACTTAATATTTTACTGCTGTTTGTCCATATTGTAATTCTGCTGCTACTATTTCTGTCTACTCTGTACAAACCTGCATTTCAATCTGTCCTGAAAGAGGAATCCCTCATATGTTGCTTTTCTTAAGGTTCCTCTCTTTTATTTCCTGTGTAAGTTATGAGTGTGTCTCAGGCCTTCTGAGATTTTGGGCTACATAAGTAAACTTGACTTGACTTTAAAGTATTGCTCTGGGCAAAACGTTATTTTTCAAACAGATCCATGAAATGAGGAAGTGCTTGTCAGAGCATTTTTCACATTGTAGCTTTTAAACCACTAGAGAGCACAGCTAACACTTCCCATCATTTTATAGTGTAAAGTCTCTCCCATGTTGCAACAACCTCCATTATCTTGTTATAAGTCAGACTGCTGCGGGCCTGTGCTCCACCGACACTCACATGACCTTTGGAACAGGCTTCTGGACGAGCAAAGCTCAACACTGAGGCACCAGAAATAAACAACGGAAAGGCTGAGCTATACTCCACATTATTGTTCACTGATCTGGAATAACCACAAAATATGGTGTGTGATGGCTTAAGTTAGATTTACCTTCATCATTTTTTGTAAAAGCTGTGACATTCAAATTGATTTTGCTTCTTTAAAGTCAAAGGTAGTGCTATGTTATCCTTTATCACGTCGTTTCTTCCGACTTCCTACTTCCTACCGGGGTGGTTGACTCTGGATACAAATCCATTGAATCATTTACTTCAAGGTGAGCTTCTCATCCATTCATCTTCTCAGAAGTTGACTGCGAGTTTGAATTTTGCTACAGGCTGTTTCTTGGTTGTGATACAAATTAAATGCTACCTGACCTGCAGGACTGGTTGGAGCATGTGGGATCTCTGTGCTGTGCTCCCTGATGAGAGTACATTTGCTTTTAAAGGAGGAAAGGTGAGGAAATAACCTTGTGTTACATGTGAGCATCAACTTGGTGTTAAGTTACATAACCTGTTTGCAAGATTATAGGTTTTCATCATCCTCATAAAAATATTCATGTTTCAGTGCTGGTTCAGACCCAAACAGTTAACATTCATTGGTTACTTGTTTTTTTTCTCTCTATATCTAACAGCTGGAGTGATAAAGATGAATCAAGCCAGAGGACATCCAGTCATCAAAGGGGAACTAAGGGAGGATTTGCTGCGATGCTGCAGTTTTTCTTTGTGACTGGGATGCTGGCTGTAGTGGGTTCCCGTGTGGCCTCTCTTGTGGTGCTAGAATTTAGTCTTCGAGCTGTGTCTGGATGGATAACAGCTGGACCAGTAAGAAGCCAAGTATGATAAAAATATTCCTAATTCTTAACTGTATCACCTGATTTCCATCTCATGTTGCAGCGACTTTTCATTTTTCTTTCCTTTCTGTTTTTTACCGTCATGATGACTCATGGAATTGATTATAACGAACAGCCCGTCATCAGTTTTGATCAGCCTATCAGCTCTGTTCCTACGCTTCTCTATTCACCAGGAGTCTGGAAGATTTCTGCAGCAGCTGTTAGTGCAAAGCCAGTTCTCTCTGGGCTGCGCCCTAAGCTGCAGTTTGCACTTTCTCCACGAGGGTGCATCCCAGCGTTGGCTGTGCCTGCTCCTGGCAGCAGCACTCAGCTGGTTCCTGGCTCAGCAGGCCACACGCCTGCTGCACCATGTCATGGCTCTGTATAAACTCCACAGCTCACAGCGATACTGCGGCATCTGCATCAGCCTCCTCACATCAGGCCGCTGCCTGCTGCCCATGCTGTGCAGAACCCTGTTCATTACCTTCTCTGTGGCTGTGATAGCTGCTATATCAATCATCAATCAACACTTCCTTTCTGCAACAGAAGCCCTCAGGTTTTGGACACCACTGACTATCTGCTACACACTGTTGGTGGTGCACATGCAGGGTGAGGAAACTGACGCAAGAAATTATGGTGCAATGCATATTGGACACTGATCAATCTGGACAGGACCTTCAATAATGCCCCTGCCTTTAACAGTGTGATAGTATCGACCTCTATCTGGACAGAGGAAAACAGTTGTAAATTATTCATCAGTTTGTTTTTGTCTGACCACTTACGCATCCATCATCAATTTGAGCTTGATGATATTTTAACAACTGTACAGCTCTGTCATTATAAACATTTTTACTGAATATTTCCCTGCAATGCTGCATCTTGTTTCTGCAGAGGAGCAGCACCGTCTGCCCAGCAGCCAGGCTGTCCTGAACACAGTGGTGGTTCGTCTCGGGGGTTTGATGGTCCTGATGCTGACTGTTGGACGCTGGAGCGACGTGTTTCACATCCTAATGTGTTTCCTGGGTGAGGCCAGCTGTCTAATCCCCACTAAGGATCTACTGGATGCATCATCCTCACGGGTCAGTGAGTCTCCCTGGAAGCAGCACACAGGGCCGAAAGCACTTTCTGTCCATTGGGACACAAAAACTGGGGCAGAATATCAATGTGTTCATTAGACTGGGTCCCAAGATGAGACTGAACTTCTCAAACTTGTATCCCAGGTGGAGAAGGTTTAAGACCCCCAAGACAGATTCAGGTCAAAGTATTCTTTGCCAACTTTTCCTTTCACTGAACTAGCCTGATTAAATAGTTCAGAGTTAAACATACACACACACATACACACACAATGCAGTGCTGATAAATAGGTGTATTTCAGTTATTCAAAAAGAGGGTTGAGTCAAATTTAATGCAAATAAAAATGCAGATAAAATTCATTTAAATGAGATTTATCTTAAAGACATGCGTCATAGCCAAATTAAAACTACAGCAAATTTTCAATATAATATTGTTGGTATAAATATAACGTATTGTCTGATAAATATTGATGATTGTGATATTACCACGTAGACACAGAGTCAGTAGATATCCTGACTGCCTGTGCTCTACGCTCCTCCTGACCAGCAGCTCGGTTATACAGCTGGCATCAGTTTACAGTTATGTCATGCATTTCATCTGTCATGTTTTTTTTGTGTGCATACAGGATGAAGAGGATTATACAGACAACGTAAAAAGAGAACATCGACGAAGACCACGAGCACAAGAGAAGGAGCATCAGAGTTAGTCACTTAGTGATGTTAAAATCTAGTGGCACTTGTTTTTAATGGGAATATTTAGTGTAAAGTCCTATTATGGCTTCATAAATAGTTTATGCTTTTGTATTTAGAATGTAATATTTTTTCAATAAATAATCCACAAAGCATAATATGACTAACAGTGATTTGGAAATTCAGCCTTGGAAAAAAAAAGACAGTTTTCAGCTCTTCAACCACAATTTAATATTTCATAAAGATAAACCAAAACATTACTGACATTCTATTTATTTACAGAAAAAGGTTATTCAATCCAGCAACCATTGCGTCTGTGTTGGATAGTGGATGCTATTTGGAGTGTCTGTGTGTGACCTCTTGGATTAATTCAGCACTTTAATCTTAGAGAGATTTTGACAGGCGAGTTAGTTTTTCTGGGAAGATTCACTGTTCCAAATTTCCTCCATTAAGAGATTTAACTGTATTTCAGTGCAGCCCCAGAGCCTAAAATAGCGTTGTAACCCTTTCCACAGCCTGCTGATACATAAGGGTCAAAATAAACGAGGTTTATATGAGTATTGTTGCTATAATCAAGCCTAGCTGAAAGCAATTAGCCACTTCTAATTATATTCACTAATTGGTGTGATTTAAGTAGGACGAAAACTCTATAGACTGCATTTTATTTCCCTTTTCTTTCAACAATGGAAGAACCTTTATCTTTCAAACTTTGAATACCATAAACCCACAAAGCTATTTGTCTAAAAGAACATATTATACATTACATAATTTACATTACACATGCTTATTATTCAGAGGGGTGCATATTTTATAAGACTATCGCACACCGCTCACATCGTAGTTTTTAGACAAATTAGCACATAAATGGATTGAATGCGGATCAAGTTTGTCAAAATGGGCACAGCTCGCAATTTTCATCTGCTCTGCAGTAATTGATGACTACAAACGTTAATTACAAACGCGGACATTAACTCCATCCCAAACAGCTCTGGCGGTGGGTAACAATTTCCAGCAAATTATGTTGTCATTTCACTTATTTCCACACAATTTATGGGCTGCTTTTGTCGTGTCTCTCCAGTCTGCTTGGAAAAGAAAAGGCAAAATGGCTGACGACAGTTCTGTAAAGTCACACAAAATGGCGTTAAACAAAGAAAAGGCTGTTTAACTCTGACCTTCACTACTTCATACTGACAAAAACATCTTTTAGGAAGTACAGAATGACCCGCATTAACGGACTTATATAGTTTGCTGACACTAAATTCGCTTTATAACACCGCAGAGGCTGTTATGAGAGATATTGTTACTGTTACCTACTTTACATTAATAAACTTTGCTTCATTGTCTCAAAAACCTTCCCTAACGTTAAAACCTGCCTACTTGTGACAATTTAGAAGTTCTCTAACACCCACATCAAATTAAATCCACACTTTGGCGCCGATATTTGCCCATTAGAGGTGTCTTTATTGACAGCTGTGGACTGACAGAAGTATATTCCTTTAGAGGGCTTTTTTGTACATCAGTCCCGTCATTCCGTGTCAAAAAAAGGCGTGTGAAATGACAGTGGGCTACGTGAGGTTGACGGTCCAGTTTCCAGGATAATCCAGGTCTGAGAATCACTGAAGAGGAAATTTAGTTTTGGTGTCTTGTCGATCCACCAAAATAGGAAATTGTACTCCCATAGGTTTATTAGATTTTTAATTGAATAAGGTTCCCACATCAGGACGGATTCAGTAGACACAGGGAGGATGTTCTCCATGAGCACCCGAATATGGTGAAAATGCCCATTGAACTGACTGCCTGAGCGCTTTACTGTCACCTCCTCTGGAGACTTCCAGACTTTTCTGTTCTCAGCTGATAGGCACGCAGGACGCATGCGCACAGCCGTCTTGCGTGTCCCCTGTTACCGCATTTTGACGCATGCGCAATTCTGTCTTGATAGACACGCTTAATATAGCAACAAAAGCAGAATGGTGTAGTAG
Organism: Thunnus thynnus; assembly: GCF_963924715.1. Taxonomy (NCBI): domain Eukaryota; kingdom Metazoa; phylum Chordata; class Actinopteri; order Scombriformes; family Scombridae; genus Thunnus; species Thunnus thynnus. The sequence continues at coordinate 9,263,903 of NC_089522.1, read as the reverse complement.
CAGGGCTGTGTTTTATACCAAACTTTCATTCACAGTGTTGTCAGTTAGTGTTTAACTGATCTGTTATTTTACAACTAAGATCACATTCAGCTCCAGCATGCAAAATGAGCCTAAAAGAACCCAAACTTTACAGAGGTTGACCCCCTAATTAGGCTTAGGACATATTTTTAGTAAACTAAACATCAAGAAAGTATCATTAAAAAAACATTTAACTAACAAACAACATTTTAAAGAATTAAAAAAAGAACTTGCAGTTTTTATTTACTCATCACCAGTCCTTATCACTACCTACTGATCTTTTAGACCTTTGGACATGGGCCTGATTGCTCATGTTACTTATTAGCTTAAAACAGAGCTCAGACCAGGCCAAAGTTCTCCACTTTATTGCCTGTCTGTAGAAGTTACTCATGTGAAACTAAATGAATTAGTTGAAGCTTCATTTCGGGCAGAGGGCATACAGCAATAAGCAGACAACAGTCTGTTGTTAATACACAATATAAAATTTGAATAAACAAATTATAAACCTTACTATGATGAAGTGAAGAGTTTTTTGAACAATTTTTGTTGTGCCATGTTTGTTGCATTGTGTCTAGTCAGTCATGTGTTAAACTGACAGGAGCTGGGTTTGTATATTTTTAGTGTCTCATCGTGTCAGTCAGTCAAACCTTCTAATGCATGATCCTGTCATTTTAGTGATATTTGTTTCATCTGTGATCTTAACTTATCTGTCAACGCACCGCTAAAGTATACCAGGATTTCTTCTTTTCCTGTGTGAGTGAATGATGTTTCTTCTTCTGAATATATCATATTGACTCACTGACACATAAAATGGATTTGCACGATTTGATTTTTATCCTCGAGTCAACAACACATCAATCACACGGTTTCTGCCAAAGCTTACTTTCTGAGAATTTCCCTTTAAATGTAATGTCTGACACAGATTAATTGAGAGTATTTATTCTTTCTTTCTTCCTTTTACTAATATGTTTAGTGCAGCAATCCTGTGCTTAATGGATGGATCCACTTTGGTGATACAAACGTCACAAATTATATGATTTTCTGCAAAACTAGCCCCAAAACTAGGCCTGACATGATGCACTTGTGAGCTGCTGTAACTATGCAGACAGGTGACCAACTTAAGGACAAACAGCTTCAGCGCTCCTTGGCATAGATTCTCCAAGTTTTTTTTGTTTTTTTTTTAACCCTACTGAAGGGATGAACTCCAATCTTCCAAAACATTTTCCCTCTTTTGGTGTTTTGTTGATGATGGAGGAGAGTGCTGTCCATCACTTTGCTCCAACATTGCTCACAGGTGTTGAACTAGGTTGAGATATGGTGTCTGTAAAGGCCACAGCACATGATTCATATCATTGTCATACACATCAAACCATTGTCTCAGCTCTCCTGTATGGAAACATCTGTATTTACGTTTCTACAGGCTTTTGCTTTAATTCGACATCCGTTTATATATAATTTCCTGTTCAGTCTATGAGTCTTAAAATACAATTAATCTTAGAAATAGAGGCTAGACTGTTGCTGATTCTGTTATTAGTATTTACAGTCATGAAGCTGCTGAGGGAGTTAATCTGTTAACAATACATACATATAACAATAATAAGGAGACTGATCTCTAATGGGGCCGATGCAGATGTTAACATAAGTCACCTCATATTGCTTTGCTGAAGTTTGTCACAGACTCAAACGCCCCGATCATTAACCTTCAGAGTTGTCAACAACGGGAGCTTAGCTTCCTGTTTCCTGCAGGCTTAAGTTTTCACTATATGTGTCAAAATCTTTAACACGTCAGACTAAGTGTAAATGGAGAGGCAGGTCGACTCACCCATACCCTTATTTATAACCAGTTCCCTCCATCTAATATTGCTACTGTAACATGTTGACCTAATCTCTAGAAACAAATAACTGGTGACTTATTGGTCATCGGCAATTACACATCAATCCATCCATTTTCCAAACCATTTATTTTGTTCAGGTTCACAGGTGGCTGGAGCGCATCCCAAATACACCTTGTAATTATTTGCATTTAGTGGGAGTGATAAATGATTGACATACAGTATCTCAACAAACAGTCTAAAGGCGTCAATTCTTAATGCTCACTCTGTTACTTTTTTAAAAATGTGGGCCTGAGGCTGACTGAATCATTTAGGGGTGGTGTTTAATAGCTTATCATTGATAAAAATCAAATGGATCCTATTATAATAACAAAGCATTCTAAAAATATCAGACTTTGGCTAATTTAGCTTTACTGTATGAGTGCCTCACTTTGCTATACCCAACTGACACTGATGGGATCCTCCAGTGTGTCAAAGCCTCTCAGATGTCAAAGCACCAACATTCAACCAGGGGTTTTCTCACGCATGCGCATGGGCGGAGACTATCTCATCGGGTGAAAAAAAAAAAAGAAGTTCACACACAAAGCCACGCCTGCGCGGTGTGCCTTTTCATTACAAGCGAAGTTGCTGCATCTTTTTAGGAAGCTACATGCTTTCTTTCGACACCCAAGGGTCGCATGGTGTCAGGGACGCGCCTAGTCACGGGAACAGTCCGGCGCGCGTTCACGAGGGTGCAAGATCGCGCTTTAACAGTGAAGAGTATCAAACAGCGTGCGGGGATCCAACCTAATGGTTTACATTGGGTCACAACGAGCAGTCAATGATTTGCGCCGAGTGTTTTCTTTTCTAGTCCGGCGTTTATTTTGCAAAGCTAATCTATTTTGCACGGGAAGAAACTGACATAGCAAACTCATCTGTATGATCGGGGAGCAGGAGCACACAGTATGGTCCGGGAAACCAGACATTTATGGGTGGGAAATTTACCCGAAAATGTACGAGAGGAGAAAATCATTGAGCACTTCAAGCGGTGAGTAGAAACACTGATGAGCGACGTGTGTGTGTGTGTGTGTGTGTGTGTGTGTATTTTGTAATGTAAGGACGAGTGCGCGGCCAGCATCTCTCTCTGTTGTGTCACATTTTAGTGAAGTCGGGATGAAGCAGGAGGTTCCCCTGTAGCAAAGTCCCATTTGGCAACTGTGCTGTCAGCTCTCCATAAGCAACAACATTGTGCTGCGTTTTAGCTTAGATTTAAAAAAAAGAAAACGACCAGCACGCTTCAACCACACAGCTGGCAGACGTGGTTTTGCCATTTTGACGCGGATACTAACTTGTAGGCTAGGTGATAACTTTACTTTGTCCTTTCATGCTGTGTGGCTGTAGGCTACATTCCAACCAGGTAACCATTTGACTTCAAGGCAGCCTACCTCTCCACCTGGTGACCATAAAAACACATTTTTTCTTTAGTGTAACAGTCAGTGTAAACAAACTTCAGCACACCTGGGGAGCTGCTAGCATTGTATATTATTGCATTTAACAGTCTGCATGTTTCTAGACAGTATGTAGTCTGTCTATCGCCGTGTGTGTTGTGGTGTTTCACTTGACTCTCTGTGAGTGTCAGGTCACTGCTCCCAACCAGACTTGTGCACAAAGTATGATCGATTAGCATAGCATGTGCCTGTCTATCAGAGTGCATTGTAGCTGTTGCAGGAGGCTAATTCAGTCTAACACAAAATCTAAATCCAACACAAGTCAGTGAAACCTCAAAGGTGACGCGACATCACGCCGCCGTCCACGCTGCAACATTATTGCAGCCTGGCTGTGATTGAACAGGGCGCTGTGGTCACTGATGTGCAATATTGTAACGTTGAACTACTTGTGTCTGCTGTGCGCTCATGAGCGCAGAAAGTGAATTATCTTCTGCTACATTATTACAGCGTTGCTTCTCCACAAGCCGCTGAGCAGCACAGCCCCGCAGCGCGACCCGACTGAAGGAAAATCAGACAACATATCGATATTTGAATTACGACTGCAATTTAACTCCATTTGCACTTCACGTTTGGGCTTTTGGAGGAGACCAAACGCACGCACCATGTATGGGCTTATGGCTCTTTGTTGTCTTCCTTGGACGGAGAAAAATGTAAATATGAATTTTTGTGTGGCTATCACGGTTGTGTGCGCGCTCTCGCCTCTCGCTCATCGGCTGTCAAGGAAATAGCAGCCCGCCTCTCCGTCCATATGTGCTGAAGACCAGACTGCTGAAAAACATCAGTCTATCTATATGAGCAACGTTGCGTTTTTTTTTTTAGTGTGTAGGCGTCGCCATATCGGACCCAAAGCTGCTAAATTACCAGCATAAATCATACATGTCTGTCTAAAAGAAATTGTAAACGAATGGCACGTTTGTCGCACAGCCTACCCCCAACATAGGACTGTGTAAAATATATAAACTGATTATATTAATATTGTTCTTTGCACTCATTTTTAATTTACGGTAGACGGATGCAGTGAGTGGACCTGCAAATATGGTTTCTTGACTGAATCATGCAGCTGTGCACAACGCACATTAATGTGCAGCCTATATGGTGTTTTATTTACATTAGCCTGTGCTATGATGTGCGTAACATTATGTTTGGGGGTGGGTGGGGGGGGATGGTGACTGGCAGCATGTTATTGCAATAGCTGAGGGGAAACTGTGTCGGCGAGTCCTTTCTAGCATGCTGCCTCAGCTCCAGCGTTAACCCAGAGGTGGTCAGAGCATGCAGGTGCATGACAGCCCAATGTGTGATAGAAGTCATTGAAGATGGGGGACGGGAGAATGAGTAAGCAGTGTGAGCAGCTTTTCTAAAATGGCGTCGGAGGCTCAATGTTGGGAACTGGCATGCCAATAAATTTATGGGCACCCTACTGTCTCTGTCGGACAGCGAAAATACACTCCCGAAAGATTCTTGGGGGGGAAAACACAACACACGCAGATGATAGCGGGCTTTGTAATCCTACTGTGCTTGTAAATTTAGAGTAATAGGCTTCCCATCAGTCAATTCAACCATCACTTAACGGGGTATTTAGTCATTTACAGGCTTGTTAAGGAAACAATGGAAAGCTTGCCCTCATGTACATCTTTGAAAAAACTCCATTGTAGCTTTTAATCATGTTGAATTGCAGCAAAAACATGCTTTGCTTATATAAAACAGAGCCATATAAGTATGCATAATGCTTCTTGATTTTCTAAACCCACACACAGTGAATCAGGAAATGCTGCCCAAACCTCATCTGTGTGCTTTCCAGTAGCTATAAGCTTATGAGAGCACCTCCTAGGAAACATGCTAATGTTAGGAAATGTATGCATTTATTAACATGCAATGTGCTGAGGTTTCAAGTCCAGTTGCTGGGTTACTGTTGCCTTGAAAGAAAGTAACACAGAGCAGAAAATAAGGGTAGCAAAGTCACCTCCCACCCCTCCTCAGATACGCACACACACACTGACATAAATGAATTCTGCACTATGCAATTTGAAAAAGATGTCATCATTTGGGAATTTGCTTTTTCTTTTTTTTTTCACATCAAGAATTTAAACTGAAAACCCTGTTTTTAAATTCATAAATACTGATGCAACATGTTTTCAGTTTCCGACCCACTGATCACCTTATTTTTCCTTTGTTTTCTCTTTAGATATGGACGTGTGGAGAGTGTCAAGGTCTTGCCCAAGCGCGGTTCAGAAGGTGGAGTCGCCGCCTTTGTGGATTTTGTGGACATTAAAAGTGCTCAAAAGGCTCATAATGCTATCAACAAGATGGGGGACAGAGACCTGCGCACTGATTACAATGAACCAGGCACAATTCCTAGTGCCGCGAGGGGGCTGGACGATAGTCTGTCCTTAGGCTCTCGTGGCCGGGATGTATCAGGGTTCACAAGGGCGGCAGGGGGGGCTGTGTATGGGCCCCCCACGTCGCTCCACAGCAGAGATGGACGCTATGAACGCAGACTAGACGGGTAAGTGGACAAAGTTTCTCTGAAGGCAGGGGGAACCGTGGTTTCTGGTAAACACCTTACCTCCAAGCATCTTTCCACCATCTATTCATTTACTTGTTTGGGGGTTAAAGAGGAGAAAAAGAGTTCATGCTCAAGAATTAAATCTTGTAGGGATCCCCTCTAAAGTCCTCCGAGCGTGGCCAGCGCTCTTGGATTCACACTTGCAGGTAGACACCGAGATATTCCGTAAATGAAAGCATGCTTTTACACAAGTGTATCCATTACTTAAACGAATAGTCAATAGTGTAAATGGCTGTTGGGGATTATCTTTGTGAGCTTAAACATCTCTGTGAGGTGGATATATCATTTGCGGAAAATACGGGGCAAAGATTGGATATCGTAAAATTTCCCAGGATTATTGGAGAGAGAGAGGGAGAGAGAGAGAAAAAGAGAGAGTGGTCCAGCGGCCATCCCTGGGATTCCCCTAATCTGGAGTTACGTGCCCTGCCTGGTGGATTAATGTCACCCTTTTTTCCTCATGTAACAAAACAACCAAGATCACACATTATATGTATAAGACACCATTGTTTGGATTAGTCTAATTTGGTTTTCAATTATTGTGCACACCTCACGGAGGTGTTCACTTCTCTCGTGGGCTGGAGTCATGTGGATAACCTTCACAGGATATTTATTCCCCACTGTTGGATTAACACTGGCCAGACACCTAAAGGATATTCTATCATGCTAAAGGTATGGGTTGCTTTCTTGGTTCTTTGTATTTTTTTTTTTTTTTTTGTGTTGTTTTATTTGGGATTATGTCTGAGATCAGGGCATTACAATTTGAGTGCTGGGAGACCTCTACTGGTGATCCAACTCAGTAGAGACAACAAAAACAAGTGAGCAAATGACTTTTTTTTTTTTTTTACCTGCCTTATTTTTGTGGAGATTATTTTTACTTTTCAACAACCGAGACTCGTAGATCTGCCGAGGACCAACATGGACTATGTTTGGATCGTACAATTCAATGAAGAATGCTGGAAATTGTGACTGGAAAGTTGTGCCATCCTTACCATTGGAGATAAGCTACCTCACGCCTGTGGATTACCTCCTCCTTTCCTGAATGTGGAACTATAACTAAACCATCGGATACAATCACAAACAGAACTATGTTGTGCCCATGAACTGCGTTTCTCATTGACTCTGCTCAGGTTTGGACTACATGCAGGCTCTTGTGCTTGTAAAGGAGAATCACGGATAGACAACTGACATGAACATCCATGAGCTTCACAACTATTGTGTACATTCTCCACCCTGGGAATGAATACAGTGCTACTGTAAACAAGAATCTGGATTACCATTAATAGACATAATGTTTATTCCTAATCTGTCACGGCCAGATTTCCCTCCTTCTGCCAAAGGAGTTTGACTACTTTACTGCTGTAAAGTGGAATGTGGATGAACTTCACAAATGAAGATACGAGTCTTTTTTCCATCAGTTTGTCCTTTAGATACTCCTTTGATGTTGGGAAGTCAATGGTGCACAATTACTGAAGATGGACTCCTGGATATCGTGTATTAATTTTAGTGCAATGCTGATTTATTTTTTGGTTTGGATGGATATATGGACTTGAATTGACATTTTCCAGCATACAAAACATCTTAACCTGGATCCGTACGACGGCGAGTTTGTTTTCACTATTTTCATTTAAACCGGACACTCCCAACTCAACGATGCACATGAGATCCGCTGCCCTGAAGATGAGGATTACATTTTCTAACGTGAACAATGTTGCTTCAATTTTTTTCCCCCCTCCACTCAACATTTTTGCCCATTTTTGTCTGCTCACAAAGTTCTATCTCCCTAGATTGTATTTGGAATTATAGGTCAAGTTACCACTCTCTCAAAAGGTTGGTATGTCCTGCCCTGTGTATTTTAGCTGTCCTCTCTAACCCCCTAGTTTGAACCCCTGTCTCTCTCCATTTTCCCCACTAACCGAAGTAGTTGGTACATAGACTGTTATTACTGCCTGTATGTCTATATGCAGAAATATGTACCTTACCTTGTATTGTTTTCCTTTCTCTTCCTCTCACCTGACCCCACCTTCAGCTCTTGTCTCCTGCTCTCCTTACAATGAATAGATCAATATTGCAGCTGTTATTCATGACAAGAGATCAAAGTAAAAATGCCCATTTTGATATACAACACTGTTTAAATATAACATGACAATTGGGCTGTGGAAACTTTTATGTATTAATGCAGTGCATATTTTTGGTAAAATCGCTTTCAAACCGGCGAGACAGCAGAATGAAATATTTATCAGATAAACATCTTAGATGGCTTCTGATTGAAGCTTTGATGAGGTCAATTTAGATTTATGTTAGAATGTTTTACTGCAAAAAAAATAGTGGAATAATCAGTCAATCAACAGAAATGAATCAAAATTTTTCATAACAGATTAATCATTCAAGTCTTTATATGAAGAAAAATGCCAATCATTTGCTGGCTCCAGCCTCTAAAATGTTAGGATCTGCTGCTTTTCTCTGTTTTATATCATTTTAAATTAAATATCTGTGAGGTTTGGACTATTGCCGGGACAAAACAGGCTATTTAAAATTTCACCTTCGTATCTGTTACAATAACATTTTATTGACTAAATGATTTATCAATTGATCAAAAATAACCTGCATAATCATTGATAAAATGATAATTAGTTATAGTTCCAATATTTTTTGTTCCAGCCTTGTAATTGCAGATTTAAAATGTTTATTGGAGGAGAGTAGAACCCAAACACTATAAAACATGTCACATAGTGCAGAGCAAGCATCAACTGGGTAAAAATGAGTTTTAAGATTTTTGCAGCATTTCACTCTCGTCAGAAAGTTGACACAGTAATTGATATTAAATGTGTCGATAGATAGATTGATAATATTTAGATTCATTGAAGGTCCCTGACTGGATTCAAACTCGGGACATCACAGCTCCATGTTGGACTGGACGATAATGACGACAATCACAGTGAGACAGTAGAAATTTGACAACTACCAGAGATTTTTGTGGACCATTTATACTGTGGTGGCTATCCCTTTAATTTCTGGTTGTATTAAATAAACAGAGTTTATCAGTTTCAAGTTTATTTTATTTATATAGTACTTTAAAAGCAAACAGGTTTTGCACCAAAATGCTTCACAGAGTTTCCAGTAAATTTACTATATCACAATACATCATTATCATTATATAAAATTATATATAATATAATAGAAGATTTTATTTATATCACCAACCTTAGCTCCATTATATATGTGCTTTAGCCTGCAATAACAACAGGACGCTCCACAGTTAAACAGTTGGTTTACATGGCAAAAGGATATTTAACGATTCACCACTTATAATACTTTTGGAAATTTTGAACAAAACAAATTCGCATGTATTGTTCCCACATGAGTGAAACTCCATTTAAGTCGTCTTTTTAACATGCTGCTGGAATGCATCTTTTGTAATTATTCTGTTCACGTAATCCCAAAACAGTTGATGTGCTTAGCATGCACCAGAGCAGACTAATAATCAAACACTGATGGAAATTCTGCCAAAAAAAAGTCTAACTGAATTATTTTTAAGCTCCATGAATAATGTAGGACCTGTTTTGTGTAAAGTGAAATTGAAGTGAAATTGAAGGCTATTGAGCAGTGAGCCTGCGCCACCAAATTAGCATTTTCGAGAGCATCTAGGGGTCAAGGTAATCCATCAATTTCACAGCAGACATCGTTATGCCATAGATGTTATTCATGAATCCTGCACACAGATGATTAAATCAAATAAGCTGAAACAGAATTTGCCCCTGACCCGCTGTACTTGCGTATAGTGCAGTGAAATAGAGACATAGTTCTAGTCTCCTAAACCAATTTATTCTCAACATCAAGCAGAATATCCGCATCCCATGTGTTCTCTTGTTCGTGTGTCCAATGACAAAACCTCTAGATGGAAAGACATAATGAAAGACTTCCATTTGTTAGCATTTATTGTTGTTATTGTTAGGATTTATAGATTACATCTATGTCAAATGTTTCACACAGATGAATATTTCTAGTTTAGCCACATCACAGAGTGTCCATATAACCTGATACAAGATAGTTACCCTGCAAACCTCAGATCCGGTCAATAATTATCATTTGGTATAGACTTCTATTTTTGTTCAGTTTAAAAAAAAAAATCCTTACAAGTGACTAAATAAAAAAACAATTAATTGTAAAGGGTTTACAGGTTTTATTATTTAGTATAGAAGTTTAAGCTCAGGCCATGAATGTAGTCTGTCAAAGTCCTCTCAAGTGTGTCAGTACAATGTGAGAGTGAATATGCCAACACATTTATTGTCAGTTGTAAAGGTCAGGTCGGGCATTTTAAGAAACTCATCTTATGGATCATTTACCAAAATGCCATTCAGGACATCACAGGGTGTCGGTTCAGAGACGTGGCGGCAGCAGCACATGTAACACATGTCAGTTGGTTTCTATGGCGTAGATGAAGGCTGTTTGTTTTAGTAACTGTTCAGGATATAGAAATTCACACGTTTGTGTCAGTAGATGTTCACCTTGAATCACCTCTAGATTGGGTTTTGGAAGTGCACCGAAAAACATTGCAATGCTTTAGCTGTGTAGCTTTAGTGCAGGGAGCAGTTTTCTTATCAACCAAGACAAATTCCTACATCTAAAACCAACTAATAGAGAATGTCTGGTGGAAACACTGAATCGAGCATCTTTCAAAGTTTTGAAGGATGAGATAGTTAATCATAGAAGTAAAAACATTACAAAAAGAGGCTTTTAAATCTGCAATGTGTTGACAAAAGAACGACCGTACAAACATTTACTTGAGATTCAAAACACAAAGCTTTATGCTGTCATTTGCATGACTATGAAGAAAATACTAACTAAAGGCTGCTGCCAGTTTCTCTTTATTGAGATAAACAGTTTCAGAAGTTTCTCCTTGTTAAAAAGTCTTTGATTTGTACTTACAGTTCTCTGTTGATGGAGACAGTTTAGCAGAATGCGAGCCAGCGAGCAACATTTGGATAGACACATTAAAACATCTCTGATGGTCCAAATCAACCACAAAAGATTTGGATGCCTCTATTAATTATCAGGAAGGAAGATTTTTTTAAATACCATCCAGGGAATCAATCGGATTATTTTTAATGAATCTTCAGACCGCTTTTCTCACACTTCAAATTAAATGATGAATTTAACATTGACAGGAGACGGAGCCTATGATTTTGTTGAACGTTAGGTTACAGTTAAGATATATCATCTTTAAGACAGTTGTTTCAGCCATTTGTATCTTTATTGGATAGTTGAAAGTAGTGATTGGCAGGAAATATGAGGTACGGAGGTAGTGAAGGTCTGAAAATGGTCCAGCAGGAATAAAAACCTTTTGTCTCTGCCAGAATGAACTATCAACTATGTTAACATTTCTGGTTTAAACACTTCATTACCTTTTAGGATTTCCATCAAGAAAACTTTGATTTCTATGATTTGTAATTTATTCTTTTTATTCGTAGAAACGTGTCACATAGCAAAAGCATGATTTCTGTAATTGTGTATTTTTTGTTAATACAAATCTATACTCAGTACAGTTCATTCTTGCAATCTGACATACATCCAAGACAGTAAATACATATCAGCATATACAATAGTCTCAAATGTATTATAGTGTCACAGTTATAAAGACAAAGGTTTTTATTATTTTAACTTGGGCTGCAACTAACGATTATTTTCATTATCGATCAATCTGTTAATTATTTCCTCGATTAATCGATTAGTTGTTTGGTCTTTAAAATATCAGAAAATGGTGAAAGATGTTGATCACTGTTTCCCAAAACCCAAGATGACGTCCTCAAATGTCTTGTTTTGTCTCAACCAACAGTCTACAACCCAAAGATATTCAGTTTCCTCTGATAGAGGATGAAAGAAACCAGAAAAATTCACATTTGAGAGGCTGGAATCAGAGAATTTGGGTTTTTGGGAATTTTCTTAAAAAATTACCCCAAACGATTAATCAATTATTAAAATACTTTCAATTGACTAATTGTTGCAGCTCTGATTTGAACAGTTAGAGTATTTTCCCCCCACTGAAATCCAACACTGTGTTGAATCTCAACATTTTTCCATCCTCTTTTTTTTGAACTGGACAAAGAATGAAAACAATTGTCTCTTATTTAAAGAACCAGTAGCGTGAGGGTTTGTAACAGTTGTTATATTAAACCATATTCCACCCTGTGTTGGAACATCATGACTAATTTGCTGATTATAATTTGATCTGAATTCAAACAGTGGTAATTGCTGCCCTGTCCCGCTCATTACAGAGAGTTTGGTAATATGACTGCTGTAATGACACAGCAGTCGTATTACCAAATTAAATTCTGATTGCTTTATTCAGAAAGACGATGTTCAGGTCTGAACAGAATGTCCTTATTAGCATTGTTTCTAATCTGCGTCTCCATAAAAGATACTTTGAAGACCTTTTTTTTCAGAGGAACAAGTGGTGTCAAATTGTGTAACATTATAAACAAAAGGCTTGTCGTAAGTCACCTCTAAAAACCTTGAACAAAGCCCTTCAGATAAATGATACACCTCAAATAGTTGCTTTTGTTATAGCTGTTAGGCGGTACGAGACTAAAATGACTCTGCAACCTACATTATAAAGACATTAATCTTTCATGTAATACCTTTTATTATGTCATCTTTGTGCAGCAGGTTTATACTATATCCTGCAATCATAACACGAAATAAGCTGCAGATTTCTGTTCTATCACAACACTGAATGCATGCCTTTTGCTAAAAATCTCTTCTGTGTGTCCTATGCTGATATATTTTTTCAATATAGCGTGTTGCATTTTACAGTAGGATGTACTAATTGAGTATTTCTCTGGTGCTTGAGCTGGGAAACTGATAAAAGAAAGCACATCTGTATTCAGAGGAAAATCAGTTCAAAACAAAATAAGCTGCCACTTTTCTTAAAGCTTGTGTTAACACCTGCAACAAGTTTATAGAAACAGCATTTCATTGTAGAAATAAATGGTTGGTATTGGGGGAGAAGGATCTACAAATCGTAAACAGTCTGAGAAAACTTGTAAAACCTGATCCTCAGATGTCTCAACGAAGCAATCGTTTAAATTTCCTTCTAGTTCAGTCTGTAGGCTGGTAAAGAATTCTCTTTTAGATGCTTTAAACCTGCCCTTCTCAAAACACTTTAGTGCCCCGTCTTCCCATGTGTCTAATTAAAAAAAAAACCCACCAGAGGCACCTGAAAATTTTGTGTTTCCACTGTCTTATGCTAGCAGCTTTCTTAAACGTTTTAAACTTAACTGTAATGTGATGTTTTTCTCTTTTCCTGTTTGTTAGGACGGCTGAAAGTCGGGAGCGGGCATACGATCACAGTGCCTACGGACATCATGAGCGTCCTGGTAGCAGTTTCGAACGCCAGCGGCACTATGAAACGGACTATTATCGTGATGCAAGAGAAAGGACTCTAAGCACAGCTGGGAGTGGGTCTGGTACCTCCAGTGGAAGCGGTACAACGGTGTCGTCAGGAGTTGGTGGAACTATCGTTAGCGCTGTTGCTGGCAACACAGGAACAAGTGGATCAGCAGGGGCCACGACAGGAGGAAGTGGAGGATCTACATCCAGCGGGGTCGGCTTCTACCGCTCCCACAGCAGGAGTCCTTGTCGCTTTGAGACACCAGAGCCTCGTTATGAGTCTCGAGCCAGGGAACCCTTTACTTTGGCCAGTGTGGTTCACAGGGACCTTTACCGGGAGGACAGGGGTCGCCGCGGGGAGCGGTCGTATCGCCACAGCCGCAGCCGGTCTCCACACTCAACACATTCGCGAAATCCCTCTCCTCAGAGACTGGCAAGTCAGGCTACCCGTCCTCCACGTTCCCACAGCGGGTCAGGCTCTCGCAGCCGCTCCTCCAGTTCAGACTCAGTCAGCAGTACCAGCAGCAGCACTAGTGGCAGGTGAGTAAAACTCATTTTCTGGTTTTCTATATACAGTAGATGTGTAATATTACACACTATTATACACATAACTGTTAAGTTGAGAATTTTTGAGTTTAATGAATTCAGTTTAACCATAACTCCATAGTATATTTTTTAAATACGATTTCTGAGATGATTGTAATTCAGTTTTCACAGTTTCCCTCAGATTTAACAAAAAAATGTGTTCATGTGGAAGACATTGCAAATGATTTCCATATGTAGAAATGAGAATGCAGTTTCTCCTACATATATTTTTTTTATCAGCTGTACTGGCTTTATTGAATCCTGCAACAGTTTCTCTTTTTCAAAGCACCAGTTTTGCCAAGACTTCCGTGTGCATTTAATTTCCGTCACTGGTTAGTTGGACTCCTATCTAGAACACTGTGTTGCTCAACATCCCTTTAATGCAGAAGCTGTGGTTTATAACATTAACTGTTTCAAGATATCATATCTTCTAATACTATAATTATGTCTCTTCAGCAGATACAGTGTATATTTTTTTTTAATCAAGGACAAAACATCTAAAAGACTAAACTTTGTGGGGATTTTAGGTTAAAACTGTTGCAGACATGGATACAGAACTTCTCATATGTCATGGTTGTAAAAACAGTATTACAAAAGAACCAACATACCCAACATTACGGACTAATGTCACCCCCACCGTAAGAACCGTGTCAGAGATGACTGCTGCAATGATAGACTTGCTTTTTCTGTTTTTAGCATTTGAACATACCTCCATGCTCCACCCAGCATGTGACACAAATTGAATGCAAGTATCTGCATTTTAGAAAATTTATGTTTTTATATTATATTTGTTTTCGGCCAGCTGATAATATTGAACTCAATAATTCACAGGCACAGCATGAGTTGCACAATGATAATAAATGTATAAACCTGTGAAGCAGTGTGAACTGTGCAGAGTTCTATGTCCATTTTTATTATCAATTCATTTTTACAAGGTTGTTGGCTGAGTAGTTCATTGTTGATAGGAATAATTTGAGCCTGGAAAAAGGTGCAGGTGATTGCTGTGATGACAAACATTTTGTGTTACTAAGATTTGATTTATTAGCACTTGTCAAACTTTCGATTAAGGTGGTGAAGGTCCACTTGTCATCTCTGAAGTTTAGAAATAGGGTAAGCGGTAAAGAGTTTTAGGAAAAAATATAGGTAGCTAATAAGGTCTTGTACATCGTAACCTTTGGACTCACTTGCATACAAAGATCATAAGTGATATAATTGCTCTGGATGTGTCTTCAGTTTTGTTATGGTCTCTGCTGTTTTTTATTTGACACGCTAAGTTGGCCATTCTTCTGCTTGTTGAGTGTTGCTGTATTTGTTTTAATGATAATTGTGTCTAATTTCTTGTAAATGTATTGTTAGTTGATTTGGGAGGTTGTTGAAAATAATTGTATAAAGAATGCATAAATGACAAAATGACTAGAATTATCAAATGCAAGTGAGGTCTGTAAGATTTTAAAAAAAAACAAACATTGTCCATGTTATCTACTCCACCACATAAATTGGCCTCACCCCTCTCCAGCTGCTTATTTTTTGTTTAACTGCATCACCTTTGGACACAGCAGAGTCCACAGCTCTGAACGACATGTAGCGACACATGTGGTTTGACGAGGTAGTGCTTTGAGGGGAATTTCAGGAGACGGCTGGTATATTTTTCTCACTGCCTACCTCTGTGTATGGGTAATGGCTCCCCCCCTCCGTGAGATCCAGTTGGAACTGGAAATTTCTGGCCAGTGCTGGCTGCCTGCCCACTCCCACAGGCCAGGCTCCGTCAGCAGCACTTCCGGGAGTGTCTGAGCACAGGAGGAGAAAGTGAGAAGGAAACAAACAGCAGAGGGCCTAGAAAGCTGAGACAGCCATGGGAATGGTTTGAGAAAAAAGGTGTATAAAGCAGCCATGGATTTGCAACTGACGTGTAAATCCATCTTTTTATACTTATGCACCGTATAAATAAGACTTTGGGAGAAAGGGGATGTTTTTCTCTTCTTCCGCTGAGACATTACAGAATAGCCTTCAGCGTGTATTATCCAATCTATTAATGATTTCTCAGAGGAAGGGCATTTAGCTCTGCCTCCTATAGAGAGGCACTGCATAATGATAAATCTCCCCCCTTACGGTTTTTTAAAATTTTATTCACAGCATACATAATATATTACTTCAATTTCTGATCTTACTGAGATAAAAACACTGGCAACAGCCAGTCACAGTATCACAAGTTACTACGTTTTATTGTACATCTATGGTGGTAGAGATAAAACTGTGAGGCTTGCAGCAACATCTAAGTCCATGTTCCTCTTTTGCTACAGTGATTCTAGCAGTAGTTCAAGTGATGACTCCCCAGCACGTTCAGTGCAGTCTGCTGCTGTTCCTGCACCCTCAGCACTTCCTTTATCCTCCCTTGACAAAGATGAACCACGTAAAAGCTTTGGCATCAAGGTCCAAAACCTTCCTGTGCGCTCTACAGGTTAGTTGTGAGGTGCAGTATGTGTGAACAAAGAGCGTCATGCAGAAATAGTGGTCTGTATTTCTGTACATCTTTCAAATACTGACACATTTTATTAACAATAATTGCTAGTATGCATACTTAATAAAACATTTGATCTGCTTACTACAGATACAAGTCTGAAGGATGGTTTGTTCCATGAATTTAAAAAACATGGAAAGGTCACATCTGTACAAATCCACGGAGCTTCAGAGGAGCGCTATGGACTTGTCTTTTTTCGACAGCAAGAAGACCAAGAGAAAGCACTGGGGGCATCAAAGGGGAAGCTTTTTTTTGGGATGCAAATTGATGTCACAGCGTGGAATGGCCCCGGTAAGTTGTGATCTTTAACTATATTGCAGTGGGAACATGATTATTGGCAACATGCACAAGATTATAATGAGCACTCATTTTTCAGAGACAGAAAGTGAAAACGAGTTTCGACCCTTGGATGAGAGGATAGACGAGTTTCATCCGAAGGCCACGCGGACATTATTCATTGGAAACCTGGAGAAGACAACCACTTACCATGACCTGCTCAACATCTTTCAACGCTTTGGAGAAATTGTGGTAGGTGAATGTTGTGAGGTATTTGAAAATCAGGCTATATGCCTATTAAAATGCTTAATAGTTTGAGATGATCATGCTTACTAACAGTATATCTCTGTTTCATTACATTCACAAAGGATATTGACATTAAGAAGGTGAATGGGGCCCCGCAGTATGCCTTTCTACAGTACTGCGACATTGCTAGTGTATGTAAAGCCATAAAGAAGATGGATGGCGAATACCTTGGCAACAACAGACTAAAGGTGAGAATTCATCGAATCATTGAAATTTAATTCTAAATCTTGTCTTTACACCTCCACAATAATCCTCCACAACGTACTCAATATTATTTATGAGCACTTCATTATTTATGAGTTCTTTTAAGTTATTCATTGTTAGATAAAATAATTGCAGTATTACATTTTATCCTGCCTTTTTCAGCTGGGCTTTGGAAAGAGTATGCCTACAACTTGTGTTTGGTTGGATGGATTAGCGTCAAACACAACGGAGCAGTTTCTTACCCGTCATTTCTGCCGCTATGGACATGTTGTCAAGGTAAGGCCGTGTGTTTTCCCTCTCATAGTTTCCCATTGTTTACTCCCTGGCACCTTGGGACTCTATTTTCTCTGTCTTCCGCAGGTTGTATTTGACAGAATGAAAGGAATGGCCCTTATCCTGTATAACAACATTGAATATGCACAAGCTGCTGTTAAGGACACAAAGGGATGGAAGATAGGGGGCAGTAAAATCAAGGTAAGTGAAGTTTTGCTCTAATTTTATGTGTTTTCAATGCCTGACAGGTTGTAAGAATTTATAACTTACCTTTCTGTTTTTTTCTCAGGTGGACTTTGCCAATCAGGAAAGTCAGATGGCTTTCTATCGTTCAATGCAGGCATCTGGACAAGATATTCGAGATTTTTATGACATTCTCTCTGAAAGAAGGTTTGTGTGGTTTGCTCAAGAGATAATACTTTTTCCAGAACACTGTCTAATATCAAACATAATGTTATTGATACCAAAGTATCATGAAATTATAGCTTGCTTTTTTGGGTTTTTTTCTTGGCAGGGATGACCGACGAACTCAGTATGAGTTTCAAGCAGAAAGACAATATTATGAAAATGTGCGAACACCAGGAACATATACAGAAGATCCACGTCGTAAATACCCTGCAAGAAGTCGGGAGTTCTACACTGAATGGGACCCATATCAGGGAGATTACTATGATCCACAATACTTTGAAGACCCCCGGGAGTATCGGGAATACAGAGCTGACCCTTATGAGCAGGACATTCGCAAATACAGCTATTTACAACGGGAACGTGAAAGAGAGAGGGAACGCTTTGAAACAGATCGTGGACGTGATCATGGGAGGAGGACCATTGAGCGTAGCCAAAGCCCATCTCACATTGCCTCTCGTCGTCCTGCCAGCCCCACTGCATCTCCTTCGCTCTCTGAGAGGATACCAAGTGACTCAGACCGCAGAGTTTGTTGTCGATCTTCTGAAAGAAGTGGTAGCTGCAGTTCAATATCCCCACCCAGATTTGAAAAACTTGAAAAGGCACGCACTGAAAGGTATAATAAAACTGACAAACTTGAAAAGGATCGAGTTTTTGACGTTGAAAGAGGGAACTTGATTGAAAAGGAGAAGCGGGCTGGACGTAAAGATCGAGGGGACAAGGACAAAAGTGAGAAACAGAGGCTTAAAAAGCTCAAAGTTGCATCACCTATTATCCAAGCATGTGAGACAGAACCTGAGCTTGAAAGAGATGTTAGCCCTGAGTCTGTCCTTCGGACTAAAAACAGTAAAATGCCAAAGGAAAGCTTGAGCAAAGGAAGGCTAGATCTTCTGCCTTGTGTGGTGCAGTTAACACGTGTTAAAGAAAAAGAAGGAAAATTGATTGGTCACTCTGTCCAAGAAAAACAAATACCGAGGGGCGGGAGTGACAGTCCTAGACTGGCGTCACCTTCAGCTGACCAGAGGAGTCCGCCGATCCGCGCAGAACCATCAAAAGGTGATGTCTCTAAGCATGGAAAGGTGCCCAGAGAGAAAAATGTGCACAGTTTAGTGGAGGTTATTGACAAGGACGCTAAAATCAAATCCAAAAAGCATGGAAAATCTGAAATAGGATTTGACAGTGGTATTTCTGTGGATATTGACCGTCTAGCTGCGAGGAAAAGGCGTTTTGAGGACTCTGGGAAAACTGATCGACAGAAGAGAACTAGTGAGGAGGACCTTGGTAGACCTGGACTTCATAAACTATGGAACAGTTCGAAGGAGACAGATTTGGATAAGAACCTTTTGTTGAAAGGGATGCATAAAAAGGAGCACCACAAGGATAAATGTGTTCGGATGGTTTCAGTTAATAGTCCTAAAGATGGACGAGACTGTGAAAGCAACTCAGTAGGCCTTTCTCTGGAGAGGCCGGCACGGCTAGGGGAGCTGCCTGAAGATTCTACTGATCATTTAGACTCGCCCTACCTTAAAATGGATTTAGAGGGCTCAAAAAGTGAGAACAGCTCCAGTCTCACCAAGATGTCAGATGATGGCAGCCTTGATTTGGATGAATTAAAAGAACAACAGAAACAGGTTTTGTCTGAAAATGAACAAGGGAGAGGGAAGTGCAGAGACTCGGATGACGGAGACGAACAGTTTGTGCACATTGACCAGACTAATATTTGCACAAAACAAATTGAACAGAGTCGATGGCTGCGACCCAAGCTTGGTGATCCTGATAAGTTAGTCAAGTTTGAAAACCCACCTAGTAATGAGACTCATGACTTTGAAAAGGACTATATCATGCTTGATGTTGGAAAACCAATTCAGGATATGGCCAATGATGACTTCTCTTCCTGTAAACGAAAGAAATTAGAGAATTTTGACTTTGAAATAGTTGGGGCAAAAAGAGACCGCAACTTTGCAAGTTCCCAAAAGTTACATGAGGACATTTATCAGAGTATAACATCCTCAATAGCAGCTGGTCACTTTTCTGCAAATGAGGAAGATGAAACTGCCCAGATTTCTCTGTCAGTTATAAATAAAGAAAGAAAATCTTCTCCAACAACAGACAATAAATTTTCACACACAGAGTCATTGAAAAACAGTTTGGGCCTGACAGCTAGACACTTTCAGTCTCCTGACACTGATCTCCCAAAACTTAAGACAACCTTGCTTGGTTGTAATGAGGAGTTAATGCAACGTTGGGAAAGAAGGATCAAGTCTGATTCACTTAGAATGGAAATGACTTTTCCAAGTGATATTGCAAAACGTGAAAGCCTTCACAAACGCCTTGGACAGGATTTGGAACCTGGAGAAGTGCAGTCTGATTCAGATGATGATGGAGAGAACAAACACATCTCTCCCAAATCCAATAGTTCCTTGTCTTATATCCTCAGGGAGCGTGACGAGAGGATGACAGACCTGAAACTTTCTGGTTCCTTGGAAAAGAACAAGTTCTATTCTTTTGCATTAGATAAAACTATAACCCCTGATACAAAAGCACTCCTTGAAAGAGCCAAGACATTGTATTCCTCCAGGGAAGATAATTGGTCCTTTCTTCCCTCATGTTTTCCAACCTCCCACAGCTGTTCAGATAAGGACAAGGTAGAACTAGCACCTCGACCTATCCCCTCTTGGTATATGAAAAAGAAAAAGATTCGCACTGACTCTGATGAAAAGCTGCACGATAAAAAGGAGGAACTTAAGCCTCAAGACCAAGAACGTCAGGAACTGTTTGCCTCTCGCTTCCTGCACAGCTCAATCTTTGAACAGGATTCCCGGCGTTTGCAGCATCTTGAACGTAAAGACCAAGATTTAGAAACTGGAGTTGCTAGGCCTTTCACTAAGCCAGGTGCTGCTGAGATACAGCCTGAATCTGGAGGAGGTGACGTCCCACAAGAGCCCATAGTACTTTTCCATAGTCGTTTTTTGGAGCTTCAACAACAAAAGGACAAGGACCACCCCCCACCTGATACTGAGAATGACGCGATAGTGGTAGAGATTAAACGAGATGAAGTGGAGAATTGTGGTGATGTGCTGTCTGATAAGGTATCTGACACAGTACTGAAGGTTGATGACAAATCACCCAGCCACCCATTAACCTTGTCAGTTTCCCCATTTGTTACTTGCCCTAAAGAAATGTCTCCACCTGAAAAGAAAGAAGTTTTAACTCCATCCTCAGATCAAACTGTGTCATTTGTCAAAGAAGAAAAAGTGGAACCAGTTTTTGAGGTATCCCCATCACATTCTCTTCCTATGGAAGACTTCAAACCAGTTGCTCCCAAGCTAACCGTAACTCCTCAACTCATCATTTCAGAGCCAGAAAATGAAGTGGAAACTAAAGTAGAGTTAATTGAACCCAAAGCAAAAATTGTAGATAGTTTGGCAGTGGAACATAATCCTCTTGTGGAAGATAAGCCTCCCACACCTGGTGCTTCCCTTAGTAGTTATGAGAGGGAGACTGCAGAATTCACCTACTCTGACTATACAAAGATTGAAGAAAAATCTGAAATGATTAAGACAGAACCTAAAACAGAAGATCAGGAAACAAAACTCTTCGAGGAATCTCAGAAAACTGAGACAGATAGTGAAGCATGTATGCCAGAGCAAGAGGTTGAAATAAAACCATTACCAAATCGCAGACAGCCTAAGAGTAAAAGGGCAAAACCACTGTCAGTATTACGTACCACACAATCTTCTCCAGTTGTCGCCACAGAGAAACCTGCAACACGAAAGAGTGAACGGATTGACAAAGAGAAACTTAAAAGGGCCTCATCTCCTCGAGCAGAAGGACCAAAAGCATCATTTGAGACTAAAACCACATCCAAGTCACCAATTCATGCATCAGATTCTGAACAAAACCTTGAATCAAGTTTGATCCATGGGAGAACACGTCGCAGGAATGTAAGATCAGTCTATGCCACGCTTCATGAAGGAGACCAAGCTGGCAAAGAGGTAGTTGAGTCATCACGCTCCATGCGCAAACGTGGTGCTGATAAAGACCCAATACAGCAAGATATCCAAATTCCATCTACCAACACTAGGCGAGGACGCCCACCTAAGAGAGGCGTCAGACGAGGTGAGGATGTATCACCAGTAAAGGGGGATCAGCAGAAAATGACGGAAGAAGACACAGAGGTCAGAGAAAATTCAACCTCTGTGGAGGTTGTGAAAGCCTCTGAGGGATGGCGTTCCCCACGCACCCAGAAAGTGCAACAAACACAACTGACTTCAACTGCTCCAGTTAACAAGAAAACAAACAGAATAGACAAACAGTCTGGGAGCACTACCGTGCTAGCTGAACAAGCTGATCTGGCATGTCAAGATGACTCAGAGCTTAAGCCTAAAGGTGATT
Organism: Thunnus thynnus; assembly: GCF_963924715.1. NCBI lineage: Eukaryota > Metazoa > Chordata > Actinopteri > Scombriformes > Scombridae > Thunnus > Thunnus thynnus. The sequence goes on along the minus strand of NC_089522.1, from coordinate 9,241,655 downwards.
CTGAACTTTTTGGGAAGTCACCGGAAAAGGCGGAAAACGCAAGCTCCCCAGTACACAGAAAGGAAAAAGACTTAAAAGATTGTGGTGGAACGAAATCTGCTGATGGGGATATTGAAAAGATTGACACTAACTCCTCTGAGAGAAAACAGCCTGAAAAGAGTGCTAAAATGAAATCACCAAGGTTGAAAAGAAATACCAAGCAGATCACTGAAGATAAGTCACACAGCTTAAGAAATCTTGAGATCCGTGTAAGCGTTGATGATGTAAAAGGTTTACTTCGTTCAGAGGACAATGACCCAGAGTCATTTGAAGTTTCCAGTATTACAAAAACCAAGACAGTAGTACAAGAGAATGAGGAAGCAAAGATGATAGGTTTTCCAAAAGAATCAAAAGAGCTTGATGTGCAGGAAAAGGAAGACACGCTATCTGAACCTGAACTTCCTGCTGATCCAGCTGCTGCACTCTTAGCACGGCAGATGGAGCTAGAGCAGGCAGTTGAAAATATTGCCAAACTTACAGTTGAGCAGCCTCCTCGGCCCTATAAGGAACCACCTACAGGGCCACCTACTGTATTGCCTCCTGTTGTGGTGGAGCCAGAGGGTGAGGTTGAGGAGAAAAGAGAGCTAATCCTGCAAGTGAAACAGAACTTGCAGCTGCTATTGATTCCATCACAGCTGAAGAAACATGTGCAGATTCAGATGCATTCACAGCTGCTCCTACTTACACTGCTCTTATTCCTACCCCTGAATCCGTGATATCCCCCTCCTCCAATGAAATCATGGAACCTGAAACACACATGGTGATCAACAATATTCTTGCCACAGACTCAGATGATGGTCCTCTGACACTCAGCCCAAAGGGGCTAATGGCAGACTCTAAGGCAGCTGAGGACCCCCCTCTACTTGAAACACCCAAGAAAACAGGCAAAGTTAGAGCCAAAACCCCGAAGAAGTCGAGAAGTCGTAAAGGTGCAGCTAACAAGAAAGGAGATATGGCTGAAGAGGTTTCACATCCAGAGCCTTCCCCAGTTAAGTTACCCGAGTCAATCCCAGAGGATCCAGAAACCATTAATTCAAAAGCAGTTACTGTTACTGCTGGGGCAACTGCAGCAGCCTCTGTGGTCACTGCTGTTGCAACATGTAGGCGTGATGTTACAAGTGCTATAACCGTAGACACGCCCAAAGAAGCAGAACAGCCTGAAGTTGAACAGCCTGTACCCAAAGAATCTGCCTTTCATTCAGGCACAAGCAATATCTCCAGTTGTAAAAAGCATACGCAAGCAGCGGAGCCATCTACCCCTAGTCTTGCCCCTGCTCATGCCCGCCCACAGCCTGTATCCCAGTTCAGTGTACCCCTTTTGCGACCTGCCAAAATGCCACTTTCGCCAGACTGGCCTCCTAGATCTGAGGAAAGTCGAATCTATGTTGCTCCTTCATGCCATGTCACAGTGGTAACTCCCTCTGTGCCAGCATCAACTGCACTTGGAAACCCTTCAACAAATCCCCCAATGCCTCCTGACACCAAGGCCTCAGATATTGACCCTAGTTCCAGTACCTTAAGAAAAATCCTAATGGAACCTAAATACGTGTCCGCATCAAACAGCAATTCTATACCTACCACTATGGTGACATCTGTCCTGTCAGATACTTCACGGATGTCAGAGAATGAAAATTCCTCTGATACAGTGGGTTCAAGACAGTTACATCATGAAGAAAGAACACCTTTACCCCCCCAGCCCATATACCACAAACCTTCTCCACTGACAGAGTCCCAACAGAACTGTGGAGAGAAGACCCAGCATACAATTATTTCTCCTGCTACCTCAGTAATAAGTCGAATTCCAATACCTTATGATACAGAGGAAACTCCACGAATTTCCCTAAGCAACCGAAGCATTGGCCTGTCTATTCCCAAGCAAAAATTTAGATCAAACTCTAATGAGAATAATCGCTACCATGGCATGGATGTAGTTGAAGATGGGACTAGAGGGCGCTCTGTTGTTGAGACCACTCCCTATAGTACAGGCTCCAGTCGTGGCCTAAGGGTCAATACATCAGAGGGTGTTGTAGTTCTGAGTTATTCGGGTCAGAAAACAGAAGGACCTCACAGGATGAGAGCCAAAATTAGTCAGATTCCCCAAGCCAGTGCTGGGGATATAGAGTTTCAGCAATCTGTATCCAAATCTCAGATAAAGCAAGACTCACTCATAACGTCATCCCAGTCGCCTGGGCCAAAAGTAGCCCCAAGTCCAGCTTATGGGCATGCAGGGGTTCTATTGACTGGCCAGTCCTATAACTCTCAACCTGTCATTTCCAGTACCAAGCAGGAAAGTCTTGGGTGTGACAAATCTGAAGCTCCATATCATACATCGTCCCAGGGTGGTGTGGTTAAGATGTTCCAACAGCCAGTTAGTTCTCCTCAAGTCTTAATGTACAACCAAGCTGTGATACAGCAGCAGCAGCATGTCAAGAGAGGACTGGAACCTCTACCAAAAAAGATGGACATTGGCAAAGCTGTTCAGCAGTCTAACCTCAGCCCGGTCTTGAGTCCACACCATCCATCACTATCTGGAACCCGCATGAGCCCCAGCCCTGGCATCCCAACTGATCGGTCAGCTTTACACCTAAAACAAGAACCTCAGTCCCCACGAACAGCTGTTCACTCTCCTTCACCTTATGTCAAAGCCTGTCCTCCAAGCAATTCTCCTATAGGAACCTCTGTTGTTCTGGGTCATGGCATGCCTCCATTATCTACATATCATTCTAGTATGCATCACCCGCAATCAGAACAGTCCTCCGTCATAATTCAACCTCACAGTGTCACTCAGTCAATGGCTCACGAAGCCAGGATGAACACCCCACCAATGTCTGGGATAAACTATGGAAGGCGAGGTGACTCCTTGTCTTCTCCCCACCCGGGGCCTGCACAGCGCTCAAACACGCCGCAGCCAAATGTCATCCGAGATATGGTACTGCAGTCTCATTCAAGTCCCCAGGGGTCAGTATCGGGTGGTAGTGGTGGCAGCAGTGTAAATGAAGACGACCCCAGACACTTCAACCAAGCCCTTAGTAGACCTTCAGTGCCACAGCTCCAATCAGATGTAATGATGATTCACAGTGATCACAGAGGACTCCACCCAAGCATACGTATGGACCAGTACAGAGACATGCACCAGCGCATCCTCATGCACCAGCAACTGGGAGAGCAGGCTGCTGCAGAAGCAAGACAGTCACGCACCTCAGAAACTGGAACAACCTCTTCAAGCAACATCTCTGGGCCTTCAAAGAGTCCTATAGTGGGGAAGAACATGGACCTTTCAGCTAAAGAATCTCTCAAACCACTAGAAGGAAAGCTGATACATCCACCCTCCAACGAAAGTAGAATCAGGGGAGTCCATGCATCTAGTCCTGTCATGGTGTCTCCTCATGCTCATGGGGTTCAGCTGATACATTCAGGAGGTGCAGGCTCCTTTCCAGTTTATCGTGATATGCGGGGCTTCCCATCCCAATTTCCTGGACATCCTTCATCAGGACACAACCTGGCTAACCAAGGCATTACATCTTCACAGGTCATTTGAAATGCTTTTATTATCTATGACTTTGCACACATATTTCAACATTTTATATTGCATATCATGTGTAATTGTATTTTCAAGTGAAACCTCTTAATTTGCTATGTATTTTCTTAATCAGGTGCCTCCGGAGCCTGATATTGGCCACAGGGGTAAAATGTCTCAGTCACATGGGGGAGGAAGTGATCCCAAGCCTGAGAGTTCCCATCTTCGCCATGCTACCTCTTCAGAGCTCTCGCACATGTCTCGAATACCAGGGGATAGAGCCTCACCCTCATACCAGTCTCCCATGACATCCCCAATGGGCGTTACTCACAAGCCAGATCTATCTCTACAGAAAGGCCCTCCGGCTTTCTTGCCAACACCTCTGCCAGCAGTACCCCCATCAAGTTCATTGCAGCCACGGCCTGATGCTAAGCTGGAACATTCAGGACATCGGTCCATTGACATGGTGCAGCTTTTGACGGTAGGAAGACAGAGTGACCAGAAATATCATGATGAATCCGTCATACATGGAAATGACAATACCAAAGAGGAAAATATGTTTAAATACCCACTTCTATTTTCTTTGTACAGAAATATCCTATTGTATGGCAAGGTCTGTTGGCACTGAAGAACGACCAGGCTGCTGTCCAATTGCACTTTGTTTCTGGCAACACCATACTGGCCCAGCGCTCCCTGCCACCCCCAGAAGGAGGTCCTCTTCTCCGTATTGTTCAGAGGATGAGGCTTGAGGCTTCCCAGTTGGACAGTGTGGCACGCAGAATGACTGTGAGTATTTTCGATTTTATTACCTCTGAAAAACAGGTTCTAAAATTTGGGTGAATGTCTTTATTGACTAATTAAGAGGGACTTAATCGCAAATTCAGAGATTTTACTCAATAACTAAAATCTAATAACAATAAAAATAATGCATTTGTCTTAATTTTTGTGGTGTGTTTTATGTTTACATTTATGGTAAAGACTTATCATTCATGGCAGGTGGAGAATGACTACTGTTTGCTTCTGGCACTACCCTGTGGTCGAGACCAAGAAGATGTCCTTGGTCAAACCCAAGCCTTGAAAAGTGGCTTCATCACCTACTTGCAAGCCAAACAGGCAGCTGGCATCATCAACGTGCCCAACCCTGGCTCCAATCAGGTCTGTGGTCATTTAAACCTTTCTGTTCTACCTTTTTGTTTTTAATTTCACCCGTGTTTCATAAATATCAAGAAGATTTTGTCCCCTCTCTCATGTTATTTTCATTTTTGGATTTACAGCCAGCTTATGTGGTGCAGATTTTCCCACCGTGTGAATTCTCGGAGAGCCACCTTTCACGCCTGGCCCCGGACCTTCTCAACAGCATCTCCAGCATTTCCCCTCACCTCATGATTGTCATTGCCTCTGTTTAATTACCTCCATTTTTTCCTGAACAAAGCCAACACCAGCCCTTTTGGACTCGTCCAGTTTTGTAAACAGGAATTGCCTCATATTTTTATGAGTTGGACTTTTAAAAAAATCTTAATTAGCATGCACTCAACTTTTTTCCTTCACTTCACCAAGTCCTTAAGTCACCCAATGACGATAAATTCCAAAAACGATACCTTTTTACGGAGTGGATATGAAGGGTCGAATGGGATTTTTGATGACCATTTCTTGCTCATTTCATTTTTGCCATTTTTGGAGGTGTTGTGCATAGCCTTTTCTAATTCATATCATTCATAAAGCTATGGACTGAGACCTTCCTATGGGATATTTTTTACCTTCATAAAAGTGATTGTGATGTTTTTTTTTAAAAAAAGAGAAATGATGTGATAAGTCATTGCACTATGTTAAGGAAAAAATTGTGAACTCTGTACAGATTTGAGTATAAAATGATACATGTTATGGATTACTCTCGTGATCAGCCATGCTTGTGCAAGATAAAAGAAAATCATTGCCTGGAAAATGATCAAATGATCATTTCAGCCTGTCATACTGCTTTTGCTCCTTTGCTGTCAGCCAACTTCTACTTCATTTCCGGACTCAACTCTCCATCCCGAAGTGTTCCCTGCCCCAGGAACTCGAGAGGGGACGTTTAGAGTTGTACAGTTTACACTCAATGCCTCAACAGGGGACTATAAAGAATATTTAATTTGTTTATTTTTGTTTGCATCTTCTTTAAGCTTAAGGGTATTGTGGACAATTGTGAAACTGTAAATATTATAAATATTTAAAGACTGAAGCAATGTGGAGAGACCAAGTGAATTATTTTACAAGACAGATCATCAAATCTCAATGTTTTCTTTCTTTCTTTCTTTGGGAAGGGGCAAAAAGGGGAATGATGGGAAGGATCTGTGCAGGATCCAGGAGTGATATTCTCAAAAAAATATTTTTTAAATTGATTCTGTGCCAAAATGTCTTTTGCAAATGCTCAACACACGCAATGTATCTAAAACAAAAGTTGATCAGAACCTATTTTCATATGTGATTTTGTATTTTGCCACTTGGAGGGCAGACTTGATTCCTTTTTTTTTTTTTTTTGTATTGTTCATCAATCTGACTCTGTTACTACAGTGCTTTTACATTATGAAATTGTATCCTCATTTTGAAGGAACCATTGTATTGTAGGGGTTGCATTTCTGTTTGTAGTCCTGTTTTCCTTGCCCCTGATGTGGTCCTCTACTGCCCCCTGCTGTCTGAAAATCATTCTCGCATATTAAGGACTACATCCTGATGTCATTTAAGTCGTGACTTCATAACAAATGTGCTATAGCATGCTTTATTTTGAAATCTTAAAGGGTAATCATAAAGGCAATGAATGTGACTTGAACTTGACATCATGCCGCTAATGGATGTGCTGATCATCTGTCTCCATCTCTCCCCTTAAACGTCTCCTTGAGCCAAGCTGTAAATACTAATGTCCTTAATCTGTGCTCTTGTGTATTTTTCCCCATTATAATTGTCTTTCTTCAGGGTCCTTATTTTTGTTTTGTGCAACAAAACAAAGCAGTCTGAAAGAGACAGGAGATGAGGTGTGTGAAACCGATGCTGAAAGTAAACCATGCTTGTCAGTTTTGTGGTGTAAATAATTCTATGACTGCAAGCTGAATACTCTCATGGTTATGTTGAAGGCACTTATAATTTTTGATAAACAAATGAGAAGAAAATACACCAAAAAAAAACCCCCCAACAACTTAAAACGGTGATTAATATGAAAACTGTCTTTTGATCAATCTTCATTTTGAGTGTATTTTGCTGTTCCTCCATGAGGACATTTTAAACTGTAAAATAAATGGTTGTTTAACTTACTTCTGAAGATCATTAAATGGTCCGTCACTCTGGGTTTGTGTTTTTGTGACTTGCCTTAAGAAACTGTTGATGTACAGACTTGGTGCAGAAAAAATGATACTGAATGTTAACTGTGGCTTATGAAAAAAAGACTTACTTCGCTGCAACCCACAATCTGCAAGCTACTTAAGGCTTCATGCCTCTGCAATGTGTTGCAACACTTATCAAGAGTTGCAGCAGTGCAAATAGTGAACTGAACATTTTAAATCATTGCTCATCACATTCAGTGCTGCAGTCCATTCAGCAGTCAGAAGATGTCAGTATCTCCCTGAACTACACTGCTCAGGTTCTTGCCTTTTTGTGTGGCAAATCAGGCTATCAAAGAGTCAATCATTTCAATTCACCGTGAAAATAATTTGTTCTCTGAAAGTTTTGCCCTTCATTTGTCTTGATATGACAGTGTATTCCCTGGAGCATAGTTGTCATTTTTCTCCACATCTTATTTGAATGTGTCAAAAGAAACCGTGCAACCTAAGAGGCAGAAAACCTTTGCTTAGACCTTAAAAATACACAAGCAAGTAGGAAACTTGTTCTTTGGCTGACTTGTGTTGTTGTTTGCAGCCAGCAAGACTTGGGTTTAATTCTGGTCTGCCACAGAGGGAATTGTGGGGGATCTTGTATGTCTAAACATGTCTGTCTTGTTGTAACAAGTGTGCAGAAAAGAGATATCTAGAAAATGCAGGATTGTGTAGTCTCACTGTGTCAAATATTTATGAGATGACAACACCTCAGTGACAGTGAAAAGTGATAAAAATGTTTTTGTGGCTCAGTTTGTAGAGTAGCCATAAAATGGCTGTGATCACCAAGGCTTTCAAAGTTGCAGTTACAGACTCATCCCTGAGGCTAACAGCTCCATGGTTTAGGGAATTTTAAGACTGTGGCTTGAACATTAGGGTTTCCGGCTGCACCCGTCAAATTCAAGAGTACACAAACCTACAGATTCTCCAAAGGGAGGATTCGAATTCTATTTAGGGACATTTGGTGGTCAGCTGCAGTATCTTTTATTATTTTTGGACGTACCCAGACTACAGTTAATTACAATCAAATGCAGATGACTTGAAGAGACACCAAATTATTGTATGCATAGCTTAGTTTGTAGTAAACCTCTGATCTTAGTCTTCAAAAGATGTTTATATAACAAAACAACTGCCTGTAATGCACAATGAGCTGTTGTCTGAGGTCTGATGCAGTAGGTCAAGGCTTCCCGTAAAAATAAGGATGACGCTGAGGAACACCAGCTGTGGTGGAATAAACATGAGCACCCAAAAGAGGGTCATACCCTCGCTTTACTCATTTTCTCCTGTCATTATGCCTACAGTAGAGAGAAATGAGTGTGGCCATGCAGAAGAGGTGAGGCATAAGTGATTTATAGTACCTTCACAGGCCAAGACTTGGAATGTTAATTGACGCCCTTTTCGCAGCGTGAGAAGAAGCAGATCAGACTGGGACAAGGCAAGCAAGACATGGACAAGGAAGAAATTCAAGATACTTCCCTCCACGCTGCCCCCCCCCCTTCCTCCAGATCCATAGTTCTTCTAAGATTACAGACTCTGCCTTTGAGCGATGAAGTGAAGTCGAGGAGGAGTCCCTTGTCCTTAAAGTAGAACTTATTCATATTTCTGAGCTGTTCTCCTCTTGAATTCTTTTGCCACAAGATTACATTTTGAATGCCCAATTTTAGCCAGAAAATGAAAAGAATGTTGAAAATTCAGAGGTTGGTTTTCCAGACACTGATAAGTGCTTGTTTTCTTGTTTGTGTCCTTTTGGCACTGAGCTCCTGACATTCCATGCTGGTGTTTGGACAATTTGTCCCGACAGGAGAGCACAGAATAAAACAACTGAAAGGATACGTTGATTAAAAAAAAGATTTCATACTTTAATTACTTTGCTGCACATTTCAAAGAGTTGGAATGAGGTTGATTCAACCTGTACTCAACCGGGGGCTTTGTTTTGATCAGCAGTCATCAAGAACTCCTTCCAACAGGTGACCTAAACCACCAATCACTGTTGAGGGAGATAAAAAAAAAAACACCTGACTTGTGGTTACATTGCTGCTCAGTGAATTTAAATGTGAGATGGCACTTAGTGATGGCACCAGCTCTAGAAAAAATCTTTTAACAAGCACACACACATGCACACTCTTGTTTAGGCCTTTACCAAATATGTCCATTAAACACTCAAAATCACAGACAAAAAGAGCTGCTCAGACTAATACAACGGTAGCTCAACAGGTTTTATGGTGAACTTCTGCTCAACAGATGTTGCCAGGCTTCTTTTTTTGCCAGAAACCTATGAAGGCCTAAACCTTTGTAACCAGCAGCAGCCGTCGTTTCTCCTTTTAAGAAGTCTTGAGGTGCTTCACACGCTTTTTTATCCCCTGAGCTGTGAGGCTGAAGCCTGATTTTTAGTCATAGCCGAAGACTTCAAAATGATCCGGTGAACCATTGCATTTTAGCAAGAGAGAAATTTGATACAGTGTTGTGATTTGTTCCAGGTCACGGACATTTTACTGTATTTGTGTGGACTCTTTTGTGGACAATGGCTCCCTCATGTGATGCTGGGGTTTTGGGCTGTTAATTGCAGTTGTTAGCTGTTGGGAATGTAAATCAGACTTTCCACATAGTTGTTGGTGGATCTGAGTGTTTTTTTGTGAATTCTTGTTTCACGCAATATTTGAAAAAACAGCCAAAAAAAAAAATCCTCTTCAAAATATGTTTTCTGCCTTTTTCACCTTTCATAGAGCCTTAAAGCAGCCGTTTCATTGTCAGACCCCTCTTACAATAGTAACTTTATGAATAGATTTAATTCATTTACTTATTTTGCCTTATTTGTACTATGAATGACGAGAATGAAGAGAAAATACAACATTTCAGAGAAGAAGAATTAATTAAATCCAGATACTTTACTTACTTGTACAAAATAAATTTGTATTTGTGCATTTTATGGTCAAGAAGTTCATAGAGATTTTTAATTCAACTTATCAGAAAAAAACTACTGTAATGCCTGCAAGATAAAGATAAATGCAAGATAAATGATTACTTCCCACTTCAAAAATAATTTGGAGTTAATATTTATCTTCCTGTTTAATGTTAAACCCACAAACATCATAAAATGCAAATGTGAGATTTTTTTAAAATAACATCTTTAAAGATCAGTGTTGATATTCAAATTATCTTTGTTTTGTGTGTACAAGTGTGTCATGACTTTAAACCCACAATATAGTACTAATACTGCATATCTTATTACTCATATTGCGTAATCTTACAACTAATACATTATCCAGAGGATTGACATCCATTTTTTCTGCTTCTTTTGCTGTTAAAATATTGAGCATAATGTTTGTTCTGCAGGCTTTTGTTGACTTGCTTAATGCTAACAGGACGGCATGTAGGGATTTCTTCAAAGGACACCTCTAAACCTGTCAGACTTGTTGAGGGAGTTAGGTAAAATAAACAACATCAAACAAAAAGGATGAAGTAATTGTAACATAGATTGAAACTGGAGCTGTCTAAAGATACATTTTGTTTCATAAGGTACTGATATACAAACAACACAATGAAAAGAATTAATGAATAACTAAATGGTTTATCACAATCACTCTTTAAGCCCAGACATCACTTCCGTGCTAACAGCTGCTCCACTTGTTTTTTCAATTCAGTGCAATCTCTCTCTGAGTTTTTCTTTCATCTGTCTTTCTGGAAAAATAAAACGTGTTCCTGGGTTTTAAGTGTCTATATTCTAACCCATATAAATACTACAACACCTGATTTTAGAATATGAACCATTTGTGCTTTTAACAAAGTTAAACAGTGATTCATTTGTTAGCATTCAAAAAAACTGCAGCTCCTATGAAAATGTTCAAGCACAATAGTGCACGTACTGTAGGCTACATCACGGTGACTGTTTCCCCATATCTATTCACACTCTCTTCTAATGTCATCTCTCCAGCTTTTAGCCTTAATCTCAGCTGTCTATAAACATCTACACCTCTCAGCTCTTTCTTGTAGCTTGATGCAGTAAGTCAAGGCCACTGAAGTAGCCTCGGTTAGTCGAGCTGGTGACATTTAACAGATAACCTTTTTGGGCTTGTGGGAAATGGTGTTTGTCAAAGGCTGGTATTGAGTAAACAATGATATTACATTGTTTCTAAATGTGCTTTTTCTTCTGGACGTATGGAGTGAACTACATGCTGTGCTGTTGACTGCTGTTGTGATTTTAGTTATGATCTCTTGTCACGTATTGGGCAAGGAGGCCAACAAACCAAACTCAACAAATTTTCTTTTCCCAAAGACAGAACAAGGGAGATGTTGTGTCTGCCGACCAAAAGACTGAACAGGGAACAGGCACTAATGTGGGAACAGGAAATATCATGTAGCATTTCCTAATGAAACAACCACTTATACTCAAGTAGACATGGCTGATTCTGATCTATGTTAGCACAATAAAGGTATTGTAATACAGAATATTTTATTTGTTTATTGTGCTAACATTACTGACTGCAAATGGTAAAAAAGTATTACAGGAATGTTTAACAGATAAAAGATAAAAATTGCACGGAGACTGGAGTGTAAATACTTCACTCAGAGAGTTTTAATGTGAGCGTAAGCTGCAGAGAAAGCATGAATGAGACAGATAAGATGCTGTTTTAGTGTTTTAGTAGGCCAGCCAGAGGAGGAACAAAGGTCATGCAGATAAATACACACAGGTTCTATCAAGTAAAATGTTTACAAGGAAGTCTCTCTCTCTCATTGATTTATGAATTCTTAAACACTCCACAATGCACTTCATCTTGTAACTCTGTAAATAAGTTGTCATACCAACAACATGATGAAGAATGTCTGTCCATGTAATTTGAGAAGGTTTCTCCAGGCTGAATATGAAAGGTCAGTATCGGGCAAACACCACTGAATGAAATGCAATAATGTGATTGCTCCACTTTACAATGGATAACAGACTAAAATAGATTAAGGGGTCATAGTACACATTAGGTGTGGACAGCAATGCTGCGACTATATGGCCCCATTCTGGCGACTGAAACCTCATAAACACAATAACTTCCTGTGACATCATCGCTTGGTGTCCTAGTTGCAATCTGATATACAATATGTGATGTAATATGATGCATGAGCTCTCATATTCTATTTCTCACTTGTACTTGTTGTTTAACTCCCCCAAATAATATGATATGAATATAAAGGTTTGTTTTCTGCATTTTGATGCATGTAAATAACATCTTGGTTTAAATACTGTGTTACCTGGAAATGATAATAGTAATACAGTTAAGCCACAGTTTTCTTTCTTTGTTGTTATTTTACCAGAGCACTCACTAGTCTGCAAGTCAAATCATTTACCACATTGGTGATTTCTCCTCAGCTGGACACTACCAAACTCCATTTGGAAAACTTTAGAAAATGATTTTCTACAAATCATAGCTAGTTTTTAATCAATGAAGTGTATCGATGAAATGTAGCTTTAACTGCAAACCTGCCAGTTTGAGCTCAGATTTGTCATCAGTAATGATACGTCTTTGTATGGAGAACTAAAAAGCAGTTTAATATATATTTACATCGCACCAACAGACAGTTTGGGTAATACTTTGACCGTTCATCTTGGTTTTCTGTTTCCAAAACGTTTGGCTTAACTATGGGTTTGCTTAAAACCTGTCTGATCAGCTGGTCAGTAAAATGTTATTTATTACTGATTATAATTATGGCTAAGGCTAAGTCGTAATTCTTACATGACTTTCAACCAGATGCATCAATGCGCTCTACTCTTTTCAAAATTTCATATCCATATGTACAGTAGGCAATACTAAGTATAAAATATGTTTCTAAACATTTGCTACTATTGGATTTAAATAAGCAGATCATTAAATATAGAGCTCTGGTCCACACAGTCCACAGTGGGACTGTATGTGTCTTTTTCCATTCTTTCCTCCCTGGGAGCAGCGAGGTTTGGGTTCTCATCTGGCTCCAGAGAGTTGATTTGTGGTTCTTTCACTTTTCAGGGAAAATAAAAGATAGGCTTGTGTGCTGTTGTCTTTTTTGTCACCCTCCATCTATTCTGATTTTAACCTCACTCCGCCTCCAGAACACAATCTGTGAATAAGTTTGAGAGATTTGGGATTATGCCTCGGGTGGCAAAACTGGCCTCAGGTCACATGGGGTGGGTGTAGGTTTGAAAACAGTGTGTGTATGTGCCTGACTCATTCTGAAATCGGTTTCCAGAGGTGGGGTGGGGGAGTACAAAGAGCTATTATGCTAGTCAGGATGTGTTGATTGTTCAACGTGCCCTGCCTGCTCAGCACCGAGCGCACTCGCAGGGAAAATGATGGGTTGGAATTTTTTAGGACTGGAAAACACGAAAGTGGAATTAAGGAAGTGATAAAAAACAAAGGAAGGAATTTAACAAGGAGAATCTAGATTCCTCGGCAGTCAGCGCTCTTTTCCACACTGTCTGTTTGTGTTTGTAGGACAGTTAATTATTCAGTCTCTGCATTGCTGCTTTTTAGATCTCTGCTAAGCATCGAGTGCAATGACAAGCTATAAGCTGTTTACAAGAATATCACTGCTGCCCTCAAAACCTCAGTCATGTTATGATTTATGGAAAGCTGTGGTCTCACCAGGGATTTAGGCAATTACCAAAGTCTAGTTTCACATAGATTTGTATTTTGGTGAAAGACTCTCAAGAGCCTGTCAAGTTATGCAAACTGGAACACTCTGCCTCTGACAATCGTAATATTTATCCATTTGCATTCTTAGAGGAGGTTGAATAAAGTTAGTTTTATTACCCAGATTGGATTTATTTCCCCCTTATGAAATTGCTGTGATTGCTTTTGCCTTTTAACCTTAAAAATATATCTGAGCAGAGACTAAACTGTTTCTCTTTGTTGGTAAAATCTTTTGCTATTTAATCCACATTTTTCAAGTGCATAAGCACTCTTGCTTGACCAGGCAGAAAATAGTCTTGTATGGTGTGACTTGACATGCAAACAGGGAAACATCATACGGTGCATTTATTTCTAAAAAAAAAAAAAAAAAGCAGACCATTTTATCAGTTGCTAGGAATCTTTGTGGCCACAAAAGCTGTAGTGGCATTAGGAGGTTGACTTGTTTTGAAAAGATTGACCGCCAATACTTAGAAATCCTGTAAGGTGACGTCAGTAAACTGCACACAGCACACTTACATTTACAAACCCCAACGACTCTCTGATGTGTTATACCAAAATAAATCAAAGGGACAAGAGAGGTTAAAGATCTAATTTCTTGTGCATATAGCTTTCTTTGGAGAGAGGAGAGCTGATCATACCTGACATCTGGGCCAATCAAGCAGCCACAAAAGCCAAAAACTGAAGTCAGTGCAGGGCTGCTCCAAGGTGTAGTGCCACTAATGGTTAGCAGATGCTGCCTCCAGAACATTTCTCACTATTGAAATACAGTAAGTTAAGTCCTGATGTTTCCTTAGAAATTTAAAGTCAGTAATCATTAGCCCTCATGGGCTTCAGAGTATTTGTTCAATACAAAGCAGTTCATGAGCTGTGGATTATCACAGGGAAGTTTCAGGAAAGACATGAGGGTACTTATTGTGTCACTTTTTGATGCTTTGATCACCTCAAATGCAGTTCCATTTAGCCCCATTGTATTTTGGTGATGGCAGAAAGCTCAAAGATGGATATCTCAAAACTTCACCAGATAAAAGCGAAACTATTTGCATGGCCACATCCCATAGGGGTAAGTGATAAAATGTATGTTTTTTTGTGATTTGAGTGAACTTCCACAGGAAAGCCATGGGTGACATCACTGTCAGTCAAGCGGTCAATCTTCCACTTTGGTCCTTAAACATCTCAACAAATGTTGGATGGAAATTTTTGGATGGATATTATACAGACATATTAAGTCCCCAGAGGAAGCCGAATGATTTTTGGTGATTTAGTGATCCCCCGACATTTCCCCTCATGCCACCATGAGGTTGACTTCTTTCATTTTGATTGAAATATCCCAACAATTATTGGAATGATTGTCATAAAATTTTGTACAGACATAAATGGTTCCCAGAGGATAAATCCTGCTTTCTTTGGTGATCTCTCAACTGTTGCTGTAGTGCTACCAACATTTTATTTATCTAGAAAATCCAGATCTGCTTGATGGCTCACAATTTGGTAAAGATATTCATAGTTCACAGATGATGTTGACACTGGTAATCCCCTGACTTTTCCAGTGCCATTGGCAGATTGACAACATGCCATACAGGTAACTGCAAATACTGCTTTACTCTATGCCCACTTAGTAATTTGGGCTGGTAGGAAAACAGTTGGTAAGACTGGGCGAATCCCCTCAGGAACATGTGTGGGCTGGAGTTACAGAGAACAAAAATATGCGCCTCAAAAATGCACAGTCATTACAAAGCTTATTTTCTCTTCTATTCCCGTTTCACGCCCACGTGCAGACCTCATCAGCCTCACAGGTGCAGAGAAAGACTTGCTGTGGTATTTGGTGTTTGTTGAAAGAGATCAACAAGCAAGAACAGGCTCTCAGCAAAGCAGTCCTGACAGACAGGCATTGAAATGAGTTGCCATTCCACAAACAGCTGTCATACGCATTGCTCCACTGAACCACCTTTACCACAATCACCAGCACCAGCAGCTCCGTCAGTGCTCATGTCCAGCGACTCTCAAATATGGCATAGAGGCAAGCAGGTACATGAATCTGCCTGTATTGTCCTGTACGTGCTCACACACGCACATATGAGAGCATGCACACACACCCTGCAATCCCGCACTTGAATCCATGGATGTAACAGCTGCGAACAGGCTGTCTAAACACTGCAATGCAACAGCCTCTTCTGACAGCACTGCAAGTGAAAGGGAACGTGTGTGTTTTATAGTAATTTGCCATCTGGAGGGTCATTTTAGGTGTGTTTATGATGGCAAAAGGTTAAAAGACTCTGGAAGTTTCATACCTCTTTGGCGAAGAGACAGCAGTTGCATGATACCACCTGAGTTAATCTGTAAACAAGGAAGTACAGTGATACCATCTCTTATGCTGGCATTTTAGAATTGCCCACACGCATACATGCCTCGCCTTGCTATAGCACCTGATTTGCAACCTCAATTTTTTTTTTCTGCACACCTAGGTGTGGCAGCTTGTAAGAATTCAGTTGAGGGTACTCTGACAGTCTGTGTATTCTTTGATTATCTTCTATGTTCACCAGCTACTTGTTAACTTGTTTGTCTGGTGCTTGATGCTGAGCAGATAGTGTACAGTGGTTTTATCACAACATTTTCGCTGCAGCTAGAAGCAGAGTCGATAGATCAGTGAGAGCTACACAGTGAGGTTGCGATGAAACCAAAACAGTAAGCTAAAAGATGCTTAGTTAGCTAAGTTGGTTATATGTATATGTATTGGTGATATATAATGTGGCACAGTCATTTGATTCATTTTTAAAGATCCCCTCCACACATTTATTAAGACATAAAAAAAATACTCTGCTTGGAACAATGATGTGAATCTGATATTTTTTTCCACAGTGTAAGTACTACATTAAAATCCTTAAAATACATCTCCTCCTTCTCCCTCATTAAAAAAATTCAGAATCTATGAATATGCAAATATAATTTATTTCAGAAGTTTAAATACACAAGATGTCTTCTACTTTTACACTGTAAAGTCCTTTCTGGAGGCTTCATGTTTCCACATCACACTTGTGTAAGTTGAATATTGGACCAAGATTGGCTTCCAATGAGCACAGAGAAACTTTCCACTGTCGGCAGACGGATGTGAAAACCACCTTCTAGTGTCAAACTCTGAACATAGATCATTCTGCACAGTGAAGCTCAAACATTCAACCGTACGAACAAGAAGAAAAACACATTTTTGAGTGGTGGGGCACTTTAATATCAAAATATGGATCGGTATCACTTAAAATCTTATAATAATGGTTTACATTTTATGAGCTGATAATAAGTTTTGGATGAGATTTTTTTTCTGTAAAGCAATTCTTAACAACAGTAGTAAATACTACAGTAGAATAAAAATCCCTCTGAAATGTAGCAGAGTAGATGTAAAGTAGCATCAAATTGAAATACTGAAGTGCACAAGTAGCTTTGAACTGTACAAAGTAGTGAATCAGTATCACTATCTTCATCTTCATAATTTACTAGATATGTAAATGATCTCAACATGAAGGAGATTAAGCCTCTCAAATACACATCCAACCTCCTCCAAGTTCTGCATGCGAGGGTGCACACACACACACACACACACACACACACACACACACACACACACAGCTGTCCCAGCACTTTCACTGGCATAACAGCCCTTCGTTACTTGCAGTCAGTTTGACATGCCTGACGTGCCTACCTCAGCAAACCACAAACCACTGTGGGGAGGTGGGCTCCAACCACCAGGACAGGTGCTGCTGTGGTGACATCACTGCCTATCATGGGTGGGTGCTTCTAAAAAAGCTCTCACATATCCAGAAACAAGCAGTGGTGACAGCTACACATGTGAGATAATGGAGATATAATAATAACGAGAGCGGGACTTGCATCTGCTTGTAGTTGGAACTACAAGCTCCTGGATCCAGTACTGCTAATTTGGTTGAAAATGGTTTCTTTGTGATACATCGGACTGAAAGCTTCTAGCAGCTGAATAGATAAGCTGCAGCGTCATGCAGTCATGAGACCACATTGAAAGGAAATGAGACTTAAGCAAAATGCCCGCTGTGTCCAACTTCCTCATCAACCCATCTTTGCTTGGCTCCAAGAACATCCTCATCAGGATGAGGATGTTCATCTAGGTTTCATAAGTTGATACTTTTTGTGAGCTCAGCAAACGTAATTCCCATGTTGTTTGAGCATAAGTAGTTTAATATGTCAGAAACTTGGCAGTGTTGACAGGCCTCTGATTGCTTTCATAGTAAATTGTGTAGCTTGGGCATCTGACCAAGAAGGATCAACAGTGAGGAATGACAGCTATGTTCTGTGTTGTCAATCAACTGTTGCTAATTGCAACTGGCAGGGTGAGCAGAGGGAGGGAGGGGAAACGGAAACTACAAGTGTTTATCTTACTGTTGATCTTTAAACTTACCCCCCACAGCTTCTAACAACATCTGAGGTACCTGTTTTAGGCAAGTTCCTCAAGTTGACTGCAGATTTACTCAGGCAGCTGGACTGAGAGGAAAAATTTTAGATTTTGTTATTGAGCTGTTGGAAGGTCTTCAACATCCAGCTGAGAGTGAGGTTTGCTGGGATTTCAAGTCCGCATAAGTGTTTGCTGCTAAATGTGGAGATGTTATTTTGTAGATGACGTGACCAGGATGAGATTGCAGTTATAAGAGGCCAAAATTAGTTTTCTTTGCTGAGTGTCTGGGCGAGGTAGGGTGAGAACCTCAGACATCCGCAGGGAGTTTTGAGTAGAACCGCTGCTCCCCATAAAATAGCCATTTGACAGGGATCAGCATGCGTCTTGGATGACTCTCTCATTTCAGGAAAGTCCAACTTGGAGGAAACCAGTATATGTAGGAGGGATACCCTATCTGACCTGGGAACACCTTAGGATCCTCCAGGAGGAGCTGGAGCACATAGCTGGAAAGGACATCTGAGCTACCTTGCTTAGTTTGTTATCCGACCCAGATAGGTGACAGAAAATAAAATGATATATGGGTCGGCATGTTTGAGGGAAATGAAACAGGACCTAAAGCAGAACTCTGCAGAATGTCACAAAAGAGGAAGATGTGAAATGAAATGTTACTGTTTGAGGGAAATAAATAAAACTTGGATCTACTGTATTAAATGTTAAAATGACACCCATAAAATATTACGGTGGAGAGGCATTTGTGACCTTTAAATGTAGCTGTCACACCAGGTAAACAAGACTAATAATTTTGACATACTAAGTGTGATATTTATCATTATACTCACAGGGAATACATAGTATGTATCTAATATAAAATAATTATATAATTTAAATTTATTTTTTGTCTAATTTCACATTATAGTGGTTGTTTTTTCAATCTTTTCCTGCATATTGCTTATTTCTTCTTAATCCGCATATTCTGCATTTTTTCTTTTGCGCACCATAAATACACCATAACCATAAATAAAGTGCAGGCTGCAATTTACATATTTTGTTCTTAATGCTGTATCACTATTTAATTAAGTATATGCTAGAGCTAGAGTAAGAGCTTCATTGTTCTTTTTTTTATGACCAAATGTACAATTATACAATACAAACAGTACAAGAAGTAAACAAGAAATGAGAATAAATTGTATAATCACAAATTTATATTAAAAAAAATAGACAAATAAATAATAATTAAATTCATAATAATAAATCCATATCCTCATCAACAATAAAATAAAAGGAGACATACATAGTACATCACACAATCAGGCAATCACAGATGGTTCAACATCTGGGAGGGGTTGAACTTATGGCCTCAATTATTGACCATTCACAAAGTCCAGATATTTACCCCACTTCTGAGCACATTTCTCCACCTGCTTAGTGAGACGGAGAGACAATTTCTCATATGCTGCTACAGTCCCCGGTTGACTGAACCATATGTTCCCTGGGGGCAAATCAGTGGACTTCCACTCACTACTTTCTTACCCAGCATAAGAACTGCATGAATCCAATTTGGAGCTGATGTGGGGAGATCGTACAGTGGTAGGGGATCATCCAGAACGTACAAACTAGGATAAAATGGAACATCCTCACCAATGATTGATTTAATATTTTGATGAATGGCTGTCCAATAATCTTGTGCTTTTGTGCAGGACCACAGAAGGTGTACCATCATCACTGTTACATCTCCAGCACTCTGGACTCTCCCTCAGCTTAGCTCTGAATAACTTTGAAGGAGTCTAGTAAATTTTACCTATAGAGCTGCATTTTTCAATTGTTATTTTTCATTATTACAGTCAATTCTTTCATTTGTTTGATTTTACTTTTTGGTCTAATTATTACCAATAGAGTAGAATAAAAGATGCAGATTCAAACACATGAAGACATAAACACTTACAAATATAAAAGCTCTATTTCACACGCTCCTCATCCAAACACACCTCTCCATTTCCTGTCTCCCTCCATCCCCAATATCAGTGAGCCTAGTAAGGTCATCTGGAACTGAATCAACAGGTGGCTTTCAATGGAGGCTCTCAGCAGCCCAGGGGCCCCCAGTCAGAGTCCGGAGCACCTCCCTCCTCCTCAGCCCCCTAAGGAATCCATCTCGACTTTATTCTAAGCTCTGTCTCCTTTTGCTCTTTACTCTGCGCTTCCTTAAACGTCCACAATGGCCTTTAGGCTGGCAGTCACTCGATATGGAAGGAGAAGAGGAAGGAGGCGCCTCAAGGAGCAGGTCATTCTACTTGAGTGAGCAAATGGGAACATCTGCCACTCCAGTTTGACCCGTGTCTCCAATAAAAAAACACAGGAGGCGTCGTCTGAGAATATGAGCATGTTCCAGCTCAGGGCATCGGAATGCTGAGATAATGTTGTGATAAGGGGTTAAATGAATGGTACGGTGCATCTATTCTGCCTTTTCCCCTGCAGGGTAGATCAGTACTTTTCAAGGACAGTCTGCTCTAATGGGGAGGAGATTTGAGAGGGAAGGAAGATGAGGGTGAGGAGGTTTAATAAAATAGCTGCAAGGTTGAGTCATGTTTCGATTTCAAGGTTATTTAAGCTTCTAAATCAGGGAGTTGCTGCTGTGAGTGAGGATGTTTTTAATTTTAATAAATATGGACACAAGGAGGGCACATGTGAATTATGAATTACATATCTACTGATAAACTGACTACAGCTCAGTCTGCTGATTTCCTTAAAGAGATAATGGATTATCAAAACATCGCACAGACGAGTATGGAAACTTTAGGATGAGGTCACATTTTTTGAACTCTGCCTCTTAAATAAAACAACAACACAAACTGTTGTTACAGTCTGAAATAGCCAACAGGTCTAGTGCCCTAAAAATCCAGAGAGGGTTAGCTTTTTTGAGCCATGATTTTGCTAAAAGTTACGTGAGAATTTGATAATATTGCGTGGAATAATACCTCAAGGTAAGATGCTCAAGATAACTTGTGTTTCCATCTGTCAGTTGAAATAAATCATTAATCATTACTTTCACTTATTCTCTTTTCGAGTCTGTGATATTACAGTGTAGATAAAGGTATATACTTAACAGTTATTTCCAGTTGCAGATTTTAGTTGTACATCTTTAGCATTTGCCTGAAGCTGAAGAAGCTTTGGGCTGGTGACACAGAGAAAACTTACCTCTAATTTGCTGCTTTATTTTTTTTAAAAGGTTACCATAACATTTTAGTAAAATGCATTACCACATAAAAACCCACTGAGGACCCAAAACAGAGACTCCTAAATCTGCGCAGAGTAGAGAATTTAAGGAAATGACGCAAAAAAAGGAGAAATCAAGAACAGACTTCTACAAAGGTCCCTTTAAATCGATGAATGACATTTTCACAAAAGAAAAAAGTGGATCCCTTATAGCGTCAAAAGAGGAGGTTGAAGGACATCTCAGAACCATCCACACTGATAAGCTAAGAGATGAACCGATACTTGTCCCTGTCGACATCCCACCAATCTCACCCCCACAACATCAATTTGACATCAGCCCTCCCAAGCTGAGTGAGGTGAAAGAGACAGTGAAGAAGGCAGGATCGGCATCTGTGCCAGGCCCTAATGGTGCTCTGTGTTGTGTCTACAAGAATGTTCTGAAACTCCTCTGGAGAAACGTGAGGGTTGCATGGAAAAAGCAGGTTATCCCCAAAGCCTGGCGAAGAGCAGGGGGGGTGTTGATCCCAAAAGAAAAGAATTTGTCCACCATTATACAAATTAATCAAATAAATCTTCTTAACATAGAAGGCAAGATCTTTTTCAGTGTGTTGTTGCAGACTTGCAAAGTATCTGAAACGACAATCCAAATAGCTGACATAGCAGGCTTGCCTTGAACATACCAGCGTCATATGGCATCAAATCCAGACTGCTAAGAAAGAAGGAAAGAATCTGCATGTCTTGTTCCTCGACCTGGCCAACGCCTATGGATCAGTTCCTCATTCCCTACTGTGAACTGCTTTTGAATTCTTTCAGGTGCCTGCAACAATAACAAATAACAAATCTGGTAAAACGCTACTGCCAGGATCTGCAATTTTGTCTCACAACATTAGACTTCACCACAGCTTGGTGGTCACCACTGATAGTGTCATCAGAGCCACTTATGACTTCCTACCCAAACCCCAGAACCTGAATCAGTGGTTGGGAGAAGACCCCGCTTGCTCCCTTTGTCAATCACCCGCATCACTAAGGCAGATTTTAACAGGTTGCACTACGAGACTCACCCAAGGGCATTACACTTGGCTGCATAACCAAGTTCTCAGACAGCTGGCATCAATCTTGGAACAGAGGCGAACCACCACAAGTGCTTTCCTACAAACATCGGCAGGAAATGTCCAATTCACACCATTTGTACCAGCAGGCCAACCTCAGAGCACCATATAACATCAAAGGATGCAAGCATTCTGCAGGCTGTTCGGGATTTGAAAATGGACGTGAACTTGTGTTTCAGACATTGTGGCTACAACACTCCAGCCAGACATGGTCCTGTGGTCCACAACAATCAAGCTGACACACTTTGGGAAATTGGCAGTACCATGGAAAGATGGTGTTGTAGAAGCTTATAAAAGGAAAAAGACCAAGTACTCTAAACTGGCCATTGAAGCTGCCCAGAATGGTTGGAAGAGCAAGATTTTCCCTGTCGAAGCGGGATACAGGAGATTCATTGCTACATCTATGATCAGTCTATTGAAGAAAATGAGGGTGAGGGGTCGTTCCCTCAAACAAGCAGTCAAATCCTTGTCAAATGCAGCAGAGAAAAAGTAGCAATTGGCTTTGGATTAAAAGGAAAGACATCAACTGGGCTGCAAGATGAAGATAGGGGGACATGGAACTGAGGGGGATGTACTTGGGACACCAGATATCATTGACCATTGATCCCTCTAGAGATGTCATGGGCTTATCAATGAAACATCAAAGAAGGAGGGCGCCCACTTGATGACCCAGATGACGTACCTATCCTCCCTTTCACCACTTCAATCCCACTGCCAACATCAAGAGTGCTGACTTACCACAGGGATTGAAATGTCAAGTCGTCTTAGCTCTACTATGTCCTGTGATAACAGTTGTATAATTACTTCTGTGGCTCTGGAGGAGCTTTGTCAAGTGTAAAAAAAATAACTTTAGCTAGTACATCACGAGGGTTATGTCCTTTTTTGTAACAACCTGTTTTACTTACATACTGGAGGTGTTGAGACATATGCATTCTGTTTCATTGCAGAATGGGAAGACTGGGAAAACCTCCATCTTGGGAACATTCATGCATTATTCCAAGGTCAGTCTTGTTGCTAGCCTTATAGTCACACCAGATAAATAGAAATTAAGCATAAATAAGCTATTTCTTTATAGTGTCACCTATTGGTAGAGTAAGTGAAACAAATGCAAACAGTGTTTGTAGTCCCTTTTAATTTTAATAATTAGTGTTAATTGTGTATTTTATGTAGATGTAATGATGCAGTTTTTCAGGCAATTCTGTAGCTGTCGGAATTTCCTGATATCTCATTCTTGGAATTACAACTAGGAGGCTACATGAACTGTTTTTCCTACTCAGCCTCTCGTAATTATAGTTGATAATGTGTTATGTGAACTTGGTGTAACTAGAAGATGCTATTGGATGCATTATGGGAAATGTAGGATCCAGTGTTTTGTGGCACTTGAGCCATACAAGGGACCAAAAGTCAGGATATTTTCTCAGCTTTGATTTTAATCATTCTTTAAAAAAAAAAAATCTCTCTCTAGTTAGTCCTCGTTCTTTATGGGAATGCAATACTAAATCACTGCAGCGCCCATTTATTCTGATTTAGGTAAAAGTTGACGGTTTAACAATGGTAATAATGTTACAATACATTAATTTCTGGGCAGCTTAATGGAAGCCTGCTCCCCACAATGTGGCAAGTGCTTGTAAAAGAAAGGATACACTAACAATAAAATGTAATTGCTTTTAAATATGAAGGGGGACCACAGTGATTGATAAAACATACACAGCAATGAAAAGACTAACAAAATGTGAAAGATTTACCATGAAAGGAATCACAGGCTAAACTTTGAAAGTTTAAAAGATTAATCTTAGCATCAGCTGTCACTGAATGTTTCCCTTCCGTGCTGGCCTCTTTAGCTGTTTGAAATACAAATGACCACACTGAAGTCAACCACACATGGTTGGTTTACATTACAACTCAACACATAGGTCACACATGCCCTCGAGCCTCCCAGCCTCTCACCTCAATACATATACCAGGGCCACATTACCACCAACATTTGCTCATTACCACATACACACATTCGTATACATAATATATACAATTTACAGATGTCTCCCTTGTATGTTGATTCGTGAAAATCCAGCTGCCGTATGAGTGGTTTCTGCAGTGACTGATGAAAACTATTAGGACTGTGTGGTTTGAGGCAGTTAAGGATATGGGTTGTTCAAGGTAACATTAATGAAAATTCACTGCGATCATTATCTTTCCTCAAACTTGTAAATTGCCCATTTTGTCGCTACCTCACAGATCCTTTGCAATACACCCACACAAACAGCCTAATGTACCTCGAACCTGCTACTTAATTCCCCCTCACCATCCCCCTTATCAGGTAGCAGTAAATCTGACAAGGCACATGGAACTACTTTCCCATGCCAGGTCTCGAACATAGCTGGATCAACAGGATCAGGTGTTGTTTTGGAGGGGGGGTGGGGGGGTAATTTGCAAGAGATGGAAGCGCAAGGCTATATAGCTAATCAGACTAACAGATGAGTCTATATCCTGTTCTCACATATGCTGGCCTGGGCCACACTTGTTGCACTTTATATGTGTGTGTGTGTGTGTATGTGTGTATGTGTGTGTGTGTGAGTGGGGAAACAATGGCCATGCTGTTTGCCCATCCACCACTGCTGCTGTAGATGCCTTACACCTGTGCTTGGCACCCCCCCCCCCCCCCCCCACTACCCCACCTCCCTACCCCTAAACCACACAGCCCAATCCACTTTAGTTCTCAGTTTACATCCTGCATTAGTTTTTAGTGCTGCACTACAAAGAACAATGCATATTCAACAGGCTTACCAGGTGGGATAATACACACGTGGCCCCTCAGGCACTTCTTACCGTTTCATGTCAACATGGAAAAGGGACGATATCAAAGCTTTCTATATTCATCCACTCATCCTATCATTACCTGAACCCATAACTTAGTAGACCCTCCTCCCCCTCCACTCCTACTCATAACCGAGAACGAGGTGTGAGAAGAGAGAGGACGAAGGGAGCGTGAGGACGGCTGTGGAGGCCTGAGTGAGTGGTTGGATTTAAGGGGTTCAAAAGCTCACAGAGAGCCGTGGCGCCCTTCTGTGGTTTGGGGGGCCTTTGTGAAACTGGAGCCCCCAGAAGGCATGGGGGAGGGGGTGAGGGAGAGGGTAAGGGAAGGAGGGGAGGTCACGGGGTCTGAGACACAGCCCCAGCCAGCAGAAGCTCACCTCTTTTCCCGCAGTGTCAGCGTCACAGGTGTGTCAACGACAATGCATGTGTGTGTTTGAGAGAGAGGGACCCATGTCCAATCAATGACACACTGTATTGTAATCATCTATTGTGGGGACAAGGCTGGTGCTCAAAGGTAAACACAATTGGGAATAAACTCTTAGAAACCAGGTACAACCCTCTGCTTAGAGTGGTGCATTCAGTGATATACAGGACGAGAGTTGGGGGGGGGGATTAGAAAGCACGATGTAAAGCACAGCACCCCTTTATCGTTTCCATAGAAATTGCATAACATTTTTCCATAGTAACACTGGGCAACAAACAATGAAAGTAAGTCAGATAAAGCTTTACACTGAATTCCACTCTGCGCCAGTTGCTAGGTAATGGACTTTTTCCTAATACCCCATATTCATACTGGACTCCCCCACTCCCACTCCCGCATACCCTCCTGAGACTGAAAAACTAGATTAAACTTTTTTTTGTTCATAACTTGACCACTGTCTATCTACAGCGTTGGCAGGGTGCAACATTTTTGGGATATTTCCCATAAATTATGACGGGCTATCAGTAGGCCAGCTGTACTCTTGAATTCTGGTATTCAGAGTTGCTATTATGCTTATATGAATACATTTCTCTTCGCTTGTCACACTGATTCTACCTCTGTATGTGGCGATGCACAGAACAAAGGGACGTCAAGTAAAGCGGCTCCCGCTCTTTTTCCCTCCTCGGGCCCATTCAACACGGCAAACAATTCTGAATCAATATCTCCATGCAAATGATTCTGTTGCTCTGCAAGCTGTTAGATGCCAGGTAGGCAAAACTGTAACTAACATTATGGTGCATTCAAGTGCTCCCTGTAAAGTGTACGCTTTTGCTTTCAGGAGGATGGCTGACAAGTTGGTGCTTGAAACCTTCTTAGGAAGACAATACAGTGTTGTGTAATTAGGACAGCAACAATAGGTTATTTTCATTGTTGATTAATCTGTTGATTATTTGTAATTAATGAATTTTAAAATGACCATTGCAGTTTCTCATTGCCTGAGGTGAAGTCTTCAAATTGCTTGTTTTGTCTCACCAACAATTTTATGTAATTAACAATGAACAGAGAAAATCAGCGAATCTGCAAATTCAGAAAATGGACCCAACAAATGTTTGTTAATTTTGCACTGATAAGTAACTTTAACTGACTAATCTTTGCATCACCAGTGCAAATGTATAACTTATACATTCACAGATTCACTTACTTACCATAGTGTATGCCATCTTAATGCAGTATTTCAGTATCTAAGCCCTCTGTAGATAAAGGCTACTGTATGTACCAGTTAAGTGGCGATGCGTGCAGTGACTGTGCTGTACTTTCCATACTAAGCTTTTGTAAGCCCAAATGGTAGGTTTTTGTTTGTATTAATACTCTGAGGAGCAAAGGTCAAGACAATACGCAGCATGGATTTGCAAGCTGCTTATAGCTGTTTCACTTTGTCCACAGAAAATCAGAAGAAAACAGCAGGTCTTAACATTTTCATATGGACTTGTATTAGATAAGCTGTAGATATAGATATAGAGGTTGTTTTTCTTTTTAAAAATTGCTTAGGCTAATAGTAGGATTTCCAACTTAATAGGCTTGCTCAGGTGCGTCCGGATTAGATTGCGAAATTTCCGACAGTTCCTGAAGGTTGCAAAAGTTTCTCATGTGCCCCCCTCCACCTCCGCCCCTGAATACACACACACACACACACGCACACACACACACACGCACGCGCGCACACACACACACACACACTCACACACACACACACACACACACACACACACACACACACACACACACATTCCAGCAGGCGGAGTCCGTGACGTGCTGGGCCGTTTGTGAATGAGCCGCAGCGAGCAGCGCTCACCTCTCAGAGCAGAGTCCCAGCCAAGCCCAGGAGCGCAGAGAGAAGAGAGAGAGGAAGGAAAAGTTTGCCAAATGGATTTCTTTGGAGGAGTCAGACTTTTATTATTCTCATATGTTCTCATTAACGGCATATTAATTACTTTACAAACTAAAGAAGGTGAGTGTATTTTTTTAATGATAATTTCAGAAAAGTTGATCACCTTAAATCTTTCTAAGCTTTATTGAAGTGAAGCACGCGTGCCATGCGGGGAACCTCCTTTAAGAAACTTTAAAACCAGGAAACACACTTTCTTTATCGTGTGACAGTCATGTAACACGGCTAAGACTTATTTTATGAAAACGCTTTAACTGTATAAAATGTTTCTGGTTGAAGTTGTGTTTTCAATTAGTCATAATCCATGAAGTTGAGATCGTAGCCTGCATGTGCGCTCCTCTAAACTTTATAACACCAGCAGGTGAATTCTGGAAATATTTTTGTCGCGTTTTTTGTATTAACCCTTTGAACTGTGTATCACTTGTTAATTATCACATAATCTGGACCAAGTTTATTTTTTAATCATAGCTAAATTACAAGTCTAGGCCTACACGTTGCAATCACGACTATAAGCAGTCAGACTATAGTCAGAGTCTTGAACTGCTTTTTTTTTTTTCAACTAAAATGGACGTTAGTTTTTCAACAGCCTTTAAAGTAAATACTGCCAGATTTAGGGTGATTCTACAATAAAATTTAAATCATTGTCATTTATAAATATCTATGTTTTTTTGTGTAAAATAGAAGAGATGCATGAATTCTGAGTCAAAGTTTCTGATGAGTTTAAAGGTTTATTCTCTTGTACTAACGGTGTTCTCGTGTCTCCACAGAAGTGCTTTTGGACATGAAGGCAACAGGAGGTGAACTGGGCTGGTTGACATGGCCCTTAGATCAGGGAGACAAGTCTGGGGTGAGTATCGCTCCAGGTTCTTTTCTAGCTCCCACGTTCCCGGTTGGAATTTGCCTTCAGGATAAATCTGCGAGGAGAAAATGCACTGGAAGGGCCCGGCTGAGCTGAGAGCCTCCGGTGCTCTTGCCAATGCGAAATATTTGACCATTTGACTTGTGGTTTGCTGTTGAGTGAGCCTCCTGTGTATACATGTCAGGCTTTCTATAAAATCTGGTATAATCTTAGCCTAATGGTTGCCTGGTTATTCTTATGAGTTGTAGGAGTTGCCTGCAGAGCATGTCTGGGCTGCACCAAAGCTTCGGCAGACAGAATAGCTGCTAGCTCTGAACTGGGAATACTTGTGGCTTCTTGCGGTTTCAAGGCTTCAGCTCCAGAATTGTATGTTAGAGAGCAATTAACTTTTAAAGTTTGCAGCATGTGGTACCTCTTTTTAGAGGGGATGGGTTTTAGATGGAGCCAATCAGTCAGCGCTACCTTTTCCTTTAACCAGGGGAAAATGTCTAGCCCTATGTTTAGAGATGCTTCCAGAGAATAGCTACATTATTACACCCAAATGCTGTGGTTATCTCTCTGCCAGTATACAGGAGGCATGTGTGCCTTCTTCCATATTGTGGTTTTAAAGTAATTGACCAGTCAGGCTCATGCAAATTCACTGTAAATGGGCTCATTTCATGTGCTGATGACTCAGATGTGTGGGCATGCTGTTGACAGTGGCTCACCCAACTTCTTTTAAGAGAAGTTTCCCTGCTATAAATCACTTTGTCAGTTTTGTTTCACTTTTTGCTCTAATAAACATCAGGTGTTGGTGTATTTTGTGAGGTTTGTTATTACTATCATTGTTATTATGATTATTATTTTTAAAGTTTTAAACACTCATCTAAAAAAAATGTTCACCAACTGTTTAATAGAGGTGTTGGTTCTTCTGTTGTACATCAAATTTATATGCAGAGCCACACACTCAGCCAACAAAGCACATTCCTTTAATTAATAGCACAGTGGCTACATGCAGAGAGCAAACCACAGCCCCTGCCCCTGTGGGCCCAGATGTTCCTCAAGAGCCAAGGTTATGTTAAAACACGCTGTCACTTTTTTCAGAAATATTTGTGGCAGCATTAAGTATGTGAGCTGCAATGCTATTTGCCAAAAGTGGCAATGGCACGTGAAAGACTGAATTGGAAATAATTTAGGGTCTTTGCAGGAAAATGAACGCAGAAATGCTTTGTCACAAAAAAATCCCTGAGGTTTGCTCTATTGTTGTTGCAAAGGCTCATAAAGTTCTCCATGTTGCATAAATGTGTTATTGCTATGAAGGATAGTTAAAATATTCTGCAGGAGTAATTAGCAATATGTAGGTAGGGCCATGAGTTCCCCTACACACAGACTGTTTTTGTTCTCAGGTTCAGATTACAGTGGTTGAACCCTCATATGAAGTTCTATGGTGCCCCTTTTATTTTCACCTCCCTTATAGCCTTGGTCCTGCCCTGTATGCTTGGGGGTTCCCCAAGAGTCAGGGATTGTGGCTCTAACCTTGTTGGTTTGTGTGGTTTTGTTTCAGTGGGAGGTCGTCCAGAGGACCCTGAACGGCTCTCAGTTCTATACCTACTCTGTCTGCAATGTTGGAGAACGTGAACAGGACAACTGGCTCCGCACCACCTTCATCCAGCGGCGTCCATCAGCCTCGCGAGTCTTTGTGGAACTCCAATTTATCGTACGCGACTGCAACTCTTTTGGTGGTGCCTCGATGACTTGCAAGGAAACCTTCAACCTCTTCACGTCTGAGTCGGATGCAGATGTGGGCACTACCTTCCGCAAGGGCCAGTTTAAGAAAGTGGCCACCATAGCTCCTGACGAGATCACCGGCAAGAACGATCTGCGCATCAACACTGAGACACGAGTGGTGGAGAACCTGTCTCGTAAAGGCTTCTACTTGGCTTTTCAAGACATTGGAGCCTGCGTTGCTCTTCTCTCTGTTAGAGTTTACTACAAAACTTGCCCTGCCACAGTGAAGAGTCTTGCATCCTTCCCTGAGACTGTGGCTGGAGGTGAGAACCAGGCACTGAGGGAAGTGAACGGGGTGTGCGTGGAAAACGCCATCAGTGAGGAGGTGCCCCGCATCTACTGCACTGTGGATGGAGAGTGGGTGGTACCAGTTGGACAGTGCCAGTGCAAACCAGGCCATGAAGAAGTCAAAGATGCGTGTCAAGGTAAGGGTGTGCTCTTGAATCTTTGGTATTTGTGAAGGTCTTTTGCCCCCAGGTACTCCATCCTGTCTGGGTGTAAACCCAGGATGCAGTTCCCACGAGAGTGTATTTTTAATGTGACCATTTTGCATTAGTCACCATTTAGATTCATTTCAATTGCCATAGGTTGTAAAACAAGTCAGTATGACAGACTGCGGATATTTATCATAGGTGTTATTATCATTGTTCACTGGAATTCTCCCCTTGGCTAACATGGCTTCTCTGCAATGGAAGGAATGCTAAGGTCTACTTGTACGTGTCGGGGCATCATCCCTGACCTTGAACCGATACCTATAAAATTAGGAAATGTGCTTTTAAGTTTCAACTATAACTCCAGTTCCATGGAAAAGTTTGTTAAAGCCAACTTGCTTGGGATATAAAATGTTATACCCCTTGGGGAAAGTTTTCACTCTGAAGGTTCTCAGATCTCTCATTCATGTTGTACCTACGGGTTTTAAAACCTAAATGAACACTTTAATTTACCATTTAGGTCTGAAAGGCATTTCTCATAACTTCTTTAAACTCATTTTGTAGCACAAAAAGGATGCACAAATCTTCTTTGGTCACAGTCATGACATTAAAGCCACTTATTTAAAAATATGTCAGACACTCAGACACTGCACCCTTCACAACACTATCTTTCAGGCTGTTGCATCAGGTGATTTCCTGCTCTTTCATTATCATCTGTTCTCTTATCTTTATATGAGTTTGCTACGTAGTCCAACCATACTTCGGTCCTTTGACTTTGTAGTTGTGGCATGGTTGTGTTTTAAATCCTGAAAAGAAGGCTTTTATTGTTGTGGGAAGGGCTGTCAGGGTGACTGAAAGTGATCAAAGACGCCGGGAGGCTACTGTACTGTGATGGATTAGCATCTTCAAGGCTAGTGGGGGGAAAGGGGAGGAGGCAAGAGGAAGCTTCTGAGCCTCACTGACTTTGTTCATCTCAAGCATCACAGAACGCAGAGGCCCTCCTCTTGTGAACGGGCATGCCGACTACACGTTCCCCTGTCTGTCTCAGCATCCATCTTCTCCCCCTCTCTGTTTTCACAAATTTACTGAGCCTCAGCTTCTGGGTGTATTTTATGACTCCATCGGTGTATATGAACATACGACATAGGCTGGCATGCCAGAGCATGTTGAAATTTGTTCCATGACTGAACACCTTAAGACTCCCATCAGCCCAAAGTACTCCTCCTCCTCCGCTGCTTTTTCTGGCACTCTTGTTTATACACACACACACACACATGCATGAACTGAAACACTTATGCAGGTATGAACACCCCTTAATCTCATTCTCAAACACACGCATTGGACTAGAGTTGTAAATCCTCATGTAGCCTGCCTATAATAGATTTGCTTTCCCACTTAGTTTCTCTCCCATTGGCAACAGACCGATAAAAGTGGTGAAGTTTTCTGTCAGTACATCATTTTTAGCTGTGGGAAAGTGCCAGGTAAGATGATTAGGGAGGAGGTGGAGGAGGAGGAAACGCAGGAAGGAATGAGAGAAAAGTCATACAAAAGCGACGGAGAGGTTGTGTTTAGTGGAGGGGTGTGATTTTAAAACAGAGAGAGGTGAGGAATGGAATGTAAAGGTAAGAGAACAATGAAGCGCTGTGTTTCCCCCGTGAGGCCGGAGGAGCCCACCTCTACCTCCACCTACATCTCCACCTCCTCTCCCCCTTGGCTGGTACATTCCTGATCAGTTTGCCGAGGAGGAGCCTCCCAACATTACTCCAGACCTGTGGAATTCCCAGGGGGGGAGGTGGGGGGGGGGGGAGAAGAGCAGCTCCAGGTCAAGCCCTCAAATAAAAATGACTAAACACAGAAACCCCCCCCACTAAAAACTACCGAGTTGAAGTCAAATGAGAGGTCGGAGACGCGCGAGGGAAGTAGATGAAGGTGGAAATGAATCACAGGGTTGCAGAGCAGGGCCAAGATGAATGGTTCGAAGGGCTTTAAGCGGGATCTCCTTCGGACACACAGTTAATCATTCTGCCCACTTCTTTCCTGAGCTGCGTGCCGTTCAGGGAGAAACCACAAAACTTCAATTGTGGTGTTTTTTCTTACTTTGGTTGAAATTTTCCATGTTCAGCGATGTGTTCAGTCAGTTTTATGACTCCTCGGCCCCTCGGGACCTGTTAAAGTAGAAATCTGTGACATTATCTGGTTTTTGTCTCCGTCTCTTCATCAGCGCCCGCTGTTGTAGTGTTTCTGGCTGAGACAGAACTTCTCCATCAAACTGTGTTTCTGGGATCTTTTTTTTTCCGTAGACCTTCTGTTGAGGTTTCTGTAGGTGGCATGTGGCGCTCTCCTCTTCTCATTGCTCATTTTAACCACAGAGTCTTTTTTTTTTTTGCACAAACAAACTCTAAAGATAAACACATCACCTCCTGTGCTATAGAGACCTACCAAAGTGTTTAGAACAGCAAATGTGAAAGCTTTTATGAACTGGGTGTAAATCATATCTGTCAGCGGTAGTGAGACACAAAGCCGGCGTTTGTTTTTTTTATGAAAGCAATACAGATTACTTTAAAAGCAGCTTATTTTGGCTCTGAGAATATATGACGTGTCAATTGTAAAATGGATTAGACTTAAAGTAAGCACAGTGAAAGCTGCTCTAAAGATTTATATGTTTATTAACATAAGACTCACAAGAGTGATGAAGGCCTGATAAAGATGTTTGTGTTAATTCAATTTTTTGTCCAAATAATTGCTGTCTTGTTTAGTCTATTTGTTACACTAGTATATGCAGCACTGAAGCTTTATTATTATTTTGTAAAATCCTTAGGAAATGCATTAATGTAAATTTGTGTTTGGTTAAAGAAGTATATCAATAAAAAACGGATTACTTTAGTGAAAGTATAATTAATTTTCATTTTAATTAAAAATGAAAATTAATTTAATCTCTAACAATGAATCATATTTTAGAAACTGATTTCTTTGTATGAAAAATCTTTTAAAAAATCTTGATCTGAACAGTAACTATATTAAATTTAAAAGTGTAAGAAGTGCAATATACTGAAATGTAGTAGAGTAGGATTACAAACCAGTGAAAATAGAAATTCTCTAGTAAACTTAAGTGCAAGACTTGAGTCAATGTAATGATTTATTTTCCGCTGATGGAAACAGTTTTTAGTATGCGACTCCAGTTTTATATTTTGCTTTGCACCTGCTTTGAATCAGGAAGTCATTTTTATTTTTGCTCAGTGAGAAAATAAACATTCTTTTTTCAATTCTGGAAAAATCTTAACTTTTTGCAATTAAGTGGTTGGCTTTAAGCCTGACAGCAGCGCTGTGGGTTTCCATTTGTGACTCACTGTTGACACTGACACGGTTTTTCTCCATTGCCTATCACGCCCTTCCTTACCCATAATCCTCCCTGGTACAATAGAACAGCATACCGTGTGTCACCCCACAAAAGACCATGGGCTGCCCTGGCTGGTCTTCGGGATTGTGTTTAACCGTCCAGATCCACACCTCATCAGCGGCTCTAAAGCCTCATGCACACTCTTTACAGCTGACAAACGGGGCTTAATCCCACATCATGGTTTCCACAAGGCCTTATTTAAAACACAATGTGGAATATTTTGGACTGCTGAAGGCTGGTTTGGTGTCTTGGAGAAAATGGCGTCTTGGTGGAACAACTGTCCACTGAGTTCCAGTAAAGTTATTACTCCTCTCGCCAAAGAGGTTCCAGTAAACTATTTTCTCTCTCCCCCTCCTTCCCTGTCTGTCCGCGTCTCTAAACTCATCCTCAGCTGATGTAACAAACAGTTGGTGACTAAGTTGTAGTTGTGTGACTGCACGCTGTGGTGAGTGATTTGTATGGGTAGTAATTGACTTGGGTGTGTTTGTGCTTTTTAAGTGAAGTAACTACTGGTTCTGCATGCTTTTTGCGTGCTTTTGCTGTCTTCTACCTCTCTCTCCACATCCTCCCTGTCCCTGAAGGGTCTTTCTATTTTAGCTTCAAATTTCCCTCATCTTTTATTTATTTGAAAGTTTCTTATCTCAACACATTCCCATCGCCATTTTACAGTCCTTAAAGCAATTTACTCAAGAGACGTACACTGTTGCGCAAGCTGTCCCAAGTATAACAAACTGACAGACAAACAAAAGTTTTTCTTTCGTGTGTTGTGTTCCTGTTGTCCGTGAAATCACAGAGCGACTGTTATTTTTGGCTGGATTGCAGGTCATGAATACGACACCAATAGAGTTTAAACATTCCGTTTCACACGACCCTGATGTGACTATTTAGACTGTGCACAGCTCTCCTCTTGCTCCCTGGTAAATACATTTCTCCACCACTGACTCGTAAAGATAAATAGAGGCTAAATTTGAACAATGCTGCCAATCAGAGAGTTTTTAGTGTAGAGGGAAAGAAAAACTGGCTGTGTTCACATAGTGGTTAAGGCACAAACATTTAGTGAAGGTGAAATGTAAACTTCAGCCGTCAGTTTTTGTTTTAGTTGCACAAAATGGGGCTTGTAGCTCCTGTATTCGATGGTGGATTTGGATTGCTGATTGTTCACTTGGAAGTGAATCCTGCAAAAAGTCAGTTATCAAATGTTTCATGGTCATCTCAATCTGCTCGTACCTGGTGCCAACTGGTTCATCATAATCAAGCATAACCTTTTAAGATCAAGGTCTTGTGCAATTTCAGCTTATCTGATGGGCAGTACACAAAGAGACATGAACATAGCACCACACCTCGGGATCTCAGGGGATTAATTTAGTTGACTTATGTTGAATTTCACATGGAATCATCTCACTCCTGCAAGATAATCCCCACATTGAAATTTCCTGCTGTACCAAATTCCCTTGGCTCTTGATCCCTGTAGCCGGTCTCAGGAATAAAAGAAATCGTAAAACCACTGACTTATCAGACAACTCTACTCATTTAGATGCACAGGCTGGATGTAAACTCTTTTTCTTCCTCGGCTCTTAAAAGCCACCGTGATTACTTTGAGTTTGTGGGTTCTTCAGATCTTGTGCCAAGGTAACGTCTGCCTGGAGGGCTGAACTTGAGGGAGTTGGTTAGATAATGGGGGAGACTATGAAAGCACTTTCAAGTGGTGTCATGCACCGTCTTGTTGGGCCATGTTTAGATTGAACAGAACACTGGCAATTACTATGAAGAAGATGACAGGAAATGTAGCAAAGTTGAGCTCTGGTGGCCCCATGACTCTTTAATGTGAATTAGAGCAAATCTTACTGTTGCGGTTTAATAAGTGTGATGGTTGAGCCTTTGAGGTGTCAGAAGATGTAGAAACCACTCTATTAACTATTATATCAGATATTTATACCTTTTGGATGCATTATTCACCAACGGTAATGAAATTCTGTTTTCGCCAGATCATTTACAGTGGAGACCTACATGTTAACTTGAACCCACAGATGGAGTTCTTGTTAGCCTGTAGCGTGAATGGTGGACAAAAATGTGATGGCAGACCTGTGTACAGCCAGACATTTTTGGTTTTAACACAAAATTTGTTCAAAACTGCATTAAAAGCTGACAACACAACACTGGACATATTAATACCTTGTAAATTTGATAATTTGACTTGTTAGCAAACAGTAATGTTAGCTTATTGAACATTAGCAACATATGCATTTAAGAGTTTCACAATTTAGAGTTTTGTTTCAACTCCACTGTTGAATATATGTCCAATATTCACTCTGTTAAAATGTTGAAATGCAGTTTCTAAATGTCTGCTGTTAGTCAAATAACTGAGGCTCAGCAATTCTTGGCTTTTTTGTGTGTGCTGGTGGTGGTGGGGAAGTTGGGACATATTTCCTCTTGGTGACATTCCTGAGCCTGAAGGCTGTGTGTATGTATGTGTGTGTGTGTGTTGGTTTGGGGCTAGCAATGTGAAGCGCATTGTATTGTACTGCTGGTGTGTGAGGTCAGCACTTTCCTTCCCCCATGTCATTCAGCCATTGCCCCCCCCCAGCACAACACACCACCCACCCACCCTTCACTGCTAACAGGACAAGCCCACAGCGGAAACCGGAGGTCACCTAATCCCTCGGTGACTCCCCGACCCGTTTGCTCAGGGCTTTCCATTGTCGCTCGGTGCTCTGCGGTCTCGCTCAGGCACTTTCCTGATAAGTCATTTTGTTTATTGGTGCATTTGGTCCCATTTTAGCCCCTTCCCCTAACCAGGAAGCAGACGGTTGTCAGCGTCTAATGTGTTACTTGTGGGCTTGGCGTGCTGTTGTGTTTGCCACCTGGCTGTCTGGATTTGACCAGCAACATGAGGAAACGTGGCCAAATGACTATGACTGTGGTCCAGCTGAAGCCTCTGGAAGCTATCTGTGACTTTCATGTCAGCCAGGAATGGTTTCTTCAAAGTATCAGCTTTACTTTAGAACATGTTGAGCATGTTTTGTGCCTCCTTGACTCCACTCTATCCCTCCTTCTGTCAGTGAGCCTGAGTGGACAGAGGGAGTGAGAGGAGAAAGGGGATCATGGAATTTATTGTGTTTGTTAACAACCCCAGATGAAAGCCTAAGTGCAATTGTAAAACAGATGTAATGCCCTTACAGCTGCTCCATTGGTCAGCTAATCCTTTTGACTAATGACCACCCCCCCCACACCACCTTCCCCCACCCCACACGCACACACTTCCATCAGCCCCTACACCTTTACTGCCCCCCACTTACCCCTCCCCTCCTCTACCTCGGTGACCTCTGGCTCATGTTACCGGCTCACCTCCCCCATCAGAGAACCCCATTGTTCCACCACAACCCGACTCCCCCAAAATGCTAATGATATGTTGTCACCCTGCATACAAACAGAATGACATGACATATTGCAATTACGGGTCTGACCAACTCGGGAATGAAAATAGGGGGGTGGGGAGGAGAAGTGAAGTAGATGAGGGTACAGACAAAGCAAGGATTCACTTGCCTCCAGATATAGCTGCTCTGATAAGGATCTGAACATTGTATTTATTTCTTATGCATTTATTTTTCCAACATGTTTTTTTGTTCACTGGCCATACTTCTGAATTTAACCTCCTTCCCCATGAGACAAGTCACCGGCTGCTGCTGCAAGTCTTTCTGCCTCCTCCTCCTCCTCCTCCTCCTCCTCCTTCTCTCTGCGAGCATGTGTTTGTTTTACTTGGCCACTGACTCCCTGTAAGCCATGCACAGT
The DNA here is from genome assembly GCF_963924715.1 of Thunnus thynnus. Classification (NCBI taxonomy): domain Eukaryota; kingdom Metazoa; phylum Chordata; class Actinopteri; order Scombriformes; family Scombridae; genus Thunnus; species Thunnus thynnus. The sequence goes on along the minus strand of NC_089522.1, from coordinate 9,203,949 downwards.
TTAACTCACAACTACCCTGAGGCAGACATGACCTTTCTGCTTTTAAAAGCCCAGCTCCGGACTCGATTGTGGAGCCCCCACCCTCCCACACCCCCACTCACTCCTCCAGTCCTGAAGGCGATTTCTGTTGTCAAGCCACCATGTTACCCATTCATCCATCTATCCGACCATGCATTCATCACTGTCGCCATCTCATCCATCTTAACTTCTGCCGACAAACCGGGGGACCCTTGGGGGCTCCTACTCCAGAGCCACTCGGGCTCCCAGAATGTAAAAGGCCTCATGCACTCACTCTCAATAAACAAACACAGAGCCACTCAAGGCATACGGGGCCTCTCAAATGACAAACAGTGCCTCGCTTTGTAGCAATAGGTACGGAAAGAATGGTAGTCTAAGTTTGTCAGATGTTTCGACTCAGAAGAAGCTGGGAGACTTTTGTTTATGAGGGGGAAAGTGTTCATATAAAGAGCCCCCCCTCTTGAGTTTTGCGCCCATGTTCATGTTGGGTCAACACACATTCTGGCTTCCTTTTCGCTTATTATTCTGTCTCAGGACCCTGGTAGTCTCAGCACCGGTTCTTCTCTTGGTCACGCTCCCCTGTGTTTCCATGCTTTGATTGGCTGCTTTAGGAAGGAAGCGCTGCGTCAGCCTCACACTTCCTGCTTCCTGTTGTGTCCAGCAACAATCCAAAGCCCCCCTCCACCTTATCCATGGAACCAGGAAGTTTCCTTTCACTGGACTTTGCTCTTTTGTCGAGGAATCTTCTTGTTAAATACCTCAACAGAGAGTCATCTAGTTTCACTTACTGTCAATGTGACTCATTTGTTGAAGATACACAAACTCTTTCACCTTTTTTAGTAGAGAACTGGGCTCAAACTGAAGCTACAGTAAAGGCGCTCCACTACAGGCCTCCTGTTGGGTGGTGTGCATTGGAATGCATCTTGATTATAGAGGCGGCTCAGAGTGTAAGGCCATCATCTCCACAGGCCTGACCACGATGCATTGCAGCCGGCACTGTAGCGCCAAAAAGAGGCTAGTCCTCCTCTATTCAGTTGCCATGTGGCATTTCGGCTATTCCCATCTGCAATGCTTGTGTGTGTATGTTTTTTTCTCTCAGCACTTGAATGGCATGGCATTCTCCTTGCCTGCTGGTCAGCGGTGAATAGCAATGTTAATGGGTTAGCTGGGAGCCTTTTTAGTGAGGACTGGGAGGAGAGAAAGGAGGGGAGGAAGGAATTTGGGGATTACGAGGAGGAGAGGTAGGGGAATGAATCGGGGTTTGAGGCAGCAGCTGTTTCCCCTTCTCAATGGAGGAGTTGAGCCTGGCCTGTCTCTTTTCTGTCTCCCCTCTTTTCTTCAGTCCTCAGCAGGATACAGTATTCCTCTCTTTCTTTCTGGAACCTTCTGTTCCTTCATACCACCTCTCTTCTGCTGAGCCCGTCTACCGCCTCATTCTCGTTAATGAGTAGCAATGGCACTGAGTGAAACAGCTGGCCAAGACAGAGAGGATATACCGTCTTGAGGGGCGGATTGAGTAACATGTAAGCCAATTGGGCAAGGCTCACAAATTCTTCTCATTCTGAGTATTTTTCTTTCCGCCATTGTTGTCATGCTCTACAGTTAATACACACCTCTTCATAGCAGCTCGGTGAACCGCAATGATAGGCAAACCCAATGGAGTCTAAGAGAAACTCATGGTCAATCAAGTAAATCCCCTTGATATGACTTAAATGGAGCGGGAGCCGTGTGCTCCCCGTCTTCTGTGTGGTCACTTGTGGCTTCCAAATGAACTTCATTCAACTGAACCACAGAGAAAAGCAGCCATACAGCGAGACAGTATCTTTGAGTGAATCTGATATTGTCTTTGTCCTTGGCTCTCCTTTTCAACTTGAGACTGCGTGTTTGCCTTTGCCGGTTTCATTGCTTGTCTCTCTTCACTGGCATGAACTTCAATCTTTCGCTACGCATGCCTCATTTCAATTGGCTATCATGTCCTCTTTCTACCTTATCTGATCTCCCTCTTGCCATAAACTTCCTCATTTCCATTCCCTCTTTCTTTTCCTGTGGCCCGCATGTTGGTTCTCATTTGCATTGTCAACATCTTATGACATCTGTCAAGAGCTATATAAACGCTCCAGGCAAATGACTCTGAGGAAAGGAAAGAAATGTGTGTGTGTGTGTGTGTGGGTGTGTGTATATATGTGTGTTTGGCTGAATTAACTTGACAGAGGGACATGAACAGGTGACAGGCAGCGGACATAATCCCTCTTCTGATGTCAGATTTACCCATGTGTCTATGGGTGTGCTATGCATACATGTATGTGTATTTTGTGCATACATATGGATGTGGGTGCATGTGTGCAGTGCATACATGAACGTGTGTGTGTATGTGTGTGTGTGTGTTTCAATGTGTGATGGTGTGAGGATGTGAGCAGCAGCCGTTGGAATGCTCTTGCAAAGTTTAAGGGGGGCCTTCTCATTTTCACTCTCCTTTATGGCGCGCTCTCTCAGAAATTTCACACCGTATTAAGTTCATATTTCACCACCGCTACGCACAGCTGGATTCTCTACCTGCATTTCTTTATTCCGAGTTGGACGTGTGAAATTAAGTGTCATCTTATCTAGGCGATACAGTTTCAAAAGTCTGCATGTGGGTCATTGAAAGGAAAAAATATAATAGTGTTGAGTGCAAACGGATGCTCTGCTTTCAGCCATCTCACTTTTAATTCTTGACGCTTTGCTGATTTGCCTTTATTTCTCTTATTGTAATGCAGCATTGAAGACTGACTTACTGTCGTGGAATGTGGGATGACTGGTTGTGTTTGTTGAGAGAGAGAGAGAGACAGTAAGAAAGCAGCAGTGGAGGGGGGTTGTGGTTGAAAAAGTAAAGAGAAGGAGTGCCGGCTAGTCAGGGAGTCTGCGTTTTTGTTTCAGGGCTGGGCTCATGTGAGCAGTGTCTTTGCTGGAATGGACAGTGTTTTAATGAGTAGAGTCAACAATGTGCAGAGCCTTTCTTCTGTTTTCTCTCTCATATCTCTGTCACTTGTCCAAATGTGACCTTTAGCCTTGATATAATAACATGTCCACTCAACCTTGGTGTCTTGCACAAAAGGTGAAAAGTTCACAGCGTTACTGATGTTTTAAAGAGCCTTGAGTGATCTGGAGGAACTGGCTGTGCGCTATGTCATATGGGATGTTGCCTGAAGTCATTATTGTCCTTGTTCACCTTCTCATGCAAATGTATTTTTGTGTTTGCAGAATGTAAGCCTGGCTTCTTTAAAGCTGCAGCATCCAGTGACAAGTGTGAGCCGTGTCCTGAAAACACCCAGAGGCAGGGCTCCGGCGCTTTGTTTTGTCCCTGTATGGATGGCTTTTACCGGGCCCCAACTGACCCCTCTACTGGACCCTGCTCAGGTGACAAGTCCCCCTCATCTCTGATGAGAACCTTGAAGAAAGTACATTTAGAATATTTGCTGTCAATGAACCACCAAGTATTGTCATTTCCATGTGACTGTCCTAATGTGAACTCTAATTCAGATACATTTTGAAGATTTTGACTTTTGTTTGAATCTTACAAGATGTGCAGGAATTTAATATTTTTTGTTGTTGCATTCGTTTTCGCTGCAAACATTAGTGTGGTTTCTGTTTGAATCTCACTTCTAAGATGTAGTTTCAAGAGAGAGCCATTTCCCAGAATCCAGACTTTTTGGACATCTTGTAAAATTCAAAACAGCACTCTTTCTTTTTAATGATACTGTCATGTCAGGAAGCAATCTCCCACATTTTCCTTTTCTTGGTTTTCTTCCTCCCTGTTTCTAATATCTCTTATCTTTCCTGATCTGTGTTCATTAGGCCTCCCATCTGCTCCACGAGACCTCCAGGCTACCACCACCCAACTCTCTGCAGGAAAACTCCTCCTCTCTTGGAGCCCACCGGAAAACACGGGAGGTCGAACAGACATCACCTACAGCGTTGAATGTGAGCGCTGTGAGGACAATGTGTGCCAACCCTGCGGAGACAAAATTCGCTATGAACCGGCCAGCACAGGCCTGACCGACACCAAGGTTTCAGTGAGCGAGCTGGACGCGCACCTCAACTACACCTTCACTGTGGAGGCACATAATGGCGTGTCACTGTTCGCTAGTCAGGGAACGCCACAGGCTGATAGGCCACCACCTACCATCACTCTGACTACATCTCTGCACTACACAGGTGAGTGAGGCTGTTATGAGCCAGTGGAGTGATGCTATCTGTGCTGCAGTAATGAGAGATGCTATCTGTAAGGCGGTGGCAGATCTGTAAGTCGAATTGTGCTGCAGGAGTGACATGAGGTTCTCAGATTTCATCAACCGGAAGCACAGCCATACTGTTCATATTTTTGGATTATTTCACATCCCAAAGATACTGAAGGCTTCTTGGCTCTCTGTCCTTAGATCCCCCCAAGATTACCTCAATGCGACTGGTTGAGAGGTCTCCCACCAGCTTGTCCCTTTCCTGGGACATATCCCCCCGACCACGGATTCAAGCCCGGCCTTTCCGCTATGAACTTAACTACCGCAAGAAGGTGCGTCACTCTCATTTGCTTTTCTGTTATGTGTTGAAATGAAAAGTCAGTTTTATGTATTATTCTGCATTTTTCACTGTATAAGTTTAAAGCTCCTTCTAAGATATTTAGTTTAAATAACACAGAGGGGCTTCAGTTTAAGCTCAGTGCTCCTGATCTGACCAGTTAAACATAAACTGTCCATTAACTTAATACTGAAATTAAATCTGTGGCCTCCATCTTCAGCAGTAAAACCGTTTTGTTTTTTCTGACTGAATTTCTCCCTGACCTCTCTTCTTCTGTCTCCCAGGATGATAACCTGGATGTGACTACCTATACCGTACTCATACTGGAGAAGAACTCTGTGCAGATCAGCGATCTAGCCCCCGGCACTGCCTACCTGTTCAGGGTGCAGGCCCTGAGCAACGATGGCAGCCCTGGAGGGTCCAGCATGGAGGAACAGTTTGAGACCTCATCTGAAGGTACAGAGGAGAACCACTGTGGCAAAATTTTTGCTAGCTTTGTTCAAGAATGGGATTTTTCTGATGCGTGTCTGTTTCCTTTATGTGTGTTTTACAGGACCCCTTGCTCCAAACAATACAGCAGTCATTTTCGGTGCGGCAGTTGGAGGAGCGGCCATGTTGTTCATAGTGGTCGTGGTCCTTTTCCTACGCAGACGGTCAGTAAACGCCCCTCTCTGCTGCCCTCCTTGTCTTTCTGTTCTGTTAATCAGTCAGAATATACCCTCCTTCACTGGTTTCCTCTCCAATTCTTCTGCCCTTCCTTTGTGGGGCCCCCAAATGGCCTTTGCATTCACTCTCTCCTCACCTCTCTCTTTCTCTTTTCCTTTAGCCAACTTTCTCTTTCTCTTTATCTGGATCTGTGTCCCAGCACTCACTAGGGAAGAATTTGTGTTCAATGTGCCTTGTCATTGCTCAATGGTTATATTCTAGTGAGTGTTGGGGCCTTTGAAAGGAAATTGGTCCAGAGTGGTACATTGTTGGTGATAAGAGGCGCTTGGTTCTTTCTGTACCACACCGCAGGCACTTTGTAAAGGTGACCTGTGCCTGTACTGTAGCAGACTGTAGCCCGTCTGTCCACCTCCCCCTCCCTCCTGCTTGTCTGTCTTTCAGTCTTTAAATCGGCTTGGCAAACACAGTCTATCTTCAATCTTTATCAAAGGGCCGCTTCTCTCTGAATGGACGCATTGCAGCGTCGGGATCCTTTTGAAAGCTTTAGAGTGTCTCGAAAAATGATAACAAAGGTTGCTATGTGCTATTGATATTAAAGCAGGCAAATGATATATAGAGAAATGTTCATTTATTGTTTGAAAGTGGGATATTAATTTACAAATGTTTTTTATCTTATTCAGGAAGAGAAACTCTCATACCAGGCAAGGACCAGAGGACACCTACTTCTCCAGCGCAGGTAGATAAAATGAATCTCTCTCATCTCTCTGTCTGACCTTATTCACTTTATCTTACTAATTTGTTAACATATAATAATTTTCTTTCTTTTTCTCACAGAGCAATTGAAGCCTCTCAAGACCTATGTTGATCCACATACATATGAGGACCCTAACACAGCCATCCTAAAGTTTGCCACTGAAATCCACCCAAGCCACATAACCAAACAGAAAGTCATTGGTGCTGGTGAGTGACATCCCTGCTGAGACAATCTGCTGTGGGGCTTAACTCAGAGATGTTGGATGTTGAAAGATTTTTCCAATCCCCAAATTCGCTGTTTATATTGTGCATTTTCCACAGCTTAGCAGGTTGACTGACAGTGGTTACTTTAGTGAGATTAACATCTATCTAGCTGGAGTTCTCACACAACAAGTTGAGACATTTTGTTGTGTGGCAACTCTTGGCTGTGGGACCTATGTGTTTTGGCTCAAGATGACATGAACTATTACATAAAAGAAAGAAAATGTTGCAGTAACAGTATTTTGGAAGGATATCAGAGGACTTCCGCAGGCCGTGCCCAAATCTTTCCATATGTTATTCAAGTATGTAATTCACCTTTACCCTTTGAGCCAATACACCCTTCCCCCCCTTTTCGCCTCATGTGACAGCTGATTCCCATGCTCCCAAACCACAGGCCATCCACCAATTAAACAACATAGGCGCTCTCTTTCAACACCCAGCCAGAACACACCTCTCTGAGAGAGCCTCAGGCAAAACAGTCACAGAGACTTCCTTATTTTCACAATGTTGCAAAGCAAAAACCCTGGCAGCCAGAAACCCAAGAAGACGAATCAAACACACATTTATCAGATATCTCCTTTCTAAATCAACTGTCTCATTGATGTGTCCTGCAGGAGAGTTCGGTGAGGTGTACCGTGGTATTCTGAAGGTGCCAGGGAGGAAAGAGGTGGCAGTGGCTATCAAGACGCTGAAGCCAGGCTACACAGAGAAACAGAGGCAGGACTTTCTGAGCGAGGCCTCCATCATGGGTCAATTCTGCCACCAGAACATCATCCGTCTGGAGGGGGTGGTGACCAAATGTAAGGACTTCTGTGAGTTTTCGGCCTTTTTTTAAAACAAACTTTTCTCTTAATTTTCATGCCTGTTTCAGGTCAGTTTCACTATATAATTCGTTCTTATGTGTGTGTGTGTGCAGTCAAACATGCCATGATTGTGACTGAATACATGGAGAACGGAGCACTGGACCGGTACCTTAGGGTAAGTCTACCACTTACTGTTTGCGCTGATGGAAATTTCTGGGTCTTTCCAAGAAAAACAGGTTGTAGATTCAGTCGCCAAAAACGACCTATAGTTACGTTTGAGTGACAGACACATCTAGCGGCCGTAGTAATTATATCCTGGAGAAGTGACGCAGTTCAGATGACATCTATATAAAGTAACTTCCTTATTATGGTTGGGTGGATGGCTAGATAATTAGTTAGATGGCAAAAAGTGGACTTAGCTGCAGGAGACCACTGTTCGCACTGTTTGCTTCCCATTTCTAACCACAAGTCGGGGCAATTTTTAAAGAACTGTAACGTGGTGTTTACTGTTGCCATAATAATGAAGGTTGCCTAACTTTATGGAAGTAGTAACGTTTCAAGTGAACATTTTAACCCAAACCATGATCTTTCCCTAACCTAACAAAGTGGTTTTTGTACCTAAACCTAACCAGACTTTAACAACAGTGTTGTCACATCATAAAACATTATTTTTTAAGAGTGATTTGCAATGGTTTTGGAAAGCAGCATATTTTGCTCCGATGGCTCACTCTGGAGTGCAGGTACAAACGACCTATGTGGTTGTTTAATTTGGAGGAATTTCTCTACTACGACCATTACCACCGTGGCGATAGACAAGCTGTGTTTTTTTTTTTGTCTAAATATTGTTTGTGCCAATAAAATAATGTCTTTAAATGTCTATGACAATAATTCATAGATTTGATGTTGATAACTATTTTATCATTTTGTACAGTCTTGTGATGTCAATGTTTCTTTTATTATTCTGCTTTTTATCAGTTTGCTACAAGCTTGGTCAAAAACTATAATGAATCTGTTTTACCCTCAGGACCACGATGGTGAGTTTTCCTCCTTCCAGCTGGTGGGCATGCTGCGCGGCATTGCTGCAGGCATGAAGTACCTCTCTGACATGAGCTACGTTCACCGCGACCTGGCTGCCCGCAACATCCTGGTCAACAACAACCTGGAGTGTAAAGTATCAGACTTTGGCCTGTCCCGAGTGCTGGAGGATGATCCTGAGGGGACATACACTACAAGTGTGAGTACATGACTTCATGTTAGCTTTTAAGTAAAAAAAAGATTGACCTCAATCACATCAAAGCAAGGTGCAGCCTGGTGTCTGTGTTGGTTTTTAGATTCAGGAGTCCTTTTTTTTGTTTCTCTGTCTCTAACATGAAACATTTTTCATGCACAGGGAGGTAAGATCCCCATTCGCTGGACAGCTCCAGAGGCAATTGCATACAGGAAGTTCACCTCAGCTAGCGATGTGTGGAGTTTTGGCATTGTCATGTGGGAGGTCATGGCCTTTGGCGAAAGGCCTTACTGGGACATGAGTAACCACGAGGTGAGTTTCAGTGTTTATGGAAAGTTTTCAGGAAGCGCTTTTCTTAGTTTTGGTGTTAGAGCTACATTGAGTGTTCTTTTAGTGTATCTTATGTATAATATATTTTTAGGATCCTAACAGTGAGAAAAAAAGATCTAATTAGTCACCTAATAAACTTGCAGGTGATGAAGGCTATCAACGAGGCTTTCCGGCTGCCGGCACCAATGGACTGTCCCTCAGCTGTTTACCAGCTGATGCTTCAGTGTTGGCTCCAGGATCGTTCCAAGAGGCCACGCTTTGGAGACATCGTCAGCCTGCTGGACAAGCTGCTGCGGAGCCCAGAATCCCTGAAGACCATTGCAGATTTTGACCCACGGTAAGGTTTATTTATGTACATACCAGACTAAGGGTTCCAGTGTTGACCCTACTGTAGCTGCTACTATCAGCAGCCAGTTCTCTGAAACAACGTTCTAAACAAAACTTCTGAAATACAACTAGTGTAAATAGAATTTTTGTCTCAGTAAATAATTGCAAATTTAGGTTGCAAAAATGAAGATTTGAGACTTGACTCTTGTGAGCTGTCAGCAGGCCTTAAATACATTGAATATTAAATTATTAAGCCTGCGCATTGAATGGACTTGGTCTGAGTCTTGTTAAACACCATTAACTGCTTCGAAAGCAAAATGTTAAAATGCTAAAAAACCCCGGTGAGAATCAAACTGGGATGTTGCATTAATTTATTATGTGTCTCATCCACTAGACCACCAGGAAGCCCTGGACTTGTATCATTTGAAACTTGATTCAACTTAACACTTTAATTGGACCTGTCTCAATACTTTATATCTTAATATTAGTCTTGGTTGACTTATAACTTGATTTGGACTTGTCTTTATTGAGACTTGACTTGGACCTGCTTCAAAAGACTCTGGCAGCAGCTTCCCATTTACTTTACCTTTTAAAAAAGGGGCAGTTTGGGGGGGAAAGGGAGATTAGCTTTAAAATGGTGTACTGAAACCATTAAAAGGATATACTGACACCTTGCCTGCTAGGCTAATGAAAGAAATGTGTGTGACCTCCTGACAGAGGAAGTCTAAAGCTCTTTTGTTTGTGATTGTGTGCTTGAATGCATATTTTCTCCTTTGTGAGGGAGCATTAAAGCCAGAAATGGTGAGAAAAGACAAAAGGCTGTCGCTCTCATATCTCCATTGGCTCTTGCCCCTGACTGCTCCAACTGGTTTTTAATCACTAACTGCACAGTAATTATAGTCCTCAGTCATCCGCCTCTGTTGTGGGAACGTCTGTTGATTATTTGCATTTGGATCTACTTTTTTTTTCTTGCAGCGTATCCATCCGCTTGCCAAGCACCAGCGGCTCAGACGGTTCCCCTTTCAGGTCAGTGTCTGAGTGGCTGGAGTCCATTAAGATGAGCCAGTACAGCGAGAACTTCACCTGCGCTGGGATTGTCACTATGGAGCAGGTCCTGCAGATGAAGAATGAGTAAGTGGGACATGATTCCAGATTTGGTGACATGACATAACAAGTTTGGATGTTTTTACTTGATGTACTTGTTAAGTATGCTGTTGGCAAAGAAGGAGGAACATTTTGTCATCAAATTATGTTCGGAATTAAAACCATTAATTGCACAAGAATGTTTTTCCTCCTGACATTAAGTCTGTTATGGACTCCCCTCTTGTAGTTTATGTATGTTTTCCTAAAATGTTGCTTTTTAACAGCCAGCAGAATAGTTTGCGCACAATATAATCTCCAACCTCAGTTACAACTTGAGAAATGTTTGAGATGGAAAAAGTAATGGAGGGAAGAAGAAGGAGTGGGCTCATTTGTGGTAGACTGGCGATGGTGGCTTGTGGTCGCTGCAGTCCTTATTCTTCTTTCCTCTCTCCATTCTTTCTCTCATCCCTCCCTTCACCCACACACACTAGCTGCCCTGGGCAGCACTTTTTCTTGAGCCCCGAAAACCACCAGTTTTGGCTGTTTAGGGCAAAGGCCTTTTGTGGCTTTTTCAACATTAAAGAAGGAAAGGAAGGAAAGAATAGCCCGTGAAGCAGGGGCAACTCGAGGAGATTAAGGAACTGAAATAGATGGATGAGATTTGAAGCCCCGTAGTCGGCATGTTTGTACTTCTAGAAAGATTGAAGAGGTGTGCTCAGAATGTACCCCTTGAACTTATCACAGCGTAGTTTACGGCAATTGGATCTTCTAACATGTGTAGGAGCATTAAGGGGGCAATTTAATGAAATGGACTCAACCTTTTGGAAAAAAAGGCTTAGTGAAGCACATAATATAAGGTTGTTTTGGGGGCAATAACGAGGGCCAGAGCTTTTCCCGACCGCACTACCAGCCAAATGGGACCCCCCCCCGTTTCCCTTCTCTGCCATGGCATATGTATCTCAGTTGGTCTTGGTAGTGATTTGGGAAGATGGGCAGACTGTAAAGCAGACGACAAACCCTTTTGAAGTATTTGTCATACAGAATGGTGTGATTTCATGGCCCCATGTTTCCATCTCAGGGCATCTGGTAGCACTCTTGGAAAACCAGCAGTTATTTACAACCCACCCTCTGCTTGCCAGACAACTGATTCATGGTCAACAGGGAGAATCCTCGTTAAGTAATTAAAGCTGTAATTAAGGCTTTGACTTGGGGCTGCTGTGTTGCAGGGCTTTTGTAGGTTTGCATCATGTGCTTGTGAAGAGCGAAACCCCCAGTACTATCCTTTAATGCCGAGGATAAATTGAAACCTCTGCAGATTACTAACTCTGAACACACTGCACCTAGCTGCACTGGTTCAGCGATCAAGCAAGTCAGCTCGAGGCTGGCATTTCATCACGTTGGATGAATTAGTGATTACTTCAAGGCTTGAGAGGCAGGAAGGATGTGCGTGAAAACTGTTGGAATGAGGCCAAAGTGTAAATCCATGTGCAGCTCCTCTTACATACTGTCATGTCTCTCTCTTACAGGGATATTAAGAACATCGGGGTGAGGCTTCCTGGCCATTTGAAAAGAATCGCCTACAGCATCTTGGGTTTAAAAGACCAGACCAGCACCCTGAGCGTGTTTGCAGTGTGATCCTTACAACGAAGGGAATTAAAATTGGGCACTGAAGCAGGCAGCCCTTTGAACTCTAAGCTGAGCTGGAGCGAAACTGCAGGGACGGCTTTGGATCGGCAGGACCAAGAGAATTGTGCCATCCTTTGGAGCCGACTGAATCAGACTTACTGTACATTTTTTGATTTCTTCATCTTTATCCACATGGGAATGGAGCAAATATACAGCAATAGATGTATCAAGTAGACTGTATATTTAGATATCTATTTTTATTATCCATGTCTTCTGTACAAATGCAATTCATTGCTCAGCATTTTTTTTTCATTTAATCTTCTCATTCCTGCTTCATAAAAATCAACAATCAAGCCACCTCTCGTAGCATCCTGTATCAAACAAACAAGGAAAGTGCAGTAAGTGTGATAGCATGGGAGCAGTGGAGTCCAGCCCTGGTTCAGTTTGCGGTTGGTGCTGATGTCACAGCGTCTCCCTTTTAATTGGCACTTTGATCCATTTCCTGTCAGACCAATGAGGATGAGGAATCGAGACGGCTGAAATGAGCGTGAGCTGGCCAAATCCTAAAGAGATGGTGTTGTTACTGGCTTTCTACTGGCTCAGCTCAGAAATTAAGCTATAATCATATAAGTGATGTTATATGAAAAAAAAAAAGGAGAGGATATATATGAGGTACTCTTTGTGTACAGATTTACTTTTGTGTGTGTGCGTGTGTGTGTGTTTGGGCGATTACCACAACTATTGGGTTTAAGAATTTATAATGTAGCACTTGGATCAAGAATCATATGATCTTGGTTTGTCTGAGAATTGCAAGAAAAAGGCGTTCACACTCAAAATCCTTAACTAAAAGAAATGGTATCGAGTGAGAAATTGTGTAAGTGAAATGAGTTTCAATCAGAATGACAGAATTTGTTTGTAGTGTGCCGGTAATGAAGAGAGAGAGGGTGAAGTTTGCCAAAATGCAAATGCCCCACCGCCAAAAAAAAAAAAAAGATTTAATGATGATGAGTCTTGTTGTGGTTGAGATGATTTCATAATAGTTTGGTTTGCAATTTCAATGTCTCATTTAGTTTTGTAGTAGCTAGACAAATACTCATTCATGTACCTGTTGGTTTGAGTAACATTGTGATGGGATGAAATTATACGCTTTTACAATTAAGTGCTCGACTTGTTCCAGACATTCAAAGACATTTTAAAGTGCCTGTTTGTGGAACCGCAGTGGGAGTTTGCTTCTGCCTGTTTTTTTGAAGCAGCTCTCTGGTGTAGTGGGAAGTATGTAGTGGACAGTTTCCCCAGTGCTCTTAATTGATGACTGCAAATCATTGTGTTACTGATGTACACCTTCTTTTACTTGAATTTTTACTGCATTTTCAAATGTATCTATGATTCTATTGTAGCTGATAGATCCATCTGTGGAAAAGGGATTTTTTTGTTATCACTCTGGTTTACTGGTTGCATTTTATACATTTTGTATGATTTCACTATTTACCATATTAGCAAACTGATTATTTTTTTAAGCTCCCATCACTTTCCTCCAAAGCGATGTCTCCCATTTTTGCTGCCTTTCTAAAAACTTTGAGAGTTCCTTCATCAAAGAGCAAACTCCTTCCTCTTTGCCTGTTGTTTTATACTGTATTTAATAGTCTATTTATTTTTTACTTGTATTTATTATCCTGATAAACACTGAGCTGGGATTATAATTGAAGGTTGTTCTCTCATTCTAAATAAAAAAAAAAAGCTCTATTGTGCCCTTTTGATTCCTGAATTATTCAAACCTGAAATTGCCTTGTGAAGCAATAAAGTCTTAAATTGAATTTGGCAAAGACTGATGTATGACTGACACAAACAGAGCAGAGGAATGCTTTATTTTTCTTTAACTGTGCTGGGATGTTTATACTTCCACCTGGATATCCTTATAATGCTGCTGCTTGGGTTTCTGGAACCTCTAATAAACATTTGAGTGCTTCATTATCTGCAGGGGGAAACTAATGTTCAGGCATAAATACACACACAACGCAACACACAGCAGCATTTTTGTCAGCAACTCCTGAGAGCATTTTATTAGATTTACATTCTCTAATCAAATCAACTAATCTAATCAAACGATGACATAAAAGTAAACTTGAAAACCTCAAATTTTGCCCTGATGTACAGAGATCACACTGTGATCTACCATTTGATTACTCTTGCCTTGGGAAATGACGCACTGCATGACACCAGATTTTCTTCTCCCATGAACTCTTCTATTGCGATACAGTCGAAGGTGGAGGTCAGAAATTCTCTCTTCCCACTTGGGGAGAGACAGAGGAACTTCCCTTTACACTGCAGTACTGAGTAGAAAACGAAGGACAAGGACATTTTGTAAGATGCAGTTATTTGACGTTACATCATTATGGTCTCACACACCTCACTGCACTGCATTTCTACTCATAATCCTCAATGCCTACATGCAGTTTCAGCTGTGCATGACCATATCTCTATCAAAACTCCTGTGTGATATTATGGTTAAACCTGTGACTCTGAGATGTACTTGCAATTATGAATACTTCATGGTCAATCCCTCCAGATTAGTCAAACTCATTTCAATCAGGAAAGACACCACACGTCATCAAGAATGACATGGCTTTATTTGATAAAAGACTTTGGTGTTGACCCCGTCATTTAGAGCAAATTATAGGGCCCTAGCATCCAAACAGAGATCCCCTAGAGAGCCATAGACGTGACACTGAGACTGCAATGGCAGCAGAAAGACAGAACGGGTCATTTAAATATCCCTCAGCTAAAATAATCATTGGATGATAAATCCCGCAAATAGATACGTGGAATGTGGACGCCCGCAGGGATAACGAAACAGAAAATTAATTATCCTCCTGCGCTAAAAGCTTCATTTAGAAGACAGTTTTCCTTGGCAACATTTTCATTGTGCCCACTCTAATTCGTACCTCCAAATAAAGGGGTTTAACTAATCTGTTTCTTGCCCCATCTAACTTTGTTGTAGCAACGGCTCAGTGTTCCCAGATCTTATCAAGTACTTGAACGAGTACAGTGTTATCATAACCAATAGAAAGTGTGGCCAAAACTACGCAAATAATACCCCAGTTACAATAAACTGGAATTACCCTTTAAATCTAATAGATTTCCATTTGTGAGAGGGGTGTGTTAGCAGTCAGTCTGACCCAGATCCCCAAACTCAACCACAACAAACCTGTAAATAATGTAACGCCCACTTCTCTCATTACCTACATTTGCGCTCTTTTCTTTCCCCCAACACTAAACCACAGGAACACATAAAGATCAAAGTTCAGAAGTTTTATTTGGGAATTTCCAGCATCTGAACTTGAAAGGAATGCAGCGCAGCAGCGAACAGGAGCAAGCGTGTTAATGTCAGTGTCAAATGTTGCTTTTGCTGCACGTTGCATTAGCGAGATTTCCAGGTTATGAGGCTCACACCTGTCGAGGACAAAAATGCTGCAGTAAAATGTAACTGTATAAGCCAGAGAATCCAACAAGTCTAAACATACCCCATACACACTTCATGCTTCACCTTGACTGATCAGCTTTGCCTTATCTCGCTCACTCTGACCTTGCGGTGGCAGGGAAGTCCCTGGCGCCTCGAATTTTGAAAATTATCAGCCTTGGCTGATTGATTCAAGTGACAAAGCCTTAAATGCATTCCACAGATAACAGCCACACACTAGAAAGAGGAATGTCAATATTTAGGTATCAAATTAATCTGCAAGTCAACAGAGAAACTGCAAGAAAAAGCCCAACATAGACGAAGCATGGGAACTTGGATCTGCCACTTAGTCCCTCATGAGTCTTTGTCCTTGACTTCCAGCTGGCTGAGTGTTCTTGCCCCTGTTAAACCAATAGGGTGCCTAGAAATAGTCCTGGCTTTGTGTGACAACTGTAAACTGAGAAAGTCCTGCACCATTTTCCATCTCTACCCATCCATTCCCTCAGTGTCTCACAGCGTGGTGGAGTTTTTCTCTCTCTCTTCCATCCACGATGGAAAAAGAGGAGAGGAACCACACCGTTTAGTTGCTGATTGTACTGTTTGGATTTATGCAAATCCACGTCTGAGTGCATCCAAAATGACTGCTGGAGGAGTTTGGTTTACGTCCCTGTCGTCAGCTGTAATGTGATTATCCTCGCTCTGCGGGGGTTGAATGTGTGGAAGTTTGTGTCTTGTCATTAGGACTGTAAATGACAGGGATGCATGGAGAGACAGAGGGGGGGGGGGAGGTGAGGCCTAGTGGTGAGGGTTGGGGTGGAGGGGGTTAGCTGGAGATTTGAGCCATACCAGGGCTTTACTGCAGGCCACAATAGCATGTGTGGTGATTGTGTTGAAGGCTTGGCGTCCATGGCCCCAGCCTCCCCCTGTGGACTGTTGTACGTGGGGGCCGCGGCTTTCGCTTTCAGAACTTTTCCCCTCCTTCTTGTGGCTTGTTAGATGTCTTTGTTCTCAAGGCAAAGGTCAATTTAAAAAGAAATAAGGAAGAAGGAAAACATTACCATGGCACTGTTCATGTATGACCTCTCCCTATACCGCCGCCCTTCCATTTTTCTTTTATTTTTTTGTTTTATGTTCTCCTGGCAGCTCTCTGTCATGCGCGGATTCGAAAACCGGCAACGCTGAGGAATTTACATCCTCGCTAATTTTAGCTATGGGTTCCTGACCAGAAAACACATCCTCCAATTTCTGTCTATATTGGTCTTCCTGCGTCTTTCCGCTGCTGTTTCTCTCACCAGCACTCCAGGGCTTTTGCAGATTATTCTACTCCTAAATCTCCTCCAAGCCCTTCAATTTTCCTATTTTCAGTGCATTCTTAGCTAAAAGATTTTATATGTTCTGATCCAAGATTACGCATGCTGCCAAAGCTCCTCTCCAGGTTTAATCCACGTCAAAACAAACTAAGCTGCTGGAACAAAACTGTTTAATGAACTTATTTAATAAGATGGTGAGGAGCAAATAATTATTACTGGGACCTATAGCAATTTCCCAAACTGTGCTGCTGAGATCTGTTTGATGTCAGCGTGAGGCGACGTGAGGGTGAGTGGAAAGCAGAAACACAAGCTGCTGTTGACATAAGACTTGTCTTTCTGCAGACTCTTTGTATATTTTGAAATGCCGGACTAATTCACTCCATATTCCCGCTAATGACACCGCTGATGTCACTCAACACATAAAAATTCTCACTGATCCGTCCTACACAAGGGCCCATAAACATCTCGGTGCTGCTATTTCCAAAGGTTCTTTTCTTGCTGGTGCAGTTTTCAAGACGGTTTTGTAGAGGAGACAATTATCAAGCTGCACAAGCAGAGACCAGTTCGTTTTAGACAAAACATCACTGTCTAACCCTAAAATCATCCCAAAACTGTTTGTCTAAAAGGTCTGGTTCAAAATTGAAGTGGCAGGGTTGAAGGAGCCACAGTATGAAAAAGGTCATATAGTTATTGTGTATTGAGATTTTTGCTCTTTTTCCTTTTTCCTTTGAGGTCTGCATATGTGAAAAGTTAGTTTTCACATCATATTGAATTAAAATTTATTTTTATTTTGGCAAATCTTTATTTAGACATGGTTTGCTCTTTTACAACAATACCCTCTTAACAGTTACACTGAGAAATAAAATAAGACAACAGCCATTGTTTTAAACAAGACACAAAAACAGATAAACAGGAAAGCAGTTACAGGGAGGGAGGTACATGATGATCACTAAAAATGTTCTTGTGCTAACAGAGATAAATGTTCGCTTTTTAGGTGACATTGCAGATTACGCCATGTAATTATTGGCTTGACATTTCAGTAACATTTCACATCAGTTCAGTACGAACCACAGCTCGAGAGAGGATGGCAATAAGACGGCAATTTTCCGACAAGGACCTTGGAGGTAAATACCAGTGCTACCAGTGGTTCATTCATCTTTCAGCCAGGAAGGAAAAGGCAAATTTAATATATAAAATGCACTGTACTGCAATTAGACCCGTTAATTAACCTATAAGCTTAATAATAAACAGGATCTAAAGTGGAGGCAGCAACTGCTCTAACAGTCCTCTTTCTGCAAGTCAGAGGGAAGCTGCTTCTGTTGCTTTACATAAAGACATGTTGCTGTTTAACAAGATTTTCAATATAATTTCTAATCAAACCAGAAGTGAAGATACTCTGTGATCCTCTCAGTATCAAACCTGCTCTGAGTGGAGATATGCAAGTTATTGCTATTGTATTTCTCTGGATCTCCACAGCAAGATTTTAATTTTATTTGCATTAAGTACTAATGAATTTTAATAAAATCACCTTTCAGTGTATTACAGGAGAAATGTAATTTCTAAACAGCTAATTTGACAGAATTTCACAGTTTGGTAAAGAATTGTCCACAAAAAGGATGAGAAACAAAGACCAAACAAAGACCGATCAACAATCACGGAAGCTATGATTTTATTGTTTTATTGTTGTTTTATTGTTTCTATTACAGAGAATGAAGTCTATCTGGGTTTATGTTGCATGATCTTACAATTTAGTTTATTTATTCAATTTTGCAAGGACATCCGTTTCACAACTGTGATGTCAACCACCCGTTTCTGAAGGGATGTTTTCATGTCTGGATTTGAGTTTACTGCTCACTACCATTGTAGGTTACTGAAGCCTGGAAACACACATTTGATTTCACAACTGATTGGCTGAGACACCTGAGAGTCAAGAAAAAAATATCCCCAAAACAACGGAATCAACTAACTTTACTGGCCAAGTATGTCAACACTTATAGGGAACATAACCCAGAGTACTATTTACACACACACACATACAGGAAGATTCAAATATAGACATACAACTAAACACAGACAAACATGCTAAACAAAGATAAGCCAACATAAACATATAACTATTATGTACAGGTCAACAACTGGACAACAAGCATATAGGTCAAATTACTACAGTACTGTATAAACAGCGTTGGGTGCCATTGTGCTACAAATACTACAAGAAGAACGGCAGTGTAAAGAATGTTAGAATGAATATTTTATGTGTAGTATAATACATGGATGGTTTTATGGACATTTATTGTTGGATAGAATGTATTTATAATGTAATCAGATACTAAAAATGTACCTCAGTTTAAACCTCAATAGTTCCTTAATGGAACAATGATTCTCAAAATCACCACCAGCACACACATTAGAGAAAGTGGAGTTGACTAATGACACCCTAACATCCGGGGGTGGGGGAGTCAATACAGTCATGGGACATTAGTGGTACTGCAACTAAAGTTACGTGAGCATTCAGCTTTCAGCCATTGTGGTGGCAGCTTGCATGAGGATGTTTTCTGGAGCATCATTAAAGTTGTGAAGTTCACTTTTACCTTTTAACTGCATGGGTGGTATATCCTGTACTTATTTGCCTTAGACCACATTAGATTATTATTATCAAAAGAAGAACCAAGCCCCAAATGTTAATATAAAATTTCAAAACTTCCATAAAGAAAAAAGAAAACACTAGAGGCGCCGTGCCATTATTCTATTTCACTCAGAAGAATGTGTCTCTCTTGGCGACTTTATAGCTCCTCTTTTTTCTGCAAAGCTATTCTTTGTCTCAGCGCCCCCCTCTTAATTTCCGCCTGTCTGCATATGTTTTAGAGGCCATTAATCGTCCCCTGCACAACATGCACCCCAGCAGATAATTACGGTCATTAAACCAATTAGGGAGCACATGGAGGGGAGGTTTCTGTCAGGCCCCGAGGCCTCCCACTCCTGTTCTTCACTAGCAGGACGGCTGAGGTGGTCCACTGAAAACTCTGGCAAAGCCTAAAAAAAAAAAAAAAAGGGGGAGTGAATTACTTCAGCCCGACTCTGGATTAATGCAATTTCCTGTTGGTGTAGCCTTGAGAGACCTTGCCAATTTTGCCGCAGGCCAAGTAACCAGAGCCATTAGCCAGCAAAAGTCCTTCCCATTTTCACATCCTTTGTGCGGGGTGAAGCAGCCATTTAGGTTGGTGTCATCAAAATATATTTTGCTCAAAGCTTAGAGGACTATTTTGGTGCAGAACAGAAAATGAGAGAAGGAGATCAAAAGTGGCAGGAAAGGGAGGGAAGAGTGGTCAATCTGCAGACAGTGGTTTTCAACATGCTTAGTCTATCATGTGATTCTAGAGCTAATATTATGGTTTCATTGTGCTTACCACAGTGGGAGTTCTGGCAGAATGAGACCGTAACACCATGGATACAACTGTGATTACTTACTTATTGAGACAAATGCAACAGAGCCTTACAGTCACTGTCCACATGTGCAGGCAAGCCACAGAAAGTGCCTCACACTTCCTCAGACAGTCTCATATGGTTAGGCATGTTGGACGACAAACTGTCCTCCCTTGTTTCAATGAGGTATTTCCCAGCATTCTTCATGTTGTGCTTGGCACACGTGTGTTTCTGAGCTCTGCAAACATAGCAAAACTTAAAGCCAGCGAGGAACAAGGAGCTCCATACAGGTTTTCTCTGCTGACTTATGAATGACACGTAAAAGTGAAATACAGATCTTGTAATGACTCCAAAGTACATAAACAAAGAAAAACACATCAAATCCTGCAGGTTGAAGCTAAGATCATTACAAGCACATTACAGACCAAACAGGTCTCAAGCCATTCACTTTTAGTCATATATTAATAGTGTGAGCTTTATTCATGTAAGTGGAGTCTCAGAAGTTAGAAAATGTGGATCAAGGAGAGAGAACAAGGAATGTGAAATGAGAAAATTAGGAATTGAGGAACTTTTCCCTGCTTCTACTGTTGAGGTACCCTTGAACAGGGTAATTTAAAGAAGCTATCATTTGTATGTGTGTCCTTTTATTATACTATTTTAGCAGATTTAAATTTTCTCAGACAATGTCAAACAGATTTTTCAGTTTGTTAAAAGAAATAGTTTGACATTTTGGGAAATAGGTTGACTAATGACAAGATTGATGCAACTGTCAGATACAGTAAATATGAAGCTTGAATCAGGAAATACTTGGCTTAGCTTACTGGAAGTAAGGGGAAACATCTGGGATTTTGTTACATTTGCTTCCAACTATTCCCTAAGTGTATTTCCCAAAATATGCTTTTATTTATTTGTTCTCTTTTTAGGGTTTAGAAATTCAGGTATAGTTCAAGTCTCCCAGGCCCCCCTGTAGCCCATTGGTTAAGACGTATACAACACACCTGCAGTGTCCGCAGTTCAATTCCTTCAAAACCTTTGTCATACCATCATAGCCCTCTCTCTACCCATATTTCCTGTCTCTCTCTGCACTTTCAACGATCAAATAAAGGAAAAAATGCAAAAAATGCAAAAATAATAACAATAATAATCTTGAAAAAATTCCATACCCATATTCAATTTGCTCAGATTGGATTTGTTAAACTCAGACACTAAAATTGAAGATTTAAAATTCTAACTTGATCATCTGGGCTACCAAAAAAAAAAAAAGCACTCAGAAAAGAATCAATCAGATCTCTGTCCTCATGTAAAATTTGTCAGTAATATGATCTGTTTAATCTGCCTAAAATATGAGAAGAAAAAATAGCTTCAGTAGTTCAGATGTTTAAGTTTCGATATTTCATCATGAATTTTGGTGCCTGAATTTAACTGAACCAATATGAGCAGCTTGATGTTTAGACCTGAATTTGACTGATTAAAGTTGAGCAACTTGAACATAGTTGAGTGGTTAGTGGTTAAATTTCACAATTAGCTTTTCAGTTACAACATTTAAATGAATAGAGGCATTATGACCACAATTTGCTCTCTCACTGAGGTGGCCACTTTATATAAACTGGGATAGCACTCCAAAAGCACTATAAGCACAAAACTCTCTGGCTTCAGTTTCCCATTTTATTTATAAGGCTTAATATTCACCAAAACAAGCCTTCATCAGAGCCTCATCAGGGCTGATTTTGTTATTGACTCTGCATGTGATCCTAAAACCTCAAGTAGAGCCACTGCAGCCAAACCATGTTGAGTTTTTATTTAAAACCTGATTTTTCTCTTAGCGGAGGACTGTATGAGGCAGATCCAAGTGTGAAATGTGGATCTGTGTGAATGTGAAGCAGGGTGGGTCTATAAAAAGCATGGTGGTCTGTTGGCTTGACCTTGTTTAAGGTTGTTTAAAGATATAACTCCAAGTTTTTTTTTCCCCCATCTTTCCCACACTGACACAAACTGCAACGAAGGGAAGTGAAAGCTCAGCTAAAGTAGAATTATTACTCTTTTTGCAATTAATCATTGTAATCACACTTGGATTCCATCATGACTTAAAAGTATAAAATAAAAACACTGTTTCATGCAAAAAAATGTCAATATTTCATAATCATCCAGTGTTGAAAGGCATCCAATTCCAACTTTGCCTCAAGGGACCGCAGAAATGATTGTTGCTGAATGTCTGTGGCTTCCCAGTGAGGAGCATCACTGTGTTTGTGTGTATGTGGATGTTAAAACATTCCTCCTCCTCCCTCTGCTCTCTTCAACTACTGGGCAATAACCCATATTCACATCTAATTAAATTCAAGTTTTATTTTTGTTTTAAACAGAGTGGAGATTCAGCCACAGAAAAGGAACATAAGGAGGACACTTTTTGTGGCACTAGATGTAAGAACTGAACGCAGGGACACAAATAGGTTTATACCTCAGCTGGGGTTGAGACATGTTGAAGGACTGTAAGAACAGATGTGAAAATCGAACAGCTGAAGATTTGACTTTTCTGCTACATGCAAGGTGAGAGGTAGGAACTGGCCCTTGGGGGATTAGGGGAGACTTTCTCATGTTGGGCTGAATTATTGATACAACACTTTCCAAAGCACTTTCTCTGTAATCTTACAGACCTCCATGGTGGTCAAAGCAGTACCATGTTCATTGCTTGGTTTAACAAAACAACAAGGAGTTAACAGAAAGTACTCTGAAACAGAACACATGTAGAAGGTGATAACATTGCTGTCTGAGATGTACAATATAAGGTGCAGCATACATTGGCTGCACTTTTACGTTTTTACCACAAGAGGTCAGACTGCTCCTAACCAGCTTTCACTCTCTGCCATGTAAAGTGTTGCAATATGAAGTTTTTATCAGCAACAATCTTGTCAGGGGTCATAAAAGATGTTCATTTGTTTGTTTAAGACGTGTAAGAATTCCTGGAGGAGGTACAAGGGTTACTTGAGCTTTCCCACATGTTACTTCAGAGTGTTCAGGGCTCCTGAAGTGTGTTCAGGGGTTCATGTGTTTCACGTTCAGTAGAGGGTTTTCCAGGGTTAGGATGTTCCAGATTTTATTTTGGATGTCCAGTGGTTCTTGGTGTGGTGCCTGTTTTTTTTTTTTTTTTTTGTTGTTTGTTTGTTTTTCAAGTTTTCTCCAGGGGAATCAGGGGATCTATAAGTGGCTTCTTTTGGTTAAAGGTGCTCCAGGGTTTCTACAATATTTTTTAGGGTTCTGTGAGGGAGTTTCAGTAGTCCCTGGTGGGTTTTGTAGCGTTTCTCTACAAAAGAGGGGGGTTCCTCAACAAGGTTTTAGGGTTCGTTGAGGCTTTTTCAGGAGTTCTGAAACACAAACTGCCTCAAGGGACTCAAGAAAAATCCTCAGGGAGCCTGAAAACCTCATTAGAAGTCGCTCATGGAAATCATGGAAACACCTCCACAAACCCACTGACCCATGGAGCCCCCTGAAAGCAGCCGGGCACATTGTCACTGACCCCTGGAAAACTCTAATGGCATTTTAGGGGTCCTTGCTGAGGTCCCAGACTAATAAAATTTTATGCGCAGTCATGTCACTCAGCAAAATGACCCTCAAGCAGGTTTCATTGTGACAGGATTTTAAGATATGGAGGGAAAGGGTCCATATTGTTAAATGGAGATCTACTTGTTCTTGAACCCCCCCCAAAGATCTTTGTGGATGTAGCGATCGATAAATGGACCTTTAGTTTACCCTCCCTTTTACTGGTAGAGTACAGTTTCTAACCCTAAATCAAAACTTTTACTTGTTAAAGGTACAAGATAAATTCAGAAAGGTCCATACAGCAATCTGTATTTTTCATGCAATGTTAACATTGTTACGTAAACAAAGGTTTATCTGCAAATAAGCAGACAAACCTTTGTGTAAAAAAAACACTCTCCCTCATGAGGCCCTTTTGTAATTTTGTAGATAGACTTTACATTTTACACTAACAAGACATTAAGTCTTCACATCTTCTATCAAATATGTGCATTAATTGCAGGGTTGGTGGTCTGATCCACATGAGGTGTCTTTGAGTAACATACTGAACCTCAAATTGATCCTGATGGCCAGGACAGTGCGTTGTGTGTTTGTGTGTGTGTGTGTGTGTGTGTGTGTGTGTGTGTTTGTGTGTGTGTGTGTGTGTGTGTGTGTGTGTGTGTGTGATTGTACTACTAAGGTTGAAAAATGCTATATAAGTGCAGTCTATTCAGCATTTGCACTTGAAAAAGAAACATATGTTGCAGAAATTTGACATTTGTCATATTTTCCATAATAGATAAGTACTTCAAGTAAGAGTACACTTCTTACAGTGATGCATTATTTTCATATTCTCTGTGTCCAGCTAGGTTACTGTAAATCTTGAAAGACAGCTTTTTCAAACCTCTTCAAAGAGAGGATAAACAAACAAAACACGTCTCACAGCTGCTCCTAAAAAACAGAGATTTCTTTGAATGTTAAGATCAGTGCCTGGTGTTTTGTTAACTTTATCAGCACCATCCTCTCCCTGTCCATCACATCATGTTTCTGTGCCTCCTTCCTCAGACCAATTAATCGGGGAGAAAAGCTTCAAAAGTACGGAGTGGCTCGGTTGCTATGGGAACAGGATTCTCCCTACGATGGAGACAAGAGCACTGTTGCTGCGGGTGATGTCAGCGAAACCCTGGTTACATTATCCCAGCATCTGCACCACGAGGAGTCTGAGACAAAACAGGCACAACAAGGGCCACGGAAGGAGTATTATGTCTGACTGTTTCCTTTCAGGTGTGTGTACTGTACGTGTGACACAGCTAATGAGGTCACAGGGGAGACGGCAGGCTATGTGTAGAGGTGTGAATGTGTGTGTTATCAGGTCCATATGTTTGAATTCTTCTAAACGCAAATCTGTGAGGACTAGAAATTGAAAAGATTCGGCTCAGAGCAGTGAGTTTATGGAACAGACACATCATACTGTAAACAAGTCAACAACACATATATAATGTTGCTTATTTATCTCATTAATGGTGTAAAACCTTTCTAGAAGACCTTAAAAATATCAAAAACTTTTCATTTATTTTACAAATACTCATAATTATAAGGGTGAATGAGTGTTATATTAGATAGATAGATGATTATATACTGTAACTTTAATATGTAATAGTAGAATATAGGATATACAATGACAGTGCCAATGTTACAATGCACATTTGTAGCAGCAACATTAGTAATAGTATTGTTTACTGTCCAACAAGCAATGTTCTTGCAGAGATTAAAATAGAATTTGAATATTGCACATCATCAAACCCTCCATCCCCAGTGAGAGGAAGGATAGAGTGGGAGGAGAATAGAGAAGTAGAGGGGAGGGATTCAATAACGTCAGCAAACAGGCATTCATACTTTCTCCCCATTTTCCCCTCTCTCTCTCTCTCTCTCTCTCTCTCTCTCTCTCTCTCTCTCTGTCTCTCTCACTCTCTCTCTCCCTCTCGCTGTCCTCCCTCCCTACACTTTGTTTGTGTCGCTCTCTCACCTCTCTCCTCCTATACAGGGAAGTCATCCAATGCATCAGCCAACAGCTCATCCGGCACCCGCTCTTACTTTCCCCCTGCATCAGTTCCTCACTTCTCTCTGCTCCTCTGCTGACTGACACTTGTGCTACAGCTGCCGCCTCTCTCTCTCTTTTTCCTTCCTTCCTCTCTTTCACCCAAGTCCTCATCTTCAAGTCACCATGGTCAACAGATAACCGCCCGGCCGTCCTGAGACCATGGGTACCTGCCTTTGCAAAGGTCACAAAGGTCAGTGCCACCTGTTTGTGCGTCCACGTCCGTGTGTCTGATTGAGGGTCAGATCAACCTGCAGGAAGTGTTGACGACAGCCAGCAAACATTTGAGGAGCAAAACTGTTTCAGAAAGTTACATCATGTTTTCCAGGGATAGTTGTGTTTGTGGAAATCAAGTAAATCACAGCAAAAGTGTGAAATTTTTATCTTGTGGCTGGATACAGGCAGGACCGACTGACATCTCGACAGCAGAGACGGAGGGTAAAACCACCTGAAATACATTAACAGATGTGAATCCATCACAGGAATGATTAGCATGTACAACACAAACTCTGCAATGAATGCATTCATCCAAAAATGTATTTATTTTCGTCTGCCCTCTTGCAGCTATTCTTGATCTGAGTGAATCTGTTGCTTTAGAAACAAGACTGGGGGGCAGGAGGTTGATGAGGGGGACTGTAAGGATCAGCGGAGGACAACAGTGGCTTTAGGATATGACAGCTCTATCCGAAGCTCATCTCCAACTTGTCGTGACTTGAAGATGTGACTTGG
The DNA here is from genome assembly GCF_963924715.1 of Thunnus thynnus. NCBI lineage: Eukaryota > Metazoa > Chordata > Actinopteri > Scombriformes > Scombridae > Thunnus > Thunnus thynnus. The sequence continues at coordinate 9,177,776 of NC_089522.1, read as the reverse complement.
ATTGCAATTTTTCTCTCTCATATTTGCCCTCTATCACTGTTTTTATGTGCTGTGGGTAGAAAATGGGTAGTGTTTGTTGCATCTCAAAAGCTCTCTGGCCTGTTTTAGGAAGAACAATCCAAATATCATAATAAGTAATATTAATAATCAAAATAAAAGTTGATTTGAAGAATACCAGCTTTCTGTGATACATTCAAGCAAGCTCTTGTTGATATTTTGTCAGTGACATGACATTTAACATCATATCACATCGTACGTTTCAGTTATTTTCAGCTTGAAATCTGTGATGCAGTCTGAAAATATTTTCGTGGGACGGAGTCTGCTTTTGTTCAGGAAAGGTCCCTTTAAACAAGGTGGAAGGTATTGAGCGCAGCACTTTCAAGCTGGGAAAAAAGAGGGAAGGCAGCTGTGAAGCTACAGACAAACAGATAAGAGAGCAGCGGGAGTGTGTAGCTATGTGTGTGTGTGTGTGTGTGTGTGTGTGTGTGTGTATGTGTGTGTGTGTGTGTGTGTGTGTGTGTGTGTGTGTGTGTGTATGTGTGTGAGTCGGTGAGGGATTTAACCCCACAAAAGACAGAAATTGACTCAGGAATCATCATAGGGTTTCTTGACCTGCTAATAGCATCTGATGAGGCCAGAGACCAGATACAGCCCCATGCACCAGTCTGTGTATTTGCATATATGTGTGTGTGTGTGTGTGTGTGTGTGTGTGTGTGTGTGTGTGTGTGTGTGCATGTGTGACTTAAGTAAATGGAAGGGTATCATTCCTGTTGATGTAGAAATTCCATAGCAACAGCCAACTGTCTTGATGAAACCTCGCAAGGGAAACCCCAAGCATGTGCTTGTATTCCTGTTTGTGTGTGTGTGTGTGTGTGTGTGTGTGTGTGTGTGTGTGTGTGTGTGTGTGACCTTTCTAATAATGTTAATTCTCCATTGCATTGACCTGCACTTCATTTCCTCTTGTCATTCATATGAGCCTCATCACCATCAATTAGAAAGCAAATAGGCAGTGTGTGGGCCAGTGCCAGAGAGGCCCCCATTTAAATGACTGTATATGGATTCAACACGCTCTCTCTCCCTGTCTCTCATCCATTATATATGAGCCTCGCTCGACCCCTGACCTTTAGAGACGACTGGGTTTTCGCTTTAAAGACCACGGCCCCTGCCTAGAAACACACATACACGCCGACACGCACAAAACAAACCAACACACCTGCACATTCAATCTAACATCAGCGTTTGTGTTTGATTCCCAACAGAGCTCCACCATCCCATGACAGTACTGCAGGAACAGACTGAGGAGGGTCAGCCATCCTCTGTCAAGGTGAATAAAATCCCTCATCTTCCTCCTGTAAGCAACATGTATTTGACTTTTAAGGTGTTGGTTCACCAGGATTACAACAATGGAACTACTTTTTTCCACAGAAGTAGTCCCTAAAAACTGTTGACAGTGTGTTCTGTGGATTATCCAGAGTAATGGGGAGACTGTTGGACATCTGGAAAGACGTAGAATTTCTTAAATTTATAAATTCAAAGCTGTAAGCTGTAAATTGTATTGAAGTAGGGGTAGCAATCTTAGAGACAGACATCTCAAAATCTTTGTAAATAGAACCAAAACTATGTGCATGTCTAATTAGAAACAAGCTTTTTTGTGATGTGGATGAATAAAGCCTTTTAACATTTGTGTGAATAAGAGTGAAACAAGCAAAATGGTTCATAATGGTTGTCATTACCTGATTGTTTGAAAATGTTCTGGATTTCTTTTAACACAACACAGCATGGCTTGGATTTAGCTTGTAATTTAATTATCGCTCTGTGATTTGTTCATTACAGAGTGAGATAAATGTTGCTGTAAGCAGGAACATCGACTCCATTTTACAGTTAATCTCTTTCACACATAAGCTGTTCAGTCTGCTTCTCAGTCAGGCTCCATCACGCTCTCCACGAAGGCTTCTGGAGTCACATTACATGCTGTTTTTAACAAGATGATAATAAACTGGAAGCTTTTTCTATATTTGTGTGTTGTGAATATCAACATCTGCTATTAAAATTAATTTCACCAGCACAAATTCTCAAATATGAAAATATTGTAAGAAAGGCTGGAATTAGACATTTAACCTCACATAGCCTATTTCAGGTAGAATTTGTGTATTTTTTACTCTTTTGACTTGTGTTTGATGCCAGTCGTTTTTACTCTGCTTTGCTACAGCTAATGTTATCCAGCTACATAGTAGCCTTCACATTTTTAGTGAATCATTAGAAATGAGTCAAATGTATAAGCCGACAACACTTGTATCAAAGATAAGTAGAAAAAAGATTAACTAGCTTTATATACAAAACAACTACAGTTTTTGTTTTGTATTAAGCAGGTTGATATCTAGCTACTTTTAGCTAGTGTTGCCGGCTAGCTGGACAGCGACTAGCAAAAGAAACATGGAACATATTACACACTGAAAAACTGTGTTATCAAAGAGTTTTACTAAAATTGGCCTCTAGTTGTACTCTTTTTCACACCTAGTGTATGACCACTGGGTGAATTACATTTACACCCAGCCTTTTTATAACTTTTTTATATGCCTATTAGCTATCAATTTTTAAAGCATTAAATCAAATAAATGTGCCAAACAATGTTTTACCCAGACTATTTAATGATACATGTATGATATAATTATATTAAATAACAACTGTAAAACATTCATTGAAGGATAATTGATTTTGTTTAGTAAAGAAGCAGTTTTCCGGATGGAAGAACAGAGTAACGTCAAAGATCTCCATAGTTTTGCCGTGATTTTGCTAATTTTACATTCAAGTGACTTTTATGCAAAACTTTGTCTGTAAAACTTAATTTGGACTGCACTCCAACAGTTTTTGGAATTGGAGTCATGCCTCATACACTAATATATAATTTTATACTCATTTGTATTCTCATTTTGCCTGCACCATCTTCTAAAAAGCTCTCAGATCAAGAACACTAAACCAATCAAGAAGGTGCAGTTTCTCTTTCCATGTTGAGTGCAGCTACTTTAATGTAAACACTATAAGGGTTTGAATTTAAAATAATCTCCTTTGATTGCAGTTCATTCAGGCTGGGCGTGAAGGCTGCAGGGTTTCCATACGTGTTGGCGGTTATTGTCATTATTACCATTTTTCCCTAGAAAGAAAAAAGTGGGAAATGTGTGGGTTGAGTAATCACACTTAGGCTGTGATTACCAGAGGAGGATGTATGCAAATGTTCTTATGTGTGTGTCTTTGTATGCACAGTATATGAGTGAATGTTGTTTTGTCATAACCTCATAAATCAGCTCCTGGTGATTTGTACGAATTTGTTCAAAACTTAATTTAAAGGATTAAAATGAGAAAAAAAAGTGTTTTAGACATATAAACCCATTCAAAACCCAGAGGATATGTCAGAAATGCAAATAGACAAGCTAAAATTGAGCATTTTTCTTAGTTTCCACAGGTAATATAAACTTTTCACCTTAAAGATACTCTCCTACTTCATGTGCATCATATTGTGCAGGATGGCCAGACTCCCTCCAACGGCAATGTGGCAGACAAAACCAACCGCTACGACATTGGCGAGCTGGCCACCTCCTCTCTGATTGGTGAGATTGACTGGACACACAAACACACTCTCACACACACACACACACACACACACACACACACACACACACACACACACACACACAGGTTTAGTTCATGTTGTGTTTCATTGTGAATCAAACATATGAGACTGGGAAAAGAGCAAGCTGGGAAATTGCATTAGTAACCATGGGAGGTCAGTAATGTCATTTCCCTTTCTCTCTCACACACACACACATGCAGTAACACCAATACACCCACACGGACACAAATAATCAAGGCACAAGTACACAAATATTTTCTTTTCTCCATTTAAATTTAGTCTCCACCTGTGACTCGGGCTTCCTCCTGTCTTCATGCCTGCTCTTTTCACCCCTTTCCTTTCTCCATCCTGTGTCTGTCTGCCTCATCTAGACTGCTTCCCTGCCTCAGGAGGTTAATCATCTGAGTTAATGTGTTATGCCTTGCTGAACTTTCCCCAGTGAAGCTCTTTTATTACCCTGACAGTATAATTATGAAGGCCATGAAAATCTCATGAATATGTTAGATAAATACAGACATTCAGGCAGATGGCAAAGAGGCTGACACCTGCTCTGGGAGTGTCAGAACCAACCCAGGAAAAAAAGGAGGGGAAAAAAGCTTTTTTAATATTTACTTAGTCTTAATCACTTGTCAGTCATCACTTAAATTGGCAAAGTGAGTTCTGGAGACTTGGACAGTCACAAAATGCTGCTGACAACCTAACTGCTCAAATCAGATCACACTGTGGAAACTCAAATATTATTGTACAAATATAATTATATGTAGAAAAATAGCATGCAGATATTATTGCTGCTTTTTTTCTTCCTGTATAATTATGTTTGATAGATTTTCAGGCTGATGTGATTCTATTAACTAGCGGCTCCTAGAAACTGAAATGATCATCACATCCCACAAATGCATTAGTGTTGGACCAAACAAATGAAATAATGACAGCTTTGCTGTTCTTACAGCACAGTAGTGGGACTAAACATGTAATGACATATAAATTAGTCTTGAGGGTGGCGCTACAGGGTAATAACAGGGTCATTAAAATCTAAGAGGTTTATCATAAATGTATTTATTCATACAATGAAAAGTAAAAACATTAATCCTCTGGGGATCATGATTGTCCACAGAAGAGGATATTTTCTGTGTGTAAGTAGAAACTCTGGCCTGATGGTGGCACTAGAGGAAAATTTAGGTTCTGGGGACCATAAATATCAAGATAGACACCTATCCAGTAGTTGTTGAGATATGTAGTTACGGATCTATTTTTTTAAAGTGTTGCATGGACGGACAGACTGATTGACCAATCAAATTCCACAAAAATGCGTTCATGTTGGTTTTTTTCAATGCTAGCAGGCTCAGCATGCCAATGTCAGTCTGTCAGTTGGTCATTAGTTCAATCCATCACTTTGGTCCAGATTGAAATGACTGAAATGTCTCAACAACCAATAGATTGATTGCCATGAAATTTTCTACAGACATTCATGGTCCCCAAGGATGAAGCTTATTGACTCTGGTCATCCCCTGACTTTTCACCGGGAGCCATCATCTGGTCAAATTGTTTTTTTTAAGGCTAAATACATGAACTTGGTAGACAATTTACCTGTCATCAGCAGCATTGTCTTTGTGAGCATGTTACTGTAGCCTGCTGACACTAACATTTAGCTATAGTAACGTCTACACAGGCTGCATAGAAAAGGCACCATGTTAGCAGCAGCAGCAACTTCAGTAAAGAGTCATTGTCTACACAGGATGCATCCAGGCTCAGCAATCAGTGTAGGTCACCTGTGTTTTGACAGCACCCAGAGTCCAACATACAATCACTGTACTTACATGCACAAAGCAGAGGAACATACAAGCATAAAAATATGCTTTGGGTTGTGGTTATGCATGTAAAGCATGAGCAGGTATGTGGCCTGCATGCTGTATTGATGAAAACAGAAGTGTATCTGTTCCGTCAGACGTGCAAGATGGACAACTGAAAAACATGGTTGAAACTCCTCCATGTAACAGCACTGTTTCATGTCTAACGGCGGTGTCTTACAGATGTCTTGCCATATTCACATAAATAAACACTAGGAAATCAAACTAACCACACTTTTTGGAATTATCAGAGAAAACAAATTACTCTTTCTGAGATTATTATCTCTTAAAGTCCCACATTGTTTAAATCCTAATTGCTTTTTTCACCATAGTCACCATGCAGCTGTGGTTATTTTTATTGTTTTGGTCAACCACTACTTGAAATCAACACAAGTTTCTTGCCAACAGGCGAATTAAAACACTTAGCCTATCAATTTCACCCCTTTCAGGATGTGATTAAATGTGATTTTCTTGAATTATTCCCATGTTGGCTCGTAAATAGCAAAGAGGGAGCAGAGTCACGCTTCACATAATGCAATATATGTCTGGTTTTAATAGAATTACTTATTCCTGGCTGACCCTTTGTTTACTGTGAACAACATTCTCAAACAAGTCTGAGAAATTCAATCATTTCTTACAGCGGACAGAGAAACTCAAGTGTGTTGACAAGCTTTTTGCTTGAACTTTTGAACCCATTCATCACCTGCCATATATGATTATTTAACTGCCATTTACTCTTTCAATTAGAATTATTGTGATGAATAGTACCAACATATATCCACAATAATTATCTTCAATTAATAACAGCCATTCATTTCTTACAATTTTTCTGCAGCTTCTACTTTTGTGTCATATAGCTACAGCGTGTCTATGATGGAAATTGTGTTTTTTTCACCAAAAACGATTTGGTTTCTAGAGTTTCACACCCACCTCTATCAAAACAGGATGCTTGGGATTCATTAACAAAGCTGCATTAGTATTCATGATTCCCTTCACTGATTGTCTGACAGTATTGTCCTACCTCTTCCCCTACAATAACATCTGTTAAGACTGAATTTTGTCCTATACATTTTTTTTTCCAGCTGTGACATTACACAGCAGGGCAGTTCAAAAATGTTTCAATCATACATCAAAAAGTTTATAACACATTTGTGAATACAAACATCACACTTGAATAGTATTAAAATAACACACAATTCTTGTTTTTCATAGAACCCCCACTATAAAGCTAATATAATCCATAATCTTAATATTTTATATTATCATTAGATCAGAGGACTGTGTGTAATTTGAAAGGGGTCACTTGTAGTGATTTCACCCAACTCAGCAGTTCTCAGCTCAATGGAGAGTTTTAGTGTCTTTCAACTCAATGTTTTGGTTTTACTGCAACATTACTTTTGGTTCGGTCTCACTGCTCTTATCAGCAATGTTTTCAGGCACAGCAGGCAGCTGTTTCCAGCAAGCTCTGATAAACATCTGCACACTACCTGCCCAAATCATAGAGGCGTCAGATCAGAAAACACTTCATATTTGTGGTTTGGCAGTGTGTGCACCAAGAACGTATTTTATCATTTAATTTGTACAATTTCACCCTATCATCTTTATAAGGTGATAATATGTCAGTGTTGTGGTTACAGCTTGTTTCCACTGTGTCTAAGTGAAAATCATTTAACTCAGGGTTAAGCATTATGCTACTATCTAATGAAAATGTTTTAGTTTTCCCACAAACTTGTATGCCAAACTATTCTCAGATGGAAAAAACCCCACAATGAATCCAACCATTTATAGTCAGATATAAAAAACCCATTTATATATGGTTTATGTTGGAAGAGTATCAGGCCTGCATAGAAACATAGTAGCACAGTAGATTAGTCTGTAGCCCCAAACACCCAAAAGTGTCTTAAATACTGTTTATTAGCTGCACTATACTACAAATCATTTCTAGCTTTATATGATTTGGTCACTTTCAAGATTCAAGAAGAATAAAAGGTATAAAAAGCAATAAATATAAAAACTGAATATAAATAGCAATAAAAGATATAAAAAGCAATAAAAGGTGCATACAATCATTACTCAGATATTGCACAGATGGTTCGATTGCACTGTGTGTGTGTGTGTGTGTGTGTTATTTATTAAGGAGTCTTATGTCCTGAGGGAAAAAGCTGTTCCTCAGTGTGCTGGTGCGTGACTTGCACACAGCTGTGTGAACAGTAAGCCCAAAATATCCCATTTGAAAAACAAATGGGATTTTCCTGCTGTGTGCATATTACTTAAATAGATGCACACATAGCCTCCTCACCAGTGACGGTAGTTAGCCGGAGCAGAGCCTCATAACAGAGTCGTCACAGTGTGAACGCAGGGTGAGGCAGCGGTGGGTGTCACAGTGCACAGCAAAAGACAAAGAAGAGTCTCTAGGTGTTGGGCTCAGATGAAAATAACACATCGTGATGTTTTTCTCAGTTTCAATTAGCCCAGGCTGCCAGCTCTCTTGGCACACTTCTCTTATTCAACTGTATATCTATTTCTCACTTTGAAACCTGCTTCCCTCCTCTTCTGCTTCTTACTTTTCTCATTTCCAAGCTTGTTACCCTATTCACCTTTCTTACTGATCTTGACATTTTTCTGCCTTTTTTCCCCCTATAGTTTCTTACCTTAACCTTTCTTCCTCTTTGTCTTTTTCCACCTCTGCCTTTTCAACCTTTCCTTTTTTGTCCCTTCACATCTGTTTAATTTTCCTCTTCTGAAAATTGTTTCCTCGAGCCGCTGTCACTTCAACTCTTCATTTTTAAAGACTTGTCTACTCTTGTCTCTTTTGATTAAAATAAATGATGACTTCTTTGTAGTTTTGGCCATCATTTCTCTGGGTTATTAATAACATTTTTCTGTTGAGATACAGGGACCCAGCACCTCTATTAGATACTGCTATAAGTCCATTTGGGGAAAGCATACAGTACTGTAGCAGTTTTATGAAATGTACAATATTCTTCAAAATCGTCTTGGGTGCTGTTACAATCTGGTTCTCAATCCTCTCCAATTTGTTTTCTATGGAGCTCTACATCAGAAGGCAGCAGCAGGTCATGGTTCAGGTTATGCAAATCAGGGGTACATGCTCGCCTTTCAAGTATGAATTATGCAAAAAAATATGGGAAATCTTCTTGGATATAATCATCTCACGATTCTTCTCCTTCTCTTGGTCTCCTTTTTCCATTTCCACATCCCTGTTCCTAACTGTTGCATTTATTCGCCCTTCTCTTCCTTTCGATCAGTGCTTCACTTTACTGTACAACCTTACATATAGCCCATAACTTTATCTTTTCTTCACATTATCTCCTCCTTTCCTCTGCTACAACATTACAACACTGTATATCCCATCTTGTCAGCCAGGTTACCTTTTATCTAATCCACTTAATCAAGATGTATCCTTCCTTCTCCTCACCTTATTTAGGTCTGGTGGCCACGATAAAGGAGCACATCACCAAGCCAACGGCAATGGCCCAGGGGCGAGTTGCTCACCTGATTGAATGGAAGGGTTGGGGAGGAGGTGGCGAGGCCAGAGGAGGTGGGGGCAGTTGGAGTAAAGGAGGTGGAGGCTGGGGGGGAATGGGGGCCGAGCTGCAGGAGGATGAACAATTTTACTCCCAAATGACGGATGAGATTAAGGAAGCTCGCTTCGCTGCAGGTGAGACAGACGGATGAATTTAATTCATGAAAAACAAGATGTGGTCAGTGGAGATGAAGTGACGCTGAGATCCCTCTGGGCATTTTGTTTTTGTTCGATTGGCTTGTGCAGGAGGGACCGTCTACAGAAATCAATAGACCTTAAGATGTCCTATGACAGTGACTCAAATCTACTGCACTTATTCAATTTCCCTTTGTGATGCTGGTAGCCTTGGTAAAACAAACAACAACAGGGGGTTTCAAGAAAAGCAATATAAAATGTGTTGGTGTGGCTTTTGTTCCTCAGGCGTAGCAGAGCAGTTTGCCCTGGCTGAGGCAGCCATGAATGTGTGGTCCATGAACGACAACTTAGAGCAGCCTTCCACCAGCTTGCAAGGTTTGTCACAAAAAAAGGATCATCTGTGTGTCACTGGAGCTTGTTTTTTTTTATCTAAACTTTCTCTTTTATTTCAATTTTAAATTTCTCTAAGGGGTCTAGTGCAAACTTTGTAAATCTCCCTGTGCCTGAATCCAAGTGAACCAAAAAAAACCAACAAAAAAACAAGGTAATACCAAAAACATTTCCACTATAATATAATAATAATCACGGTTTAGCTGATTATAATGTCTTTATTTTACCCAAAAGTCTTTGCAATGAAATTTTGTAGACATTTATAGTCCCCAGATGATGAATCTTATCAACTTCACAGCATAAATGCAGCTGAAGCTGACAGAGCACAGCGTAGGCTGGTGAAAGTTGAGCCTCAACTTAGAGCTGAGCCTAACAAACGGAGTCTGATGTCCTCAAAAGGCCACCGTACAAAAGAAATACTCTTGATTTAGCAACATGTGATTTTCTTTGATGCCACCCTCAGGTCTTTACAGCCTTTTCTCCAATAGTGGTAAGGATCTGAGCATAGCAAAACTGACCATTTCTCATACAGCCAACAATTTTGTTTTCTGGTGCGATGATAATTACAGCATTACAGGGCATCTAGCCTTACTATAGAGTTTTAGTTTTGTTTTCAAATTGCTGTCCAGTGCACAAAGCACTTACTGGCACGTCTGTTTTGCCCACATGATTACCCATACTCATTATTGTGTACCACTATCGCTTCGTGAACGCCAGTACGCACAAGTCTTTGGCTTAAAACTAAATATATAATCAATCCAAAATGTAAACTGCGGTAGAAATGTCCAAATATACCAAAAGACACACACACAATACGAACTACAGAAGAATCTGACAGAAGAAGACTGTTAAAATATCTCCATTGAAATTAGCTGCAACTGCCCTTATTATAAACTTGCTTGCTGCGACATAAATCAATAACCAATGCTACAAGTCATACTATTGCTGGTGACCCTTTCATGATCACACAACATATTTCAAGATGATTCATTTGTGTCACTGTTAGAAACAAGCCCTGACATTATGGTTGCCTTCAGTAACAGTCTTTTTTTAAATTTAATTTTCTATTTGATCACATTTTTATATTAGTTTTGCTGCAAGTATGTCTACTTTCAGCATTATAATTGTGTAAATGGAACTACTAGATTAAAATTTGAATCCTTTATCCATATATTGTACATTTAAGTTCAAATGTATTTTATTATTTCACATATAATGACTTGCACATACACCCAGTATAAATGTATATGTATTTTTAAATAGAAATAGGTTCACATGGGATGTACAGTCATATGCTATAGAGCATACCATGCAGCAGCTGGTTCAGAAAACTGGTATCTTTTGTGTTCCAGTTTAAAGGGGACATATTATGCATATTTCCAAGTCTATATTTATATTCTGGGGCTCTGCTGGAATATCTTTGCATGATTTACAGTTAAAAAAAACAGCCCCTCAGTTCAGCCTCTGTCTGAAACAGAACATTTTAGCTCCTGTCTCTTTAAGACCCCCCTCCCGTGGAGCCCACTCTGTTCTGATTGGCCAGCTCTTTGAAGCTGCTGAAGGCTATGTCAACAAACTATGAAAAAAACTATAGTAGTAGGATTTAATTTAGTTTTCTTGTGCTTTACTCAAATACATCTGCGCATGCTCAAGCCAAAATCCAATCTGAAATATGGGAGTGGACAGCACAAACAACACATGGAAAAACCTTAGCAACAGCCTTAGCAACAAAGGCTATGAACAGACGATCGTTTGTGGGCATGCGCGACAAGCCAATGTCAGCTCGTCGGCAAGGTAGAAAAAAGTGTCTAAAGTGCATCTGTAGTATTTCTATAATATATATATATGTGTGTGTGTGTTTGTGTCTGTGTAAAAAGAAAAGTGACCCAGCTGTCACTGTTCAAACCATGTGTGTTTTCAAAAAGCAACCATTTGATTGATTATTTTATCATCACTCCGCAGCACAAAGCCACTTCCTGTCTCAGTTCCTGCTGGATGGTGGAAGCGTCGGAGTTCCCCAGCACCTGTACAGTATCCACGCCCAGACATATGGTGACAGCAGGGTGACCAGCCTGGTCCTCCCACCACCTGCGGACTCCATTTCCCAGACATCCAATGCTCAGCTGCAAAGAGATCGTCCCTTTGAGGACAGAAACACTGTGACTACAGAGGCTGCTGTCCGACATGTAGACAGCAGCTCGCTATCCGAGGATGATGTTTTTTATAACTAGGCTTAATGGAAAAAACAAGCCAACAATCTTGATGGCAATCTCTAAGAAGAGCCTGAGTGAGAAGACTCGGGTCTCAACGACCAACAAGGACTGACACAGACTATCTGCGAGATATCTCAAGAGGCAATTCCTCAAATGGCTTGTCTGGAAAGTTTGAACAGCCTGGTCTTCAGATACAAAGACTGGCAGACTCCAAGTTGCATTTTCTCCTTGGTTAAGGCATATACTTTTATGAATGTACATAGTTCCACATTGCATTTTAATTTTTTATTCAATGTACATCAAACACTTTCATATTATATGTAGAACTTAACTGTGAAGGGTCAAACAATTCTGGTGCAAATATCTTGGTATAAAATATTGATTTTCTTATATGCTGTACAAGGTTGTCCAATTCTGTTTTTGATCCTTTTTTATTTTATATTTATGGATTAAAAGAATGAAATCTGTCAGTGAAGATGAATTTGGTTAAGGGGTGATAATGTGCAGTCCAACCAAAAGCTGTCTGAGCAGAGTAAATATCACCAAAGAAATTGAAAATGTGTCTCCTTTGAGATTTTTCATCTAAAAGCAAAGAGAAGAAGTCTAGCGGAGAGAGAGTGTTCACCCAATTATCCCAACTATGATTAGCTATTATTCGCACTTTTCTATCTGAGAGCGATGTGTGCAAGGGAGCGGTGCAGAGAAAAGATGAGTGTAGGAAAACAGAAAGGGAGAAGGACACAGAACCTGTAAGTGTGCATGTAGTGTGTGCTCCTGCATGTATGTCAGCATGGCTGTGTGTTTGAGAGCAAGAGATGGTCGGGGGAATGGAGGTGTTAGTGTTACCTGTCATGGCCATCTTTTAGCACAGGTTTACATAGAGTGAGGCTGTGCTGTGTGGTGCATCACTGATCTTCCCCCCTTTTGTTATCTCACGCAACTCTGAAGGGTGTTGAGTTGAGGCGGCAACAACAGAACAAAAGACTGTGCATGGCTGGTATGATCATATCCATCATGAATCAAAACTCTTCAGCAGAACAGTCTACTGATTTTACTTTTAATTAGTGCTACAGTGTAGTTGCTCTGAGAAGAAATGTGACACAGTAGAAGAGTGCAAGATATTGTTAAATAACACAGATACACATTGTTGCTGACAAGCTTAAAGTTAATGCATTGTTTAGTCCGGAGATACTGTAGATACATAAAGGAAGAACGATTGTGTAATCAAAAACAGTATAGTACCTGAAGAGTCTGGAAACAACAGGAAGCCAGCAACTAAACAGGGGCCACGACAGCTTTTCCGAAGTGGGATTCAATTCCATACTCAAATTTAACATCAGTCATCTCCTGACATAATATTCTTAAATGAATGAAGCCCTAAGTGCCATTTATCAACTTGAAGAATTCCCTAAAGCAGTGATTTCCAAAGTGTAGTCCCAAAGTTTTTAATATTCAATTTTGTAATTAAGTTTGAAATTACCATAAAATATTTATGATTAAATATTTGCATTTTAAAAAGTAATCAGAACTAATAAAACAAAGCAATTATGACTTATTCTTCATTTATCTGACCTATTTTTGATCCAGAAGGTATTTTAAAGCTTGTTATTGGCAGGGAATTGTAATTGATTGATTAATTAATTAATCATTGGCAGGGAAAGAGTTAAAATGGAGCAGTGGCTATCAGGTGACAAAAGGAAAGCTGTTTATGGAGAATCAACCTAAACAAGCGAATCATCACAAGATCAAATTAAATCCATGAAAACAAAAAGAAGGATTCATAGAAAGTACTCAAGTGAGTACCCATTGCTGGGATTTACCAGAGGACAATCCCCTGCCTGTCTGTATGCTCGGAGGTGCTAGCAAACGAGGCCCTGAAACCATGCAAGCAAGGCCGCCATCTAGAAACTAAACATGGACAATATTCATCAGAGCCTAGAGATTTTTTTTAAAACAAGCTGAGAGAGTATCTGAGCCATAGGTAAGCAATTGAATCCACGTTTGTCACTGGGAGTGACAACGCCAGGGCAGTGGAGGTGTCCTACTGAGCAGCAAAGCTGATTGCAAAAACATTTGGGTTGTGCTACAACCTGGTTTTACGAAGTTTGTACTAATGCCTTTTGCTGTCTCCAGGCAGCATCCACTGAATAAAGCAATAGCCCTTTCCACTCAACCAAGTCTGCCCTTGGCCATGACAGGCTTTGATTGGGCCCTGCAGGCCTATGTCACTGAGCCTGCCTAGCAATATATATACTATCACAGACTGTACAAATTCCCCTAGTACCCAGAATTCAGTTCCTGAACGGGTGTCAGTGAGGCCTGACTGTACACTCAACTGAAACTCCAATTCTCATTCGTAAAACCAGGGTTTTAGCACAACCCAAACGTTCTACTTCATTTCGAATTTGAGTTGGTATTAAGGCCATATGTATACTCCCAACCCTTGCTGACACAAAAGGTTAGGACCACTGGAGATGTCTGCAGGCCCGGTGCAGCTGCTCATTAACACCTACCACTGATTGGATAGACTTGACATGGACAGACTTCAGTAAATAATGAAAAACATTATATGGCTAAGCTATATGGCTTACTCAGTACTATGCTACTAACAAGTGAAATAGGGCAAATCATAGCTACTAACGTGTGGCAGCATTCAAAACTGAATGAGCTACTTAAGACTCAGTCATATCAAGGCTATAAGACCTCACAAAGGTGTGTGGGGTGGCCCAAGAGGCAGCAGCAAACACATGCTGCACTGTGATGCCTTGTAACAATGCCCAGGAACCAGCCCCACTCCTAGTAGAGTGTGTCCTCTGACCCTCTGGGGGCACTTGTCCTGTTAGGGAGTAAGCCAAGGTGATAGCCTTCACTATCCAGTTTGACAAAGGATCTTTAGACAGGGCTTTGTCTGGGATCCATAACAAACAAACAATTGATTAGAGCGCCGTAATGCCATAGTGTGCTCCACATAGATGGAGAGATGAAACTATCACCAATAATAGGGCCGTTTTTAAATAAAAATTTTAGTCCAACGTCTTGGAGAGGGTCAAATAGGGCCCTTGTCATAACATCCAGGACTGTAACCAAGTCCTAAGAAAGACTTAGAGAGTGGTTAGGATTGTGAAACCGACATCCCGCATAAACTGTGAGGCCAGAACATGGCTGTCTGGTGGCTTGCTATCTATCCCAACATGGCAAACTGAGATGGCAGCCAAGTACACCTCGAGTGTAGATGGTAAAAGACCCTTTTGTTGTAGGCTGTGAAGGAAGTACAGAATAACACTGATATTGCAGTGAAATGGGTCGTCATTCTGTTCAACACACCAGCGCTCAAATATTTTCCACTTGTATGAGTAAAGAGTGCTAGTGGAGGGGTCTCTGGCATTTTGGATTACCTCTACAACCTCTAGAGGTAAACCTTTGCCTAACAAACGTTCATACTCGGGGGCCAAGCAACTAGCTTCCATTTTTGAGGAGCTGGATGAAGATTTCTCCCCTCGCCTGTGTCAGCGGGTCGGTGCGCAATGGCAGAGGCCATGGCACCCCTGACAAAAGAGACTTGTGTTGGCCAGTGCGGGGCCACTAGGATTACCTGTGCCTTTTCCTCCCTCACCTTGTCCAGGACCTGCTGTAACAGAGGAAAAGGAGGGAATGCATATAGCTAGCTATTTGGCCAGCGGTGAGCTAGAGCGTCGTGACCCATGGGAGCGTTGTCATTCTGCTGCTACTTGTGGGTTATCGAATCCACAACAGGACCAACACGTTGAGTGGCCTGTTTTTCTCTTTCTCTGACATTTGCAGATTTAGCCACAAGTGTTGATTAGTGACAACCAAAAACCCCATACAATGTCCCGCATTTTGGGCTGCTCCCTTCGTCAAAGTAAGGCAGAATTCTGTTGCCTTGTGGAGCTCCACATATGTCTCTGAGATGGCGTTTCCCTGTAGCTTGCGGAGGAGGTTAGCCTTATAGGCTTGCAGCAGGCATACATTATTCAGCAGCAGCCTTGTATGATTTGCCGGCTAAGCTAGCCATTAGCCTGCAAGGCTTTGATGGGAGCTGGGGCTTCTCCATGGTGAGGGAGGGGCACAGATGACCAGCTTCCAGTGGGGGGCATGGAGAGATAGCCCAACTCCAGCTCCGTGTTGAAGGTGGACCACGCATTGAACACCTGGATGGGGGACCGAGTCTTCTGAGGAGAACCCCAGGAAAACCTTACCTCCTCACATCAGGTCTTTCAGCAAATAGCAAGCTTGAGCTGTGCGACACAAGAGTGATTAAGAACAACTACAAGTTCTTTGACAATCTGTATGAATTTCTCAACAAAGAGGAGAGGCAGATCACAACCTATAGCAGAAAGCACCTGCAAACCCTGAGGAGGCAGTTCCAGGAACACTTCCCCGTGCTCAGCGAGCAACACAGCTGGATACAGAGTCCATTTGCCCCCCATAATAAGGATCATCACAGGTCTCAGTTCCATAAACTGTTGGGCCTGATCTCTGATCCCTGATGTCCATTCAGCCAGACATCAAGACTTTGACAGCTGCTATGCAGCAACATAACCCTTCTCATTAGGTGAGTTGCAGGTGACACAATGTAACGCTACCCAACATGTAATTCATATCCAGTGTATCGAGATAAACTGCTTGTGGGATGTCTCAGAGAGAAACACATTCTCATAAAAAACCAACAACAGTATAGATCTAAAATTCAGGACATCAAAAACAAACTATAGTTACATTTACACCATCTAGCAGCTGTAGTAATGCACTCTGGCTTTCCAAAACCGTTACAAATCACTTTTAAAAAATAATGATGTTTTATGGTGTGACAATGCTGTGGTTAAGGTCTGGTTAGGTTTAGGCACAAAACCACTTGGTTAGGGTCAGGGAAAGATCATGGTTTGAGTGAAAATAATCACTTGAAACGTTGTTTATACTTCCTTAAAGTTATGCAACCTTTGTCATCATGGCAACATGGCCTCTCTCACTCTCACAAGTCCAGAAATTTTTGATGTCAATTTATGGACTTGAACACCTCCAAATATTACACAGCAATGAGCCCAGCTGTGATGGATTGTAATAACTGCATCAAAAGGTATGTGTTGAAAGATATGCAGATGTTGGCCTGATTCAACGTTCCAATGATATTTTCTGAAGGATTATTAATTTGCACTGCAGTGCCGTAGGCCTACATTCACACAGAATTGTTCTGTTTATGAAATAAAAAATAAATAGGGAAATACTTGAGAGATTTTCAGATTTCAAATTGAACCGCAGCATTCTCAAGTTTGGGAATGATTAAAGGATAATTCCAGTTAATTAAAATGCGGCTCTTATTTATGTCAGTCTGCCCTGGTGATGCTGCCGTGCACTGAGTACAATGTTGTCATAGCCAATAGAAATGTTGGCCAAAACTACAAATACAAGATTGTTTAAAATCTGTCTCCAATGCATAAACATTCTCAGCAACACTCATGAGGGACAAAAAAACAAAAGATGGCCAACAATTTTGATTAATGGACAGAAGGAAAATATGTTAAAAACAGTGTTTTGAGACAATGGAAATCATATGGATACTTAATTTCATTTGTCATTTCTTGCCATGTTTCAGGCACTATTTTTGACCCATGTTTACCTGCTCTCCTCCTGAGTTTTAATAATCACATGAAAAAAGCACTGACAATAATTTGTATTGCAATCAAGCTGAGCAGGAGCCTTGTTACCAAGGCAACTCTGCCATATTCCTGATAGACTGTGAGGAAGCAATTTATCAGATTTTGCACAGCTCCCTCTGGAGCCACAAAAGGCCCTATGCAACTTTTTTCACATAATATGCAGTAGTACTGTAAACAGATATCTAACATAAAAAATGGTGGAGTTCCCCCTTATAGTCACTATGTGCAGAATTTATATGGTGACATGTTTTTGTTTGTAGGAAAATGATACAATCACAGTGAATATTAGTGCAGTGTATGTGTTTCTTTCAGGGGGTGTAGAGTCATGCATGTATGTTCTGATGCCTTTTTTGATGCCACCACTGCGAGGGCACCAAACCCGGAAATTTCCATATTCTACACATAGTATGACTGTATTTGGAATATTTGTTGCAAACATGTGATGTGATGGTTTACCTCTAGTTTCAATGGTCTGCAATGTGATTTTTAGTGTACTGGAATGAATAGAAACCATTGGCTGCATGCAAGGTAAAAAGTCAATCTTAATTGTATGGCTTACTTTGGAGCACAGTCTGCAGCAATATCAAGTAAACACAATTTGTAGTTAAACATGCCCCTGTAGGGGCCAATAGATACTCACTGAGAAGTGTGGTTTAGCAGGAAAAACACACCAGAGGGGTTACATTGTGTTAATTGGTGTACAAGCTGTTTTGCAGGCTTTTGTTTTTCATCCTCCTTGGATATTATTCTGGGTAGACATACTTTTAATATTGCTGTGTCACAAAGTACGGATCAGTGAATGAGATAGAGTGCTATCTCCCCAGGGGATAAGATCCTTTTAATGACCATAAAAGGCAAGACAATAAGCCCTGATAAAGGAGCCTGCCGCTAATGACAGTTTTGTTTGTGTGGAAATACTGCTACGCTTGGGGAATGAAGAAGTGATATCATTATTAGGTCCAGGCTAATCAGAATGAGATGGATTCATGTTAAAAAGGGTCAAGAGGTGTGTTTATTTCTTGTGTGTCCCTGCTTAGATTTCTTTGGCCAAGTCTTCTAATATCCTCTTCATCTGGAGGAGAAAATAGAGAAAGAGAGGGAGGGAGGGAGAGAAGGAGATTGCTCTGAATTCATAAGTAGCCATTTTGCCTTCCCCATGCCACATGACGACACACACAGTTCCCACAGAGGAAAATATTGACGATTATATTTGTGAGTGTGAATATACACATAGCATGCAAACACTCATTACCTCTGGCCATGTGATGATCCCGACCAGCCTTCCTCTGTCAGTGACAAACAAGGTCTGAGCTCCAACCAGACTCAGGATACTGTGGGCCTGCAAGGACGCAGAGGAAACATGATTTGAAGTAACTGATTTTAAAGAAACAGTTCACCATTTTGTCTGTGCGTGTGCATTAAAAGAGCACTTCACTGATTTAGCATTGCACTCCTATAACACTGTCATGATATAAGGTTTTTTAAAAAAGGATAAAAATTGATGCAGCAGAACCAGAGATATCATCCTTTTTATTCTATGAATTCTTCTTTCTTGTCAAAACCTGATGCCTACATTACCCACAATGCAACTCAACTGCTGACAATTTGGTCAGAGATTTAGGTGAGTTATGCTAGTAGCGGCTAATGTAAGAACAGACCTCAATATGTAAAATTGGTGAAGTACAGAGCTGAGTCAGGATGTGGTTAGCTTAGCTTAGCATAAAGACTGGAAACAGTTTGCCAAAAAATATGCCTAACAATATATATAAAGCTCAGTAATTAACACATTGTATCTTTCTTGTTTAATCTGGCTCCCTACCTCCTGAACGGTGCTGTTAGGTGATAACAGGACAGAGGTTGGGTGAATGCAGCAGACCTCATCCAGATGTTTCTCCATAGTCTGAAAAAGGGCACAAGCACATTCACATTTGCATGCATTTTCCTTTAGATGCATTCTTGTCATGCAGTAGCATTCAGTATTAATTGAGAAATGATGATTCACGGTTTCTATTCCCTGAAAAAACTGATTCTCTAGTGTACACAGCACATGGGCAATCCATCAATCCATAAATCTGCTATTTAAAATCAATTTTGATAAGCAGCTCATCATGTCTTTTGCTATCACTAGATTATGCTTTAAAATGGATTTCAGCTATCATAAAATGAGATTTTACATCAGCCAGCTCATCCTGTATGCACATTTTGCTCCTGTCCTTTTTGCATTCAGTCAAAGTCAAATGGATTGTAAAGACATGACCTGGCTTTTAAACAGCATCAGACACTTCACTTCTCTACTTAACCCTGCAGCTACTTGTCTGATCCCATCCAGCCTTTTACCTCAGTCTTACAGTAGCGCAGGAACATCAGCAGCTCTGATCGGAGAACAAAGCCCAGTAAAATCTGCGACTCTTCAAGAGAGGAGAGGAGAGGAAATCAATTTTCTTTGCCACAGTCGGTGCTACAGTTGTGTTACAGTGTGTGCAGCTCTCTAGTGGGCTGTGTGTCGTCTGATGCAAACACAAAAATCCATCCATGTGATTGCTGCTGAAAGGCTCAGCTGGCTGACCGACTATTTTCTCACACTTGTCAGCTCCTTATTGAGGCACTTTCACACTGCTGAATAGCTTTTAAAACGGTCACAATTTTTCATCATTTCTCTCATCACTTTCCTTTTTCCTTATAAGAGGCTCCGTGTGGTGTCATAAGTGACCGATATGTATCTGATGTTTTCTCAAGGATCCTGCTGACAGCCAAATACTTTCGTGCCAATGTTCCATACTCTCAAACATATTTTATTTTGTGTGAAGATTTAGACAAAATATGACTCCTTAGCCAGCAGTTTGGAGTAAAATACTATCAAATATCTTTGTCTGCGCACCATGTGAGTCCACCACAGGGATTTGTATTTCAGTGCTGGTGTTGACAGCCTTCTGAACCTCCACTGGCCCAGCTGCTTTCTGAAGTTGCACTGATTTAGCTCCCAAAACCTGTCCAACTGGTGTAGAGGGAAGCCTGCGAAAGAGATGACTCGTGTTACACCTGGAACACAAGCAGTTGTGGTTAAATGAATGTAGAAATATCTTAACTTGCAAGGCAGCTGGATTCGCAAGATCACGACATCACAAGATCACGCAAGAATCCATCTTGTCAGGCTTCAAGTTAAGCGCTTGTGTCCTATGAGGATTCTCGCATGATCTTGTGAAGCTGCTTCACAAGGTAAGACAGTGATAGACAGATGGTTCATCCAATCACGTGCCAAGTATTTTTTTTTTAAAGTGCCTGTCCTTTTCCAAACAGTTTCCAAGGACGACTTCTCAGATGGTTCTGTGTTACAAACCATCTGGCACATCTGATTTTTACTGAGGTTAATGCATTTTCAGAATTATTCACTGCTTGTAAGGATCTACAGAATTAATGGTTTGATAGAAACTGATGTAGGTAACAGAAGAAGATCTGCCATTTTTATGTTCAGACACAAAGCAAATATCAGTGATATTTTGCTACAGCGTATTGTACAATACAGGTTAGAAACTCAGACAGAGCAGTTGTAGTTGTTAACAAAGTCACAGAGTAGAGCTTTGACCGACATTGAAACTTCTTGTTTTTTCCAAAGAAACTCTGCCAAAACATTTTCAAGTAATTTAAGGTGTCTATCACGTAATAAGATGATCAATGAGAAGTCTGAGTTTGTCAGATGTATACTTGAAGCCGTCTCAGCCTGAATACTGTTGACAAGGACGATGAACAGATTAGAAAGAAAAAAACTGCAATGTGGCTGCTTGCTGCTGTCACCAGTGGAGAAATCTATCTGTTCAAAGCACATGTTCATTTCATTTGCCTTGACATTTTATATCTTGATCACAGTTTCTTGTCACATTTTGTAAGACAATAACATTTAGCCTCACAAGCTGTTGGACAGGCTGTTGACTATTAGGCCAGTGCCCCCTTGTGGTGCAGGTGTGCAGCTGTGCTGTTGAGTACATGAAGCGGTGCATTTAGTTGTAAATAGGCAAAGCATGAGGAACACCGTCAGAGCAGAAAGTGGACTTAACTGCATCCCAGTGTGGCGTGCTTCTCTGACAAACTGTGAGTAGAAATAGTTATTAAGGACTGATCAGGACATTTAGTGAACCTCTCACGGCATATTTTGTTAATTTACTAATGCTGTTAGCTTTCTGCATATCTAGTAGGCTAAGCTACTCCCCAGGTGGCTCAGTAATGCTAATGCTAGCTGCTGCTACCTATTGCTAGACTGTTAGAGTTCAGCATTGTTGTCATTCTAGTAATTAAGTAAATGGGATGGAGTCTGTCTGCACTGTCACTTAAAGGAACAGCCCGAATAATTTCGTCATTGTGTGAATTTGTAACTAGTTAAATGCTTTTACTGTTCATGTGTTGATTAGGCTTATGAAGCATATGTGCCTTAGCAGTAGCAGTGTTATAGACCACACACACACGCACACACTTCCTTCAACTCTACAGTAGGCTGGGTGGTATCAAGGTATTACCGTATAGAAGGGTATTTAGAAAAGGTATGATTTTCAATACTGTCAAAAATACTGACGCTCCTCTTTCTGTTAATCTGATATGGAGATGCTATATTGAGGTGATGTATTGTAGTACACAGCACGTGCCACCAGAGGTCAGTCTCTATTGGTGGGACAGGGAGCTGAGCTAGGCGACTGCTAGTAGCGATGATAAAGGTGAGCCAGCCAACATAGACGAAGCTGTGTGCACTATTTGCCTCAAGAAAGTTGCAGCTAAAGAGAGTAACACCATCCGCACGTCATCTCCGTTCAGCCCAATGATGTGTTGGTATCCGCCGCGGCAACAAGTGTCATCGGGTCCTCCAGCAAGAATCTATGGAAGAAGGGCGCTTATATCCTATCTATTCATTATTCTACGTAGGCTAATTGCATATTAGACACCCAGCATTGTAGGCTAGACAATGTCATACATGCTACAATGACTTCTATCACCAGCAGCTCAATTTTTACATTTTTTTTTTACACAAATACCGTCATACACCGTATACCCAGGTGAAATGTCAGGAGGGTATGAAGGTGTGAAAAAATAGATACTGCCCAAGCCTACTCTACACCTGTAAGCCTAAATGGTTGCAATACTGTACTGCTGTGTTACAAGAGAATCAGTAAGGAAGAGTTAACTGTGTCTGAGCGTCCTGTGTGTTCTGACTGATACCGCAAGGGGAACTTCAATATTAGGCAACCAACACCTATACAGTCCTAGGTGAATACCTATTCAATACAAGCCATGTAACCTTAGGGCACAATAGGAGTTAACTTTTTATTTATGTATATTATTTACTCATAGCATGGATGCCTGGTGAGGAAAACTAATTGATCTTAATTGAAAATGTCAAAGTCTTCCTTTGATACTCCATTAATGTCTCCAGTTTGGATGGTTTTACTATGTTGAGAAATAGGCCTAGCAGGGGATTTTTTTTTAAATTAGAGGTCGCCTATAGATTCCTATATTTTAAAGTAAAAAGACCACACCAATAAACAAAATCATTGGATAGATGAAGCGTAGATTAAGTACTCTCAGAAGAAAATGTAGAAACTGTTAAACACAACATTGTATTTTTTTTTTTTTTTTTTTTTTTTTTACTTACAATACATTTTTTTAATAACAATGCTATTGTTCAGCGTCAGACCTATTATACTATATTTACTCACTTGAAGCAGATTGAGTTAGACCAACTGACTGTGTTGAAAACCTAGCCTAGTGAATCCTTGATTAGAAATAGGATTGTTCAAGCCTGTTGTTACAAGAAAAGGTTAACAAACTGTATAAGCTTTGTCTTTGTTTGTTTGTCTATTTGTTTGTTTGTTTTTTGATTTGTTTTTTGAGAAACATTGGATTTGTTCTATGTTGACCATTACAATCCAAAAATTTAATAAAATGACATAACAATACAGGAAATAGCCTGCCTCCATGAACATTTTTATAACCCTGAGAACAACATTTACATCACACATTCATATGAGAAAATAATGTTGACAACAACACAAAGCCAGAAACTAAATACAGGAATCTTGACATTAGATTCTAGAAATATTTCTGCAAAGTGCATCTCTAATTTCATTTGCCCTTCCATCGTCCTACATTGTCTCACATCCACTTCTTTGTTGTCGACCTCATCTTCCTCTCTCATCGCATTGTCTCCATCAAGGAATTGTTCATTGTGAACTTCACAAAAATTGTGCATGACACAACATGGCGATAACATTTGGCTGACCAGGGTAATGTTGGCGTTACATACCTTTAGGAGACATCTCCATCGGCCTTTGAGGCGCCCAAAGGCCTGCTCTACAGTCATGTGTGTTTGACTAAGGTGATGGTTGAAAGCTATCTGCTCTTGTGTTGCTCCTCTAACCTCATGACAGCAGAGGGTAAAAATAACAAGCAGCACATCAATCCCTTCAAATGTTTCAGTCACTCCTGGTTAAAGTGTGCCTCTGTCACCTCACTCATATAGTCCCAAAAGAGTGAAAACACAGGCATCATGGTTCCTACCTGGTTGCCCACCATTTATGTCCCAGAACTTTGCTTTGTGGTCAACCACACCTTGCAAAATAATTGAATAATGCCCTTTTCTACTACAATAATCCGCTGGTGTGTCAGGTGCAATTCTGATATTAATATGTGTGAGCACCAGCTACTTGGGGAAATCTCCACTTATCATGAAAGCCTTGTATTATTAATCTGAACTCGGCAGCAGAGGCTGTTCTGTTATAATGTGGCTTCATATTACATTTACGGCGGTGACAACTTGTTGAGTTATAATACAGCATGGGGACAAGCCAACACCGAACAAGTGCGAAAGAGAGCAGTATTCAAGATTTGTTGCCAGTTTCCAGATACAGATTGCCACATGAACCTCAACAGGCACTGGCTTTCTGTATCTGATGGTGTGCCGGGCCAACGTGTGCCAGCAGGCATCACACAAATGTAAGAAGGTGTCTCTTCACATCCTGAAGGCAAGCAGCCATTTGTGGTCAGTGGTAGAGATGTGTGGCCACAAAGATTTGGTTCGTGGATACACCTATATGACCCTGTAGTGAAGGCAAAGAGATAGAAAATGTTATTCCAGTATGTCATTATAAATCATATCCAGTATATCTATGGTTTACAATGGTCAACATGGCAGGTAAGCATAACTTACAAGCTTAGAGTTTTCAAATAGCCTACAAGCAATTTAACAGAAGATTAGGTGTAGCTTAGGCTACAAGTGAATACATTTTTTTATATAGAACATTTCATACAGGCTAAAGCAATTCAGGATGCTTTACAATAAAATTACTTTCAGAGTGCAAATTGCTCCAAAAACATGAGTGGTGGTTTCTGTATGATGTCAACTAACAACCTAATATGATGACAAGACACAGACATGCAATCTGTGGCTAGCTAGATAATTTCGGAATGGAATTATCAGAAGCCTAATTAAAAAACGTGTGATTATAAACACACCTAGGCATAGGCCTACACATAATCTAACCAAGCTTACCTGATGCACTGTCTGAAGAACAGCTGTCATGCAAGTATGTGGTGATATGCAGCCATCAGAGCCCATCTTTATCGGCGATTGCATTAAGGTGGCACGTCTTCAAATTAGATGCATCAGGACATTGTTTTCTAATCGCAGTGTGGATTCTCGGTGGAACTGGATACTTTGTTCATTTAACAAACATTGTTATATTAACGACAGAAACACAATGAAATAAATTAGCCACACACGCTGCTGTGTTGTTCTTTTTTCCAGGGAAACAAAGAAGAGGAAATATTATCTCCTGAGACGAATCCTTCCAGTAAGATTTCTGACCAATGAGAGAACATGCAAGACATGCATATTGTCTTGCATATCTTGTATTATGAGCCTCTGTGTTGCATATTTAAAGGATGCCCTGAATGATGTTTAATATATTCTTTTTTAATCATTTTATTATTTGTTCTGCATGCTTATAAATGATCTTAGTAACTTTGTAAGTGTTGAACCAACAGACTGACACCTGGTTTATGTGGCTAGACCTCCAGGGGTCTAGCCACATTAACCAGATTTAGTTATGGAACTATTTCCAATACTTTTTACTCTGCTGTGTTTACATCCTATGGAAATGAGGAATGTGTTCCCTGGGAATTCAAAACAGTTTCATTTTAATGACATATTTGTTATTATTTTTTTCAGTCTCCTGCAAAACGGTGCCAGACCTGGATGCACATTATTTAGGATTATTTAGTTTTAGAGTTGGTGCTTGTTCTTACTTGCACACAGAAAATACTAATAGCCTATAATTAGCATTTTTATGTCTATGCTCTCATCTTCTTTTAATCTTTTAATCAGACTTTGTTTTTACTCACTGGGGACAGGCCTTCATCAGAGAAGGCAGGTGTGGGAGCCTCTTGCTGATAGAGAGGGCATCATAGAAAGATGGGCGGTGCCCAGAGCGAGTCAGGGCATTGGCCAGCAGGGTGGCGAGGAGGATTGGAACAGCATGACTGAACTGGCCAGTTAACTCTAAAGCCAAGAGAGCTGGGGACAAAGTGTGAGTCACAGCCCCGGAGAGTGCTGCGGCACCTACAAGGCAGAAAACATATTAGAGGTCCTACTTGAGGGCTAATGATATATCAGTTTTCTAGTAAACCATGTTAAACATTATATACAAACTATCTTGTTTTGTCCACATCTGAAAAATCCAATTGTGCACCAAGGTACATCTAATTTTTTATTATTACAGCTATTGCTGCTGTCATTAAATGGTAGATTTATCCTGGATTTCAGAGTACTAAGTCCAAAAACATAATTCTATTTCATGAGGTTTTTACATCCTGAAATCTGGGAGATATATATATGTCAGCAACATACATGTAAAATGGAGTTTAGACACTGCTGATATACAGGTGAGACTATCATTATTAAACCAACAGCTGTTAATCAGGTTTTTCTACCAGCCAGTGCGTAGCCCCCAGGATTTATAGAAGCCCACTGTTGGTCTGAAATCACTCCAGTGGAAGACACATAAGCCACTCCTTCTCCAAGCAAACGGCCAAAAGCTGCCCCTGGAAAACATAAATCAAAGCAAGTTCCAGTTAAATTTAAACTTGTTTCCATTCAGGTGTTCTGCACAACAAACTCTTCAAAGTCCTTTCCCTTCACTCACCATAGATAAAGACTGGCATGACGTATCCGGCTGGCAGAGGCAGCGTGCAGGCAAGGACCAACATCCACAGCTGAGAACCAACAACAGAGACACAGACTGTCAAATCTCTCCTTGGCATCTGAACAACCACAACAGCTCCACTTGCACATGTTGCACAGCAGATGGGTCACTATCAATCTGTGTACAGGGAAATGTTTGCAGCGTTCTCAAATCAATTTCACACAAATAAATATTGAATCATGCGCATTTACATTTCACATTTGCATGCAGAGAAATTAGGGTTGAGGTAAGTGAATCCTCTAGAATGCCAACTGATTGGGAGGGAATTTCTCACAGAGTTTAATGCATTAGAGATGGTTTACTTGAACAGGTGTTAGAAACTCAATGCAGATGTGTCCTTGTATTTACTAAGTGTTGTTTTTCTCTGCCTGCTTATGCAATAGTGAGTAAGGTTTTCCTCCCTCAGAGGACAAATAGGAAAGAATAGATATGCAGGTGGTTGGTCTTGATCAATACCAGTGACTCAGCCATCACTTAGCCGGCTGCTGAGATTTCTAGCTGTTCTAAATCACCAAATCCATCCTTTTTACTAGCAGTGTTGCTATGAGTCAGCATCAGGTTTTAGAAGACATTTCAGCCTCAAAGGTTAAACAGTCTTTAACTCGCTTACTCTATTGTGAAAATGTCAATTACTGTATGCTAATTATGGGTCACTGTGACTCAGGAGAACAGCAGGAGTGGGTGGCCAAGCCTCGTGCCTTTGTTAGGATTCCTGTTGGTTATCAGTGCAGGTGGACAGAGATAAGAGATTCCTTAATTGGCCTTTGCATTGTTCGTACCTTCATAAGCAAAAAGACAGCCAAAGAAAGGTAGATAGGATTCCCTGATGAGCTCCACTCCAACAAAGGCTCGGGCTCCAGTCGAACAGAGGCATTGTTGGATTGAGAGAGCCACTGCCTGCTGTCCAGTAAGGAGGTGAGGAGCTGCTTCATGGTGTACTGTGAAAGAGATGAATGTCATTCAGATCACTGTCTGAATGCAAGAAGATATATTATGTAAGAAATGGAAATATTCTAGGATAAGGCTGCATTATTCTATATTTTTCTTACTGACAACAAATCCCATGAAAAAAAGTGTTCGAAAACAGTCTGTCAATACTTTCTGGCTTTCATACACTGTCTGGGTATTCAGCCCCAAGACAATTCATTCCTACTGAAGATGTAAATCTGCAGATAACAAATATACAGTTTCATAATTTAAAAAAAAAAGTTCAGTAACTTCCTAAAACAGCCTTTAAATTCTGCTCATTCCCACCTTAGAAGCCATATATTGACCAGCTGAATGGGGAAACGTCACAGATGCCAGAAGGAAAGCCACCATTCCTGAATACAGACCCTTCCTGCAGAGAGACAATCACACATATAAGCACCATTGTTATAATGTCATTTTCATTTAGGCCATTCTGACTGAAATTTAAATAAGCTGAAATCAGTTGACTGCTCTCTGTGACTTCAAAATAAACATTAACACTAGGGGCAGCAGTGGCTCACGAGGTAGGACAAGTTGTCCACTAATGAGACTAATAAGGTCGTTGATTCGATCCCCCTCAACTCTTGTATACATGTTGAAGTGTCCTTAGGCAAGATACTGAGGGTGCTGGCAAGATACTATGCTATATAGCAATATATGTATATATATGGCAAGATACTGTGCAAGCACCTTGCAAGGTACATTAGCCCATTGGTGTGTGAGTGTGTGTGAGAATAAGCAGCAGAAACGTTTTAAAGCACTTTGGATAAAAGCGCTGTATAAATGCAGCCATTTGCCATTTTCGCCAGACCTGCTCTAATCTTTTTTCCAATCTTTCAAAGGTTCCCTGTAGCGTTGTACACTACTTAGATCTGCGTCTGCTAGAAGAGCAAAATAAAATTGTCAAATTAAGATTATATATAGGATTGTAAATAAAATCAGTGGGGATTTTTAGACCACTTCAATGAATCTTGAAATGCACACTCACTTATCATATTTTGTGCTATACATAATTTATTTTTAAAGTTGTTTATGTCTGATGTGTTCTTGTGTAATGTGGATTATCCTGAAAAGAACACACCATGTTTTTGGGACGTCAGTCTGCTCACCCCAAATCTTATGTCTTACACAGCTAGTGACTCATCTCTGCATCACAGTCTGGCTTTTAAATTGAAAAGACTGAGCTCTCACTCTGTCGTCAATATCTTGATGAGGACTGGGTTTGTTTTGGTGAATTGTAGGATCCACCGATGGCAGAAGAGGTAGCAGCGACTCACAACTCCACACAGCAGCCTGTGTCAGTTAGAGACAAGAGGCTTATTTTAAATCAGGCAAGCAATAGACGGAAGTCATTAGACTTGGGGAGATCATGATGAGGAAGAGGAAGCAAGGAAATTAGTGGTATGAGGAAATAAAAATCTGAATGCTAATTAGAACAGTAACACAGAAATAAAACACAGCAAAACTGGTCACAGAGTTTCCATTGTGACCACAATATCTTTCTTTTCTTTCTTTATTAGGATCCCCATTAGCATCAGAATATGCAATGGCTGTTCTTCTTGGGGTCCACCACACATACAGTCATACACATTCATACACACTATAGCCACATAAACACAACAAACAAAATAGCTCATCTCTTTGAATTAACAATCAATTACATACAGACGAGAATCCTTTCAACAGACAGTAAGACAAACACAAAGTTATAAATCAATCACAATTTCTCAAGAATTCATAGCAAACTTTTTTCGTCTTCATACAAATAAATAGTAATTCTTAATAAATTGAAGTCATTGTCTGAATGACCTTCTTAAATTATATATTTATGCATCCTGAATATGAATATCAAATGTCATTTTTTATTAATAAGACACAGACAAATAGATGATTTGTTTAACTATGCAGATGTCAAGAATCAACTTACCCCAGGAAAGCAAACAGCAGAATCTCCAGTGGGAAGAAAGGTAAAGCAGCGGGGAAATTAGTTTTGAACAATGCCTGAAGAGTTTCTGTGGACACGAAACAAATTGGAGTCATCCCTCCAATTTCTCCTGCAGCATTTTGAAATCTAATTGTCCCTCATTTTATTGCATTGAGATTTTATTGAAATTTACAGTCTGTCACAATAAATGTTTCTACAAGAGTCTGCCAAAGCTGATGTTCCCAGTCACTGTCATGAAAGGTAATTAGATAGCTGTAAACTGTGAAAATCAATGACAAGCTGAAATGATCAAA
This sequence comes from Thunnus thynnus, assembly GCF_963924715.1. Classification (NCBI taxonomy): domain Eukaryota; kingdom Metazoa; phylum Chordata; class Actinopteri; order Scombriformes; family Scombridae; genus Thunnus; species Thunnus thynnus. The sequence continues at coordinate 9,147,895 of NC_089522.1, read as the reverse complement.
GTGTTGCATTTACTTTAAAATTTTTCAAAAAAAGCGTTGTGTCAGTGAACCTTGCTGTGAAGAAAATGGTTAAATCAAACTCAGTGCAAAATGTTGCTGTTTAATATAACCATGCTTAATAGTAAAACATAACATCAGATCTTTTACAAATAGTTATTTGTTATTTTCAGCATATACCCTATTTGGCCAAAAGTATGTGGACAGCTGAACATTTCTGCTACATGTGATTATTGAGCATTTCATTTCAAAATGAATATGCTGCTGTAACAGCTCTTCTGGGAATATTTACACAAGACTTTGGGACCTGACTGCAGGGATTTGCTCCAGGCAATAAGACCTATCTCACTTAGAAGATCCCTTCATAATGCACTTATAATATAAGTGATGAAGGACAAATTCCACAGTCCTCCTTCTGTGCAAAAATGTATTTAAAAGTTTATCTGAAGCTAATATGAAGCTTCCATGTCCAGTGAGTCAAATCAAGTAGATATCTTTCAACGTTACAGTCTTTTTAGTGCCAAAGTCCCTCTTTTTGTTACTATACTTCCACCGCAGCTCAACAGGGAAACTCTGTCTGAGGAAACATAAAGAGGGAATTTGATGCTAAAAAGACTGTTAATGTGGCAGATATCCACTTGATATGACTAACTCAGACTGCTGAAGCCTCATATAAGCTTCACATCAACTTGTAAATGCATTTTAGCACAAAATGACTGTGTGGACACACTGTGGATTTTGGCCTTCATCACTTACATTGAAAGCACATTTGAAGGGGATCTTTTAATAACCAGTATGAACAGGTGGAATGATTACAGCGAGGAAAACCTCTTTCACTGTTCATATGGACACCTGACTGTTGCTTTCAGACACACTTGAAAAAAACCTATCCTTTACATCTTAAGGCATGTTAAGCTGTGTAGGCACCCTTTTTTTTTTAGGTCAAAGTGTCTGTATTTACTGTAACCTCCTTCTTGTTGACCATGAGGGGGCGAGACCTGGTCAGGCCTGCTTTACCTCCATCTCCACTCCACACTGAGAGCAGGCGGAAGGTCAACGCCCCGCAGGCGACTGAGAAGAAACACGGGTAGTAATTCTTCAGGGCAAAGTGAGAGGACATCACTTCTACACTGAACAACACACCTACAGGGGCAGAGGAATGACAAATAGATGGAGATGAGAGTGAGGAAGTCACTCAAGTATTTAATATTTTCAGCTATAATGATTAGAACTGTAAAAATAATATTTCTGCTGACTGTGAAAAGGAAATATAGAAATATGCATAGATTTCAGGCATTAATAAACAGTCTAATGTTTTATGTAAATTGAGTAATGACATTTTGAGTTTAATGTACAATATGAGCACTGATGGAGTTTGAACCTGAGTTGCTGAAAGCTGAACACTGGTTTCAAAAATGAAATAAACAGTGAGATGAGAGAATCAAATTATTATGCCGAGAGGTGATCAAAGGTGTAAGAGTTGAGAGACAAGGATGAACATATAAATATGATGGAGGAGCAGAGGTGTGAGAGAGGATAAAAGGGAAGAGAAAATATGTGAAGCTTACAAGAGTGAAATCAAAGGTAGAAGTACATTAAACTCACGAGTATGAGAAGGAGAGATACATGAAAATCATTGATTCCTAATTCTGAACCTTTACTGGCTCTCTCACCACTAATGGGAGCTCCGAAGCAACTGGCTACCCCGACTGCTGCAGCTACGACCAGCATCTCCCCAGCTGTTTTCTCCTAGAAGAGAAATATGCTGTGATTTGTTGTTTCTTTAATGACTTTTTTATATCATAAGGAGAGTTACAGTAGCATGTCTTTTGATCTTTATTCATATTGTTTGACATATGGGGAGAAAATATACTATTTCCAACTTCTGTTCTCCAACTTCTGAGCTACCGTTCTAACTAAATAGAAAAGTGTGCCTTTTTTATGAAAACATAAAACAACATTTGCCTTGAAGTGATTTCACATCCAGTTATAATCCTTCCTGGTGATATTTGTAAAGTATTTGTAAAATGGGATGAGGCCATCGTAAGTGCATTTGTGAAAATGTGTAAGTCTGACTTACAGCTGCATTATTGTATTTTTGTCCACTTGGGGACAGCGAAACCAGCTATGAACCATCAACAACATCAACAAATCACCACCTTTTAAAGTTATTATGTCAAATGTATTATCAAACAATAACTATTTACACGTCCAGCAGACATGGTTCAACATTAGCAAATATCTTGATAATAGAATAATCTTGACAAAAAAAAAATTGCCTTGATATTTCCTGTTTGGTTCAGCACCAACTGAGCGGTTTTTTGGGATGTGCATACCTTTCCTCTACCTCAAGGCCTACTTACTAGCTTTTTCTGGACCTTTCAACCGTACGTCACAACCTTCATCAGCAGATGGATTAAGTCATAAAGTACACCTTGCGTCAAGATTATTTTGTCAAACTACTATTTCAAGGACAAGAAACAACATTAGCATTAATGTGGGGATGTGTCAGCTGTCTAATGTAAGTCAAGTATCTGCCTTTTTAGCTGCTAAATGCTCCAATATGTTCATCCAGCTAGTTACTGACTTTGCATGTCATGCACTGTCATGTAGGTAGCGTAAACTGAAAACAGCAGTCTGCTGCAGGTGAATACAAGGAGGGCAGAGTTTGCGGGCCAGGAACCAAAACCATGAACTAAAAAATGCTAAACGCCTTATTGAGCTGAGGGGAACTGCAGAAAAAGGTGATAATTCCATGTGGTTCATCAGTAAGAGCGACCCTCACACACACAGAGTAATTTGATTAATTGCTAATATCAAAATATTGATTACTGCTTCAGTGGTTTTAGCAGTTTAAATAGTTGTATCACTCAAACTTTGGGTAAAGTGGGTAAACCCTTCACTACTTTTAAATTACTTGGACTGCTGTGTGTTTACCTCCTTATTGGCTTGTATTAGAGTGCAGAGGTTGCTCAGGTAGCATCCCGCCATGGTGGAAAGATGCACAAATGGACCCTGATGTTAAGAGGCAAATATAGAAAACTGTTCATACAAACAACAAGGCAGGCGTCACACAATATGAAAGGATGCCTGCATATTTTGTATGTAAAGCAGGTATACTAAGACGTCTCTCACCACTTTGCCCAGGAAAAGAGTGCTACCGCCTGCCAGTGTACAGATAAGACCCAGGAACTTGGTAAACATATTAGTGAGAGACAAGTAATGAGGCATTTCAATGCCGGCCAACATGGTTCTCACCTCTGGTATCCCCGAACCTGAGGAAAAATGAAGCTGGATTTTTGAAAGGCCCAGAGGTATTAAAGCAATCAACTTTAACAAAAGCTATTCCATCTGAATACACGGGAAATTATTTTAGAATACATTTATTAAAAAGAGGGTAAGGGGATGGCAAGGACATTTATGGGACTCACAGTATAATCAGCACAAAACAGATTGGAGGTAAAAATAAAGCATTATTCAGTTTTTTATTGGTGAAGTAGTTTTGTTATACCTACACAGCCTGTTTTCAGCTTTGAGGATACTTCTTTTGGGAACCTAGTGATATAAATCAAACCCACTTCCCCTTTCAGGGTTTTGAAAGCTTTTCTCCTTGGCAGTAATAGAGCAATGTTCCATCAGTAGACTATAATGCAGTGATGTGTACAGAGACTTTTATGGGCAGAGAGCGACTATAAACAGGAACAGGAAGCTGACAGTGACAGACAGGGTAATTGGGGCAATAAGGGTGAAGAAAGGGTGAGATACTTTCTGAAAAGTAGATCTATGCTTTCGTCATTCATATCATATCACACCACTGCCCGCAACATTAGCATACACCACGAATAGAGATCAGTTTCCTGGAAATATATTTAAGGTTTTCTGTGAGACAGATAAAATCATGGTTGACTTTTTCATACACACTATCTTCCTTTACAAATCACTGACTTTCAAAGATAATATCACATTTGACTTTTTCTTAATGCCATTTACTTCAGATAGGAAAGAAAGCTGCTCTAAAAGAAACCGGAGGAAAAAAATAAAGATATATTCTTCTCAATTCTTCATCTCATCTTTTTCAAGAATACTTGAAGATGGAGACCCGCTTGATGATACTGTGTGCTTTCAAATTACAATGTAGCCTTTCAACATCATGCGTGTTGCCTGGCCTTGTTCATGTTCTAGCCAATGAAAACCATGGAAAGAGCCAGAATTCCTTCATTTTCATTTAAGCTTGCCAGCTAACATTCATTGCTACCAGTAGCCTATCTTTTAATAATCAATAATTTAATTTAATAATTTAATACTTACACCTTCAATAACTCATTGTGTAGCCACTTGGGGGCAGTGAAAACAAGCTGTAAACACAACAGTGACATACTAACACCTTATTAATTTAGCAAACTAGCAAATTGTTGCTACTTTATACATTCATCAGATGTGGAGCACAATTAGCCTCCATTTGAAGTCATGTTTGTGTCCACCTGACACATATAAGTCCAATATTCACTATCCCTTTAGCTCTGTTTTACTCCCATAAGGGAAAAATGTGTCTCTTTAGCTGCTAGCTAGTTTGTCTGCCATTTGGTGCCAGGCAGGTAGCAAACAATCGGTTTTTCACTGAAAGCAGCTGCCTGATGTGAACAAAATTGACACTCTGAATGCAGTGAGTTGAGTATAACTGCCTTAAACATTTCTCCTATATTAACCGTGATTTCACCATTACGCTGGCTGGGTTTTAGAGGTTTTTGATGACACTCCAGAATTTAACAGTGCCCTTCTTCATCGACAGGATCTTCTCTCTCTTTTAACTATTTTAATGTTTCTCTGTTGAATAGAAACAGGCTTATTATTTGGTAACATATAAATCCTGACAGGGTCAGTATGGCTCACTAATGTGGAATATATCTGCCTTGCATTTTTGTTTTTCTGGCATACTGTAACTGTATAAAAGTGTTGCTGGACAGACCTGTGGAGAAGGGACAGATGTTGTGGGAGAACGATGATGAGACAGCACAGAGGCATGCTGGGTAAAGAGTCCAGCAGAAGAACTGCAGCAGACTGTTGCCCTCCAGCTTCATATAAAGCCACTGATGGGCTACAAGTGAAATGAGAGAAAAACATTAATCATCTGTCTCTTTTGCTCACTCAGACTGAATCATGTATACGTGTGTATATGTACGTGTGTGTGTGTGTGTGTGTGTGTGTGTGTGTGTGTGTGTGTGTGTGTGTGTGTGTGTCTACCTCTCAGCAGCTTTGCTACACTGAGGTCCATGAGAAAGCTGAGGATGGCTGTCAAAATGCCAAGAGCAGCATAGCTATACCACTCTATCCTGCACACTGTTCCCAAACAACAACTCAGCTTCAACAGCCACTCTATGGACACAGAAATGTAGGTTAGTCTTGTTTGATTTGTGTCTCACACTCATTGAAACAAAATTAAAGTGAAATAACATTTTTAGAGAATGTCTGTAAGAACACAGATATTTATTTATTTTGTCATTTTTAACACATGGGCATTTTGTGGGTTAGACCTGATGTTGAATTACATGCTAACTCAAGTGTAGTCAAGTTTATTATTGTAGCTGCTAAACCAGCCCAAACCCTCTAATAGATTTTTCCCGCTGCAAGAACTTAAGAAAATACATGCAGCCATTCTCACGAGTTCTGCTTTTGTTTCCATCGTTCATCACCTGCTTTCGGAGTTACAAAGCAAACACCACAAACAGTACTAAAACAAAATAACTACTTTAAAAAAAACAACAACAACTGTGTAATAACATGAAACAGATTACAGTCTACAGTATGTGCAGAGCATGCAAAATAACAGCAACAGATCATACTTATGTAGGAATAAATGGAAAATGGCTGTTAATAAAATATAAAATCTCTAACAATCAATCAGTATTGAGGAAAATAGTCCCAATGTGTCTCCCCATAACTCTTTTGATAGCATTGAATATCATATTCTAACTCTTGTTTGATCTTGTTTCAGTTTTTGATGACATTGATTGGTTTGTCTTTGACCTCTGTTAGCTCTCAAATTAAGGTCAAACAAAACTTAAATTCTTGTACGATATCACCCCAAAATAGCTACTCTCTGATCTATCGGTCGGGTCAATATTGATCAGATTCTAATGATTTTCTACTTTAGTCTGACCTTTGACAATTCCTCGGGACCGTCTGCATGGTTTCCATGGATCAGCAAGGAGCGGACTCTTATTATGGGATGTGTCTGATTGATTTTCTCGCTGCCAGTTGTTGTTCTCTCTGCTGGTTTCTCTCCCGGGAGCCTCATCCAGGCTCTTCATTTTGTCTTGAAATGTTTGCATCATTGTCTGATTAATACACAATCAAATAATCACTGCCTCAGTGAGGATAAAAGAAAGATAATGCACCAATACAAGCTGTTACTGCTGTAACCACTGCAAGATAAAAATAGAAGACAGATAGACTTACCTACTAGTTGCACTGCAAGAGTTCGTATGATTATGTGTGTGTGTTTGTAGTGAAGGTGTGTTGGCAGCATAACTGACCTCTATAAAGGTATTAGCATAGAGGTGATGGCAGTCATGGTTGGATGAGTAGCTAATATTAACCCACTGGAGGAACATAAGTAAATGCCCTTCATCTGTGTTTATCACAGATATGCAGAGAAACATTTTCATGCTTCTCAGCTTTTTAATAGATTTTTGGTGATATTATCAACTGTACTGCAGACGAGGATGAATTTCATAATAACTGTTCCAGTCTAGTATCATCTCATAAATGTAGACAACAACTGGTACTACTGGTGATGAGGTCCACATACTTTTTTAGAGCTTTCAACAATATTATACGGTCTTCATCAGCAGAGGGGGTTTGCTCAGTCTGAACTCCAGAAAAAGTTAGTAATTGGACCTTGAGCAGGGATTGTTTCATGAAACCACTGCTACTAAAGAATGAACCTTCATGCTTAATAATATATCTTAATAATATAATATATGTATTACTATTTATTAAGCAGTTCCCAAATAACCAGCAGAGACTCCAGGAAGTCACTGCTGCAGCCAAGAAACTGTCCAGCACAAAATGTTCTTGTAAACATTTTTGTTGTAGGCATTTTTACATTTGGAATTTCATATAAATTAAACAAATGAGGTATAAAGTGTTAATTAGTGAGCTTTAGAAGTACAAGTAGGTGGATTTTGTTACTGTTGGACAGAGACAAGCAAGCTGTCAAGTAGCTACATATTTTGATGGAAAGACATGAGAGTGGTATTTATCTTCTCGTCTTACTCTCTGCAAAAAAGCAAATAAGCACATTTCCTTAAATACTGAATAATTCCTTTAAGGGAAAAAGTGGTCTTTGGCAGCTTACTGATGACATCTTCCTCTGACTACAAAGTGTGTATTATGGTTTGTTTTTGTTCAAATGCATTCACTCTACAACCTCTTGGAAGTTAACTGTATTCCAGTTATTATAAAAATATTTCCTCCCATAGTGGTCTGAGCATGAAGTTTGATATTTTAGTAGTGATAGCCTCCATCTGAAATGGTCAAAGTGGATTTTCATAACCTTTTTTAGTGTGGTTGCAGTGAACATGAAGGTCCTCATGTAGAAAACACTTTTTTTAAAATCAATTTTTCATTTTTCTTTACTTCTTCTCATCCTCACTGGAACTTGATCACCCTCCTGAGAGCTGCTCCCTCATCATTAACACTTTCAGCATGTCCTCTTTGCCAGTGTATATAAAGAACTGGCCCAATCTGGCATTAGATGTGAATAGTATGAATGGTCAATACTCTAAAATGACCTTTTTTAGTATTGTTGAAGTATAGGTTTGCAATTTTTCAAGCGTGTCTTGAAACAACAGTCAGGTGCCCATATAAACATTGAAAAGGGTTTTCATTACTGCAATCATTCCTCCTGTTCATACTGGCTATTAAAAGATCCCCTTCAAATGCACGTACAATGTAAGTGATGGGGGCCAAAATCCACAGTCCTTGTTTTGAGCAAAAATGCATTTAAAAGTTTATCTGAAGCTAATATGAGGCTTCAGCCATTTGCGTTTCTCTCTTGATGTCTTGATAGACAGTGATCTAAAAAAGAGGGAATCTAGCACTAAAAAGACATTAACTTTGAAAGATACTGAGTAAACTTTTATATATATGTTTGCATGGCTCATTACTTACATTGTAAGTGCATTATGAGGGGATCTCTTAATGGTCAGTATGAACAGGAGGAATGATTACAGCAAGAAAAACATGTCAATGTTTATTTTGGCACCTGACTGTTGTTTTAGGACAGACTTGAAAAACTGTGAATCTATCCATCAACTTTAGCAGAGGAACCCAGAGTTCAACCTGCCAAAGTCACGATTCAATATATAATATAACACTTCATAACTAATAAGGAATGCATTATCATTTACCCCATGATAACATGTCTGAATTCTTCATACTTCATGCAAATAATATGCAAAGTGTCTGTGTAATGGTAGTGTGTAAATGTATTATGCAAAATGTATGATAATACATACAACAGGACAGAAAAATTAAATACGGTGATGATGGGGCCTTTGCAATCAAAATGGTTCCATAATAGCTGCTGCCTTGTGGTTCCCATGGAAACAACCTATCAGGGGACATTTTCTGCACAATATGGCAATACTATGGGGGGAAAGCAGCACAATAGACAATTATAGATAACTTAAAGGTGCCCTGTGGAGTTTTATTGTCAACAAACACAGTTATGTTTATACTCAGTGTTTCAATCCAAAATCCATTGTGTGTATCTTTTAGGCCTCACAAATGTGTGCGATGTATTAGCTACTTCATAAAACATTTGCAAAGCACATTTTTAAAATGTATTCACGTCAGTGTTTTTCATTGTTGTGTGACCACATGGTGTATGAGTGCTGGTAAAATCCAGTAGGTGGTCAATTTCTGCTCAGCGGCCCAAAAAGGCTTCACACGGCCCTGTCATGAAATATAATTCTATGCTGTTCATGTGTAATTACACAGGTGTGAATTAAAAATTTTATCATGATTATCTTCTCTCCATTATTACCATGAAGCAGTGTTTCATGTGATTAACATTTTACAGCTCAGATGGATATGAACAGATGTCATTGTTATGACCTTCCTTGTGCCAGTGACGGCTTCAAAGACGTTCATTTGAAAAGCCCTGAGGACCAGAAAAAATCAGCACTTTGTAGGAAATCAAGGTAAAGTTTCTTGATTCAAGCAGCCTGCTCAAGGTCAAGGTAATCATTGTTCAGTTACTGGAACACACACACACACACACACACACACACACACACACACACACACAAACACGTGTTTCCATCACTACAGAGGACATTACATTGACTTACATTCATTTCCTGGAGTCTTATCCTAACCCTAACCATAATCACCATATGCCTAACCCTAACCTTAACATAACCCTAAACTAACCTTAACTTTAAACCAAGTCTTCACCCTAAAATTAATGATTTTACGTTAAGGGGACTTCCTTTTTGTCCCCATAAGGAAGGCGAGTCCCCACAACATGACTCTGTAAACAGATTTACGTCCCCACAACGTTAGGAATACCTGGACCACACACACAAACACACACACACACACATCAGACCATAGTCACTTTTGGGGACATCACGTAGACTTACATTAATTTCCTGGAGACTTACCTTAACCTTAACCTCTTTTTTCCAATTGGGGACACAGCTTTTGAACAATTTGACAATCCGTCCCCAGTTAATTGGTCCTAAGTCTGAAAATTGTCCCCAAAAGTAGCCTATGACAGACCACACACACACACTTTAAATGAGCCCTTAGTTAATGTTTATTTTGTTCAGTTCCACCTTGCCTTTAGGCTTTCAATTAGCACTTATGTTATTTTAGAGATTTGAAATCTGCATGCTGTCAGCATCAGCCACACACACTCACACACACACACACACACACACATATGCATATACACCATGCAAATGTACACACATACAGACGGCTTTTCTCAGTATTAAAACTTGTTTCCATGGGAACAGAACACCGAGGTGAGACCCAGTCAGGAGATTACTTTACTCTCATTAACAATTATTGCTGTGTGCAGACGACCTGAAATGTTTCTCCTTAGGCAAATAAAATAGACAAATTAAATTATGTAACAGGTTCCAAATCCCAAAACTGAACATTTGTATAAACTTAAAGATTTATTGGAGAGTGAAAAGTCACACGTTAAATATATTATTTTATGGAATCACTGAGAAAAACAGTGTCAAATCTATATGAAATGTATATTAACATCTGTGATTTGCTGAGATTTAAAAGAAAAGTATTCATAATAATATTTAAATGAACCCAGAGGGAAGCAGACAACTGTAGGCCTCATATGATTGATGTTGAAACCCAGTGGGTTAAATATGTTGTAACACAGCATGTAGACAGAGCATGCTGTTATGTTTTTTGTACAAAACGTATTTACTATACAGTATGTTGGCATAGACTGTATATAGATGGTTGGCAGTAGTAGCAGTTTCACAGAGGCATGAGATACATTTTTATTTTAAGAAGAATCATTGTCATCCATATATTGATGTTACTGACCCTATTGTCTGAACAAACAAAATAAGATAACGAATGCCTTGAACTGCATGCAAATCTCAAGGCTGCACTAATCTATATATATTTTTATACTGACAATGGATCAAATGACTGTGTAGTGTGAAGGGGAACCTCACAGGGACGAACCTGCAGAGAATTCAGAAGCTCCCCTCAGCTCTAGTCTTTCAGTCTCTTTTAGCTCATTGTTTTGGTTTTCTGACCACAAACTTGACCCCATGTTTAGCAGCAGCAGCAGCAGCAGCAGCAGCAGCAGTTTTCAGTGGAAAACTGTGATAATGTGGTAGATAAATGGTTTGGTGTTTTCCACTTGTGACATCACCACCAGTGACCAAAAAATGAAATAATGCAGCTTTAAATAAAATAAGATGTGTCAATGTTTCAAAAATATGTTTTTCAGAAGTGCAGGATTTCCATATGAGGGTGAGTGAGGCTGCTGAATGAAGCTCACAGTCTCAGTGGCTTGTTATTCATGAACGCCTGTAAAGTACATTTGCATAAAAAGCTGTCTGTCTATCTACTGTGAGATGACCTTCCAGCTCAGCCACAAATCCCATCATCGTCTATCTACGGTGGGATGTTTGCAACATTATGTAACACACAGCAGCTGAAGTCAACCCAAGCACAGCCAGTGAGTGTGTGTGTGTGTGTGTGTGTGTGTGTGTGTGTGTGTCTCAGTGTTGAATGTGTGGGCAGATAGGAATGCACACACAAACACACAGATATAAAGGGGATTCAATGTCACTGGTGAGACAACGTGGATTACTGGATCAGACTCACTCTCTGACGTTTCTTCCTCTCACTCTGTTGTCATTCTTGTCATTCTTCTTCATTGCATTTTGCACTGGTCACCTGTCAATCAGTGTAATGTTTCCATAGTTGGAGCTCATGTTTTCCCTTTTCAACCACAATCATTTTACTAATAACTGAAGTAATTTCTTATTTGCTCTAAAATATATTTAGCAGGACAACTGTGACTTTTGAATACCTTTACTTCAGACTGTAATAATGCTGTTCTGTCTTTGTTGATTATCCAGACACAGAAACATCCAGGTTTCCAAGTGTCTTGAATGACAGTGTTGCCACTCTACTGTCCATTATCAGAATCAGAGTCACCTTTACTGAAGGACCACAAGTGTCATGAAAATAGTAATAAAGCATTTCATTAATTAATAATTAATTGTACGATAAAGACAAGAATTAATAAATTGGTTAACAAATCAATGAATGAATCCATAAATATAACAGACTACATTACAAAGTAATTCATTATTTGAGCTAAATGTAGAGGCTAAAAGGAGAAGCTAAATGACTCAGCAAATCCATTAGCTAACATGTTAGCTAATGGGAAAAGGAAATGAAAATGGGAAAGGGAGTTGCCCTTTAAAAGCTGTATTCTTAATTCAATTTGTGAATTCAGTTATTTATCTTTTAAAACTGCATTTTCAAATTGATTTTGAAATTCCATTATTTATTAAGGAGTTCATTAATGTATTTTTGAATGATGTACTTACTGACTATTTTATGTTGTTTTTGTAAATCCCTTTTTAATTTTAGTGATTTGTTGATGGATTATTTTCATTTATAAATTATTTTTATAATTCCTCTTTTTATTACTCATTAAAATATCAAATGAGTTACTTTGTACTTCGGTCTATTTATTTATGGATTCATCAATTGATTTGTAAACCAATTTATTAATTCATGTTTTTATGGTACAGTTAGTTATTAATTAATGAAATGCATTATTTGTGTGACACTTGTGGTCTTTTATACTAAACACCGTCTGGTTGATATCTAATTTTGAATAAAAGGCCACTGTGAACCAACAACATTACATGCTGTTACCAGGGAGGGGAGGAGGCCCTGTGTGCTTCCTGGCAGGGAGGTGGTGAGTTACTGGTCTGGATTTAGACCTTCAGCAGGGCCCTTTGAGCTCTATACTGATAAGACTGGAAACACATATCACCGTGTGGTGTCATTTGTAATGCTGGGTAACCTTTCAAACATGGCTTCAAAATAAAAGACACAATTTCAGGATGACAGTAATGGCTGATATTTGATGTTCACATCATGTGTCTGGAATTGGGGTTGTGGTGTCAATCAATAGATCACTGATGTTTTATGTGTCTTTTACAGGCCATGCATAAATGAAAGGCAACCTTCTCTTGATTGAAAGTAAAGACAAAGCAGAAGCCAAATACCTACTGTCATAATAACAGTAATATAACAGTCCATACATGGATTAGCTGTCAGTAACACCAACTACCAAACTAGACAGAAGTGCAGTGAATGTTTTCTAAGCATGATGAGTTCAAGCAGATATTAATAGCTACAAAGCAATGTCACTAGTAAGTCCCCTGCTCCCACTGATGGCTTTGTTTTCAAGCACATTCTTTCCATCTTTGTTTTGCTCCCAACTTACCCTCTGAGATAAGAGTCAAGGCTCCTTTTTCACTTTTCAATTCATTTTCCTCTCTTCATCCATCTCAGTGCACAGGAGAAAACAACATTTTCCAGCAGATCATTTCGTCTTAATGTCGCATGTTCAGGGGTTTAACATAAAGCGAGATTGACTTAATAAACAAATGACTTGAAATGGGATCTTAGTAGTCTCTGATGAGGCAAAACTTGATCACCCAGCTGTGAAAACATTGGACACTATGTCATTTAATGGCACAACCATGCGAGGATTCGGTTTCAGGACAAACGCATGGCACTGAATATTAAGAAAGGAAAGGAGTGATGGAGCGCAGGGAGAATTAAAGAGAGGAGAGGGAAGCTATTTCAGGGGTGGTGTGTCTGGAATGACAACTGTTGCCCCCCTCTCACCCTGCTCTTTCTCTACCTCTCTCTCTATCAAATCACTACCCCCCCACCCCCCGACTCTTAAGCTCAGGCCCTTCAATGCCCAGAACTTTTCCAACCACAGACCCTTCTCTCCATCGGTCTGTGAGTCTCATGATAAATATAGACCACTATTACCCTTTCCCAATGAGCTGTGACACATGTGCACACCTCCCAACCATGCATGGGACCACACAGTATATATAAGGGCCGTGGGTCAGTGGCTGCAGGAGAGTGAGAAAATAAGAGGACAAAAGTGGAGGATAAGTGATCTCATCTAACTCAAACAAGGAATAACTAAATAGAAAGAATAGAAGACGTAGGAAAGAAGAGCTGTGTGTATATTTTACATCTGGGAGCCTCCCAGAGCAGCCACAAGAAGAAACAACTCTCCCCGCCTCCCTCTTCTCTCCCATTACTCTCCTCCTCTGCCTTACCCAGCACTCTCAGCCATCCATGAGTGTGACCAACTCTTCTGCCTATCGATCGGAGCGTAGTTTCCACCAGACTTCATCCTCATCCTCTTCCTCTTCCTCTGGTAATCCATACATGGAGAAGAGCCGGGGACTGTTCACTGAGGACTTTGGCTCCTTCATGAGGCCTGGGAGCAACGCCTTGGGGTTTTCCAGTAAGTTGGAAGCAATTCTGTAACTCATTTTGTATATAGAGCAGTGGTAAAAAATTATAGTAATAGCAGGTTGAAGTGACAGCTTTGACTGTGCACCAGATTTATTTATCTGCTTGCAAGCTATTTGTTTATAGTGTGGTGTTTTTCTCCATGAAGTGGTGGTTAAACATGTCCAAGGTGACAGTTCAGAGGAGGGAGACAACAGGCAGGACTGAGTTTAAAATGCAAAAGGACTCTGGTGAGGTTGATGTGTGTGGACAAATGTTTCCATAGTAAGCATGAGTGTAGTCATGGTGCTGCTTGATGGAGTGTACAAAGTGTAAAATAAGAAAACAGATTTGTTTGAGAGAAGATGTACTTTTTTTTCAACCAAGTCACTTTTTAGTTTTCTCTTCCAGTTTTTTCAAGCATTTATGTTTTTAAAATACACATTTAAATCAGCAGATATTTCATTTTACAGTGGCTGGTTCATCTTCCAGCTCAGTAATGTGTGGAGCTAGTGTGAATTGTTCTGTATCGGCTCTCACTGTTGGTGCACAAAGACGTGTGAACGTGTGACATTTGAACTTTAAATGGACTCAGAGTTCATGTGCTGCATGTGTCAGGGGCAGAACAGAATTGTTTTGGAGCCATGGTCGGTATCCCTTAGATGCAGCACAGGAGCCCCAGGGTGTATGCAGCTAAAGGCAAAGCAAGTCACACACACACACACACACACACATACACACACACACAAACACGAGCCGGGGAATGCTGGACTGACTGCCAGCACTGTGACTTCACACACTGAGTATCTAGGATGACGCCTGCATAAGGAATGACCAGATGGTTGCTCAGTGACTAGCGTACACACACACACACATACATACACAAACACACGCAGTCGGAATGATGTCACATAATCAAACCACCCCGCATATGTTAAATCAGAGCTAATCTCACTCACACACTCATTTCCAGCTCAGTGGCATGCATATGAGGTCATGTTGCCACGTAGTTCTTCGCTGAGCTCAGAATCAGCGTCACCGACCAGACAACGCATCAGACCACATTAGAATATTATTCATGTTTGTCTGCTGTATCCTGTTACTGTTTGCTGCTGCCATGACCCTGATTCCCCACACAGATCATTAAAGCTGCACTTGCCCTTATCTTTTTATATGAACATTGGATCAAATGATTATGTGTAATGCAAGAGGTGTCATTTTTAGTGACAAGTCCACAGAGAATTATCACCCAACTGTGCAGTTCTCTTCAGCTCTATGGAGCTTTTAGTCTCTTTTAGCTCATTAGACAAATATAATGTGGAGTTGGTGGAGGCCATAAACAGAAATCTGACATTGAGCATACAACATTGGCCCTACATTCATCATGGTGGATACACCTGATTCCTAATGAATTCCTAATGTTTCTCCATGTTGGCAAGACGTGTAAATAGGAAATTATTTGCCATGAGTCATTCCCCATAACAACTTTAACAGGTGATAATATGTTAAACTTAGAAGATGTTTTAAGCTTGTTCTGCTACCCCAAAGTGGCCCCCAAAAAAATTGGTGAATGCAGCTTAAAGTACAAAATCATTTGCTGAAATAAAGGAGGCAAGAAATTTGCATAAACAGAAAGTTACAAAAAAGCAGAAAGACAAATTCTTGGAAGTTTGTCTTGCTGACAATGAAACTGAACTCCCATCATAGCTTTAATATGAAAGCTATAACTTAACATGACTTTCTATAGTACTGTACACAATATACAGACAGCCATGGCTGTGATAACCAGCCTAATCATTATATTTTGAATTTTGTTCCACAGCTAAGAAACTGACATTCAGTGATTTAATGACAGAAATTTAAAAAAAATACTTAACATAACCGTGGTCAACAGTATGTCATGAATTTTATTTCTGTTGTTTAAACAAAGCTGGTCAATGTAGAAGCTGACGGCAGACATCCTTTAGTTATTTCTTTAGTGGGTTTTAATGGAAATTATTTTGCACAAATCTGTTGATGCTTAAAAAGATACTTTATGCTCAACAGACCAGCGCAGACAGAAACACAGACGTCAGACTTGTGGATTTGGATATGAAATGTTCAAATGTCATTGGGAAAAATAGCAGTGGATAAACTTGGAATATGAATAAACAAGATGTGGATAACAAAAAACTGTGGGTAACTAAAAGCACGTTAAAATTAAAATTGGGTTCCAAGCAAACACACAGAGCCGGGCCAGCTTGGCCTGCTGGTATGTTTATGACCATTTTGTGGAAACACCCAGCAAAAGAGAAAATAATGAGGCTGAATAATGTTTTATTTCAGCTTAGAACCTACATCATTCAACAGGATGGTTGAGTGTTGGCGTGGAATACAGAAATGAAAATAACTGCAAGTCTTTCATTCACATGTTGTATTATTTTACATCAATCTGTGCTTCTGATCTGCTCCCTAATGAAACACCATCATTTCTACACTCCTGTTTCCTCCTCTGATCTAAAATCCTCTCTTATCTTGTGGTGGTTTCAGGTGGAGCTGGAAATATCAAGACTCTTGGGGATTCTTACCAGTTCACAGTTGATGTCCAAGACTTCTCGCCTGAAGATGTCATCGTCACCACATCCAACAACCAGATTGAAGTCCGTGCAGAAAAGGTGGGCAGCTTTCCTTTTGATTTAAAATGGTAACATCAGTCTTGAAGGTATCATAACTATAAAAATCTTCCCATGATGGGACTCTGCTACAACAATCTTATTAAACAGAAGTCTGTGGCCTTAATAGATTTATAGATTTTAATTCAATACATCAAGTCATTTCTAACATTTTTTTCTTGAACAGTTGGCCCAGGATGGTTCAGTGATGAACACATTCACCCACAAGTGCCAACTACCTGAGGATGTGGACCCCACCTCTGTGACATCATCACTGGGAGCAGAGGGGACCCTAACAGTCCGGGCGCGGCGACACCCGGCTAAACATGAGCACACACAGACCTTCCGCACCGAAATCAAGATCTAGAGAGGGACTGACTCTCTCATCACAAACCACTCAGTTCTTGTGTTTTTTTTATGCCACTTCCTCTATTTCCTGTCCTCACCGACACCATTCTACATGAAACACTCAGACAGTCGGCACTGTGCTCTATTAAAGATGCCACATCCTCACTTCATGGCTGAATGCCTGCTGCTGCTCATTTATATTCTGAGTTGGTTCACCACACACAGCAGTAATATGTCACACCTGCACATAACACAGACTGAGACACAGGGGCTTGTACATGTATAGAATTTGCACAAAGTCGCACATACACACACACACACACACACACACACACACACACATACAATAGTAATTAACGGATCAGTTCACTACTTCACTCCTGTCCTCTTTTCTAAACAATTTTAAAACATAATACGCACCTGAAATTGATGGTTTCTCATTAATAATAATTTATTGTATATTATTATTTGTGTGAATAAAATTCTCCGGCTTTGACAATAAACATCCTGCTCTTTTGATTGATGTTTGGCATGACAAACTGTATTTATTAAAGGTATGGGCCTGGAGTTTGGGGTTTGAGAGCTGCATCTAAATATATAGATAGATAGATAGATAGATAGATAGATAGATAGATAGATAGATAGATAGATAGATAGATAGATAGATAGATAGAACTAGAAAGAAAAAAAAGATAGAAAAAAACTGTCTGTCAAACCTAAATTCTTCATCTGTCATTCAGGCTGAGTACAACTAATTGATATTTTAGGACACTGTGCAATGCTCTATTTTAGATCTAGAAGCAGAATATTGAAATGAAGCAGCACATGGACTTGCATTTTTATGTCCAACCTTGCTACCATTGACGACAAGACACTTGCTATCAATCTGTGTGGAGTATGTAGCCTATTCTACCCTTCTATTTAGGAAAATAACAAATAATAATAATGCATTTATATTTTCTGAGGCTGATGGCGGGGACTCACGTTTAACATGTTGATGAATTCAACAGAATACATTTGAAAAGTATTACTGGCCCTGACACCAAGCCCCACATATCCTGACAAAGATAAAATTAAGACAAATGGGGGCCTAAAGGTGAATAAGCAGTGAACACAACAAGGAAAACTACTCTCAAAATCAATACGAAGCAGAGCAGCATTCATTTACCGCACAAAAGAGAGTAGATTCTTCTATTCAGTCTTCGGTGCATTGAGACATTTGTGAGGCTTCTGTCCTGCTTTCATGAGAAAAGAATTTCAGAGGCGCTATTCAGACACAATAATTTAGAAGCCTTTGTAAGGTGGCCAGATAATTTTCTCCACTGTGTTTGAGCCATGCTGTGGCCTTTGTGTGTATGTTTGCTTCTCTCTTAGTTTGTTGCTACTCAGTGTTGTGTAGTGCACCATGATTTTGTTCAATAAAAATGTAGGATTAAGTTAGTTTAAAGAAATGAATTAACATTTTTTAGCTTGATTCAACACATTAATTGAAAACAGTTATACATTACATAAACCAGTTTAATAAGAATCTCCATATAACATCTTATGTGTTGCTGCTGGTGGTTGTGGTGTCACCTAAACCTACATGAATGTACAAGAACTTTATTATTGACGCTTCTCCCATATAAATTTGTTACAACCAACAAACTGAAAGAAGTACAAAAGTACAAAATTGTGCATAATATATCCCACCGACAAATTTGTTTAAGGATTTGTGGATATCAATAACAAATGTGATTTTTGTAAAAATAAAAATGACACAACTACACATCTATTATATGACATCAGGCTTCTGGGAAAAAAGAGGATATTTTGACACTCAAACCAACCATTCAATTCAGCTGAAAGCCAAGAATGTAACACTGTACTATGAAAACAAAAACCCAAAAAGTTCAACAGACTCATATTATTAATTTTACTTGGAAGAGTTCACATCCATAAATCCAAATTCTCGTTTGAAGTTTTCATGATTGGATTTAGAAAGTATTTTGAGTCTCTCCAACTCATAAACAGTAAGAAGCCTTTGGCCCGTTGACTGTATCAACAAACTGAAAGTGAAGTCATGTCCTTTATGTTTTCTTTATTTTATTATGATGCCTAATTGTTTATGTTACAGCATTATTGTCACACATGTTGTAAGCGACGCTTTCTATAAGGTGAAAATAAATATATATAGGCCTATATATATTTATTATTGCCAGTATCGCGTAACAGAGCTCGAGCACCGCCACGCGGTCATCATCAGCATCGCACGTGTTCACACTGCGCGTGCTCCTGTGACACATCCGGCCGGTCCGTATCAATCGATCAGAGAGAGGAAGATGGCGGGCGAGAGTGAGCGGGGCAGGATCGGATCGATCACCGAAAAACTCGATTGGGTTTGTTTTTCCTAACTGAGCCAAACAGTCCGTAACACCGCCTGGTCCGGCAGTTTGAACTCGCAGTGAGGAGGCGATAACAAGGAGGTAATTCAGCAGCTGGTTTCTGTAAAAATGGCGCTTCTACCGAGCGAACAGAGACATCTTTCTGTGAAAACAACAACAGATGGAGGAAGGCCCGAGTCCTCGGCCCGCCATCTTCTCCCTGTGCAACATGCATGTTAAGGCACGCTAAATTAATCCCTGATAACAAAGCTACAAGGATGGAGGCATTGAAATCGATGTATTGCACTGTCAAACCAAGCTGTCAAAAGTTTTAGAGAAAAAAGTTACAGCTCTATAAAAAATATTGTCTGCTGTTTAAAAATTCAGTATTTTGTTTTTGTAGTGGTGTGGCCATCAGGACGTTAGCTGGAGCTTTATTTCATTTTGTCACTGACGTAGTTTTAGTTTCATTATTATTACGTAACGTTACTGTTGCTACATTGTGATTTTTTTTTGTTTTGCCGTCGTTAAACACCGTTTTATGTTGACATTTCGGGTGTTTTCTGATGGTGACATGTAGGAATAAGAGCCTTACAGCATCCACCCATCACCACTGTAACCAGTCACACAGCACAAAGCCATCTTCTTAAGATAAATCATGTAATTGGGAGTTTCAAACTGCCACAAAGCAAGACAAATATCAGTTTACGTTTAAAGATGATTTAAATTGTGGAATTATGGAATGTATTCATATAACTCATGGACACAACCCATAACAGGATCAGACTTAGTGCTGTCATTTAAATGCAGGTAGGTGTGACAGAAGGATGGAGTTACTCTGTTTCCTTTTTTTTTTTAAAGGGGTCAGATAGGTTTCCACTAGTCACTATGCATGAGGAATAGTGAGAAATTTGGCTACTGTTGTAACTTTAATAATGTTGGATTTTGTTTGATATGATTTTTGAAGGCTGATAATGCAATATTTCACTGATAGCCTTAATGTATCAACCTGCTGACTCTTTCCAAATGTGCCACGTATGACTTTTTGCTCGTCAGCGGTGCTCAGAGCCAGCGCCAGCCCGCCGGCCTCCATAACCATCAGAAACCCTTCAGCACGATGGAGTTCCCGTGGCACAGCGGGAAGGTTCTGGAGCAGCTTAACCGCCAGCGCAAGCAGGGCCTGCTGTGTGACTGCACATTCGTTGTAGACGGGGTTGACTTCAAGGCCCACAAAGCTGTGCTGGCGGCCTGCAGTGTCTACTTCCGCACCCTCTTCCTGGACCAGAAAGATGTGGTGCATCTGGACATCAGCAATGCAGCAGGTGGGTTCCAGTCAGGCTGTGGACTTGTGTTGCTGCGTACTTTCATATCATGTGTTTAATTGATTCTGTCTTTTTCATCTCGCATCACAACGCTTTACCTCAGTAATAGTATGTGTAGCCTAGTATCGCTGCTGTCTAACTATTGCTGATTATCATTGCAGGTTTGGGTCAGGTCCTGGAGTTTATGTACACAGCCAAGCTGAGTTTAAGTCCTCAGAACGTAGAAGACGTGCTGACTGTTGCTAACTTTCTGCAAATGCAAGAGATTGTAAATGCTTGCTCTGCGTACCAGTCGATGGCAAATCCAGCTCCGTCCCTCATAACACTGGATTTCGCTGTTGGTGAGTCCAGTCTTCACAGAGCTTTGTGAGCTATTTCAATGTAGATCTGCAGTCATTTTTCATAATTAATGCATCAATCTTCTTTACATTTTCATGTCTTTACCCTTAAATTAATAGTCATCGTCCTCAATTTCATAGTCTGTGCCCTCAATTTTACAAATGCTGTGAACGAGGTGACGAGGTTTGATGCTAATGTAGAAAGGGGGAAGATGAGGTTAACAACATTAGTTGCTTGTAATTAAATTAATTTAACAAACTTTAACCTCAACTGTCCATTTCAGCAGGATGAGGTTTCCTGTATTTGTATTAGTAAGATGTATTTCTATTCTCACTGTTGTTGGTAGGTGATATTCCACCTGCACTATAAATAAACAAGATGTCTGAGCTTAAAATTTAAAAATTCTGATAAAGTCTTTATCTGATATGATGATTATGATACATTTCATGAATTCCACATTTTGTGTAGAATTGTTCAGTGCTACTCTGGTTATCTATTGCTGTTTTTGCTGAGCCATGAACACAATCTGATCTAGATTCAACATTTTAACTTGATTCTACATTGCGAGACTTATATGCAGTAATTGTACTAAAAAAGGAACCACCTCTCCATTTTATCTTTAACAAACCAGAAGAAAAAACAGGTGAAGGAGAGCAGAGGGAGGAACTGGAGAGTGACCTGGCAGAGGTGGCGTTACAAGCAGAGGAGAGTCCTACTAGCATCCCCGCAGAGGATAACGAGCCCACAGAAAATAAGAACAGTTTGAAGGAAGACAGGGAAGACGTCTCTACTGAAACACAACAGACGGCTTCTCAGCCTAACCCCTCCAGAAACTACTCAGGCCGAGGACGACCCCCCAAAACCACACCCGTCTCTGCTCAGAAGAAGGTATCTGTAAAGAAGGAGGAGGGAAGCGCTACACAAGATGCACCTGAATATCAGGACGACCCCTCTGACGCTGACTACATGCCCAGTAAGTACATATTCATAGAAAGTCTTCTAATCTGTCCCATCAGGATGCATTACACTGGCTTTAACAGTTTATTTGACCGTTAAACTGGGAGACACTTTCTATTTATTTACAGAATCGCCTCTCAAATCTGCTGGCAGCTCATCCTACATGAGCTCTCGGGGGAGAAGAATCAGAAAACCTCCTCGACGAAACTTCCCACCTGGTGAGCAGGCTGCCCTAGTTTGCTCAACCTAAACACCCCTTTCTGCTGAGCTTTCTGCTGGTTATGAAACGTGTAGAATATCTTTATACAGGAGTGAATTCCAGACATTAAGTCAAGGAATTTGATACATTTAAAAAAAACATTTTAATATCATGTCCCGCTATATGTCCTCTGTTGTTGCACTCGTAGACAATGACTCCGAGGACGAGGGCACATCGAAGATAAAATCTAAGAAGAAGGCGGCGGAGGCGGCAGAGGTGGCCAGAGGAGAGGAGGACGACCCCGGGGAGCTCGGCGACGGGGAGGCTGATGATGAAGAGGCGGCTGCGGAAGAAGACGGTGAGGGCAGCCAGCAGGGGGAAAGTGTCGATTCCAGCAGTGAGAGAGACGGGAGACAAAGTCAGTCGGCTTGTATGAGCAGCCGATCCGAGTCGAAGCCTTACAGCTCTGTGACACACAAATGTGAGGTGAGAAATATCAAACTGTGTGCAGGAAGTGAGGGAACATAATAACTAAGTGCAGTTAGAATTTTAAACTTTAGTGTTTATGTTTTGTCAGACTGTTTTTAGCTGCTGCATGAAAGTGGATAAATGTTTTGCTGAAAGATGTGGAATAGCACCGGTCATCATCGTCACACTGATATTAAGCAGCTCCAGGCACACTCAGCTGTTTCGCTTGTTGCATCCTTCAAAGGCTTCTTCATGCAAATTTGCATTATATTACATTTGCATATGAACCTTTTGCATAATGATGTTTGTCAGCTCACTCTTTATGACGTGTTTTCTTCTCTCCAGGACTGCGGGAAGAAATTCACCCACACTGGTAATTTCAAGAGACACATGCGTATTCACACAGGAGAGAAGCCGTTCACATGTCGGGACTGCAACAAGGCTTTTTCTGACCCCGCAGCCTGTAAAGCCCACGAGAAAACACACAGGTGAATCACTTATTTTATTCAGAGACATGTAGTTTACATCTGCTCCTTTTTACTCACAGCTGCCGGGTTTCTGTCTTAAACTGAGCTTTTGTTGCCTCCCAGCCCCCTGAAGCCGTACTGCTGCTCTACTTGTGGTAAGAGCTATCGCCAGATCAGCCTGCTCAACCTGCACCGCAAGCGCCACACAGGCGAAGCACGGTACAGCTGCGAGGTGTGCGGCAAGCTCTTCACCACATCTGGCAACCTGAAACGGCACCAGCTGGTGCATAGCGGCGAGAAGCCGTACCACTGCGACTACTGTGAGAAGGCCTTCTCTGACCCCACTGCCAAAATGCGACATTTAGAGACACACGACACGGAGAAGGGCAACAAGTGTCCACACTGCGACAAACGCTTCAACCAGGTAGAGACGTGTTCACAACGTTTAGCTTTTCTGTGGATAAACAGCAGCCATAACAGCATCACTCCTTTATAAAAACATATGTGCATAAACATCTGTTTACCACAATACTATGAACATCATGCTATGATCCCAGATTTTTGAGACATCTGTTATAATATCTGTATGGTCATATTGGTATATTGGAGGTTAGGTTTATATCAAGTGTGTTAACTCCTCAACTGATTGTTGTGTGTTCTGTTTAGATAGGAAATCTGAAGGCTCACTTAAAAATCCACATCACAGACGGGCCTCTCAAGTGCAGGGAATGTGGCAAACAGTTTACCACTTCAGGTAAGAGGACAGTATGTGCCACATTTCTTGTTTTCTTCTTTTATACAGTGATCTTAACTTGTAAGAAATTAACTGAGGTCGACGTTGTTACTAAAACAATGAATGGCTCTCAGCTTCTTAACAAATAGAAATTCTTCCTATCAAAGAAACGTCCTGGTGGCATGTTTGTCCGTCAGACTAATAAAGATCAATGCAGTGTGACAGCAGAAATGAGCTCACACTTGTTAAAGCAGGAGGCACAGAACAAATCTGACAGTCTTAAAAAGGAGATTCAATCTCTTGTTTACTGTATATTTATTTAGTTTACACTCCCTCCAGTCTAGTACTGAAAGGATTAGAGAAAAGTAATCGCTATATATGAATAAAAAAAGCAAAACTTTCTCTGGTTCCAGCTTGCTGTTTTTTTTAAAATGTCTTTTTATGCTTTGTGTTTTGGATTTTGATTCAACAGATTAATTGATGATGATAATAATCTTTAGTTACCACCCTGCTGTTGTCACATGATTGCAGTTAAAGTTAGTAAGCAGCTACCAGCGCTGTTAACACAGTTACAGTTTACTTTTCATACAAACCCCCTGTTGCATGTGAGCCAATTACCTGACATGTGAGACTTTGAGGCAGGAAGGAGTTTACAAGGCGACTCTTTGTTCTCAGTGACTGACATGTAGCACAGATCCTATATGAAATATAAGGTACCGTATAATAACCTCATGACACCGACCTTTTCAGATATTTAAATGTTATTTTTACGATTCAGAAGAGAGACATAAAGTAAACATTGGCATTCATTGGTCAGATTGTACTTTTTGACTATTTTATGCGGAGCAACCACAATTCCAGCTGCTTTCAGTTAGTCTGCATGTTGGTTTAGGACAATGGACTTCTTTAGTAATTTCTTTGTTTAAAGGAATTTGTCCTAACCTTTGTGTGCTGGTGTCCGCTTTTCAGGAAATCTGAAGAGACACCTGCGGGTTCACAGTGGGGAGAAACCGTACATCTGCGTGCACTGTCAGAGAGCTTTCAGTGACCCTGGAGCTCTGCAACGGCATGAACGCATCCACACAGGTACTCTCATGACATTCAGACAGACTATACAATGTGAAGGCATATAACATATTCTCATTTTTCAATCTGAAACCTCACACGTATTATCTACATCCCACCCTAGTGAGACACTTAATTCATGTTTTTCAGGAGAAAAGCCTTGTGTCTGTCTAACCTGTGGCAAGGCCTTCACCCAGGCCAGCTCCCTCATCGCTCACGTCCGCCAGCACACTGGAGAGAAACCCTATGTGTGTGATCGCTGCGGTAAAAGGTCAGATTGGCACAGCAGAGCAGATAAATCTGTTATCTGCTCTTTATTCAAACTCATTTGTTTCTGGGGAATATAACTTGATATTATCCAACAAGGAGGTTTCAACACACTCAATAATTAATGTACTGATAGAAAATTCAAAGTACCTTCCAGTTCCAAGGTCCATTTATCCAAATTACAACTCTCAGTGGGCGACTAATATTTGTGAACTAAACCTAAAGAGGAATGTACTGTATCTTATCTTTCTCTCTGGACAGGTTTGTGCAGTCCAGTCAACTGGCTAATCACATTCGACATCACGACAACGTCCGCCCACACAAGTGTCAGATGTGCAACAAGGCATTTGTCAACGTGGGAGATCTGTCAAAGCACATCATCATTCACACAGGTAAAACTAGAGTCAGTTAAATGTGGAGCTCCGGGTTGATGGGAGAAATAAGGAGACCACCTTTCACCTGATGAGTCTTCTTTGCCATCTTGCTGTCTTAGGGGAGAAACCCTTCCTGTGTGACAAATGTGGCCGAGGGTTCAACCGGGTGGACAATCTGCGCTCCCATGTCAAGACCGTCCACCACGGCAAGGCCGGCATGAAGCGGCTGGTGGTAGCTGGGGGCAGCGCAGACGAGGGGGCTGATGGGTGTGCCGGGGCATCCACCTCTGACAGCGAGATCAACATAGTAACCGTCACCACAGAGGACATTGTCACCCTGGCAACAGAGGCCCTGGCAGCCAGTGCTGTAGCTCAGCTGACAGGTCAGACAGCATCTTCAGGGCGGTGTTCAGTGATTTTTTGGGGGGGAAATATATAATATCTTGGCTAAGAACCTGACAAATGCTGCAGATAACATCCTGCACCTCTGTAGATGATAAAAGAAGCAAAGAAGGATCAGGCGGTGATTGTTTATCTTGTGTCATGTGTCTGTTTATAGTAGTGCCAGTGGCTGCTTCACTGTCTGCAGATGAGACTGAGGCTTTGAAAGCTGAAATCACCAAGGCAGTAGAGAAAGTGCAGGAAGCAGGTAAGACTCACTATAAAACTCACTATATGAACTCAAACATCTGTATTTACTGGAATGGAACTCATCACAGAGCCTGTTTGCTAAAATGGTGCCGCAGTATTATTATCATCTATCAACACATTTAATAGAAACAACTATATTTTATATATCTCATTGGTTTCCTGAAAACAATCTTGTTAATATTTTATCTCTGTCATGTTTTAAGCCACTATGGTATGGTTTAGACATATTAGGCAGAAATATTGTTGAATATAAATTATTGTAAATGGGCTAAAATATGCCAAAATACAAGTATAACAGAAGATAACTTGATGGGATTAGAATTTTGAACGGTGTAGTTGCTGTGATAATTTGTTACATATTTCCAAATGTGAATATGATATCACATATTGCTGTGTTTAGTTTTATTGTAAGCCAGAGCACTGAAACACACACAGGTTTTCAGTCCTTTCAGGTGGAAAATTCTAACATTAAATGGAACAAGAAATGTGAATGGCTTACTTTGTTTGTCAACTCTTCTTCTATTTCCAGACCCCAACACCCAGATCCTCTACGCTTGTGATTCATGTGGCGATAAATTCTTGGACGCCAGTTCCCTAGCTCAGCATGTACGCATCCACACAGCTCAGGCGTTGGTCATGTTTCAGGCAGATTCAGACTTCTATCAGTACACCACAGCCACTACTGCCGAGGGGGATACTGCCACAACGTGGCAACCCACAGCTGAACAGGTCATCCAGGAAGGGGAGCTCATTTTCCGTACCCAGGATGGAGAGGGAGAAGCAGAAGGAGGGATGATGGGGGAGACACAAGAACAAGGGGAAGGGGAAGGAGGAGGGGTGATTCATGAGAAGGAGAGAGTGGATGGAGATGTGGAAAGCAACAGTGAGCTCCAGACAGAGGAAAAAGATGAAGCTGCAGCAGAGGTAGAAGAAGAAAAAGAAGAGGAGATGGAGTGTGAGAGTCAGGCGTAGTGGGGCACACTTTTGAAGGGCAAATGAAATATTGTTTGTAATAGAAATCTAATTTAAACAGGAGGAGGAAGTGCAAGAAATAAACTGAGGTAATGAGCCTCAGCATCCCATGACGTTAAAAATAAATCTTACTGGATTCATAACATGCAGCACTTTTTAAACAATGTTATCTTAATCTTAGGATTTCTGGTCATTAATAACGTTTTTCACAGTCCTAATCCAGCAAACAAAGTGAGATCCAGTGATTTATATTGTTGCAAATCCTTTCAGAGATGGTTATACTACTTTGCATAGTTTCTTTATTTTTAGACTGAAATGCAGGACTGTGCATTGTCCTTTGTATAAAACATGTAGATCCCAATTCTGTCTTACCTAAAATAACTTAAAGACTTGTCTGTGTTATTTTTCCATTTCACTCTGATAAGATGTATACATTTTCCTTGAACAGTCCAAATATTTTACTGTGCTTAGTTGAAGTATTTTCATGGAAAGCACATACAGAGATTATTTACATGAACATGTATATGGGTACTAAAGATTTAAGAGTGGGGGTAGATTATCACCTCCTCATTTTTCCAGATGTGGGATGTCATGTGTTCTTGCTCTGGCAAATATTGTAAATGCTGTGTATGTATATTTGTATATTTGTTATGTATCCTCTAAAAAAAAGTCTTAACACCTCTGTTAAAAGCTAAAAGTAAATATAGATGGTGATGACAAACTGGTTAACAATTCTAAGTTTCACATTGATACCATGACAGCTTTTTTTCTTGTATTGCAGTGAACTTGTCACCTCGGAAATTATGATGCAATGTGATGACAGTTCCATGTCACCAATATTTTATGTCATTGTTTTGTCTCCTTAAATTAACACCTGCAAGATGCTTAGATATGCTTAGATATCACTAACATCGCTCGGACCTGCTGGCAGCCATCATCAGATCAATAAAGAATCATCACACAGTCTGACCAGTCTTGTGTTGTGCTATTACTTTTATAAAAACAGTAACAATTGTATGTCACTTGTTTCTTTAATGTTTACATCGCTCATGAAATTCCTAGAATAACATGGAGTTTTGAAAGGTGCGTTTCTAGCTCAGAAAGTAAGGAAATGTGTAAATGCAGGAACATTTCAGAGGTTTTACACATTCATTGTAATTAAATGATTGTTTTGAGCCAAACTAGTGGCAGTCAGGCTGCATCAGTGTAGATAAACACTTATAGTAAGAGCTTATTATTATGCATCCATGACTTCAACTCAACTAAATCTCAATTAAATATGGTAAAGATTTTTATTGCAATTTCAAAGGATAGTATTCTATGAGTCAGTAGTATAATAAAACTTTGATCCTATTGGTGGAGCGGCAGCCAGGGCGACGCGTTCTTGTCTGTGATTGGTTGGATCTCGGGGTCAAAGTTAAGTCGACTGCTAACGCTGACGTCGACTTCTGCAGCAAAATGGCCTCGTTGACAGCAGCCGTGCAGACGAACCGGTCCGGATCTACATCCTCGTCCACAAAACGGACCGGAATGATGTCTCAAATATTTTTCGGCATCATTGTCTTTGTATGTTTATCGTCAGTCTCCAGGGTGAACTGTGCTTTGGCTGACGGGAAGACGTTGGTTTTGCTGGACAACCTCAACATCAGAGACAGCCATTCAATCTTCTTCCGCAGTCTGGCAGGTCTGTGCGAGATTTGTGATGTTTTCATTCAGAAATATTCTTTCAGAACATTTGCTGTATTGACAATGAACTGCTTTCTGGCAGGAAACAGAGAGCCTCTGGGCTCTTTGCAATGAGCTTTATGTTGCACAGAAAGGCTGCTAACATTAGCTTAGCTTCGATATGTTCGCTGTGCCAGACTTCATTCATGTCTTTGATAGTTCATATATCTATAACTAAAATATGGCAGTCAGACGTGCTTCTTAACGTAAACTTACAATGTATTGAATCGATACGGGGCTACTCTTTATTTCGCTCTATTCCAGTACACCAAATAGTTGTTTATATATTATTCTTTCCTTCTTCCTTTATTAGCATCCCCATTAGCACTAGCATAAGCATTGGCTAGTCTTCCTGTGCTCCACCACACATACATCCATACACACCATAAGCACATGAACACAAACAAACCAGCTCATCTAATTGAATTGAAAATCAAGTACATACAGAGGAGAAACTAAATTGTCATTCTTTCAGCAGAATATGAAAGCTAAACACAAAATTATAAATCAATCAAAATTCTGTAAGAATTCATTGGAAACTCTTCATACAAATAAATAGTTATTCTTAATAAACGTAAATTCTCATCTGATGACATTCATAAATTATATATTTATCCATCTTACGCTTTCACACATTTAATTTCAAGAAGACCGGTATGAGAATACATAACACATTCTCTGCATATAAGTGATTTCTACTTTCACCCAGGTTTACATTTTATTTCTTAAACCATTTTCCCCTAGTTTACACACACACAATTCAATTCTGGTTCCTGATATATTTGGAGATACTGTTTTAACAAATATTTTAACCGATCTTTAGTATTTTCCTGAATAATATGCACTGGCAATGAATTCCACCTGACCATGGCTCTGTACACAACTGTTTTATACTTGTTTTCATTTTAGGCAACGTGAGCCTATAAAATAATTTCAACAGTCATCTCCAATCAAAGATTAAATTATGCCCGATGCATTTGATGGAGGGAACATTAGAATAGCCTTTTATATTTATATGTATATTTTAACATACACAAGGCTGTTAACAGGGTTTCATATTGGTGTCCTATATTATTAATTCACTTGTTATCATACCATCATTTCTTGCCATTATGCTTATTAGACTTGTCATCAGGTACATTATGTAGTGAGTGAAATCCAACTTTCCCATTTGAGCAGTAGAATTTAACATGACAGGCTGGCTGACATTAATCTTGATAAAGGGGGTTTATACTGTGCATAATAAGTTGTGGGACCAGTGATAAAGAACACATCAATGATTTGGAAAATATACCTTTATAAAATACTGGTGGTGTCACTTGACAGAGATTGTAAAACTGTGATATCACATATTTGATGAGTAATAATTTCAGTGCATGCAGACTGTTAATGGTGCATGTTCAAGTTACTGCAAACATGCACGACAAGCATGTCATTGTTTCAGTGCTGCTGATAACTTATCTTTCCTTTTCAGATCGTGGCTTTGACCTCACATTCAAGACAGCTGATGACCCCTCCCTGTCTCTGATCAAATATGGCCAGTTCCTGTACGACCATTTAATCATCTTTTCACCATCGGTTGAGGGTAAATTTCACATTCTCAATTCAAAATCAAGTAAACTGTTTTTTTTTAAACTATTATTATTATGGCTTGTGTTTGCCTTGTTGGAACAATCAATACAAAATAATTATTTTTGGTCATTTGCAGACTTTGGAGGAAATATAAATGTGGAGACTATCACATCCTTCATCGATGGTGGAGGCAACGTCCTGGTTGCTGCCAATTCAGATATTGGTCAGTTGATTTCCAACAGCTCTTGCTGTAATATTATATAAAATACAATAATAATGTCCTATATTAATGCTCTTCTACTGTTACACAGGTGACCCTCTGAGGGAGCTGGGTAGTGAGTGTGGCATTGAGTTTGACGAGGAGAAGACTGGTGTCATTGACCATCACAACTATGATGTCTCTGATCCTGGAGAGGTAAACTAACTGGTGTTCAGACAGCAGGCACATCCAGTTTATTTCACAAATCCAATCTTTAGCACTGACACAAGTGATCCTTCTTGTCTCCAGCACACCCTGATCGTTGCTGACCCAGAGAACCTGCTGAAAGCTCCCACTATCGTCGGCAAACCCACCAATAAACCTGTTTTATTCAAGGGTGTTGGGTAAGCACAACTTGACATGACTAAATGGCAACAAGATTTTCACTGTACCACATGTAACTCAAAATGACAATAATCAACTGAATCTGAGCTTAGATTTGATCACAATTATTTGTCTTGGTTTTTAAGTGTATTACTGCACTTCTCCACCCAAATATTCAGTATGTTGTTACTGTTTCCCAAAGTAGCACCAGTAAAAACAGTGATTCACTGTTTTACTCATCCTTGTTTACAAATGTTAAATAATGACCACATTAAATAAAAGACATACTGTTGTATTACTTTAAGCAGCTACCAGCTACCCACTTCACAGAACATTTACTGAACTTGGCTGTAGCAGAGACTCGTGTAGGAAGAGCCAACATTTGATTTTGCACCTGTTGAGTAATGTTTGAAGATTCATTGCATTACTCACTACAAACTATATAAAATTTGACTAACCTGCCATATCACCCTTTTTCCAGCATGGTGGCAGACCCAGAGAACCCCCTTGTCCTGGACATCCTCACTGGCTCTTCAACCTCCTACTCCTTTTTCCCTGACAGACCCATCTCTCAGGTAACAAAGAACTGTATCCGCATAATATAATGACCCTCCTACTGTATGTCCTAAGCTTGATAAAGAGTATCTTATATGCTGAAGTTCTGTCAGGCCTCCACAAGATATGAAAGTGTGAATTTAACTACTGGAGGCTTGGATGGATATTCTATTTATGTTCTTCATCTGTAGCTAAGCTTCGGAAATGCAGTGTCTGGGTGGAACACAAACCGTAGATGGCATTATATTCTCTGTACTAGAAATTACCAACAGAAGATTAAACTTTGTTTGTTTTGTCTCTGACTAATTACTATTTTTTTGATCTTTCCAGTATCCCCATGCTGTTGGAAAGAACACCTTGCTGATCGCCGGCCTGCAGGCCAGAAACAACGCCAGAGTGGTTTTCAGCGGCTCCCTGGAGTTCTTCAGCGACGCCTTCTTCAACTCAGCTGTGCAGAAGGCCACGCCTGGCTCCCAGAGGTAACACTAGGCCTCACTGTTACATCATATGACTCCTCTTTCTATCTCATGGATCCTATTACAGCTTCCAGTTACAAAATCAGAACTGTCATCAGTGACATCCTGGTTACTGTCAGTTTTCTTTTTCCCATGTTAACAGGTGCTCTGTTACCGGTTTATGGCAGGTGTTTGGAAGTTCTCATAGTTCAGTGTTTTAAATGTTGCCTTAAACCTGCAGCTTTGTGCATTTTAAAACACTTCTCTCTGGTGAGAAATGTCCCCAGTTGTGCATACATTTGAACTCCTTAAGTTAATTTGTAGAAGGAAAGTATTTTTGGATTGGTTTTTTTAAATCAATTGTTTATTACATTTAAAAATCTGTGTAGTTAAGCTGTAATGTGTAAGACTGTAAGGACTGTTGAACAACATCATGGATTTTGCCAATGGGATTTTAAAGGCCGACTCTGTCTGTCTGCTGTTATTTTTTGTAATTGGCAGTATTTTAAAATGTAGACATTTTCATGTTTCCAAACTGAACCTGCACAAAGAAAACTAAATGAGGAAAGTTTTCAGAATAATTTAAAGGACCAGTAGGATTTAGCAGGATCTATTTGCAGAAATGGAATATAATATTCATAAGTATGTAACTAGTGTATAATCACCTAAAACTAAGAATTGTTGTGTTTTTGTTACCTTAGAATGAGCCATTTATATCTACATAGGTAGTGGGTCCTCTTCCACGGGGCCCGCCATGTTGTACCGCCATGTGCGTACAGTAACCCAGAACGGACAAACCAAAAACTGGCTCTAGAGAGGACCTTGTGCGTTTTTCACGAGTTTCGCGGCCACCATAGGTTCTCTCACACACTTTGAAAGGGAGGGATATTCAGTTGGTTGCAATCTGCAACTTCACCGCTAGATGCCACTAAATCCTACACACTGCACCTTTAAAGCTGCTCCACATGTGTAGTGTCAGTGTACATTTATTCTTATCCTCCTACTGACAAACAGTAAAATATTGATTAATTCTTTGCACTGTATCAAACAAACTGCGTCCCATCAGAGGACTCACCGGACTATTCTAAGATTCAGTATTGTCAAGTTATTAGTCTGCTGTGGTTTAACCCTCCTCTTGTCTTGTGGTCTCTGGTAGGCACGAGCAGACAGGGAACAGGGAGCTGGCTGAGGCTCTGTCTCGCTGGGTGTTTAAGGAGGCCGGAGTCCTGAGGGTGGGAGCCGTTACCCATCATCCCGTGGGAGAGAGCACTCCCCCTGCAGCATACACCATCACCGATCTTGTGGTGAGTTTAAAGTGTTTTCGTGTAGAAGAACAATCTTCACCCTGAAGATGTTTGCTTTTAGTCTGAATGACATGCTTTGTATTTAACTTGTATTTCTCAATTGGTGTAAAACCTTCATGCAGGAGTACAGCATTGTCATTGAGATGCTTTCTGAGGGCCGCTGGGTTCCTTTCGACGGAGACGATATTCAGCTTGAGTTTGTGAGGATCGATCCCTTCGTCAGGACTTACCTCAAGAAAAATGGTATGTTGCTGTGGTTATAAAACAATCAACAACAAAATATGCTTACTTTTTAATTCACTTCAGTTAAAGCTTACAATTTAAATGTGTAACATCTGTATTATTTTGGGGGGAATGAGCTGTACACATCTTTGTAGTCACAAACTATAAATGCTGTGTTGTATTTCTACCAGGAGGTAAATACAGCGTCCAGTTCAAGCTGCCTGATGTGTACGGAGTCTTCCAGTTCAAGGTGGACTACAACCGTCTGGG
Organism: Thunnus thynnus; assembly: GCF_963924715.1. Lineage (NCBI taxonomy): Eukaryota > Metazoa > Chordata > Actinopteri > Scombriformes > Scombridae > Thunnus > Thunnus thynnus. The sequence goes on along the minus strand of NC_089522.1, from coordinate 9,113,972 downwards.
ATACACACACCTCTACTCCTCCACTCAGGTCAGTTCACCAGAATCCTTCACTTGTGCAAACCCAAATAAAAACCGTGGTATGGTTGCTGTTTGGAGATCTCTATGCACAGACAAGTGACAAGTGAAAATATAGAGAAAATAATACTAGAAAATAAATCATTTAGAGTTTATTTACCCTTTTTTATTAAATGAAAATGATAGATGGGATGTGTTTTGGTTACATATCCTTATCCTTAGAGCCAGTACAGGTTCTCTGTTTTTTTTTTTTTTTCAATATCCCATGTTTTTTCTGTCATCGCTTGACCAGTAGGATAATCTCCCAAAACCTTAGTGTATTATTAGTTTACTTAATGATTACTGTGGACTGTAAGAGCTTCTCCTTGTTTATAATGCATTTAACCACCACGCTCTGATGCATGACGAGCTAACTTCTACAATCGTGTTCTTTTACCACAGGTATCGGTGCGTCCCCTCCAGCACACTCAGTACGAGCGCTTCATCCCATCAGCCTTCCCATACTATGCCAGCGTCTTCTCCATGATGACCGGACTCTTTGTCTTCAGCATAGTCTTCCTGCACATGAAAGAGAAGGAGAAGTCAGACTAATGCAGAGAAACAACAGGGAAGGAGAAACAAGATTACACAATTGAACTTGAGGTGTGAAGAGTTGAAATTGAATGTCTTCATGAGTCTTCACACAGGGACTTGGACTGCAGTCCTCCATTAAAAAAAAAATACAGTTCAGTTTCTGTTCGGGTGCAAGGGCACTCAGGTAATTGGGTTTTGAGGCCAAAGGGGACTGGTTGTAATGCAGTGGTCGGGTTTCTTTTTTTTTTTTTTTTTTTTTTTTTGTACTTCATCAATCACTCAAAGGCCTGTATATGTTCTGAATTCAGTCAGCGTTTGTATAAAATTGCTTTACATTTGATAAAATTATCAAATAAGTAGAGTACTTGCCTTGGAATGTGAAATCATGCCTCCATTAAATTTTGACCCCTACTTTCATAATTGGGAAAGGTTATTGTGGTAACTACATGCACTGAATATGCCAACTGTTGATTTGTTTTGATAAGTTTTAAGTGTGTTTCCAAAAAGTCGAAGTCATCTAAAACAATAAAATACTGACATTCCACTCAATAGTAGTTCTTGTCCTCTGTGACATAATTGTGCTATTGTGCCCAGGTGCATGCAGGTGTACCTATTTTTATAGATTAAAAACCGTTGTATTTTATGATGAGTTCAGTTTTTGTACAAATCTGAGCAAGAAAACATCACATTGTCAAACCTGAATCCCTGCTCCTCCTGTGCTGCGTTTTTTCATCACTTTGTTTATGGAAAGTGTCACAACATGTGACAATAATACAATAACAGGAAATAATTAGGCATCACAATGATATACAGGATTTGACTTCACTTTGTTGATACAGTCAATATGGTAACAGAACAAAGGCTTAAAGTAATAAATAGAAATATAACAAAAGGTAGGCAATAAAATCAGAAATTCTTTAAAATAAAATCTTGGAGCGCACTAATTGACATTTCCTATTGTTTCTAAGTTGGATAGACTCAATACTTTCTAAATTCAATCAAACATGAAAAGTTCAAACGAGAACTTGGATTTATGGATGTGAAATTTTCCCAGTAAAATTAATAAACTGACAATCTGTTGAACTTAATGGCTTAATTTTTGTTTTCATAGTACAATATTACATCCTTGGCTTACAGCTTAATTGAATGGTTGGTTTGAGTGTCAAAACATCCTCATCATTTTTTTTTCTCCAGTATCCTGATGTGTGATCCATATAACAGATGTGTAGTTGTGTCCTCCTCATTTTCTTCTCACGCCACAACAAAACGCGCTGGGGATAGTGGTGACGTCACCTTCTGACGGGGGTGTAGAGCCGTTGCACAAAAAGTAACCCGAGACATCTGAGACTTTAATCAAATTAGCTATATCTCGCTGCTAGGTGAATGCGCGGAAAGGTAACCTAAAGTAGTAAATAATAGGTAATGAAACGGAATGAAACGGAAAGTATGATAAACAAATTTAGGCTGATAGTAATGAATGGTTGAATTCTTGAAACTTGCTAGCCACCCTCAGCCTGTCCGCCGTTAAAAAGTCAAGTGGCTAACTACTCGAAGCAGAGCAACATCATTTGGCTAACTGCTAAACGTATCTGTCGTCAGAGGTTGGCCTGTCACACCGCTCGCTAGCCATAACCTGACAGTTATTTATTAACGCGGCTGTCATATATTCAGTGTGTACAAAGCAGCCAAAGCTGTGTCGCTAGTTTGGAAGCCAACTGTCTTTTGAGCGCAAGATGTTAGCTAGCTAAGGCGGCGTTAGCTTTAGCAAAACAAGAGCTCTGCTTTGGGAGTCAGCTGACAGACCAGTGATGGATCAACTCAAAGTAAAGGACCGCATATTGGAAAACATCTCCCTGTCCGTCAAGAAGGTGAGTGCCTATCGGTTATCAGCTCATTTAACTAGCTGAATAATGTCACATAGGTTAATTTACGTGTTTTCACATGCTTGAATTACTGTAAGTTAGCTAACGTTAGGTCATCTATTGGCAACTTTCAAGTCGGGGGTACATTACCAGCTCGCAGTCTTGAAAGGGCCTTACCCTGACTGATAAAATTAATTAATGTATAAACCAATCACTACAAATTCCCAGTTTGCCTTCATGTTTATAGCTGCCATGTGGTAATTTCTTTTTGATTATGGAGCATAATAAAAGGCACCAACCCAGTGTTTGCTCACTGCGGCATGTGTTGTAAACACACCTGCAGCCAGTATCGTTATGCAGCGGGCACATATTTACAATATAAGGGTTAGCCAATAGATACTTGCTCCTGATTTCCATTAAATTTATGAAATATTTTACATTTTTGTTAAGCTATACCCAATCTTGGAGGACTACCCCTCTAGTAATTTGACAAAAAGCACTGTTAGCTATCTTCTTCCTGTTCTCCCTGCATATTTGTATGTTTCCAAATCCATGTACATTTGAGTTTTATTTCTCATGGGCTTTCTCATTTTTGCCTCCTGTCTCCATTATTTCCCATTACGAGTCCACCAGACACATAATCAGATGATTGCATTAGGAAGCTCCATCTTAGTGTGTTTAATGCAAGGAGCCCAGTAGTGTGTCTTACTTCCTTAACCCACATTTGTCTAATAAGTCTTTAACCCATTTACCCCATTTATTGCTTTTATCATTATAACAGCATAAGGACTGTGAAAGTGCTTATGAAATGGTATGCCTCAAGCTTCCAAGAAAGTGTACAGTGTTTACCTCAGACAAACATTGCTTAGTCATGTGGATATGGTGATCTTTCTCTGGGTGAGGACTCTCAAAGCTTCTCTATCCTACACTTGGGTTGGTCATGCCTCAGGGTTGTGCAGGTCTCTGCAGGACAGAGGATCCTCAAAGAAACACTCATAGCCTCATCTGCATGAACACACAGTACCTTTCAGTAGAGCTGCATCTAACATTGTGCTCTGTATGTATTGATAGAAATGCAGAATTAATGTAAATGATTCCCATCCAGTAAGATACCTGCAGTGCAGTGCAGTGCAGTCAATAAGTAAATATTAGGAAAGTGAGACGTTTCTTGTTGTTTTGGCTCTGTATGCCAGCACTTCGGATTTGAAATGAAATAATAACTATTAGTGTGCAATCACCTTTCACCTTTAATTACATCCACAAGACCTAATAATTCTAGCCCTTTTAATACATTGTCTCCCAATTTTAGGAGACCAAAATGTTTAGGACAAATTGATTGTCATATTTCTGAGAATTTGGTGTTAGATCTTTTGCGGTCTCCAACCCACAGACATCAGTAGACACTTAGTATCTTTCCTGTTGATGCTCTGTCAGGCATGTACTCCAACCAGCTTCCCTTGCAGCTTGTTTCATGGATTCTTAGGCTTCAACTTGGTCCTCAGCAGTGGATTGAGGTCAGGTCATTGACTTTGCCAGTCAAGAACATTCCACTGCTTGGCCCGAAATTCCTTGGTCACTTTGACTATATGTTGTACTGTAGCAGAATTTTCCTGCTGCACTGTCCTAAACTTTAGGGACTATGTATTAAAGGGCTGTGATTCCTAAAAGTCTTATTGTCAAACTCTGCTCATAGCCATTGTTCCATGCACGCCACACACTGTGTCCCACACAAATAGTAAATTACAACCTAAGTAATGAATTGAAGCCGGTTTTAGGTATATGCTGCATAAATAATAAAAAACATTCCTCTCCATATCTATGCACCCAAGCCAGCCAGTCCTGATGAGTACAACCTGTTTAGAAAATAGACACTTTAATAAGTATAATTTAAAGATTTTATGATAACCTTTCAAGTACAATAAGTTCTTTTAAAAAAACAGTAACAACTTTGTTACTTGAAACTGAGTTAACAATTTCCCTCCCCCCTGCAAAACAAACAGCAGAAAATCATGTCTCTCTATAGTTGCAGAGTTACTTTGCAGCCTGTGAAGATGAGACTCCAGCCATCCGAAATCACGACCGCGTCCTGCAGCGTCTCTGTGAACACCTTGACCACGCTCTGCTGTATGGGTAAGAGGCTTAACTGGAAGTCACAGCATATTTATAAAAGTGTGTCAATGCACACGGAAATGTACAAAACAGGAAATGTGCATACTGCGAACAGTAATCTGATTTATTTATATCAGTCATGCATGCATTCCTTTTTATAAATCCTATTATTCTTGTGTTTTTTGGCACATATGAACAAGCCTCACAGCTCTCCATGTTAACTCTCACAACACATGCTTTTTAGGCAATTTTAACAGTTTTTAAACTCAAGCTACAAAGAACTAATCTAGGTGTGAATACTTCAAAGGATATTACTGTCAAATTTCTGTGTAAATTGAGTTCTCTTCTGTCACTACCCTCCCCTGTCCCCTTTGTACCTCATGCACATGATATTTTTGACTGTTTTCTGCATTGCAGGCTGCAGGACATCTCTTCAGGCTACTGGGTGCTGGTGCTTCATTTCACCAGGAGAGAAGCTGTCCGCCAGATAGATGAGCTTCAGCACATAGCAACCAATCTTGGTCGAAGTGAGACATCTCTCCCTTTCACAGTCAAACACACTCACATGTAGAGTACTTGGGGAGTAAAGCACCATTCCTCCTTCAATGGGTTATATACTTATACATTTTTTTACTTCTCTGTGTAGGTCGGGCATGGTTGTACCTGGCATTGAGTGAGAGCTCTTTAGAGAGCTATCTGCGGCTCTTCCAGGAGAACCAAGGATTACTACAGAAGTATTATTTCAAGTAAGTCGTTCAGTAGTCTGACCTTGATTACCTTAAAAAAAAAATAGAGATCCATCCTCAGACACTCTCACAAATTGATGCGAACATGTTTAAATTTAAGTGCATCCCAGGAATTACTTTCTGTTTTTGTTAGGCTGGAGAATAAATTGATATAATGCCTCATCTTCCACTAGCAGTTTTTTAAACATTGTTCAAGTGATTTTGTGGTCAACTGATTTCTTTCTCTTTTAGGAATGCACTGGTCTGCAGCCATGACCACCTCACGCTCTTCCTCACACTGGTGTCAGGCCTGGAGTTCATTCGCTTTGATCTGGAACTGGTTAGCATATTTTTCATCCCAATATCAACACAAATGCTCAGTTAATAACATGTCTCTAACATTCCTGTTGTGTCCTGCTGGCTCAGGATGTGCCCTATCTGGACGTGGCCCCTTACATGCCAGAATACTACAAACCCCAGAACCTGCTGGACTTTGAGGAAAGGCTGCCAAGCTCAGACAGCTTGTCCCTGCACTCCTTCACCTCCCTCACCTCCACCAACCTGGAGTGGGATGACAGTGCCATAGCTCCCTCAAGTGAAGGTAAGGTGTACTGGTTTACTCTAACCCCTGTTTTATCTGATCCTTGTTTTACCTTACCAGTATTATTGGCCAGCCAGCGTCGCCCCCCATCTACATTATGGATTCTATGGGCTGCTTTGTCTTGAAATGGCTCTAATCTGGACACTTATTATATGGAGTAATTGTGATGTGATTCTCCTGCTGATTCAATATGCTGAGAATGTCAGCCTTTATTTTTGGGTTTATGATGCGATCAGGCCCAGCAGAAGTGCAAGTACACACTCATATGCTTTGGCGCAAATTCATATGGTGATGTCAAGCTAATGGCAAGTTGAACCAGAGGTTAGATCGATCTTGCCAGGCACTTGTGACTCACAGACACCAAAGTGCATTTTATCAAATGCATTATGTTTGCAGAGGCTGATGGTTACAGAATGTTCTCATTGGTGATTGCAGCGCTGAGTGAATGCTTGCCCCATCGCTGTTCAACAAGTTTTGAGGCAGTTCCCCTGTTTTAGTTCCCACAGTCTATTTTTTCCTATCGATTCTGTTTTTGTTTTTTTCATATACCACATGTGATGCCATTTCTGTTTCTGTACCATGTCTCAACCTCCTCTCTACTGTCTCCACTCCATCTCTCTCTAATGTTGAATGTTATCCCTCCTTTTTTTAGATTATGATTTCGGTGACATCTTCCCCGTGTTGCAGTCAATGCCAAGTGCAGACTGGGAAGGTGGGACATTGGTCAACCCCTCCCCTTCCTGCTCTTCCATCCTCTCTCCCTCCCTTCTATTTGGCATGGCTATCCCACACTTTGGGCTTAATGCATGCTGGGTGCTCTAGCCAGTAAATACACATGTTAATATGCAAAATACAGCTAACTGGTAAAAAAAACAAAACACTGCTGATCTGAGGACATGAAACCAAGCATGGTCAAAGGGACATGGATAAAAATGCCCTCATTTTGAAGAGACCGGATTCAGTTGGAAGGCATGTGGGTTTCAATCTAAAGTTCTGTGGCACATGACTACAATTTTTTAGTGACTATATTTGGTGGACTTTGAATTAGGTGATATGTAGTTATGATTGTTACGCAACTGGATTTGATAAACAAAAATAGGTAGCCAGAGGCTTAGTTTATAATTGTACAAACAAATCTTTATGTTTAACATGATAAGAGAATGTAACTTTATCTTATCTTATCGTAACCCTACCCACTTTAAATTCTAACTGAAAAAAATAATATCTATGTGAGTTTCATGGACTTGTATTACAGTTTATCTCACCATATCCTGCTCAAGGTGCTCAACAAAGAATTTAGGATCATCAAAGTTATCTAGTCATTGAACAGAAATATACGGCATCATCATACACAGTAAGCTGACTGGTAACTTTGGGTCATTTGGGAATTCGGTGTTGGGTGGGTACATGGAACTGTTATCTGTCATGTTGTGCATGTGTTTCTCATCAGGGGAATGATCATAATGCTCACTCTGCCTTATTGTTTACCACAGCAAGATGAATGCCTGATGTAGCTGGTACTCACCTCATCCAGTCTGTCTCCAGTCTGTCTCCAGTCTGTCTCCAGTCTGTCTCCAGTCAATCGTGTATCTGTGTATCTTTGTGTCTGGTGTATAGTTTTTTTTTGTCTTGTCTTCTTCTTTCTGTGTGACACGCGGCACTGGCCTACATTCAGCTGAACTGTAGTGTGAGGCGAGGTAACAATCGAGAATAGTTGCTCAAGGTCAAAGAGTGCAAATGATCTTTTTGCTCAAGCGTGTGTTTGCAGTGAGCTGGAATATACACATGTAATATGCATGTCTGTTTTTTCCTATGAATGACTATTAATATCATGGTTTAAATTTAAATGAGCATAAAAATAATTGTTAAAAGCAAAGTCCATTCCCCTCGCTTATAGAAATGGCTGGATGCTATTAGATGAATAAGTACTACAATCATCCAAGTTTGTCCAATTTTTGTAGTTCTGATGAAGAAATGAAAACAGTTAGTGGAAACAGCATCAGAGTCACTGGGGGATGTTTATAAATAATATCAGGACTTGGTCTGTCATAACTATGCCAGTCCACTAATAATGTATCTCAGTAAACACAAAGTTATATCTAAATGAAAAAAGCCTATATGGATTCTTGCAAATTATGATATTCAAATATTTTTTTAGTATGACCTGCCTCTAGCTACAGAAGTAATGCTTGACCTAGGCCTGTGCCACTGCAAAGAAAGCTGCTACCTGTGTACCTACTTGATGTCATACGCATCGCGTTTTGTGCCTCTCTGACCCTGCTGATAAACTACAAAGAACACTGCAGCCCCTAACATTTTTGTATGTGCTATGCTGATGAAGAAATACACAAAGTTTTTGTGAAATTGTCTCAGTGGTCAACTTTTCATTGGTGATGAAAACATAGACAAAATAAATCATCCATCATGTGTATAAATAGAAACAACTCTACCCTAAATTATTCTATTGTTAAACTTTCTGTCTACGTTTGTCACTCAACTTATCAGTGAGACAGTACCAAAAATTTTGTGTATTTCTATGACTATAAAAGAAAATGTGAGTGATTGCTGCCTTTGTGGTAACTCAGTGTCGGTTTTGATGGTAGAGGGTGACCTGACCGACCAGGCCAGCTGCCCGCGATCCAGTGGCTCTGACCCCCAGACAGTCATCAGCGACACAGTGGTCCTTTCCACCGGCACTGTCAAGGTGAAGGTAGCTCATCTTTCTCCACACAGTCCCACGTTTAGATACAACCCCTTCAATGAGGACTCGGACACTAATACCACCAACACCTCAGCCGACGTCACGCCGGTTCATGTGGCCAGCTGTTACAATGCCACCACCACTGGAGATGACACAGAGAGCACCAACAACGAGCTGGAGGTCATAAGGTACGGTAGATACAGCGTCGGTTGCTGGTTCACATTTTATTTGTATAGTTAATCAACTTGTATTTAGAACAGCTAACCTCTCTGGTCTTCCAGGATGGCCAGACGAAGGAAACCAGCCAAGAAGCGACGTGGGAAAGGCTCCACAGATTCGAGCAGCAGCATCCATAACTCAGTCTCCTCTGAGCACATGGAAATTGACAACAGCCTCCAAGGCTCAGACGATGTAGACTCATTAAATTGCACTGTAATTCATCTTGATGCTGAAGGAGAGTTGAGGAGAAGCAGGGCGGGAACAGAGGTTGTGGAGGAAGGGGATGAAGATGGTGCAGAAGGCCTCCTACGGCTCCCTGAGATGACAGACACCTCGATGGATAGTGTGGGCCAACCCCTCAGTGATGTCATGGACCGGCTCAACGGGGTTCTGGATAGGGAGGAGGCCTGGGATAACCCAGAGGACGAGGAGAAAAATAGCAAAGGCTGTAACCAGGGCCCCGAGCCCCCTGCACAGCAGCCCTTTCGAGAAGATTCAGGCGGCAAGCCACCTGACCCAGCCCCAGGAGAAACGTCTCACGCCCCTCTGGCCACAAGCCCCAACCTCCTGCAGGCCTCTCCTGTGCCTACAGACTTATGCTGCTCTACCCCCAACAGTCCAGACTCTGCTCCCACGGGTGGTGGCCACCATGACTCTACAGAGCATAGCAAGTCGCAGACTCTTTCAGGTGGCCATGAAGATGAAGGAAAGACAAAAGCACAAGCAGGACAGGAGCCCAACATGAAGAACGGAGAGCAAGAAGTACAAGAAGGAGAGGAAACAGACAAGAATGAGTTTACTGCTGAGGAGGCAGAAGAACAACTACAAGAGGAGAAGCTTAGTCCCTCAGAAAGTTCTCATCCTGCAGAGTTTAAGTAAGGAGTTCCTATAAAATTTGTCTTTTGTTGATGTAATATTGTCTAATTGTAATGTGTGGTTAATTTTCTTGACTATTCAAATTTCAGGGTGGATAACAATCACTTGCTTCTTCTCATGATCCATGTATTCAGAGAGAATGAGGAGCAGCTCTTCAAGGTAACGACTGAGGCGCTATTCTTTATTCATTGTGACACTACTAAAGTTAGATCTTTGGAGAAAACTTCAATGTATGTGCTAAGTATTTGTTTAATAGTGCTTTCCTTGGCCTTTCAACTGGCCTGTTAGGAGTTACGTTTAAGTTAATTGTCTGGAAAAGTAATCTTCTTTCACTCAGTTTTCAGCCAGGAAAAATGGTAGTTTAGGTATTGATTGACTCATACTTGTTTTGACACTGAAGAAGTGGTTTGGGAACAATTGCTTGTTGGAAGTGTTGCAAGGCTTTGTCAGTTGCCTCACTAGTGAACAGTACACTATGAGTGTGGCGGTTGCAAGTACTTGACACAATTTATCTTTGTGTTTTCAGATGGCGAGGATGAGTACAGGCCATATGGAGGGCGACCTGCAGCCCCTTTACCTGCTGCTGACTGACTGTTACATCTACCTGCTTAGGAAGGGTCAGTAGCTACAAACTCAACACACTATGCTTTGACTTCATTTCATTATAGTCAAGTCCAGTCAAGTTTATTTATATAGCACATTTCATATGACAGATGTAGACTCAGTGTGCTTCAAGATAAAAAAGAAGACAAAAAATAGGCAAAGATCTTTTTTTTTTCTTTTTTTTTTAAATTTTGAATACAGAATTATACGATACAAAGTACAGTACAACAAAGCAACACTGAAACAAACCAAAAAAATACACATCATTCTTTGTATATATGTGTTTATGTATAAAGGATGAGAAACAAGACATAACAAAACAGACAAGACATGATGAGACAAGACAGACAAAACCAGACAAACAGGGTTGATGGGACAAACTGCACATTGCGTCTGCTTGTAGATTTGTTAGAGCATAAAGAAAAATAAAATAAAAAATACAAGTTGAAAAGAATAGTTAAACATACGCTTATACTGGGGGCCATTTGTAGAAAGAGGAATCAGCGTTGAAGGTATTTTAGAAACGGGGACCAAGTGTTTTCATAGAAATCAATGTTGTTTTTCGAAGATTGGACACATAAGGGCATGCTGATCTTGGATAGTGAGCAAAGATCATACATGACAAAAACATGTAAGATAAGAACATATAAGATAAGAAGGTATTACAATAAAAAGGGAATAAGATAAAAATAGGTTATTATTATTTAAAAAAGGGAATAATAATATTAATACTGATTCTAAAATAAAGGTTTTACCCGTTACCCACATACATTAAACCTAACTAAAAGCTTGTGAAAAAAAAGATATGCTTTTAGTCTGCTTTTAAAAGAAGACACTGTTGTAGGACCATAATGACTGAAGGCACCATAAACTGATGTAGAATGTATTCTCGGTATAGTGAGGAGACCTTTGCCGGTCTGTACTCAGTGAGTATGTCAACAACGTAGGTAGCAGCTAAGTCATTCATAGATTTAAAAACAATAAGAAGTATTTTAAAATCTATTCTTTGTTTTATTGGGTCGAGACAGTGAAGAGAAGATAAAATAGGAGCGATGTGTTCAAACGTTTTGGTTTTAGTTAATAACACCTGCTCTGTCAGTCTAGCAAAAAGTGCATTACAGTAATATAGTCTATTAGAAAAAAAAATCATGATTCAGCTTTTCAGAGTCTGACTGTGGCAGGAAGCATCTAACTAGATAGTAGATATGTGCTTCTGGAAGTTAAGATCAGTGTCTAAAATCTCCCCCACGCTCTTTACGTGCTTACAGGGTTTTAGTGACGGGAGTTAACAAAGAGTGAATCTAGTGCCTCAAAGCCTTGAAACCTGCTAAAAGAATCTGTTTTTTGTCCTCATTTAGCTGTAAAAGAGCTTGGGTTGTTGGCAGAATTAGATATGTATAACTGTGTTACATCAGCATCGGAGAGATATGAATTATTGTATTCCTGAATGATGGACCCAAGTGGGAGCATATACAAATAAACTGTAGTGGGCCAAGAATTGACCCTTGAGGGACTCCATATGGAATACACATGTAATGAAAGCCAATTAGGAACTGTGCCTCTAAGGCCTAAACAGTGTTCAAGGCACTGAAGAAGAATTATATAGTCAGCTGTGTCGAAGGCTGCACTGACGTCAACAAGTACAAGAATAGAAACTTTATGGTTGTCAGAGCTAATTTTAGGATCATTAACAACATGGACCAGGGTAGTTTCTGTACTGTGCTTAAATCTAAAACCAGACTGGTAAACATCAAACAAATTGTTAGATGACAGATACATATGTAATTGTTTGTATACAACCTTTCAAGAATTTTTCCCAGGATTGGAAGGTTAGAGATCGGTCTGTAGTTCTCAAAAACACGTAGATCATGATTACTCTTTTTCAACAATGGTGTTATAATAGCATGTTTGAGACCTGTGGGAAAGAGTCCATAGAGTAGGCAGGCATGAACAATATTAAGGACATCATCTACCAAACAGCTGAAAACATTGTTGAACAACTTAGTAAGCATTGGGTCAAGAGCATATATTGCAGAACTTAACTGCTGCACCACTTCTTGTATTTCACTACGTTGAATGGGAGGGAAGTTGGACAGAGTGTGGTCAACATGGAACTGAGTTAAGACTGTGGAAGAAGAGAGGTCACACCGATCAGCAGAGGAAGCCACATTATTACTCCTAATATTGGAAATTTTTTATTTAAAGCATGAGGCAAATTCATTGCATTTCTCTGAAGAGTGGAGCTCAGCATGTATTTGTTTGAGAGTCTAGATTTTTTCATTTATTTGTTATATTTACTGAGGTTTTTATAGATATTATAATCAACCTGCAATTTGGTCTTACGCCACTTACACGCTCAGATCTGCGGCAGGTTTTTTTAGTGCCCTCGCTCTCTCCACATTCCTCCAAGGTGCTTTTCTTTTACCAGAAATAAACTTAGTTTTTATAGGCGCAATGTCATCCATAATTTGTGTTACTGACAAGTTAAAATTATTGACCATATTTTCACACAATGACAAGGAAAGCAAATTAAAATCAGAATGTGACCAGATGTGTCTGCACAAATGGAGTATCTTTTGACAAATTCTAAACCATCAACATGTTTTAGCTTACAAGCAACATTGAAAAAATTTAAAAAAGTGATCTGAAATCCCAACATCTAGAGTGCACTGTGGAGTTACATCAAGGCCTTTAGAAATAACCAAGTCAAGAGTGTTAAAAGGGTGAAACAGTGCAAGTCATATGTTTGGACATACTGATTTGAGTATCAGTAGTCACAATACATTTTTACACAGAGGAAACAAGCCTTGATATCTTAAATTGACCATGACTGTGGAAACTAATTGTGTCCTTCTGTACTAGCAACTCCAAGAGTTTCTATTTCTTAAAGATCCTTTCAAATCTGAGATGAATTGTGAGATGTGTGACCACTGTGTCAAATCAGTTAGATGACAAAGTTTCTACCATTGCAATTGTGCTACATTAGTCCCATATTATCTACGCAATGGTCTAGCAAGTGGGAACAATTCTTAATAAGGTTATTTTGCAGGCAGAAAATATCTAATTTCGACATGTACTCATTGCATGTCTTGGTTGTATTTTTGTTTTTCTCCACAGGTGCGGCAGAGAAGCCTTACACAGTAGAAGATGCTGTTTCCTATAATGAGCTGGACTATCTTTCAGTAAGTACAGCAAGGATTTGCTATTTTCTCTCATTTGTCCATGGGTTAGGCTGCTATTATTTTACATACATGTGTTTTTACTCTCAGTTTCATGTTGTCTTCTTACGGTTATCTGAAAGAATCTTTCAAAGTTTGTTGATGTTACAAACACAATGTCTGTATAATCCTCCTCACAAACACTGTAGACTCAAGCATAAGGTGTCATGTGGGACGATGGAGTGTGAAGTTAATTTTATGTCTAATAATGAATCGTAATGTTGTTTTCCTTTAGGTGGGCCTTGACCAACAGACAGTGACAGTTGTTTGCACCAACAGACGAAGAAAATTCCTTTTGGACACAGCTGATGCGTCGCTGACTGTGTGAGTGTGCCTGTATCTTTGTGTCTGTGCCAGTCTGCTCTGGTCCACTTGTTGTCACTACACCCACACTGAGCTCAGTTGGTTTCAGTTCATTTAAGTTGACAAATAGACACAGACAGAAACTAAACCAAAATGCTTTGGGGATGAGGGTTATCATTCAGGGTCCATCACAGTCTCAACAAGATTTATGCTATCAGCAGCCACCACTCTCCTCTCTTTTTCCTCTGCCCTGTCTTCTGGCATGGTAGAGGAAGACCCACCCTCTTGAAGCTTGGCAACCAATCAAAATAACAACCTTTGACCACGAAACTTCATGAGGCTGTTAAATCACCATTTAAATGCCATTTCTACACAGGAATATTTACGTTACAAAACTAGACAGGACACATCTCAAACTGCATGCGTTTTTCATCCAGTCCTTCCTTCCCCTTTGTTTTCAGCTGGTTCCTGTCTATTCTCAAGTCAGCCATGGTCAAGGGTTGTCGTGAGCCTCCGTATCCCTCCGTGCTGACTGATGCCACCATGGAAAAACTTGCACTCACTAAGTTTATCTCCCAGGAATCTCACTGTGAGGTAAAGACATGTTAAACGTCACACACAGTTCATCACAGGTTTGTTCTTTACAGAAAGAAGGCTGGCAAAGCTTATAGCTTACGCATGAAGTATAATCCTTTAATCCTCTCCTGTAAATGACACCTGTGTTTGAGTCCCATGACTGCGGGAAGTTGCATGTAGTCATAATATCTTAGTCTTTGTAATTCTAAAAAGGTTGAGAGTCCCAGCTTTTCACTCATTCCCAAAAGGTTCCCTTTTTCACTCTATTCTTATGCTGACTTATAAAGCAGTGGTAAACCAATATTTGCTTGTTTCTTTAGGTTTACGAAGTGTCTATCCAACTGTATTCACTGGTCCACTGGGAGGATCCTATGGACATGACTTTGTCACCCCAGGGTGTCCCACCAAGCTCTAGATTACCTTCCAGTGCCAAGGAGGGGATTTTGCATTACAGAGCTGGAACCACCTACCTGGGCAAAGAGCTGTGGAAAAGCTGCTACCTCGTCCTCAGGTACGGGCAGGTTTTCCACATCAGTCTCCTTCTCAACTGGTATTAATATGTTATATTGGCTGAGTTCCATGCTACATACTGTTCATCTGACATTAAAAGCATGTTTCCAGTTACACTTTCCCTCACAAAAGCATTAATGTCACTTCCCATTGTAATATTTATGGACTGTGAGACTGACACCTAAAATATTGCATTCTGAAAAAACTATTTTGAGTTTTGACTGCAAAAACGCCACAATCCCCAGTACTTAATTGCCCCACTTCACTCTTTTGACTTTAAGAAAAAATGCCAGACATATTGCAAGTGAGGTTTCCTTTTGGCTTTTTTACTCCTTTCAACATCTGCTATTGCCAGACATGCTGAAAGCCTGAGCTCGGTTTGTGCTCCCTTTATAGAGCCTAGCAGATTTCATGCCAATCTGTCCAGTGGTACACAATATAATATAAAATGCATGGTAGGGGCTGACAGTTTCTTGGCAATGGCCTTACCTCTTACAGGAATCATAATAATATTTTAAAATTCATGTGGTCATAATTTATTTATGGTGCATCTTTGTAAGAAACCTAAAAGCTACACTAGTGGCCCCTAGAGGCCCAGCCAGATCAAAATAGTTTGAAACAATTGTGTGATTGACATCCACACCATTTCAGTTACACCAATGAAAAAGTGTGTCCTCAAAAGTTAGTATAAAGTAGAATTAACACCTGTCTGACACCAGCTAGACAAAAATCAAACATTACAGTCTGGGCTGTTGTATTAAATTGCATTATTTTGTAAGGTGTTCCTGTTATTTTGTCCAGACCCTCTTAATATTATATATTACATGATATAAGAGCTTCTGATAAATATTTGTCCTGTTTCCTTGCAGCAATGGGATTCTCTACCTGTATGCAGAAAGAACTGATGTGACACCTGTGCTGTCAGTCACCATGCGGTAAGCTTCAACTGGCTGATAGATCAGACTGGAGATGGTTAACCTGCGATGCGTTTAGTGTTCAAAAGCAATAAACATCGGGGGGAAGAAGAGAAGAAGAAAATATGTTCACTTATATAATTTTACACTCTTTGTGCCCCTTCATTCCTTATTAGTGGAGAGCACTGTGGTGGCTGCCGTCGCTCAAACAGCACAGAGCGTCCACATGCCTTCCAAGTCATCCTGACAGAGCGCCCCCCACTGGAGCTCAGCGCCAACGATGAACAGGACATGGCCGACTGGATGCTGCTGCTCTGCCAGTCTGTCTCCAAAGGGGTAAGGAGGGAGACTCGCATAGTGCACACACCTGGTATTTAAAAAAAACTTGTGTTTTCTGTTTCTAATATTGGAGGTACAACATCTTAATAGATGCAGGGAGACAATGATGGGTGTCATACACTCTGTTCATTAGTGCACACAGGTCTAAACAGTCCATAAACAAACTTCTTCAAACTTATATTTAACTTTGCATGTACATGATGTAAGCCTAGATACTTTGCAACAATCAGTCACATGATCTGTCCATTCAGCCGTTACGGAGGAGGAGTTAGTCTGTCTTTGAAGGAGTTAGTCTGTCTTTGAACTATGACCATTTTTCCGGCAATAATGCAACCATATGGACTCCATGTGCATTTACTTTAAGTAAAAATAATTCAGTCATATTGAAATGGAAGAAACAGTGCACTTGTTCTAGTGATAATGACACATAAAGACCTCTTTGTGGTATCTCACACATTGTTATGCTTAATTCAAGCTTAATGCAAGCAAGTGGGAAGCTCATCAAACTCAAGTTGAACTGGCTTTCCACACAGCTTTCAGCTAGAAATGCATAAATGCTCCATGACAAATAATCCCTGTCAGCATACACTCTGCTGCCTGTACAGACTGTTTCCTCCCTGAAAAAGCTCATTAGGACTCATTTACAACAGATGTTCATTATATTCAAGAGACATTAGGATTTTGCTCGTATAAATTCTTTTATACATAGTGTCAGTGGATTAATTGTTTGATTGATTAATTGTCCACTTGATATGTTAACCTACAACCACCTCACCTCCAGGTCATCCCTCAGGGTGTGGCGCCCACACCATGTATCCCATGTTGCCTGGTTGTGACAGACAGGAAGCTGCTAACTTGCCATCAGGACTGTCAGACCAGCTTCTTCCGTTCACTGGGCAGTGCTGATATCTGTGATGTCATTGCTGTCAGCCTAGAGGCCGACAAGGAGTACTGTGTCATTGTGAGTGGCTATCTCATGGTGTAAACATTAATTAATGACCCAATACAAGTATACAGTTCTTGTGTGAAGTAGCTTTCATTTAGGACCTTTATAAAAAAAAAGATTTTTCCCATTCTCTCCCGCTGTTTTGTGGGTAGGAGTTTGCAGCTGATCGCTCTCAGTACCTCCCTCCATGGGTCTTATACTTCAGTGGATGTGAAGAGAGAGATCGCCTGCTGGAGGTGTTGGACAACACATGGAAAGCCATTTTCCAGGTGGGAAGATACTGACGTTCTCAGAGGTTTAAGGGGAAAAATGCAGTAATATTACAATAATGCTAACATTTGCTCTCCCAAAATATCAGCATATAAGAGCTTAAAGCCAACAACTGCTCACATACGTCCTTACCGTTCACAGGTTGACCTTCCCCACAATGAGGTATCCGATCCATCGGTGCAGAAGCGTTGTGGTGAGGCCCTCGCCCTGATGAAGAGCGCCTGGCAGCGGGCAGACAGTCTGGCTCGAGGCAGAGCCCAGCGTGAGCCCTGGTGCTGACAGACACACACACATACCTGTGGGTAGCCACCGAGACAGACTGATAATGAAACAGTCTGATATAGCTCCAGGATAGATGGATTTAACAAATAACAGTCTGTGTTACTGCAAACTGTTGAGAGTTCTGCGCTGAAAGTCTGAGATACACTAATCAGACATGGTTACTGGTCGTAGTACTACAGCATAAACCTGTGATCCACCTCTAATTCACTACAGAAGTAACAATGCATATGGCAAATCACAACGCAGTGATGCATCAGTAAGACCTTCTCACATGAAATGAAATGAACGAACCTCCAGAGAGTTACAATGGATTTTATATTAGCAGAAATAGCAGCAATGTAGAACAGATATGCTGAATCACTGGTTGACCTTCAGTAACAAACATTGGGTGATCAAGGAAGTTTTAGTGTCACATGATGTGATGTATACTTCCTGCTAAATTGAATCATTGTTTTAAAATGAACACTGAAATGGAGATTTCCTCTTTTAACCGTTGACTCCATTGAGATGTAGATGGGATTGAAAACGATAAAACCACATATGTAGTACATCAAGGAAGCTGAGTGACGAGAAGGATGCAAAGCAGCTTCCCTGCACAGTGAGATAAAAGAATTATCATTGATTTCCTAAGAAAAGTCAATCTGTATTCTTCTTGTGGTGTGTGTATATATAGAGAAAGCCATATATGAAGGGGGGGGCGGCAGCTGCTTGTTTGCGATGTGGAAAAGTTCACTCCTCGCCTTGCACAAAACAAAAACTAAAAAATCAGTAATGCTTACTGCGGCTCGTACAACTATGTGAAGATAAAAGCCACTTCTTGCTTTCAACAGTTACAAGATGTTCTGCTGAACTTTAACTGTGGTAAAATTATAGTGCAAATGCACAGCGCTGTACAGTATTACAGTGCATCATCACTGATGGTTGTGGATGTGTCTGATATTCGGTTTTGGTTCGTCTAAGGTCACACTGTACCTCTACACTGAATTATGTACAACAGTTTTGTTTTTTTTTCCTAAGAGAATGTGGATCTGAATTTATATATATACAGTTGAAGTCAGAAGTTCACATGCAACTTTAAACTCAGTTTTTCATGATTCCTTCCTGACATTTAGTCCCAGTAAACATTCCCTGTCTGAGGTCAGTTAGGACCACTACTTTATTTTAAGAATGTGAAATGTCAGAATAATAGTAGAGAGAATGATTTAGCTTTTTCTTTCATCACATTCACAGTAGGTCAAAAGTTTACATAAGCTCAGAATTTGGTAGCATTGCTTTAAATTTTTTAACTTAAACATTTCGGGGCTTTCCACAAGCTTCTCACAATAAGTTCCTGGAATTTTGGCCCATTCCTCCCGACAGAACTGGTGTAACTGAGTCAGGTTTGTAGGCCTCCTTGCTTGCACAGGCTTTTTCAGTTCTGCCCACAAATTTTCTATTGGATTGAGGTCATGGCCTTGTGATGGCCACTCCATTGCCTTGACTTTGTTGTCCTTAAGCCATTTTGCCGCAACTTTGGAAGTATGCTTGGAGTCATTGTCCATTTAGAAGACCCATTTGCAACCAAGCTTTAACTTGGTTAAAGCTTGATGTTGCTTCAGTATATCCACATAATTGTCCTTCCTCATGATGCCATCTTCACGGTTGGGATGGTGTTTGGTGGCTTGCAAGCCTCTCCCTTTTTCCTACAAACATAATAATGGTCATTATGGCCAGGCAGTTCAATTTTTGTTTCATCAGACCTGAGGATATTTCTCCAAAAAGATCTTTGTCCTCATGTGCAGTTGCAAACTGTAGTCTGGCTTTTTTTATGGTGGTTTTGGAGCGGTGGCTTCTTCCTTGCTGAGCAGCCTTTCAGGTTATGTCGACATAGGACTTGTTTTACTGTGGATAGAGATACTTTTGTTCCTGATTCCTCCAGCATCTTCTTGAGGTCCTTTGGTGTTCTAGGATGACGGCTATGTGGTCCCATGGTGTTTATACTTGCAAACTATTGTTTGAACAGATGAACGTGGTACCTTTTGGTGTTTGGAAATTGCTCCCAAGGATGAACCAGACTTGTGCAGGTCCACAATTTGTTTGTCTGAGGTCTTGGCTGATTTATTTTGATTTTCTCATGATGTCAAGCAAGGAGGCACTGAGTTTGAAGGTAGGCCTTAAAGTACATCCACAGGTGCACCTCCAGTTGATTCACATGATGTCAGTTAGCCTATCAGAAGCTTCTAAAGCCATGACATCATTTTCTGGGATTTTCCAAGCTGTTTAAAAGCACAGTCAACTTAGTGTATGTAAGCTTCTGATCCACTGGAACTGTGATATAGTGAATTATAAGTGAATAATCTGTCTGTTAACAGTTGTTGGAAAAATAACATGCGTCATACACAAAGTAGATGTCCTAACCGACTTGCCAGAAATATAGTTTGTTAACATGAAATCTGTGGAGTGGTTAAAAAATGAGTTTTAAGGACTTCAACCTAAGTGTATGTAAACTTCCGACTTCAACTGTATGTATATGTCCCTCTTGCACTGTTACATGACATGCTCATGCCTGTTTCGTCTATCTGGGATCTTGCTTTACCAATTTAAATGTTGTCGTAAATTCTATCAGGAAATGCAACAGATTTGCCTTTTTCTCCACTCTGTAGAGACAAGTGGAGGCTTCCATGCAGACTTGCACATTGTTTTCGCTGTTAGTCTTTTTTGAATGGTATCAGTTGTGGGTTTGTGTTAATATCATATTGTGTTTTTTTCATTTCCATTTTAAAGAAAGTGGGAACAACTGTTACTAAATTATTCAATTGAGTGGTGACATTTTCTCGGTATTGAATTTGTGTCTGCATTAGCAGAAGTGTACCTTTAGTGTGGGTAAGTATAGAAGAATTATGGTCTGCGTGAAAAAAACGTAAACTGATTTAACAAAGGAGAGCTAGCAGTTGTTTTGGCTTCTCCATTATATTTTGCACCAGTGATTGGTGGCATCATACTGTACTGCACAGTAAGATCCACTCCACTAGATTAGAACATCCCATTAGTTGTCATAGAGCGGTATAGGACCATGTTTGAGGTTTATAATATCCTTAAATAGCCTTTCAACTTAGAGCAAGTGTAGCATCTGTTCATAGCAGATGAGTGATTTTAAATAGCCTGTAATATCATCAAATATTAAAGCTTTACTCGGAGAGAGAATAAGAATTAGAAAGCAAACACTTTTTAGTTTCCCCACTATTCTAGTCAGTAAATAGCAATGCATGTGTCCTTGACATTAACGCTGATTAGACTACTGCAGCTCTTACAGTGACGGTGTATAACTGCTCTCATTGCAAGGCTCAGATAAGTGTGAGGTTTTTTTTTTGCAATGACAATGTTGCCTTTATGACAACCCTTGACTGAACTGGATGAAATGCCCAATTCGTTTAAATTAAATGAATCACAATTTTCCTTTTTGTAGTTGCCTTACAGTGTACAATGTGGCTGACTTTATTCGAATATTTAAACAATCGTCAATGTTCATGTTGTGGTTCTGGTTTCTTTTGTGAGACAAGTCAAAATACATAATGTATGTATGGCTGGGTATCAAACCTCAATACTGTCTGAACACTGAGCTAATGGCAGTCATGCCAGACATTGCATATTCAGTAAAGTACAAAAATTCGGGTTTTGAATTGATACCTGTCTCAAAAACTTTCAAACGATACCCAGAACCAAACACATGTCACTAATGTATGTTTGTACAAATGTACGTCTTTCTCGGCTACACTGTAATACTCAAATGTCAGCATTAATCAGTGCTTTAAGACTTTCTAAGTGCCATTTGGTCTCCCTCATCTTCCGCTCCTTTACAAAGAAATCTAATCTCAGGTGAAAAAGGTACTTCACATCCAAAACCTTAAGAATCACCATGCATTTTTTTATTGCTGCTGTTTTGTCTAATGCATCTTTTTTAAATCCCTGTTTCTATTTTGGTTCCTCGCATGCACCATGGAGCATTATCAAGTTATTTTGCGCACAGAGAGGAGGCTGTAAAGTGATAACAATGGTGGTAATGGTTTTACTTAAAAGTCCTTTAATAATTCAGTAGATTCCAAAACAGGATAAGTTGGCTGTGGAGTTGGAATCGTTTCCCCTACTGATTATTGAAGGACTTTTTGACCAGAGAGAGCATAGTTGCAATAGTTGGACTTACTTGAAATGTTTTTTGGATTATCAAAAAGAAGAAATTTACTGCTGGGAGAAGTTATGGCCCATGAAGTGTATATAAAGGAAAAAGTCCAAGTTAGTCTTTGTGAGCAGTGTTTTGAATGTGGGACATTGCTGGCCAATGATGGATGACATCTTTTAAGTGATGCATTTGGAAAAAACGCTTTTTGATTTTGTTCATAAATGTATACTGCATATAGTATTCGTATTATGTTTAGCAATTTTATTGAAATGTAAATAGAGCACTAATCAAATTTAACTCACACTCACACATAAAGACATGCATGTCCAGAAGGTTTTATACAGTTCATAATGGTAATAAATGTACAAATAAACCTTTGTGAAATGGATGGTGTAACCGAATAAATTGAAATGAAACCTTGTCTCCTGTGGTGATATTCCATAGTATGTACCAATATCTGTGCTTTTAACATCTACGTTTCTGTTATAGGTCAAACCAGTGAAATACAGTGTGTTAAAAACATAAGGACAGAGTAGGGATCTCTGGCACAACTTCATCTACTGCCAAGGTGCATGATGAAGAAAAGAAGTCGGAAAACATAAAGACAGTCATGTTAGAGCAGGGACAGAAGATTGACAGGTAAGAGACCAGCTGTGTTAGGTCAGTTAAATAAAATGTAGTCTTCACTGCATTCTGCATCTTTTTGCTAAAATCAACCAAAAACACCAGTGACACAATGATATATTGTCAAATAAGTGTCGTCAATTGTAGTTTACTGTACTTTTTAAGAGACTGTGTCTGAGATATACTGTTTTTACGATGTTGCAGTTCCTCCCAGTCACCAACAGAGGTCATGTAGTTTCTCTTAAAACCTGTTTTAAAACTATTATCAGGTGTGTGATCTAATGCCAACAGCCAGCGAGGCCTTATCATTAAACATCAGTAGCTGACCTCATGAATGTTATTGCGTCTGAATGGGAGCAAACCTGCAACCAGCTTATACAGTCTTGTGAAAAGCTTTCCCAGAAAGGAAGAGCAGCAGCTGTTGTAGCAGCAGATTAATGGTCATGGTTTTGAAACATTCAGCAGTCTCATATGGGTTTAATGTTCAGGTGTCCACATACTTATAGTTATGTAGTGTGTTTATTAAAGGTACAGTTGCTGAGCACCATGTTCTTTTACAGAATTGCCCCATTTTCATGTTACTCACATTTCCAGTTGCAGTTACCCAGCACAACCTCTACCTCTTACAGCTTTTCACCACTGAGAAGCTTCACAGCAGCATTTAGGCTGGTAAATGACTTGCTTAAGGGGCTGTTGACAGGTTATTTTGTGTAAGAGAAAGCCTTTCCTTTAAATCCATTGATTCCTATTTATTTTGAAATGTGGAAAATACTGAAATGAATTAATTTTGTCAAAGCAAATACTGTATGTCTCACCATCTGTCATCTTTTGGATTGATCATGTAGTTTGCAGCACTTTACTAAGACAGCAGAGGTTGACATTTTACATACGGAAACCACAATTAGGACATTTTGAAAATGTTGAGAGCACAGATCCACTTAAAGATAGTAAGGTTGAGATAAATTTATGTTGATTATAACTAAAGATGTTAGGAACTAGTGACAATAAGAGAAGACAACATTCAACACAGCATAGAGCAGTTAATGTTCACAGCCTCTGGTAGTATTTATCATCATTTTGTAGTTGCTAGGGCAACAAAAATTACCACTTGTCCTGTTCAGACACATTTTTATCATTTTAATAACATAATATCATCTTGGATGTACTTGTGCTGTTACCATGGTTTCAAGGCATTATTTCAACAAGACAAAGCTGGATCAACACTGATGAAAGGGAAGTGTTTTTTAATCCTTATTTCAAGGGGTGACGTAGTAAAAGGGCTCAATGATTTTTTTTTTTTTTTTTTTTTTTTTTTTTTTTTGAAGAACAGGACAACACAGCAGGGACCACAACATGAGACTAAAAGAGAAAGTAAAAGAAGCACAGATATCAGCCAGCATCCAGGGAACTGGGAACAACCTAAGAACAGGAATGCTTGTTTCAGATGTTTGCAATGAAGCAGCACTGATAGAGAAGGATGCTGAGGGTGAAAGGCAGCATGATCACAATCAGAATGATTCAGCAAGTATCGAGCCGAGGAAGAGAAACACTGTCAGATTGTTGAGATGGATGATAAATAAAACAGCGTGGGTTGTGTTTCTTTGGGATGTACAAAGTAAACATAAGAGTAAGGAAAGATGGAAATAATGTTTGTCAAATAAAAATGGAAAAATTAAGAAACAAAGGTGAAGACAATACCAGTTGTGGCCCTAAAACAGGTGGAACTTTTCTAAAACAATTCAAAACCCAGTATTACCACCATTCAGACCACCCTGCCCTACTAAGTGTTGGATGCAATTAAAAGCATACTGATAATTAAAGCCTTACCAGTAGTAATGATAAAATGGGGGTGATCCTTCAGGGGAGGCCGTTGGCTCACTGAAATGAAAAGGATTTATCCCCTTGGGTCCATGAATGTGCTCAGTAAATGTCATGCAAATCTGCCTGTTAGATTATGAGGTGTCTTGTGTGCAGAACTGACACCTTGCCCTGAGGTTGGAGCTATAAGAAAGCTCATAGAGTGTTGGAAGTAGAGAGGGTTCATCTTCTGGGGAGCATGAATGTGCTCGGTAAATATCTTTGTGCAACTGGAAATTTTTTGACCAGTAAAGAGGGATGAATGCTGGATATGAGTGCTCCTTTCTGACTGATATTTATGAAACACAAGCCCATGTCTGATCACTGCAAGATCATATTGTGCTTATTAAATATTTTATCACACATATTCACAGGAACAGACCGACCGACCTTGTTTTCTCTTCAGAAAATGTTTATTTTCACAAAGAAATTGCATTGCTACGTTTTGATATTTCAGGTATTTCATGTGTAATATTACAGTTATCAGTCATGTGCAGTTGTATTGTATGTATACAGATTGACAAAATCACCCCCAAAATTGTTTTTAGTTGGTGAATGCAATGCTGTTCTGCAGTGAACTCTGGTCTATTAATTATCCAGACAGCATGCCATATTTTTACCCATTAAATGAAACTAGTGTTTAAAGCATATTGTGCTTTCCCCCTCATTTACTCTCCAGTTTCTCACTCTTTCTAATGCAATTTTAATACCTCACTCTCCCGTTAGCTGTACACTTCCCTGCTTCTTACCACTGCCTCCCTTTTCCTCCTCCTTCCTCCTCCCTACTTATCCTTTCACACTCTTTTTACATTCTGCTCTGTTTTGACTGCAGCAATGCGGTCGACTGAAAAGGAGGAGGAGTGTTGGAGAAAAAAATAATGACACATTTAGTGCTGATATGCATGTGGAGGAATCACGAATATTTGCCAT